>NC_066581.1:170347579-170963829 GCF_024323335.1 Lathyrus oleraceus | reverse complement strand
AATGCCTTCCCCTTGTGTAATTGAGTGCTGAACCCTGATTTGGTTGTGACGACATACATTATTGTCATTCTTTCTTGGGTTTTATTGATATTTCCCTTTCCCTTTTAGGAATAAATAAAGTTTGCTGGCAACTCTTTTCAGTCCATCCCGCGAGCGTGTGATTGCATGTCTCTAAGTTGTGTTCTCATTTTTCGAGGTGCGACAAATGGAGACTCTGTTGGAGAACCATTTCCCTAAGTGAGTCAAGCCTAGCGGTGTTACTTTTGTGCCTTTTGTGTATTTACTAGTACAACTTTTCGTTATCTATTTTTTTTATCTCTATTGTTATATTGATATGATATGTTGTATTGGTTCCATTATGTCATGGTATTGGATCGTTATTCTGATTACAACCTTCTCGGAATAACTCTCTACCCGAGTCTAGAGCGAAAACATGAGATAGGATAAGGTTGAGTAGTGTGGGTCCCCGAGATATAGTTCTCATAAGGGTCGGTATTGTAAGACCCCAATTTTGACCCTAAGATCCCTCATGCAATTTCATCATAAGCATTAGCATTGGGATCATGCCTTGGCATCCGCATCCTCCTTACCCCCTCCCCTTCATTAGGTTTTTTTTGGGAGAGATCATCCAAGCCCTTTGTGATTATATCATACTTTTATATTATCATTTTACTAACTAAAATACCAAAAATATGTCTTTGCATCTATTAATTCTTTTGTAGGCAGGGCATGATCTCATTGATTCCTCAAGATCACATCTAGGGTTTGAGACCCTCATGAACAAAGAGCACAGACAAGAATAAATTCAATAATGGTTATAAGTATTATATATGAGTCCCCATGATTACTACATGTTATATTGATCAAGTTTTCTTCAAGAGTTTGAGGGTGATTTGCCTTGGAAACCCTAGTTTGACTAGGTATCTTGAGTAACTTCTCCAACAAGCTATCTCACCCATTGATCAAATTTCTCAAGGTACACTTCAAATTTGATCATATATGCATATATGATCTACCATGAGCCAATAAAGTCAAGATAATTGGAAGTTAGCAAGTTGGTTGATGGTGGTTGGACAGATGAATTCATCTGATCAAAACAGGGTCTCCCTAGACCACATCTCCTACCATTTTCACCATATGAAAATGATTCCAAGAGCAAACTTACTCTAAATGACATTATAAACAACTTTATTATTGAGACCTAGAGCTAGTTTTTCTTGAAAAATCATTTCCTATGTTGAAACATTATAGGTCGTTTTATCTAAACCCTAATTTGAAAGTCAACTTCCCAATGCCATAACTTGCTCAATTTTTATGAGATGAAATGATTCCAAGTTTCACAATTAAATTCAATATGTCTACTTAAACGTGTATGTTTGGAGTGAGAGCTAATTCAACTTTTTTGAGCATGTGATATGAGGCTACATTATAGGTCACTTTTGACCTATACCATTGATCAAGTGATTTTTCCAAACTTCAAAAATGCATAACTCTATCATTTAAAATCCAAATGACATTAAATTGGTGGCCATTTTGAAGTTATTTGAGATAGATACAACTTTGATGAAGACACTTTTCTCATTTGAAGCTCCCATAAAAAGTTAAGCAAGGTGGAATATTGAGACATATGGCTTGACACTTAGAAATTTTCTGATATGTCAAACTTTTCCAAACTTCCACCTCAAATTCTCCAAGTTCTAAGCTCCAAATGAAAAGGTGTTCAACATAAAACTTGTTCCTCTTGATCTCACCTTTCCAAAGAGCTCAAATTCATTCATTTTGGATGAGAAATGCATAGGCTGCGCATGGCTTAAACAGGCTGCTATCATTTGGCGTGGATCAATCTTCAAGCATCAATGTACACGTGTCTTGCAATCTAAGCTAACTTCAAACCATCTTATATGCAATTTTGGACCTTCAGTTGTCATTTCATGGGCCTATACGCGCCCATGCACCATTGCATCATTCTTTTGCCAATTTTGGAAAGTGGAAGTGAGTGTGCAAATATCACTTGGTTCATCTATAAATAGAGCTTCAATTGCTCAGAATTAACAACACCATTGCGCCAGCTTTGATCCCCCATTGAAAACCCTTCACTCTCATAGGATAAACCTAATAAATTCATTTGAATTTGAGCTTGAATCTCCACTGTTTTGGAATTCAATTCTCCAGGAATCCATTGCTTCTAAACCTTTCCATTCTCTTCCTGCAAGCAAGTAGAGTGAGTCCAAGCACAAGCCAGATCAAGATCCATCGTGTTCAGACCTCCATCGAAGGTAATTTGCAGAAATTTTAAACTCTTCGATTCTCTTAAGTTCTTGCTCAATTCCATTGATTCTTTGGTTGTCTCTTAAGTTCATGTACCTCAGATTTCAATTCCACATATCTCTTAATATATTTGGAATTGGAGTATTTGGAGGTCAAATTTGAGCTCAGTGCAATTTTCTCTTTAAGATCATGTCCTTGTTTCTTTTTTTAGTGATGGTTTATGTTGACCAGTCCGGTGCGGTTCACCGGAGAAGATGACCGGAGCTCTGGCTCCGGCGATGACTTGGCCTACCTCTGAACCATAGGATCCATGTCTCATGTTCTAATCTTGATTGTCCCTTGTGATTACCTCATTTGCCACACAGTTGACTAGAGAACATGTGGAACGTGCGTTTTGGATTTAGAGGAATGATGGAATGTAGATTCCATCTCCCAAAATGAATGAATGATATTAATTTGGTAAAAGTCCTCCTTTGAACAATTTGTGATCTCATTCATCCCCTTCCCTCTTCATCTAATTCCCATTCTTCATCCATTCATTTCTATTTGGCCTATGATATCTCAAAGGCCTAATGTTAGTTGACTGAAAAATTGACATGAGTATGGATGAGAGTAGGCCACACCTTTTGAATATTTTTGTGTGTGGTATGTTTCATGAGCATGGTTCATAATACTATGTCTCCAACATGCATTAACACCAAAATTATATTGCCCAGCCTCAAATAGTTGTGACTTCTACATAAGTCCAATTACGATTGCTTAACATAGCGCTAAATTTTTAACACAAAAGGCATAAGCATTCTAGTTAGTGAGATTGTAAGTCTCCCCTCTTCCATGGTATTGTGTGGAAACTTGGCCTTCTTTCCTTCCTTTGGAAGATATTTTGGTTCAAGGATCCATGCTTATGGTAAGTGGGTTGAGTGTTTTCCAAAGAATGTCTTGAAAAGCAAAGCAAAACAAAACTAACCTCTAACTTACTAACTATTGACTTTTAATTTCAAGCTTTTACTTTAATGCAATTTACTTTTAGCACTTTATTTCATTTGCCATTGTACATATCATTATAATTGTTTATGTTAATGTAATTTTCACTTTGTTCATTTGGACCATATTGTGTGATATATTTTGTTTGTATACTTTGCTTGTTGGTGTGGTCTTTGACCTTTAATGTACATATTAATCATAAAAAACATAAAAAACTCTTGAGTGGACTGTTGGTTTGATCTTGAGCAAAGGACTTAGAATTTAGGCAACCTTCCTAAGCTAAAGGACTTGGCCAATGCCAACTTTGTGAAGAACCAAGTGCTTACAATTTGAACTTCATCTGATACATCATTCAAGACCTCCCTAAGTTCATCTGCAACATGATCATTGTGAAGTTGTTATTTTGAACATGTGACTTGTGGAATTCATCTGTTACATGGGCTATTTCTGAAGAAAATCATGGAATGGATAAGCTTGGATGAGGCCATATTTATTTGATGCCTTGCTCTTCAAGATAGTATAATTGTGCATTTGTGTGTTGTTTGATTCTAAAAGTCCAAGGGAATTCTGGGTTTCTATTGACATTTTTGTCTATTGGATTGCTACTCATTTAGTCAGATCTTTTCGACTCTAAACTTTTAAATTTTGTGCATAGGGTAGTCTCTTCGTCTTCTCCCCATTTCTTTAATTTTGTGCATAGATAGAAACTTTTGCCTTATGCCATTGCATTTTCAAACTCATTTTATTAAATCAAACTTGTAAATAAACTTAACTATACTTGACTTAAACTTTCAAAAAGCCAAAAAGAACTAACTCATTCAAACCATTTTTAGGCCTTGGTGCCTTTCAAACTTAAATTTTGTTAAAAACAATGCACTCATTTTGAAATTTGTATCACGTACTGTAGCGGGGTATTCGTTACCATTAGAGATATTGACTAAATCCAAGGTAAATCATACAAGTCGAGTCGCCACCGCACTTCTATTTATCCAAAGGAATGGTTAGAAAGCAAACAAAAACCTAAAAGTTTTAACAAAAACTAGTAAAAGAAACAGAGATCTGGGTAAGGGGGTTAGTTATGCAATGGGAAGGTGTTAGGCACCTAAAACATCCTAGGTACTCCTAGGGAGCCCTTTTCATACTTGTTGTGAAGGTTGTTGTTTTTTGTGAAAAATTTGTTTGTGCAAACATGATTGAAGAGATGAGAAGAGAATGTATAAATTATTTACATTTTGTGTTTGGATGGATAAACCCATTGCCTACGTACCATCTTATAAAAAGATTAGGATCAAAACCTCGTAGTTCGGGGTAAAAATCTCAAAAAATGAGTTGGTGAATTGATTGGTCCAAAAGCCTTAAGGTCTTTTGTTATCCAAGGGAGAAAACTCAACCAAACCATAAATCCACCATGTGAGGATAGTTTCAACATGCTAGTGAGGGGTTAACCCTATAATAAGCATGGAAGGCTCATTGTCCATCACTAAGGATATAGGTGAGTATTACATCTACCACAAGGATAACTAAAACCTAATAGCTAAAGGTTATGAAAGATTTGGATTAAGTAAGTGGCCATTGGAACCATAAAAGACATTTGAATGGGTTATATTTACCAATTAGAAGTATATACAAAAATGGTCAAAGTTGACTTAAAAGTTCAATTCAAAATAAGTGTTATGAAAAGAAAGTTTGAAAATCAAAAGCATAAGGCTTAGGTTTCTAATGTTTAAAAACAATGGTTAAATGTTTGCACAAAGAGTTTTGGCTTGGGTTAGAGTGGAGAGAAGAAGAACAAGGGCTAAATCCTAAACATACAAGAGGTGAGGGGAAAGAGAACAAAACCACAATGGAGTTCCTCTCTTGAGATCATATTGATGATCCAAGTAGCTCCCATCCTTTGGAATAAGCAATCACAATAAAGCAAAACTCAAGCAATCAACAATCAATCAATTCTTGGATAAGGCTCCTCAAGGACTCTTGGATCTTTCTCTCTTAGGAGCTCATGGTAATGCTTCCTTCAATTAAGCTCATAGTATCCCCTAGCACAAAAGCACACACATCAAAAGTTTCATGAAGTAAACCAAGAATGGACAAGAGTGAGTTTAGAGATTTGGTCCTTCTAATCCATCCTCATCATTAAGGTCCATTTACTCCAATTTTGCATAAGGAAAGTCCTAGAATCTAAGTCCAATTCTCCATTCTTTGCATAGGGAAAGTCCTAGAAACTAAGTTCATTTCTTTGCATTTGGTTCATAACAATCAAAACAAAACACAAACATAATAATATATACACAATTATATGCTCAAGTGAGCAAAAGGCAAATGGCATTAACATAAACATGTGCTCAAGTGAGCAAAGAGAAAAGCAAATGGATAATATGTACAAGAATAGTAAATTGCATAAAAGTAAAGAGAAAAAAGTAAATGTTAATTGTTAATGGTTAGTGTTAGTAGTTAGTGTGCCATAAGGCAAATTTAGCGATATGTTAAGCAATCGTAATTGGACTTATGTAGAAGTCACAACTATCTGAGGCCGGTCAATAATAATATAGGCAACAAACACAAGTTGGGAGTCTTGATTAGTGAACCAAGTCCCAACAACTTGCCATGCCAAAAAGAAAATGAGAATTGATCTTGTATTGGTTTAAGCCTTTTGCATGATTTAGGAAACAATCTATCCTTAATGCAAAGCCATTCACTTGATCACTTGATCAAGATGAATTAGATTTGAATCAAGGAAGATTAAGTCTCCCTAATCAATGCTAACTTATCAACCTTCAACTCATTGATCAAAAGGAAAAAAGGAGAAGAAGAAGAAGGAGATGAATAAATGGAGACAAAAAGAAGGCAAAATGATACAAATGCATTAAATGAAATACCATGTACCAATCATCATATGTTGACCAATAACATTGAAAGTCAAAGTCAAACAATCAAAAACAGAAGTGAGATGAAGATTGGAAGTCAAGAAATGAATAAAATATTTTTGGCATTTTTTAATATTTAATATTAAACTTGAATTAAAAATAAAAGAAAGGTCAAACTTCAAAATCACTTCAAATCAACCTTGAAAGGTCCAAGTAATTTATCCTAAGTTCAACAAGGTCAAACAAAGTTTGACATAAAATTTCAGTATTTTTTAAAAGTCAGAAACTATTTTTAATCAATTAAAAATGAATAAAAATAACCTAATTGAACTAAAATCTCAAATAAATCTCAAATCAATTTAAAAATTGATGAGAATATTTTTCATAGATCCATCATCATTCAAATAGGTTAGGAAAATATTTTTGTATTTTTTTGAATATCAAAAACTAATTAAAATGAATTAAAATAACCAGAAAAAGAGAAAATTCACAAAAAATATCACATGACAAAATAAAAAATATTAAAAATCAGAAATAGAAACTAGAATTTATTTGGAGACTAATGCAATTGGTCCCATAATTTTTGGATTAAAAATGAAAGAGATATTGATTTTTGAAATAAAATGGAATTAAAGAAAATAAAACCAGAAATTAAAAATGGCAAAAAATGAGAGCCCTTGGATCTGAGCTCATTAATTGAGCTGGTAGATCCAAGCATCCAGAGGCGCGTGCCTATTGTAGTCCACGGTCAATGCAATCACATGGAAACTAAGAAAAAGTCATAACAATGAATGATCCTGATTAAATCTGGAAAAGAGATCAAACGGCCAGGAATGGATCTGGAGTTGGGATGGCCACCGGAGCCACTGTCTTCTCCGGTGAGCCTCAGAATTCCGGCCAGAGTTGCAGAGATCCAAACCTTAATGAAAATGCACGATCTATACATCTTTGGAAAGCTGGGATGATGTACATCATCCCTATACCATCCATTTTCACTCTAGATTTCTATGGTGTGAGAAATCAGAGGTGGAAAAATCTGGTGTTCATCATGAACTCAATGGATTTTAAAAATTGAATGCATAAACATGATGCCTCTATTGAGAGGACTTCAGCCAACACAAGATCTAAGCCAATAGGTCAAAGGATGATGAGATTCGAATGAAATACCAGTTGAAGAGTAAGCTTGAATTCTGGTAACTTGAGCTCAATTCCTTGCTTGCTTTGCCAAAACAGAAGATTAGTGACATGAATAATGAAGGTTTAAAAGCTTTAGATCTAAGAATTCAACCAGATGAAGTTGAATTTTGGATCTGAAAAATTTGAAGAAAAATGGAAATTGCTTCTTTGGTGAGGTTGGGGAATCACTTCAGCAGGGTTTCAGGCGCCTTTAGGTTGATTTTGAATGAAGCTGAACCCTTCTATTTATAGCAAAACAAACTGCAAGCAAGGTGAATTCTCATGTGCATGGAATTTGGATCCTTCATGCATGGGCCTGTACAGGCGCGTGCAAAGCCCAAAAGCTGATGCAAATGCATGCTAAACACAAACCAAGTTGAATTGGACGTGTAGTTTGAATGGCAATTGCTTGTGTATCAAGATTTCATGTGCATTCCATAATTATGCCTAAATGTTTAACTCTTCGAAATTACTATTTGCCAAATCTAAATATGATCATGTGATTAATGGTTGGAAAGGTCTTGATGTAAGGAACAATTGTTATGTTGGGCAAAAATCCATTTGGAGTATGGAAATTTATGAAATTTGAGTTTAAAGTGTGATGTGCAAAACATGTCAATGCAAAGTTTCCAAATTTGGCCAATGTTCAAGCCCTTCTGTTTTGATGATGAAAGCCTCAAGTGAAACAACCTCTAACATAAAAGTTGTATATCTTTTCAAGACAATCAAGATGGACTTAAATTTTGCATCATTTGGATTTTTTATGAGAGAGTTATGGGCACTTGAAGTTGGACTTTTTTGCCTTTCAATGCATTTGGCCCAAAAGGACCTATAATGTCTTGCATTATCACATGTATTTCCTTTACGATTTTAAAATTTTGTTAAACATAACATTTGAATTAGACATCTTAATCTTTCCAATGCATTTGAATCCACCTCAAAATCATAAAAAATGAATGAGTTATGTCCTTAGGAAGTTGACCCTCAATTAGGGTTTCAGTCAAAATGACCTATAATGTATTGGAATGGGAGATAGCCTTCCAAGCTTAAAATAAATTTTTGATGAACATTAAAGTTTTTCATATTGTCCTAAAGAACATTTTTGCTTTTTGGACCATCTCCATTTGACCAACACATAAAACGTTAGGTCTCAGTGCATTTCGAAATAGTCAGATGGATTGACTGATCAACTTCTCAAGTCCACAACCCATATCTTGATGAATTGATGATTGAGGACACTCAAATAAGTTCAAATATGAATGAAATGATGAATTAAAGAACTTCCCTTGATTGTATTTGATCATGGGTTGAGGTTGTTTCATGAGCAAGGCATTGTGGTGCACAGATGAATTAGGGTTTCTTTGGGGCACAAACCTCAAACCCTTTGACTTGCTTTGATCAAAATGATGAATTGAGTTGCTAGGGAGGCATATTTTATGGATGAGAGCTTTGGGAACCATTACCATGCTTGCTATCATCTCCTCTTGACCTTACCATTGCATAAGTGATCTCTTTGAGGCTCTTGACCTTGTGATTGCTCAAGCTATAAACAAAAGATGGTAGTGACATATTTTTGTGCTTTTGGTTAGTAAATAAAATAAGAAAAGCAATGATATACAATTCAAACATGCTTGGTGATCTCAAACCACTCACAAGGAGTCCCACCCAAAGTCAAGGGGAACCAAGATGCTTATGATCCTTGAGGCAATGCCAAATGCAATGTTATGATGCCATGAGGGATCTTAGGGACAAAATTGGGGTCTTACAGATGCCCCTATTTATGGTCATTCTAACCGGAGAAATGAAGGTTAAAATCTTCGTCTCGACGGGGTAGAATGGGCTTAAATAATAACAAAGAGACGAACTTTGGTCCCTAAGAGACCTCATGATGCAAATGTATGCATGCAAGTGGTAACACTCAGTGGGAGTATGTGTCCACAAAGGCAAAGATTAGGAGAAAAATTAACAATTCCCTGAATATATCATTCTATGGGGCAGAGACTCTAACGGGGGGTAAAGGGATGAAAACGCGTGAGCAGGTCACGACTCAAAGCTTGGGGAACAAAATTCCGAAGGGAAAAAAAACCAATGGAAAGACTCGAGCTGACTCGAAGATGTCCGTATTGGGGAATATGCCAATACAGCCAAAATTATCCATAATGGATACTTCCGATAAAAATCTGGACTTAGGTGAGGATGTCCACTAAGGACTCAGCTGAGGAAGATCCCAACAGCACTCTCCTGGGGAAGCAAGGGGATGAGGTATTACCGGTATAAGGGTGATAGATATCAATCGACCGAATCATCTGAGGAAGACCTAGAAAGGTATATCTCAACTCAGGAAAATCTGACTCCACAGGGGACAAAAAAGTCATAATAGGGAGCAGAAGGAAGGAACACCAGGGATGCCGGTTACTGGGCATATAATAGGTGACCAACCAAAGCGTGAATCGGGGAATATTCCCAAAACACTCATCATCCGAAAAGAGGGCAAAAAGCAAACTCGATTATGGGATGGACATTCGATTCCATAACAGGGATACGAATCTTACTCAACTGGGGAAGAACAAAAAGCTTCGACCAAAGAGTGCATGAGATATATTATCTATTACCGTCAGAACGTAGATAATATACTCGAATGGAAGATTATCCCCAACCGGTTACTGGGGTAATAAAGGATAAATCGACCGACAAAGAGAAAGGCATCGGGATACCGAAACTAGGTATATAATGATGACCACTCTAGGGGAGCAACAAACATTACCGGCAACCGGTATGAAAGATGATTTGCTGGGGATAAATTGTCTAATCAGAGAAATTATCCAAGAGAAGGGAATATCATCACCGAATATTGGATAATGATAACCATCAAGGAGGGGATTACATCTACCGGATACCGGGTAGAAAACCACGGAAGAGTAACCGTCATCGATTAGGATGAACAAGGAGGTTAACTCTGCAAAGGGGAGAAAACAGGGGACAACTACCGGTATAAGGGTAGAAAATCACAGACTCCGTCGGGGATAAGATGAATGATTACTGATTGCTGAGCAATTATTCATTTATACCACGGGGAAACACAGGAAACAGTCATAAGAAGCCAATTTAGGATCAAACCAAAGAGGCAAACTGAATCAAGACTCGTCCTAGTGAGGATATAACTCAATAGGGAAACCCATCCCAATATATGTGTTGGGAGGAAATGAAAACAACCGTCGTCCACGAGGATATAACTCAGTGGGGAATGCAGAAGGAAAGATAAACACTTTCTGCTTAAGGGGCTGACTCTCTACATTGAGGGATCAGACACCGACATCTGCTTGGGGAATGTATTACCAACTAGCAGAGAATAACAAACAAAAATATATGGCAAAGAATGCAATATGAATATCTGAATGTTTGAAAATTATATGCACATATGCGTGGTTTATGTATGATGAATGCTGACAAACAGACATTTCTGGCACAATCAGGCTTCACAGGAATAAGCACACAAACATCTGGTACTACATCTCAAGAGAGAAAGCCAGGATCAACGGAGGGAATCCAATCTGCCGAGAATCAGAGATACCAGGAAACAAAGACCTCCGCAGGGGATGAATCATCAGTCATTCCAACTGGGGAAAGGAGTTCATTGTACAGATAAAATCTTCCATATAAGCAACTCCACTGGGGAAACTATCCACGTGATAAAGGGATCAACCACCAAGTGCAGTACCCACCAAGGAGATCACATCTGCTGAGAAGGAAAGGTCGCTACTCCGCTGAAGGGGAGAATGGTGAATATCTCAACAAGCATTCCACTCAGGGCTCCGGAGGAAGAAAACACAGTCATACTCGGAATATGAACAACTGTCTTACCCTGTTGGAGATCATACCATCCTTGGGAGAGCACTGAGGATCTCCTAAGTATCCTTTTCATCATTGTGAATATCCACTTTGTTTAAAAACAAGTTATGAAAAATTCATTTTTTCGAAACAATGATATTTTCTCAATTAAAAGCATGCAAAACGTTTGTTGAATAGAAACAAATAAGAGTGCAAATAATTGGATAAAAGGTTCAAGTTTATTTGATGGAATGGTAGTCTGCAAATGGCAAGACCCCATAGATCTTTACAAATTTGAAATTGGTGATATATATTGGAAAAGGGCTACATTGAACATAATGACCATTTCTCCACCAATTCTGAATTCGATGTATTCGAAGCTTCGGTTGATGACGAATGAGCAAGAATCTCCGAAGGATGACAGTTGTAGAACAAAGTCTTGTCAGGATGCAATTACTTTCCAAATCCCTAATTTTTGCCTAGATTTCCCCAAGGTGAGGTACTCAATCTAGCGGGATACAAATATTCATTTTTTCATGTCTCTAACTTTTTCCTGGACCGCCCTTTCGGGTTTTCAATCCACCGAGACGCTCATTTTTGCCTAAGCCGCCCTTTCGGGTTTTCAACTTAGCGAGCCATTATGTTTCTATTTCTAGGCGAAGTATTTCTTGACTGCAACTGAATTCACAGGACGAGTGAAATCCTCCCCATCCATAGTTGTAAGCATCAAAGCGCCGCCTGAAAAGGCTCTCTTAACAACATATGGACCTTCATAGTTTGGAGTCCACTTGCCCCTGGAATCGGGCACGAAAGACAAGACTTTCTTGAGCACAAGGTCACCTTCTTGGAACACGCAAGGCTTGACCTTCTTATCAAAAGCTTTCTTCATTCTCTATTGATATAACTGACCATGGCACATGGCAGTCAATCTCTTCTCTTCTATCAAATTCAGTTGGTCATAACGACTCTGAACCCATTCAGTATCAGTCAACTTGGCTTCCATCAAGACTCTCATTGATGCGATCTCCACCTCTACTGGGAGTACAACCTCCATGCCATAAACAAGAGAGAAAGGGATTGCCCCAGTTGAAGTGCGGACAGATGTACGATATCCATGTAAAGCAAATGGCAACATCTCATGCCAATCCTTATACGTGACAACCATCTTCTGGATAATCTTCTTGATATTCTTATTAGCAGCTTCAACAGCCCCATTCATCTTGGGTCTGTAAGGAGAAGAATTATGATGCGCGATCTTAAACTCACTACACAGCTCTTTCATCATTTTGTTGTTCAAGTTAGATCCATTATCAGTAATGATCTTATCTGGCACACCATAACGGCATATAAGCTGATTCTTGATAAACTTCACGGCCATCTGCCTGGTCACATTTGCATACGACGCTGCTTCAACCCATTTGGTGAAATAATCAATTGCTACGAGAATAAATCTGTGCCCATTAGATGCCTTTGGCTCTATCATGCCAATCATGTAAATTCCCCACATGGAGAAAGGCCATGGTGACAAAATCACATTCAAAAGTGTCGGGGGAATATGAATCTTATCCACATAAATCTGACACTTGTGGCATTTCTTCACATATTTACAGCAGTCAGACTCCATTGTCAGCCAATAGTAGCCTGCTCTCAACATCTTTCTAGCCATGGCATGTCCATTGGAATGAGTACCAAATGAACCCTCATGGACCTCAGTCATTAACAGGTCTGCTTCGTGTCTATCCACGCATCTGAGCAGAACCATGTCAAAATTCCTCTTATAAAGCACATTGCCATTGAGGTAGAAACTGCCTGACAACCTCCTCAAAGTCTTCCTATCTTTCACAGATGCCCCAGGCGGGTAAACCTGGTTCTGAAGGAAACACTTGATGTCATAATACCATGGCTTATCATCTTTCACTTCTTCTACTGGGAACACATGAGCTGGTTTGTCCAAGCGCATTACAGTGATATTGGGAACTTCATCCCAGAGTTTCACCACAATCATCGAAGCAAGTGTAGCAAGAGCGTCTGCCATCCGATTGTCATCTCAAGGAATATGATGGAAGTCAACCTCGGTAAAGAACATCGAAATCCTCCTCGCATAATCCCTATATGGAATGAGACCAGGCTGATTTGTTTCCCATTCACCCTTAATCTGATTAACAACGAGGGCCGAATCACCATATACATCAATATGCTTGATCCTAAGATCAATGCATTCCTCCAATCCCATAATACAGGCCTCATACTCAGCCATATTATTCGTGCATTTGAAAGTTAGCCTTGCTGTAAAAGGAATATGTGTGCCCTGAGGAGTAATAATCACTGCCCCAATACCATTTCCATATTGATTTACAGCGCCATCAAACACCATACTCCATCTGGAACAAGGCTCTAGCCCTTCATCGAGTGTAGGTTCATCACAATCTTTCATTTTTAAATACAGGATCTCCTCATCTGGGAAATCATACTTGACTGACTGATAATCTTCAATCGGCTGATGTGCCAAATGGTCAGCCAAAATACTACCTTTAATAGCCTTCTGAGCTCGATACTCAATATCATACTCAGATAACAACATTTTCCAACGGGCAATCCTCCAGGTTAAAGCAGGCTTCTCAAAGATGTACTTGATTGGATCCATTCTGGATATCAACCAAGTCGTATGATTTATCATATACTGGCGTAAGCGCTTAGCAGCCCAAGCCAAAGCACAACATGTCTTCTCAAGCATTGAGTATCGAGACTCACAATCAGTGAACTTCTTACTCAGGTAGTAAATAGCATACTCTTTCTTCCCTGATTCGTCTTGCTGACCAAGGACACAGCCCATTGAGTCTTCAAGAACAGTCAGATACATGATCAAAGGTCTTCCTTCTACAGGCGGAGATAGAATCGGAGGTTCAGACAGATACTCTTTAATACTGTCGAAAGCTTTCTGGCAATCCTCGGTCCAATCATGGGACTGATCTTTCCGGAGGAGCTTGAATATCGGCGCACATGTGGCAGTCATGTGGGATATGAATCTGGAAATGTATTTCAAGCGGCCAAGAAAACCTCGGACTTGCTTCTCAGTTTTGGGCGCAAGCATTTCTTGTATTGCTTTGACCTTGGCAGGATCAACCTCAATACCTCTTTCACTAACAATAAAGCCCAATAACTTGCCAGAACGGACTCCAAATGTGCACTTGTTGGGGTTCAGACGAAGCTTGTACTTCCTCAAATGCTGAAAAAGCTTCAACAAGTGCTCTACATGTTCAACTTCCGTTCTTGACTTTGCAATCATATCATCAACATATACCTCGATCTCCTTGTGCATCATATCGTGAAACAAGGTGGTCATAGCTCGTTGATACGTGGCTCCGGCGTTCTTCAAACTGAAAGGCATCACTCGATAACAGAATGTTCCCCAAGGTGTGATGAATGTTGTATTCTCCATATCCTCGGGTGCCATTTTGATCTGGTTATATCCGGAAAATCCATCCATAAATGAGAAGACATTGAATTTAGCTGTATTATCTACCAACATATCAATGTGTGGTAGAGGAAAATCATCTTTCGGACTAGCTTTATTCAAGTCTCTATAGTCCACACACATCCGGACTTTTCCATCTTTCTTAGGCACGTGCACAATATTGGCCACCCATTGAGGATATGTAGAAGTCACCAGAAACCCCGCATCAATTTGCTTCTGAACCTCCTCTTTAATCTTCACTGCCATATTAGGATGAGTTCTTCCGAGCTTCTGCTTCACAGGCACGTACTCAGGCTTCAAAGGTAAGTAATGTTGCACAATATCAGTATCTAGACCTGGCATGTCTACATATGACCATGCAAAGACGTCGACATATTCTCGTAGCAATTCAATCAACCCCTTCTAAACATATTCTTCCAGGAGTGCCCCGATCTTTACTTCTCGCACACAATCCTTAGACCCCAAGTTGACTGTTTCCAGGTTCTCAAGATGCGGCTGAATGATCTTCTCTTCATGCTCAAGTAGACGGGTAATCTCGTCAGGAATCTCTTCAACATCATCTTCTTCCGCCTCAAATACAGGGAATTCAAAGTTGGGAGATGGTGTTGGGTCATAATGTTCACTGGGTTTGATCAACCTGCATAATGATTTTGGATATGAAAAGCTTTAGAATTCAAACAAGGCAATCATTATGCAGATGAAAAGATCGATTTTATTCTTTCTTTTTTTTGGTTTTAGGTGATCACTAATTTCATGCAAAAAGCGAAAAGGGAAAATAGTTGGAAAAACAAACATTTAACATGAATTTATTCAATGAAAATAACATTGTATTTATGTGCCAACAATGTCATCACTCCTCCTTTTGGCATGGGAGAAGGGTTTTAAACAAAGTGATCATTACGTTGACTTATGGATAACTGTAGGAATATCCACAGCGACCCAATTGTTGCAGACCCCTCCAGGGATGATGAAGTTGCCAGAATCCTTTGTATCTTCTTCCAAAATAGCAGCAGCTTCCTCGCCTTGACTGGTGTGGATGAACCCTCCACTCTTGAACAACCCTTTAGTGTTGAAAACCCCAGAAGAAAAGCCTATGCCAGCCCGAGACTTATTGTCTTCTAGCTCAATCATTTTTCCTAAACCAGCAGTTGCACCACACTCTATGGCCAACTTTGCATCTTTATAGGAAGCAAATGAAGGAGTTCTCTTATCAATAGGTTCAGCAATAGACAAAGCTTGGAAAGGAGTTCCAACTTTATCCTCATCATCTATGTATGAGAAGGAAGACAAGTGGCTAACCAGAAGAGCCTTTTCTCCCCCTACCACTACCAGTTTCTTGTTCTTCACAAATTTCAGTTTCTGGTGTAGGGTGGATGTCACGGAGCCCGTCTCGTGAATCCATGGTCTGCCTAGGAGACAGCTATACGATGGGTGAATATCCATAACCTGGAAGGTAATCTGGAAATCACTCTGTCCGATTTTGACTGGGAGATCAACTTCCCCAATCACAGTTTTACGTGACCCATCGAAAGCCTTCACAATAATTCCACTCTGCCTCATGGGAGGCCCTTGATATGACAGTTTCGAAAGAGTGGTTTTTGGTAATACGTTCAATGATGACCCAGTGTCCACCAGCACATTGGACATGGCGTCGTCTTTGCAGTTCATAAATATATGTAATGCCAAGTTGTGGTCTCTTTCCTCCTCGGGGAGATCAGAGTCACAGAAGCTCAAGTTGTTACAAGCGGTAATGTTTGCAACAATGCTATCGAATTGTTCTATTGTGACATCATGATATACATATGCCACATCCAAAACTTTCTGCAGAGCCTCTCGGTGTGGTTCTAAATTTAATAGCAATGATAATACCGATATTTTGGATGGCGTTTGTAGAAGCTGGTCTACAACATTGTACTCACTTCTGTTGATGAGCCTCAGCATCTCATCACAGTCTTCTTTCACATTGCCGTTTGGGCCAACAGAAGCAGGAGTTATCAATGTAGAGGAGGGCTTAACAACAGGTGCCGGATTCATAGTGCGCACAGCATTCCCAATCGGGCGTTCAACAAAATCAGCATTAGCTTGGGGCTTGGGAGGTGCTGAAAACACACGACCGTTGAGGGTCAAACCACTAACATTCGCAATGTTAACAACAGAGGAGGATGGTAAGGACACTTCTTTCCCATTTTCTACCGCAACAGCATTGTAGCGATAGGGAACCGCCTTTTCAGAAGAGTAAGGTACTGGTCCGACCGGCTTGATGGTCAAGGCAGGAGAAACCTTCTGCTTGCTGCCATCATACTTGATGATAACAGGCTCGGGGATCCGGAATACTGGAGAAATTACGTTGACCTCATCAGCATCTTCGTCAACATTTCTGTTTTGAAGGATCTCAATGACTCCTTCATCCAGCATTTCTTGCACATCTTTGCGCACCTGGAGACAACCTCTTTGATTGACAGAACAGACTCGGCATCTATCGTGGTCATGCTCATAATGACTATAATCACATAGTAAATGATGCATCTCGACCAGTGATTTTCGAATATGACTGACGTACTTGACTTTGTACTTGCCAGGGCAGCCCTGGACCATGTTGACAGATTTCCCATGCTCGGGCAATGGGTTCTTCTTCACATTAGGACCTACGTCCTCGAAACACAGAATGCCACACCTCACAAGGTCTTGAACCTTGGTCTTCAAAGGGTAACAATTCTCCACGTCGTGGCCGGGAGCACCTGAATGGTAGACATAGTGTAACTCGGGCTTATACCACCACTAGGGGTTAGCAGGTATAGCCGGTGGGTCTCTCGGAGTAATCAACTTCCTCTCTATCAAAGAGGGATATAATTCTGCATACGTCATTGGAATAGGATCAAAGGTGACCCTTTTCCTCTCGTAACTCGTGCTGGTTTGATTACTGTTTCAAGGCTGGTAGGCCTGCTGCTGCGGTCGGTGTTGCTGTTGTTGATATTGCGGATGTGGTTGCTGATTGTTGTTATGTTGTTGATACTGTTGATTATCTCTGAAGACAGGTGCTATGTGAGCCACCTGGTGCTGGTTACCGGCGGGACGCACGGTCTTCCTCCTCACAGAGGGTCTTCTTGGTTTCATATGGGAGGTCACGACATGTGCCTCTCCATCTTTCTTCTTTGCAAACGCCCAATATCATTTGGTAGAAGAGCATTCCTCTCTGGTCAGACGTCCTTCTCTAACCCCTTCTTCTAGACGCATCCCCATATTCACCATCTCGGTGAAGTCAGAAGGAGCGCTAGCAATCATCCGCTCATAATAAAAAGAACTTAAGGTCTTCAAAAAGATCTTAGTCATCTCTTTCTCTTCTAGCGGGGGCACGATCTGTGCTGCCAACTCTCACCACCTCTGGGCATACTCTTTGAATGTTTCTTTGTCCTTCTGGGACATGGCCCTCAATTGACCCCTATCGGGAGCCATATCCATGTTGTACTTGTATTACTTGACGAAGGCATCACCAAGATCGTTGAAGGATCGGATGTTCGCTCTGTCTAAACCCATGTACCAACGTAGAGCGGCACCGGACAGACTGTCCTGAAAGTAGTGGATGAGCAATTGGTCATTGTCGGTCTGAGTCGACATTTTCCTGGCATACATGACCAGGTGACTGAGAGGACAAGTATTTCCCTTGTATTTTTCAAAGTCAGGGACCTTGAATTTCACCGGGATCTTCACATTGGGGACCAAGTAAAGTTCGACAACAGACTTGCCGAAAATATCCTTTCCTCTGAGAGTTTTCAATTCCTTGCGAAGCTCAAGAAATTGATCGTTCATAGCGTCCATCTTCTCATAGACATCTGGGCCTTCAAATGGCTCAGAATGATAGATGGTGTTGTTTACCCTGGGCATGGTATGCACGACAGGAGGAGGAACAACAAGGACCGGGCTAGATGCCGGCATAGAAGCAAAGGTAAGAGCAGGACCCTCGGGCATGAAATTGGGAGGCATCCCCCACGGGAATCCGGCTGGCATGGCCGTTGGAGCAAAGTGTGCACTGGCTGCAGGCACAGTCGAGGAGACAATCTCAGAGATGACTGTCCTCTAGGGAGGAGTTGAAGGTGTCGGAGAAGACTGGCTCTGGGCAGCCAAGAATGATTCCATCAAAGCACATAATCTGGTCACTTCCTCTTTCAGCTCGCGGTTTTCTTGCTCCAGATGATCCATCAGTCTTGAAATGTTGGCTCTAGTGTAGTACCGGTGAGTCAGCTTGTCTTCAAGATAAATGAAGAACAACAGACTTAGACCACAGGACAAGAAGCCGGGAACAAAACCTGCTTATGCATATGATGCATGCAATGCTTGTGCATAAGATTTTTTTCCTTTTATTTACAAGGAACTTTAGGGTTTTATTTGCAAATTTTTGGAAATATTAAACATTTATTATATATGGAAATATCTCATCAAATAATATCGGGGAAAAGAAGTACAGCATTGTCAATCATATACAAGAGAAAAGTAAAATAATCATCATATGGATCCCTAGAAACAATCATCTAAAGCTCGGGACACAGGAAGATAGGATGCGCGAAGCCTTTTCACCTCTCTCTCGTAGGCTGCCTCCATATCCGCTTTCTCCTTGGCGAGTCGATCGTACTTCCTTTTCCAAAACTTGGAAGATTGAGGAAGTAGAGAAGTCCATGCATCATTAGGATCATCAATAACTTGATGCTCGAGGAACTCAATCAAAGCATCCTTCTCCTTGATCTGCTGAAGCAACTCTTCCCTTTCACGGATCCAGGCACGTGATCGGTCTTCGTCTCTCGACTCCTCTACTCCTTGGTTAGGGAGGGTTGAAGGCCCCACCATAACCAAAGGTGTAGGTCTCGGATACTCGTAAGGCATGAGATACTCAGATGCTCTCTTCCTAACCCAAGCGGTGTAAGGCTCCATAGCAACACAATTCTTAGGACCCAACTTTTTCCTTCCTTTCCTATGAATCTTATGCCAAGCGCGAACCATTCTGCCCTTCAAGCCTTGGGGATCTTTACCCTCCTGAAAGAATACACCCTCTAACAGAATGTTATTGGGTTTATCCTTTAGGGGGAACCCAAGCTGACGACGTGCTAAAGTAGGGTTGTAGTTAATCCCACCACATGTACCAAAAAGAGGTACATTGGAGAATTCACCACAAGAGTCGATAATATGCACACCATCATACACACGGTTGTACCAAGAGATATCATCATTAGTGAGAGACATGAGTCTCGTGGACCACCTTAGACATCCCTTGTTCTCCTTGAAGGCGACCGTCTGCGGTAAGTGAGAAATAAACCACTTATACAACAGAGGCAAACAGCACACAATGGCACCACCACCCTTTGCATTCCTCATATGCAAAGAGAAATAAGTATCACACAACAGAGTCGAAACGGGATTAAGAGTAGAGAAAATCCTAATAGCGTTCACATCCACAAACTTGTCGATGTTGGGGAACAATACCAATCCATAGATGAGAAGTACAAATATGGCTTCAAAGGCATCCTCACTCATGGCTTTCCCATACACAATAGCTTGAGCGATGAGGAACTCAGAAGGGAGACCTTGAATTCCATCTTTGGTAGTCATATGAGCACACACCAGAGATTCATCTATGTGCAACATGTCAGCTATCTCTTGAGAAGTAGGAATACTCTCTAAGCCACTGAACGACAACTAGTCTAGAATAGGTATACCCACAAGGTAGGCATACTCCTCAAGTGTAGGCAAAAGCTGAAAATCCGGAAACGTGAAGCAACGGTACAAAGGATCATAAAACTGCACCAATACACTCATCAACCCTTCGTCCACCTGAGTAGTCAGAAGAGGAAGAAGCTTCCCAAAACGAGCCTTGAAACCCAAAGGATCTAATACATAGGATGTCAGATTCCTTAACTCTTTCAAATCTGGTTGTCTGAAGCTGTACTTCTTTGTATTCCTTCTTTGTCTTTCCATGTCTGAAAATTTTGCAAATAAACCCCTTAAGTTCCTTGAAAATTTTCTTCATTATTGATGATAAGGATGCAAATGAGTGCATGAATGCATGAATGTAACAATCACACTCAAGGATCAAGCAAAGCACACCAAACAAAGGTCATGGGATGGATCATATCATCCTTAATATCAATCATCCATTTTGGTGGATTATGGCTTACACCTTATCTACACCCAGGTTCCATTGATATTAAGGATACATGAACGGATCAACCATGAATCAAGGGTTTGTTGCAAGTCACGAGCATGGAGTTTTGGTTAAGAACCACCCAAAGGGAATGTACTAGGGTTTAAACCTGCCGGACATGTTCTACAAGAGGTTCCCATAGTCATCATCCCATCTTTCAGATATTATCGGATAAATGACTACTCGTATTCCAAAAATATTCTCAAGATAGACTCTTATGAGTGTAGTATCGCGTGACAATCGTATCAAGTATTACACTTGAACGACTTTCGCACTACATCCTAAAAATAGGCCAAGATGGGCTTGGTAAACTAAGGTCCTTGGCTTCTAAGGTCCATATTGGAAAGAGTAATGTCTAACCACAACTTACTTGTGTGACATTATTGATCCCAACATGACCTCCACCAAGTGAATGGACTTGCAAGTCAACTTGCTAACGAATAACTCCACACAAGTCAACAAGACTACGCCATTCTCCTATCCTAAGTGCACTCGAGTCCGGGTATAGAACTCATCTCACAAAGATCACCAAGCATACAAGGAATTAATATTCAAGCAATTCAATCATTACATACAATACAGTAATCCCAAATAGCACAAAAGTATGTCACAAAACAACACAATACAACAAGCATTAAAAGTTGGCAAAACCCACTAGGCAAATCTCCCCAGCAGAGTCGCCACTTTTCTGTAGCGGGGTATTCGTTACCATTAGAGATATTGACTAAATCCAAGGTAAATCATACAAGTCGAGTCGCCACCGCACTTCTATTTATCCAAAGGAATGGTTAGAAAGCGAACAAAAACCTAAAAGTTTTAACAAAAACTAGTAAAAGAAACAGAGATCTGGGTAAGGGGGTTAGTTATGCAATTGGAAGGTGTTAGGCACCCAAAACATCCTAGGTACTCCTAGGGAGCCCTTTTCATACTTGTTGTGAAGGTTGTTGTTTTTTGTGAAAAATTTGTTTGTGCAAACATGATTGAAGAGATGAGAAGAGAATGTACAAATTATTTACATTTTATGTTTGGATGGATAAACCCATTGCCTACGTACCATCTTATAAAAAGATTAGGATCAAAACCTCGTAGTTTGGGGTAAAAATCTCAAAAAATGAGTTGGTGAATTGATTGGTCCAAAAGCCTTAAGGTCTTTTGTTATCCAAGGGAGAAAACTCAACCAAACCACAAATCCACCATGTGAGGATAGCTTCAACATGCTAGTGAGGGGTTAACCCTATAATAAGCATGGAAGACTCATTGTCCATCACTAAGGATATAGGTGAGTATTACATCTACCACAAGAATAACTCAAACCTAATAGCTAAAGGTTATGAAAGATTTGGATTAAGAAAGTGGCCATTGGAACCACAAGAGATATTTGAATGGGTTATATTTACCAATTAGAAGTATATACAAAAATGGTCAAAGTTGACTTAAAAGTTCAATTCAAAATAAGTGTTATGAAAAGAAAGTTTGAAAATCAAAAGCATAAGGCTTAGGTTTCTAATGTTTAAAAACAATGGTTAAATGTTTGCACAAAGAGTTTTGGTTTGGGTTAGAGTGGAGAGAAGAAGAAGAAGGGCTAAATCCTAAACATACAAGAGGTGAGGGGAAAGAGAACAAAACCACAATGGAGTTCCTCTCTTGAGATCATATTGATGATCCAAGTAGCTCCCATCCTTTGGAATAAGCAATCACAATAAAGCAAAACTCAAGCAATCAACAATCAATCAATTCTTGGATAAGGCTCCTCAAGGTATCTTGGATCTTTCTCTCTTAGGAGCTCATGGTAATGGTTCCTTCAATTAAGCTCATAGTATCCCCTAGCACAAAAGCACACACATCAAAAGTTTCATGAAGTAAACCAAGAATGGACAAGAGTGAGTTTAGAGATTTGGTCATTCTAATCCATCCTCATCATTAAGGTCCATTTACTCCAATTTTGCATAAGGAAATTCCTAGAATCTAAGTTGAATTCTCCATTCTTTGCATAGGGAAAGTCCTAGAAACTAAGTCCATTTCTTTTCATTTGGTTCACAACAATCAAAACAAAACACAAACATAATAATATATACACAATTATGTGCTCAAGTGAGCAAAAGGCAAATGGAATTATCATAAACATGTGCTCAAGTGAGCAAAGAGAAAAGCAAATGGATAATATGTACAAGAATAGTAAATTGCATAAAAGTAAAGAGCAAAAAGTAAATGTTAATTGTTAATGGTTAGTGTTAGTAGTTAGTGTGCCATAAGGCAAATTTAGCGCTATGTTAAGCAATCGTAATTGGACTTATGTAGAAGTCACAACTATCTGAGGTCGGTCAATAATAATATAGGCAACAAACACAAGTTGGGAGTCTTGATTAGTGAACCAAGTCCCAACAACTTGCCATGCCAAAAAGAAAATGAGAATTGATCTTGTATTGGTTTAAGCCTTTTGCATGATTTAGAAAACAACATATCCTTAATGCAAAGCCATTCACTTGATCACTTGATCAAGATGAATTAGATTTGAATCAAGGAAGATTAAGTCTCCCTAATCAATGTTAACTTATCAACCTTCAACTCATTGATCAAAAGGAAAAAAGGAGAACAAGAAGAAGAAGATGAATAAATGGAGACAAAAAGAAGGCAAAATGATACAACTGCATTAAATGAAATACCATGTACCAATCATCATATGTTGACCAATAACATTGCAAGTCAAAGTCAAACAATCAAAAACAGAAGTGAGATGAAGATTGGAAGTCAAGAAATGAATAAAATATTTTTGGCATTTTTTAAGATTTAATATTAAACTTGAATTAAAAATAAAAGAAAGGTCAAACTTCAAAATCACTTCAAATCAATCTTGAAAGATCCAAGTAATTTATCCTAAGTTCAACAAGGTCAAACAAAGTTTGACAAAAAATTTCAGCATTTTTTAAAAGTCAGAACTATTTTTAATCAATTAAAAATGAATAAAAATAACCTAATTGAACTAAAATCTCAAATAAATCTCAAATCAATTTAAAAATTGATGAAAATATTTTTCATAGATCCATCATCATTCAAGTAGGTTAGGAAAATATTTTTGTATTTTTTTTAATATCAAAAACAAATTAAAATGAATTAAAATAACCAGAAAAAGAGAAAATTCACAAAAAATATTAAATGACAAAATAAAAAATATTAAAAATCAGAAATAGAAACTAGAATTTATTTGGAGACTAATGCAATTGGTCCCATAATTTTTGGATTAAAAATGAAAGAGATATTGATTTTTGAAATAAAATGGAATTAAAGAAAATAAAACCAGAAATTAAAAATGGCAAAAAACGAGAGCCCTTGGATCTGAGCTCATTAATTGAGCTGGCAGATCCAAGCATCCAGAGGCGCGTGCCTATTGTAGTCCACGGTCAATGCAATCACATGGAAACTAAGAAAAAGTCATAACAATGAATGATCCTGATTAAATCTGGAAAAGAGATCAAACGGCCAGGAATGGATCTGGAGTTGGGATGGCCACCGGAGCCACCGTCTTCTCCGGTGAGCCTCAGAATTCCGGCCAGAGTTGCAGAGATCCAAACCTTAATGAAAATGCACGATCTATACATCTTTGGAAAGCTGGGATGATGTACATCATCCCTGTACCATCCATTTTCACTCTAGATTTCTATGGTGTGAGAAATCAGAGGTGGAAAAATCTGGTGTTCATCATGAACTCAATGGATTTCAAAAATTGAATGCATAAACATGGAGCCTCTATTGAGAAGACTTCAGCCAACACAAGATCTAAGCCAATAGGTCAAAGGATGATGAGATTCGAATGAAATACCAGTTGAAGAGTAAGCTTGAATTCTGGTAACTTGAGCTCAATTCCTTGCTTGCTTTGCCCAAACAGAAGATTAGTGAGATGAATGGTGAAGGTTTAGAAGCTTTAGATCTAAGAATTCAACCAGATGAAGTTGAATTTTGGATCTGAGAAATTTGAAGAAAAATGGAAATTGCTTCTTTGGTGAGGTTGGGGAATCACTTCAGCAGGGTTTCAGGCGCCTTTAGGTTGATTTTGAATGAAGCTGAACCCTTCTATTTATAGCAAAACAAACTGCAAGCAAGGTGAATTCTCATGTGCATGGAATTTGGATCCTTCATGCATGGGCCTGTACAGGCGCGTGCAAAGCCCAAAAGCTGATTCAAATGCATGCTAAACACAAACCAAGTTGAATTGGACGTGTAGTTTTAATGGCAATTGCTCGTGTATCAAGATTTCATGTGCATTCCATAATTATGCCTAAATGTTCAACTCTTCGAAAATACTATTTGCCAAATCTAAATATGATCATGTGAGTAATGGTTGGAAATGTCTTGATGTAAGGAACAATTGTTATGTTGGGCAAAAATCCATTTGGAGTGTGGAAATTTATGAAATTTGAGTTTAAAGTGTGATGTGCAAAACATGTCAATGCAAAGTTTCCCAATTTGGCCAATGTTCAAGCCCTTCTGTTTTGATGATGCAAGCCTCAAGTGAAAACACCTCTAACATCAAAGTTGTATATATTTTCAAGACAATCAAGATGGACTTAAATTTTGCATCATTTGGATTTTTGATGAGAGAGTTATGGGCACTTGAAGTTGGACTTTTTTGCCTTTCAATGCATTTGGCCCAAAAGGACCTATAATGTCTTGCATTATCACATGTATTTCCTTTACGATTTTGAAATTTTGTTCAACATAACATTTTAAGTAGACATCTTAATATTTCCAATTCATTTGATCCCACCTCAAAATCATAAACAATCAATGAGTTATGTCCTTGGGAAGTTGACCCTCAATTAGGGTTTCAGTCAAAATGACCTATAATGTATTGGAATGGGAGATGGCCTTCCAAGATTCAAATCAACTTTTGATGAACATGAACGTTGTTCATATTGTCCTTAAGAACATTTTTTATTTTGTAACCATCTCCATTTGACCAACACATAAAACGTTAGGTCTCAGTGCATTTCAAAATAGTCAGATGGATTGACTGATCAACTTCTCAAGTCCACAACCCATATCTTGATGAATTGATGATTGAGGACAGTCAAATAAGTTCAAATAAGCATGATATGATGAATTAAAGAACTTCTCTAGATTGTATTTGATCATAGGTTGAGGTTGTTTCATGAGTAAGGCATTGTGGTGCACAGATGAATTAGGGTTTCTTTGGGGCACAAACCTCAAACCCTTTGACTTGCTTTGATCAAAATGATGAATTGAGGTGCTAGGGAGGCATATTTGATGGATGAGAGCTTTGGGAACCATTACCATGCTTGCTATCATCTCCTCTTGACCTTACCATTGCATAAGTGATCTCTTTGAGGCTCTTGACCTTGTGATTGCTCAAGCTATAAACAAAAGATGTTAGTGACATATTTTTGTGCTTTTGCTTAGTAAATAAAATAAGAAAAGAAATGATATACAATTCAAACATGATTGGTGATCTCAAACCACTCACAAGGAGTCCCACCCAAAGGCAAGGGGAACCAAGATGCTTATGATCCTTGAGGCAATGCCAAATGAAATGTTATGATGCCATGAGGGATCTTAGGGACAAAATTGGGGTCTTACACGTACTACGAGGTTTTGATCCCTCATTCTTATGTTGGTATGTAGGCACAAGACCGAAGCTCTTGTCAAACACAAAAAATATAATTAATGAATTCTTTTCTCATCCCCTTATTCTGTTTGTTTGTAAACATCACTTTGTACAGAATACATATGCACGCAAAAAGGGCTCCCTAGGAGTACCTATGACACTTTGGGTGCTAACACCTTCCCTCTGTGTAACCAACCCCCTTACCTGTGATCTCTGATTTTTATTAGTTTTTATTTGAAAACTTCTTACTATTTGGGTTTTGTTCGTACTTTTCCCTTTTCCCTTGGATACAATAAAAGCGCGATGACGACTCTTGTTAATTGATCTCTAGCTTGTCAATAGCTTGATGATCATGAATTTCCTGCTACAGAAATTAAGTGGCGACTCTGCTGGGGATGGAGGAGTAGTCTCCAGTGGGTTTAGCCTACTTTTTGTGTGAATATATTTGTATATATGTGATGTTTGTATATATGTATGTGTGATATTATCTGCTTGTTGTGCTTGGTGATCTCTGAGTGGTGAGATAAGTTCTAACCTGAACTTGAGTTCAATTAAGATAGGAGGATGGTATAGTCATGTTCGACTTGTGTGGAGTAGTCCTTAACAAGTTGGCTTGAGATCCATCTGCTCAGTGGAGACTCCTTTGGATTTGGAAATGTCACACAAGTATTTATGGTTAGGCATTACTATTTCTAATTGGGTCTGAGAAGCTGAGGACCTTAGAACCTTTAACCCATCTTGGCCTATTTAGGACATAGTGCAGAAATTGTTCAAGTGTAGACTTGATAACAGTTGTTACGCGATACTACACTCAGGCGAGTTTCTCTTGAGAATATTATGGGTCGATGAGTCAGTCATCTTAACCTGCAATATCTGATAGATGGGATTAAGACCCTGAGAACTTTTTAGAACATGATCTACAGGTTTTTATCCTTAGTTCACTCCTTTGGGATGGTTCTTACCCATACTCCATGCTCGTGACTTGCAACAAACCCTTGATTCTTGGTTGATCCAATCAAGTCTTGTCAATATCAATGGAACGTGAGTGTTGATAAGGTGAAAACCATAATCCCCCAAAATGGATTATTGATCTTTACAAAGACTTAATTCATCCCTTGACCTTTGTTTGCCTTGTGTGTGATCCCTTATTGCATTCATGCATTCATAGGCATCATAACATTCATCACACGAAAATTTTCAAGGAACTAAGGTATCATTTGCAAATATTTTCAGACCATGGATTGTGGACGAAGGAATACTAAGAAGTACAATTTCAGATGTCCCGACTTAAAAGAGTTAAGAAAGTTAGCATCTTTTGTATTAGATCCCTTTGACTTCAAGCAACGTCATGGGAAGCTTCTATCCATCTTGTCTGTTGATGTGGTTGAAGGACTTTTGAGTGTATTGGTGCAGTTCTATGATCCTCTCTACCATTGTTTCACTGTCCCAGATTTTCGGCTAGTGCCTACCTTGGAGGAGTATTCTCATCTTTTGAGGATACCTATTTCTAGTATAGTGCCTTTTAGTGGATCGGAGGAGATTCCCCGGTCTAGTATTATTGTTGATGCTCTTCACTTGAAGAAGTCTGAGATAAAGGCTCATTGGGTGAAGAAAGGAGGGTTGTTTGGGTTGTCATCTGATTTCCTCATCAAGGAAGGTACTTCTTTTGCTCAAGCTGGTAGTGTGGACGCTTTTGAAGCTATCTTTGTGTTGCTCATCTATGGATTAGCTTTGTTCCCTAACATTGATAGTTTTATTGATGTTAACGCTATTAGACTTTTCTTGATTGGGAATCCTGTGCCTACTTTGTTGGGTGATATGTATTTCTATTTGCATCTAAGGAATTCTAAGGGTGGTGGAATGATTGCCTGTCGTATTCCTCTTCTGTACAAGTGGTTTATTTCGCACATGCCTTAGACACCTACTTTTATGGAGAACAAACAATGTCTAAGGTGGTCTCGGAGACTTATGTCTCTCACTAATGATGATATAGTTTGGTATGATCCGTCCTTAAGTAGTTTGGAGATTATTGATAGTTGTGGTGAATTCTCTAATGTACCTCTCATTGGTACACAAGGAGGAATTAACTACAACCCTGCTTTGACTCGTCGTCAACTTAGGTTCCCCTTGAGAGACAAACCTAATAACATGTTGTTAGAAGGTCTTTTCTATCAAGAGGGCAAAGATCCCCAACATTTGAAGCAGAAGATTGTGCATGCTTGGCATAATGTGCATAGGAAAGGAAGATCCGAGCTTGGTCCACGCAATTGTGTAGCTTTGGAAGCTTACACTCTTTGGGTGAAAAAGAGAGCTATGGAGTTGAAGATGCCTTATCCTTGTGAAAGACCTATGTCTATGGTTGTGGTTGAGCCATTAACTCTCCCTAACCAAGATGTAGAGGAGTTGGAAGATGCGCTCATCAAGATGAAGCAAGAGAAGGATATGTGGGAAGAGTGTTTTCGTGCTTTGAGCAAGAAGCATGAAGAGTTGCAGTTAGAGTCTAAGGACAAAGATGCACTGATCGAGCTACTTGAAGACTGAGTGACGAAGAGACAGAGAGAGCCAGAGGTTTCATATTCTAGCATGCCTCAGCCTTCCGTTACTTGGAAGAAGATTGTTGACCAGATTGTCCTCGAGAAGACTCAGATGAAGGCTTCTTTTGAGATCGAGATCCGTCGCATTCGAAGGAAGTACGCGTCTTCAACCAGATCTTCTGACATTGTTATTAGGGATCCTTAGGATGACTAGTCTCCTTTTCTCTTGTATCTTTTTATTTTGGTTTCTGAAATTATGCTCAGTGTAATCCTTCCAATTTATATAAAAGAAAATATATTTTTTGGTTATATCAAATTGTTGCGAATGCCATTTAAATATTGTATATTTGCAAATGATATAGTAAGTTCCTTGGCAATAAAAATAATCAAGCATTACATTTCATGCATCATTTGTGTAAACAGGTTTTTTCCAGGTGTCTGATTGGTGTTTCTTCTGTGCTTTAGCCAAGCTGACTCACCGGTACAATACCAGAGCTAATCATCCAAAAATTACGGAGCACTTAGAGCAAGAAAACAGAGAGTTGAAAGACGAAATTTCCCGGCTGACTACCATGATGGAGTCAGTCCTTGCTTCTCAAAGCCAAGCTTCTCCAACGCCTGTAACTCCTCCCGCGAGGACAGCTACTTCAGAAGTGGTTACCTCTACCGTGCCTGCTGCCACCGCCCACTTCGCGCCAAACCTTCCTGCCGAATTTCCGTGGGGAATGCCACCCAATTTTGTGACAGAAGGCTTTGCGCCTACTTTTGCTTCCATGACGGCATCTAGCCCGGTCATGTCCGTGCCACCTTCAGTTGTGCATACTTTGCCTCGCATAGAGGACACCATCTATCATTCTGAGCCATCTGGGGGCCCGGACGTCTATGAGAAGATGGATGAAATGAAGGACCATTTTCTTGAGTTGCGCAAGGAATTGATGACGCTAAGAGGTAAAGATCTGTTTGGGAAGAGTGCTGTCGAATTGTGTTTAGTACCCAATGTGAAGATCCTAGTGAAATTCAAAGTGCCTGACTTTGAAAATACAAGGGGAACTCTTGTCCGCTCAGTCATCTTGTGATGTATGCCCGCAAGATGTCAACCCAGACAAATAATGACCAATTGTTGATTCAATACTTTCAGGGTAGCCTGACTCGTGCTGCACTCCGTTGGTATATGGGGTTAGATAGTGCAAGCATCCACACTTTTAATGAATTAGGAGAGGCTTTTGTGAAGCAATATAAGTACAATGTGGATGTGGCGCCGGATAGAGACCAGCTGAGGTTTATGTCTCAAAAAGACAATGAGAAATTCAAAGAGTACGCACAGAGATGGAGTGAGTTGGCTTCCCAGATCACTCCTCCTTTGGAGGAGAAAGAGATGACAAAGATATTCTTGAAAACCCTGAGTTCATTTTATTATGAACGCATGATCACCGGTGCCCCCAGTGATTTTACCGAGATGGTAAATATGGGGATGAGACTTTAAGAAGGGGTCCGTGAAGGAAGTTTGTCAAGAGATGAGGCATCAACCAGTAAGAAGTATGGCAGTAGTTTCAGCAAGAGGAAGGATAATGAAGCGAATGAAATTTTTAGTGGGAGGCAGAGGGGGCCTCAAGCAAGAAGAAATCCACCACCCCGTTAACATCATAATCATCAAGTATCTTCTGTTATTCTGGTATTTTCTAATCAGCAAACAACACCAATTCAACAACAACCACAACATCAACAACAACAACCGCAACAAAGAACGAACACCTACAACAACAACAATACCAACAATCATCATCAAGAGCAGAACTTTGAGAGGAAGAAGGTCTTTTTTGACCCGATTCCTATGTCGTACGCAGAATTATATCTATCATTGGTCCTCAAGAACATGATTCAACCGAGGAACCCACCGCAAATCACAGAACCACTTCCCTGGTGGTATAAACCTGAGCTTCATTGTGCTTTTCATCAGTGTGCACCTGGGCATGATATTAAAAATTGCTATCCACTGAAGTATGAGGTACAAAAGCTTATGAAGAGTGGTATGGTGTCCTTTGAGGACCGCGCGCCTAATGTAAAAGATAATCTTTTGCTCGCTCATGGGAACTCTTCAGTGAATATGGTAGACGGCTGTCCCGGTGAATTCAAGGTTTTTAATGTCCGGTTTATCCGAAGATTTGTGGTGCAGATGCACAAAGATATCTGTTTGGTGAGTGATTGTGAACATGACCATGATGGTTGTGTTGTCTGTAGCGTGAACCCGAGTGGTTGTGATATAGTGAAAAGGGACATCCAGCGTCTGCTGGTTGAAGGCATGATCTAGATTGTTCAATCCCGTCATATAGATGACAACGTCAATGTCATAGTGCCCGTTTTCAAGCAACAAGAGCGGTTAATAATCCAGTATGATAGCAGCAGCAAGAGTGGTAGTCAAAGATCAGTATCGCCGTTGGTAATACGGTTATCGGGCCCAGTCCCGTATGCATATGATAAGGCTATACCATACTAGTATAATGCTACAATGTTGAATAATGGTCAAGAGGTTCCGTTGCCTACGACCAGTTCAGTGGTGAGCATTACTGATGTAACAAAGGTGACCCGTAGTGGTCGAGTGTTTGGACCGGTGTTCCCGGAAAATAAAGAAGAAACAGTTGTTGGTAAGAAGGTGGAGATACCTAATGTAGATCCGTTTGTTGTTCAAAGGATAAGTCTGGTGATTCCAACAACTTGAAAGCTAATGATGATGATGAGGTACTCCGACTGATCAAGAGGAGTGAATTTAATGTGGTTGAGCAGCTGCTCCAGACTCCCTCAAAGATTTATGTGTTGTCTCTGCTTTTGAATTCTGAAGCGCATAAAGAAGCACTATAGAGACTTCTTGAACAAGCATATGTGGAGTAAGATATTATTGTGGATCAATTCGATCATATTGTGGCTAACATCACTTCATGCAATAATTTGAGCTTTTGTGACGAAGAATTCCCCGAGGAGGGAAGAAATCATAACCTGGCTTTGCATATTTCAATGAACTATAAAGAAGATGCTTTGTCAAATGTGCTAGTTGACACCGGTTCGTCACTCAATGTGCTTCCGAAGTCAACATTGTCAAAGTTATCTTACCAAGGAGCTCCCATGAGGTATAGTGGGGTAATTGTCAAAGCCTTTGATGGCTCGCGCAAAACGGTTATTGGTGAAGTGGACCTTCCAGTCAAGATAGGTCCGAGTGATTTTCAGATTACTTTCCAAGTAATGGATATCCACCGGGCCTATAGTTGCTTATTGGGAAGGCCATGGATTCATGAGGCAGGGGATGTTACCTCCACTCTACATCAGAAGCTCAAATATGTCAAGAATGGCAAGCTAGTGATTGTGGGAGGAGAGAAGGCGCTATTGGTTAGCCATCTGTCATCTTTCTCGTTTGTGGAAGCTGAGGATTAGGTTGGAACTCCATTCCAAGCCTTATCTATTGTTGTTGAGAAGAGAATTGAGGCCCCTATGTCCTCGCTGAAAGATACTCAGAAGATTGTTGAAGAAGGTCCTGTTGATCAATGGGGCGCATGGTAGAGGTCTCCGAGAACAAGGGCAGAACTGGTTTGGGGTTCCAGAAGGGCTCGTCAGCTGTTAGATCTGAGGATATGCAACTTAGCTTCCGTAGCGGAGGGTTCATTCATGGCAATGAACAACACTTAGTTGTTGTGCTAGAGGATAGTGAAGAGGAAGACTTATAGAACTTTGTGACGCATCGAAAGACATGCAACAATTGGACTGTCGTTGATATTCCTGTTATTTTGCATCGATCTAAGTAACTGCTTTTATATTTTAAAATCCTTCCCCTATGCCTAAGGGAGAAGTGAACATTGTTTGGGCATTTTGAATTGATCATCAATAAAATTAGTTATATTCATCCATATCTTTGATGTTTATTTTTACTTTTTGCTTTTATTCTGAAAATGGTAATCACCAAAAAACATAAATAAACAATATAATTGTCCATCTGCATAATATTTGGTCACAAATTCATTTCTCTAAAATCAAAATATCAAATCATTAGGCAGGTTGGTTCCTAACCCCATTGAATACAATGATCCTTCTCCTTCTCCAAATTTTGAATTCCCTGTGTTTGAGGTCGAGGAGGAAAGTGATGTAGAGGTGAGTGATGAATTATCTCGTCTTTTTGAGTAAGATGAGAAGATTATTCAGCTGTTTGAAGAACAGATTGAGCTAGTCAACTTGGGTTCCGAAGATGATGTGAAGGAAGTCAAGATTGGGTCTCGACTGTGTCCATATGCTAAGAAAGGGTTGATTGATCTTCTTCGAGAATATTCAGATGTGTTTGCTTGATCCTATCAAGACATGCCTGGGTTGGATTCTGAGATTGTGGAGCATAGATTATTGTTGAAGCCAGAATGCCCGCCAGTCAAGCAGAAGTTGAGAAGAATGCATCCTGATATGGTTGTGAAGATCAAATAGGAAGTTCAGAAGCAGATTGATGTCGGTTTCCTTGTAACTGCTGAATATCCGCAATGGGTTGCCAATATTGTGTTTGTTCCAAAGAAGGATGGAAAAGTCCGGATGTGTGTCGACTACAGAGATTTGAATAAAGTCAGTCTGAAAGATGATTTCCCTCTGCCACACATTGATATGTTGGTAGGAAATACTGCTAAATTCAAAGTCTTTTCCTTTATGGATGGATTTTCCGGGTATAATCAGATCAAGATGGAACCCGAAGATATAGAGAAGACCATATTCATTACACCCTGGGGAACATTCTGTTATAGAGTGATGCCTTTCGGTCTAAAGAATGCTGGTGCAACTTACTAGAGAGCAATGACTACTCTTTTTCATGATATGATGCATAAAGAGATTGAAGTTTATGTCGATGACATGATTGCAAAATCGGTTGATGAAGAGGAACATGTTGAGCATTTGTTGAAGTTATTCCAGCGTTTGAGGAAGTATAAACTCCACTTGAATCCCAATAAGTGTACTTTTGGTGTTCGTTCTGGTAAGTTGTTGGGCTTTATTGCCAGTGAGAAGGGTATTGAAGTTGATCCTGCCAAGGTCAAAGCAATACAAGAGATGCCTGCGCCCAAAACTGATAAGCAAGTCAGAGGTTTTCTCGGCCGCTTGAATTATATTTCCAGATTCATTTCCCACATGACTGCCACATGTGCACCTATATTCAAGCTTCTTTGGAAAGATCAGTCTTGTGATTGGATCGAAGGCTGCCAAAAAGCATTTGATAGTATCAAAGAATATCTGCTTGAACCTCCAGTTTTGTCTCCACCTGTTGATGGAAGACCGTTGATCATGTATTTGACTATGCTCGAAGATAGTTCAAGCGGTTTACTACCATATAGAGATTATGCAAGGAGGATTTCAACTTTCTTTACAAAGGTTGAGTTTCATCATATCCCTCGAGATGAGAACCGGATGGCAGATGCTCTTGCAACATTGGCATCAATAATTGCAGTGAAGTATTGGAATGAAGTTCCCAATTTATCTGTGATGTTTCTTGACAGGCCATATCATGTGTTTCCTATTGAAGAGATCAAAGATGAGAAGTCGTGGTATTACAATATCAAATGTTTTCTCCAATGTCAGATTTACCCTCCTGGGGCATCTTTGAAAGATAAGAAGACTTTGAGAAGAATAGCCGGTAATTTCTACTTGAATGGTAATATACTGTACAAGAGAAACTTCGACATGGTTTTGCTCAGATGCGTGGATAGACACGAAGCAGACTTGTTGATGACCGAAGTGCATGAAGGTTCCTTTGGTACTCATTCCAATGTACATGCAATGGCAAAGAAGATGTTGCAAGCAGGTTACTATTGGATAACAATGGAATCTGACTGTTGCAATTTTGTGAAGAAATGCCTCATGTGTCAAATTTATGCTGATAAGATTCATGTTCCTCTGACACTTTTGAATGTTATCTATTCCCCATGGCCCTTCTCCATGTGGGGAATTGATATGATTGGGATGATTGAGCCAAAATCTTCGAATGGACATCGTTTCATTTTTGTGGCAATTGACTACTTCATGAAATGGGTTGAAGCGGCATCATATGTAAATATAACCAAGCAAGTTGTTGTAAGGTTTATCAGGAATCAGATCATATGCCGTTATGGTGTGCCAAGTAAGATCATCACTGATAATGGATCGAACTTGAATAACAATATGGTGGAAGCTCTTTGCAAAGACTTCAAGATCACACATCATAAATCTTCTCCCTGTAGACCCAAGATGAATGGGGATGTTGAAGATGCGAATGAGAACATCAAGAAGATTATCCAGAAGATGGTTGTCACATATAAGGATTGGCATGAGATGCTCCCATTTGATTTACATGGATATCGTACATCCGTCCGCACTTCAACAGGTGCAACCTCTTTCTCTCTTGTATATGGTATGGAAGCAGTGCTCCCCGTAAAGGTTGAGATTCCTTCGTTGTGTATGCTCATGGAAGCCAAGTTGACTGAAGCTGAATGGTGCCAGACCCGGTTTGATCAGTTGAATTTGATTGAAGAGAAGAGATTAACTACCATGTGTCATGGTCAGTTTTATCAACAAAGAATGAAGAAAGCTTTTTATTAGAAGGTCAAACCTCGAGTGTTCAGAGAAGGGGACCTTGTGCTCAAGAAGATTTTATCATTCAAGCCAGATTACAGAGGAAAATGGACTCCCAATTATGAAGGCCCATATGTTGTCAAGAGAGCCTTTTCAGGTGGTGCATTGATTATTACAACTATGGATGGTGAAGAGTTCACTCGTCCTGTGAACATAGATGCAGACAAGAAATACTTTGCGTAAAAAGGAAAGAACAGCTCACTAAGTTGAAAACCCGAAAGGGCGACTTAGGCAAAAATGAGCGTCTCGGTGGATTGAAAATCCAAAAGGGCGATCCAGGAAAAAATTAGAGACATAAAACTGAAATAATTTCCCGATAAGTTGAGTACCCCACCTTGGGGCAACTTATGCAAAAATTAGGGATTATGGCAAGTAACTGCATTCTGTCGATCTTCAATACTTTTGAAGGCTTGTTTGAGCACAAGGGTTGACATCTGTTCATCATCCCAACAACGGTCAAGAGCATAGTGGATATCAAGAGTTAGTAGAAGGATTAAGGATAATTTGTATTCAATGTATCCCTTTTCCATGTAAATTACCATTTTCAACTTTGTAAAGTCTATGGAGTCTTGTCATTTACATACTACCATCCTATTAAATAAAGTTGAACTTTTATCCAATTGTTTCTGCTCTTATTTACCTCAGCCAATAGTTTTAAATTTTATTATGATCATTTTGAAATTAAAATTTTAAAATCAAAACCAAGTTTTCTTTAAAATATAAAAGCAAGAACTTTTCCAAAGTAAGTAACAGGAATATCAACAGCAAATCAATGGATAGCAAGTCCTTAAATGCGAAGCATCTGTGGTTCCCCAAGAAGTAACTCTTCGGGTATCCCTAGACATCAGTGTTGATTCATTTCCTCAATGGACTGATGTTATCCCCAGCTGATAGATTTAGTTCCCTGGTAGAGTGTTCAATCTCTAAGGGAACTCCTTTCTTTATCCCCAACTGAGTTGCGGCGTGCCCTTGTCCCCAACAGAATTTCATCCTTCCCCAGCGGAGTTTTTGCATCTCTAGCAAAGTTCGTATCTCCTCAGCAGGGTTGATCTTCAGAGATTTGGTTGATCTTCCCCAGTGGATTGCATTTGCTTCCAGTCAGAGTTTCCTCTTGGTTTTTGAGCAGCTTTTGTTGATTTGTTTTCTTTGTAGGGTTGTATCCCATTTTTTAGGGTGTTGACCTAAAATTCTCCACAGAGTTGATGTTGTTCTATCCTCAACATATTTACCTTTTCCCTATTTAAGGTTGAGCCCTTTGGGATGTTGATCTCTCTGTTCTCCGGCAGTAGTCTCCATATTTTATGGATTTGCCGAGGATTGTACCGGTGGTTCAATTTCTTTGCGACACCTCTGTATCCTTGTGATCATTTTGTCAGCATAATCATCATATATACATATACATTTATATAATTTCATGATTTTCATATCCTGCATCTTCATATTTGATTTGCTTGAGATTCTCATTCTCTATTATGGTGGTACCTTATCCCCATGCTAAATCTGGTGTATGTCCTCCCTTAAATTGAAGAGTGTCAGCCCCTTAAGCAGAAAGACTTTAACCTTTCTCCGTTTCACCACTAAGTTTGTTTCCTCGTGGATGATTGTTATTTCAGTTTCCTCTCCAGTAGATTTTCTGGGTGGAATTACTCCCCTTGAGTTATGTCCTTATTGGGTTGAGTCTTGATAGACCGTTTTCTTTCTAGCTCTTACCTAGAAGATGTTTTGGTCCCCTAAGAGTCTATTATCCAGTAGCTGGTAATATCCTTCTTAGTTTGCAGTTTGTTGCTTCTTGCCCAATACCCGGCAAAAGTACCCTTTTTCTCCTCAGTGGAGTCCTCTGGAAGTATATCCTTGATATGTTCTTCCTAACCGGTGATAGATATCTTTCTTTTCCCCCACAGGAGTCTATCCACTTTAACCAGTGATGGATATTCTCATATTTGGTATTCAACCCAGTAAAAAGGTAGTTGTAATCCCTATTTTGTTCCTCATAGAGTTAATCCTTGATATGCTCATCTTAGTCGATGACGGATTTTATTCTCCTTGTGGTCTTCTACCTAGTAACCGGTAGTTGTAAATCCTACTTTTTCCCCTGAGCGGAGTCTATCCTTGATATGTTCACTTTAATCGGTGACGAATTTTCTCTTCTTTGGTATTCTATCTGTAAGACCCCAATTTTGTCCCTAAGATCCCTCATGGCATCATATCATATCATTGCATTGCCTCAAGGATCATTGTGCACCTTGCTTTCTTCCCAGTGGATGGGTTATCTTTTTGAGAGTGATTCTTGATCACCAAGCATGTTTTGCATTGGTATATCATTGTTTTTCTTTCTATCACTAACCAAAAGTACAATAATATGTCATCTAACCTTTGTCTTGCAGATGAAGCAACCACAGGTCAAGGCAGTCAAAGGCAGTCATTGAGCAATAGATGGTGGCCATTCTTGAGAATTTGGACCCCATAATCATTATCAAGAGTTAATATGAGCTATGATGTTATTTTGAAGCAAAATCCCAAGTGGTAGAGGTTTGAATCTCATCAGAACAATTCCCAGTCAACTGAAGGCCTAGAAAGTCAACTGCCAAGTCAACTGTGGATTTGGAGGTGGGAAGTGATTAGAAATACTTCATTCATGTTCAAACAAGTCTCATTTGACATTTTAAACATCAACATTGAAGAATTTAAAGTCAGGTCAAAACTTTCCAAAAATAGAAAGTGACCTATAATTTGAATTTGCCAAAAAAGGAAAGGTTTTAGCCCAACTTCAACTTCAAATTACATCATCAAAAAAGCTTCAAATGATATTTTGTTGAACATGAAAGTTGTAGATCTTTCTCTCCCATTTCCAAAAAGTCCAAGATCATCAATTTCGCATGTATGGTTAAGGAGATATGATCAAAACATGGCAAACTATGCATGAAACTTCAAATGGACATAACTTTTCAACCAAAGCTCCAAAATGGGTGGCTCTTTTTGCATTCTTCTTCTTTTGACCTCTAGTTTCCAAACCATGCATTGCATGGCATAAATTATCATCACATGAGCACTTGCTAATTCATTGGATTTTTGGAGGGAAAACTTAAAATTCAAATTTGGTGCATTGTTTAAACATTTGACCATTACCATTGGCTCCAAAATGGATTTTTAAGTGAAAATAAATCAGATTTCGTGCACTGTTCATGCATGCACTTCATGCATAGGGTGAAAAATCCAATTTGCACTTACACCTCATTTTTGCTAATTCCATTTGCATTTGAGCTAAACATGATTAAAGAGTGATTAGCATGGCATATATAAACCAAAACCCTAACTGTTTTTCAGAGGAGCTCTCATTTTTTCAGATCTAGATCCAAACTCTCAAAAAAAATTCTCTCAAATTTTCTTCAAATTTCTTCATATCAAAGCACATTTCATTGCTTGATTCTTGCTCCTGAGGTGTTATTGATCAACTTTGCACGTGGAATCAAGAGAATTAGTGTTGTATGGAACCATGCTCGAAGATTTGAATATCGATGGTGATTTCAGATTTTGGTGAGTGCAAGCACAATTGAGCTTCAATCTTCCTTCCAATCACCTCAATAATCATTGTAGAGAAACTGTAAAGCATTGCCAAGGCCTATAGCTCGCGATTTCCAGTTCTGCTCTTCAAGAGGTTATGAATCGATTCTCTTATTTCTCAAAATTATTGTGATGATATTGTAGATCTCTTTATGCTGATCACTCTGAGCTTTGAATCATGAAATTTCATGCACTATTGAGTGAGTTAGGTCGATTTAAAGTTCCATGCATGAATGATGATTGCTTCGATTTGATCTTGTTACTTTGATTTAAGCTTAGCTATGCATGAATCCTTGATCTATATTGAAGGATCTACACAATGATGTCTTTAATTTTAATTTCTGGAACATTTGTTCTTGGTGTTCTTGATGATTTGTTACTGTTCATATGCGCGTGATGAAGAAGATGATGTTCAGCTTTGGCAACGTTTTTTGATCCTTTGGCAACGTAAATCCGTGGCTGTAGGTGTTTGTCTAGGGTTCGCGTGTGATTGGTTAATGCATTTTGCCATGCTGCGTTCTCATTGGTCCGTCTGTTTGACCGCGTGTGTTGACCTGCCAGCACATAAATGAAACGGCAGCGTTTCATGCAGCCTGGCACCATTTTCAAATTTTAAATAATCATTTCATTTTAATTCATTTTTGTGTTACATGTTTATTTCATTTTTTACTCAAACTTGCAAAAATCATAACAAATGCAAAAATCATCCAAAAATTACCAGATTCTTTGCATTATGATCCTGATTCTCTCTAGTTTTTTATCATCATATTTTCACAAGTTGTGCTTGGCTGAATAACTTTTAGTGCTAGGATGTTTGAACATGTATGCTTATTTGACCTTGCCATGCTTATACATTTGTGAAATGCTGGTCTTTGATCCAATGAATCTGAAAATTTGCATGATGAAACTAGACACACTGCTTGACATTTTGGTGTTGATTTGGTATTTTTATCAATTGTCATTTCTGTTTTATGATCATGCTAAGTTGGTGTGACAATTTGTGTCACGCCTTTTGATGTTCAACTTATGTGATGTGTTTTCCATGCCAAATGATCTCCAATTGTCCTGATTTTTTGTATGGTGCATGTTATGGATGTTGTGAATGAGCATGAATTTTGTTGGAATTATTTGAATCATTTCTGATTTAATTGAGATTTTTCATTCTGGTTGATCACATTTGAGCTTTAAAATTGCCTTGAACTTCAATTGATCATAAAATGCTTTTGGTTAATGATATTGATGTGAGACCTTTTGGATTGTTTCAAGATTTGTTTGAAGTTGATTCATGTTAAATTTCAGCTTCTGTTTTGAATTTTTTCTCCATCTTTGACCCTAGGCTTTGACCTAGTGGTTTGCCTCTCACATTTGAGCTTTGATTTCAGGTTGAACATCCAAGTTACATAGTTGTTGATGCTCCATCATTTGAGCATTGATGTTTGCCTTTGATTACTAATCTTTGTGTGTTTTGTAGGTTGATGTTGACTCATTTGAGTTTGACCTTTGGCTTACATATTTGTGTACATTGGGATTGTTGGTTGCTTATTGACTGTTGTCTGATTGTCTGAATCTTGTACTGATTTGTTTGATGTTTCCACGGGTACATAAGTTTCTTTAAGTTCACTTGAACTTTGTTTTTGCTTGGATGCTTAAACACTTAGGTATAATTTCTAATCTTCATGTAGTCTGGAAGACCTACTGTTATTGGTAGGCACCTGTCTGAAGTCCTCCTTAAGAGGCAATGCTTGTGATTGTTTATCTTTGTGCCAAGCAGGAAAAGACCTCTTATGAGGCAATTGGCAGATAAAAGAGATGTGTAATCCATCTCCTGCTATTCAGTGTGTCATTCACTTTGCTCACACAATGTGTTGATGCATTGTGGATACTAACCCAAGATCTTATAGAGTAAATCAATTGTGGAGAAGAGTTCCTACTTTCTGAACTCCCACACATTCCATTGTTTAAAGCTCTCCCAGGCCAGGGATAAGAGCTATGAGGCACACCCCTCATCTCCATTTCATCTGCTTCACCCTAACTCTCAATGTTAGGGTTAAGAGCACAAAACACCCCATTCCAGTTGGCTGTAAAGCCTAACCTTGTTTGAGCCTAATTGAGTGTATATAGTGGGTGCTAATTGACTTGTTTGTCTGCTTACTTGATTCATCTGTGCATATGTGTTTGAGTGTGCTTTTGTGCATTTATCATCATCATTTGTATATCATTTCATAAACTTTGTTTTGTAACAATTTGTTTTGTCCATGGAGGAAGCAAGCATAAGTCCATTGATTGGCAGTTGTTTCCCATGATATGGCAAGAGACTAATATAAGTCCATTGATTGGCATCTGGTATCCATGTTCATTTTTGTTTCAGGAGATTGGTATAAGTCCATTGACTGGCATCCGGTATCCATTTTGTTTTGTGAGATTAGTGTAAGTCCATTGATTGGCATCTGGTATCATTGTTTCTTTGTTTTAGGAGATTGGTATAAGTCCATTGATTGGCTTCTGGTATCCATTTTTTGTTTTAGGAGATTGGTATAAGTCCATTGATTGGCATCCGGTATCCATTTTGTTTTGTGAGATTAGTGTGAGTCCATTGATTGGCATCTGGTATCATTGTTTCTTTGTTTTAAGAGATTGGAATAAGTCCATTGATTGGCATCCGGTATCCATTTACTTTATCCATCTTGTTATGTGCTTATTGCTTGTTGCCTTATTCCAAAGGAATCACTTGAATCATCTACATATGATTTCAAGAGGTGAACATCTAAGAAGTTTTACTTCCTCACCCTCCCACCTTTTGTTTCTTTAAACCTCCATTTGCATGTCAACTCAAACCTGAAAACTATTGTGCAAACATTTTCATCTCTTTTCAAATTAGAAACCTAGGCTTTAGGCCTTTGATTTTCAAACATCATTTTCATGATACTTTTTTTTGAATTGAATCCTAATCATACCTTGACCACTTTTGTGAATAAATCCTAATTGGTTAATTTCACTCATTCAATTATTTTGTGGCTTTGTCCATCCTTGATAAGTTTTCATACACTAGCCATAGGTTTGATTTATCCTAGTTGGTTGATGTTAATCTCACCTTTTGTCCTTAGTGATTGAATTGTAAGACTTCCTTGCTTATTATAGGGTTAACCCCTCACTAGCAAGTTGAAGCTTTTCTCACGTGGTGGACTTGTTGCTTGTATAAGGTTGAGTTTTCTCCCGTGGATAACGAAAGACTTTAGGGCTTTTGTTTTAAAATGAATCCACTCATATTTGGAAAATCTTTTAGCCGAACTACGAGGTTTTGATCCTGTAAAGGTACGTAGGCAATGGTTATCCATCCAAACACAAAAAATAATAACTTGTATATTCTTTTCTCATCCCTTCAATCCATGTTTGCACAATAAATATTTCATAAACAAATAAAATTTCGTGCAACAAGTGTGAAAAGGGCTCCCTAGGAGTACCTAGGACGTTTTGGGTGCCTAACACCTTCCCATTGCGTAATTAACCCCTTACCCAGATCTCTGATCTTTTCATTAGTTTTCTATGTGTAAAACTTCTTAGGCTTTTGTTTGCTTTTTAGCTATTTCTTTGGATAAATAAAAGTGCGGTGGCGACTCGATTCTTTGTATGCTTTGCTTTTGATTTAGTCAATAAATCATAAAGTGACGAATACACCGCTACACTATCCAGTAACTGATAGATTTAATTCCTACCTTTTTCTCCCCTTTTTAGAGTCTATCCTTGATATGTGCATCCTAACCGGTGACGGATTTTCTCTTTGATTGGTCTTATACCTAGTAACCGGTAATTGTAAATCCTACTTTGTCCCCTCGCAGAGGTTATCCTTGATATGTTCATCCTAACCGGTGACGGATTCTCTCTCCGACGGTTTTCTATCCAGTTTTCGGTAGATGTAATTACCCATTTTGTTCAATTGGTATATCCTTGATATGTTCATCTTAACCGATGATAGGTATCCTCCCTGACATTACCAGGCAAGTCTATCCTTGATATGTTCACTTTAACCAGTGACGAATTTTCTTCCATGTCGAGTTTATCCTTGATATGTTCATCCTAACCGATGACGGATATTCTCATCCTTGGTCTTCTGCCCAGTAACTGGTAGTTGTAAATCCTTGTTTTTTGCAGTTTCCCCCAGCAAAGCTATTCTTACCCAATAACCGGTAATGAATACTCCTTCCTGGCAATCCTCAGTGGGTCATCCTTGATATGTTCATCCTAACCGATGACGGATGTTCTCTCTGTCAAATCTTTATTATCTCCTTAACCAATAACAGGTAGTAGATAATAAATTTCTGCTCCTCCTGTGTTGAAATTTATTTCTCCCCAGTTGAGTTGAGTGCGCATTTCCTTAGTGAAATCGTTTTCTTTTCTCCAACGTGAGTCGAGTACTTCAGTTTTATCCTGACTTACTCGTATCCCCTGCAGATGTTGTTATTTCCCCGGCTGAGTTCTTTCCATTTTGTATGGAATTCTTCTAGTCCCCTAGTAGTTTTGAGTCGTAGTCTGGCCTACACGTAAGTCCTTTTTATCGCCTCAAAGTCTATGTCTCCCCAGCGAGTTTTCTCATGGAATGCATTATGCTCCTATGGACTTTCGGTCTCTCTGATTTTCTTTTCCTTTGTGGCAATATTTCCCCATAGAGCATTGACTTTTGCATTTATATCGTATGCATCATGAGGTCTCTTAGGGAACAAAATTTGTTTCTCTATGTTGTTGTTTAAGCCCATTCTACTGAGTTGAGCCAAAAATTTTAACCTTTACCTCCTCAGTTAGAATGTCCTTAAATAGGGGCAGCTGTAAGACTCCAATTTTGACCCTAAGATCCCTCATGCAATTTCATCATAAGCATTAGCATTGGGATCATGCCTTGGAATCCTCCTTACCCCCCCCCCCCCCCCTCATTGGGTTATTTTTAGGAGAGATCGTCCAAGCACTTTGTGATTATATCATACTTGTATATTATCATGTTACTAACTAAAATACCAAAAATATGTCTTTGCATCTATTTAACTCTTTTGTAGGTAGGGCATTATCTCATTGATTCATCAAGATCACATCTAGGGTTTGAGATCCTCATGACCTAAGAGCACAAACAAGAACCAATTCAAGAATGGTTATAAGTATAACATATGAGTCCCCTATGATTACTACATGTTATATTGATCAAGTTTTCTTCAAGAGTTTGAGGGTAATTTGCCTTGGAAACCCTAGTTTGACTAGGTATCTTGCGTAACTTCTCAAACAAGCTACCTCACCAATTGATCAAATTTCTCAAGGGAAACTTCAAATTTCATCATATTATGCATATATGATCTACCATGAGCCAAGAAAGTCAAGAGAATTTGAAGTTAGCAAGTTGGTTGATGGTGGTTAGCCAGATGAATTCATCTAATTAAAACTGGGTCTCCCTAGACCCTATCTCCTACAATTTTCACCATATGAAAATTATTCCAAGAGAAAACTTACTCCAAATGACATTATAGGTCATTTTGTCTAAACCCTAATTTGAAAGTCAACTTCCCAAGGCCATAACTTGCTCAATTTTTATGATATGAAAGAATTCCAAGTTGCCCAATCAAATTCAATGTGTCTACTTTAGCTTTGATGTTTGTAGTGGGAGCTAATGCAACTTTTTTGAGCATGTGATATGAGGCTACATTATAGGTCACTTTTGACCTATACCATTGATCAAGTGATTTTTCCAAACTTCAAAATTGCATAACTCTATCATTTCGACACCAAATGACATGAAATTGGTGATCATTTTGAAGGTATTTGAGAGAGATACAACTTTTATGAAGACATTTTTCTCATTTTAAGCTCCCATAAAAAGTTAAGCAAGGTGGAATATTGAGACATATGGCTTGACGCTTAGAAATTTTTTGATATGTCAAATTTTTCCAAACTTCCACCTCATATTTCTCCAAGTTCCAAGCTCCAAATGAAAAACTGTTCAACATCAAACTTGTTCCTCTTGATCTCACATTTCCAAAGAGCTTAAATTTATTCATTTTGGATGAGAAATGCATAGGCCACGCATGGCTTAAACAGGCTGACATCATTTGGCATGGATCAATCTTCAAGCATCAATGTACATGTGCCTTGCAATCTAAGCTAACTTCAAACCATCTTATATGCGATTTTGGACCTTCAGCTATCATTTCATGGGCCTATGCACGCCCATGCACCATTGCATCATCATTTTGCCAATTTTGGAAAGTGGAAGAGAGTGTGCAAATATCACTTGATTCATCTATAAATAGAGCTTTAATTGCTCAGAATTAACTACACCATTGCGCCATCTTTGATCCCCCATTGAAAACCCTTCACTCTCATAGGATAAACCTGATAAATTCATTTGAATTTGAGCTTGAATCTCCACTGTTTTGGAATTCAATTCTCCAGGAATCCAATGCTTCTAAACCTTTCCATTCTTTTCCTACAAGTAGAGTGAGCCCAAGCACAAGCCAGATCAAGATCCATCATGTTCAAACCTCCATTGGAGGTAATTTGCAGAAATTTTAAACTCTTCGATTCTCTTAAATTCTTGCTTAGCTCCATTGATTCTTTGGTTGTCTGAAGTCCTACTAATGTAGGCAAGAAGATTGAGGTCAAATCGAAGCAACTCAGTTCATGTACCTCAGATTTCAATTCCACATATCTCTTAATATATTTGGAATTGGAGTAATTGGAGGCCAGATTTGAGCTTAGTGCCATTTTCTCTTTAAGATCATGTCCTTGTTTCTTTTTTTGGTGATGGTTTATGTTGACTAGTCCGGTGAGGTTCACCGGAGAAGATGACCGGAGCTCTGGCTCCGACGATGACTTGGCCAACCTCTGAACCATAGGATCTATGTCTCATGTTCTAATCTTGATCGTCCCTTGTGATTACCTCATTTGCCACACGGTTGACAAGAGAACATGTGGAACGCGCGTTTTGGATCATCAGATCTACCACCTCAATTAATGAGGGAGATCTGATGGTCCATGTAATTTAGAATTTATGAATTTTAATTTTAATTGCATTTTCTTCAATAATTCATATTAAATTCAATATTGATCCAAAAAATATGGGACTTTCACCCAAAATTTTCAAATATTTTTCTCTTTCATATTCTGAATTAAAATTATTTCTTGGATCATTATTAATATTTTTCATGAATTAATTGATTTTTCATTTGTTTTTAATTGTTTAAAAATATTTTTAAATGTCCAAAAATTATGAAACTTTTTCTCCAAGGTCCTTTGACCTTGTTTGACCTATGATAAATCTCATGGCCATTTCTTTGGTGTTTTGATGATATTTTAGGAATTGGACAAAACATATTTGAATTAAATGCACTATTTTATTCTTTTTAATTGAATAAATGCCATTTTAATTTTGTTGACCATTTGTATTGACTTAATTGAGTTTGCTTGTTTGTTGTTGGGCCTTGGTCAAGGTTAATTTGACTTTGTCAAATTAATATCATTGGATTTAGGGGATTGATGGAATGTACATTCCATCTCCCAAAATGAATGAATGATATTAATTTGGTAAAAGTCCTCCTTTGACCAATTTGTGATCTTATTCATCCCCTTTCCTCTTCATCTAATTCCCCTTCTTCATCCATTCATTTCTATTTGGCCTATGACATCTCAAAGTCCTAATGCTAGTTGATTGAAAAATTGACATGAGTATGGATGAGATTAGGCCACACCTTTTGCATATTTTTGTGTGTGGTATATTTCATGAGCATAGTTCATAATATTATGTCTCCAACATGCATTAACACCAAAAGTCTATTGCCCAGCCTCAAATAGTTGTGACTTCTACATAAGTCCAATTATGATTGCTTAACATAATGCTAAATTTGTGACACAAAAGGCATAAGCGTTCTAGTTAGTGAGATTGTAAGTCTCCCCTCTTCCATGGTATTGTGTGGAAACTTGGCATTATTTTCTTCCTTTGGAAGATGTTTTGGTTCAAGGATCCATGCTTGTGATAAGTGGGTTGAGTGTTCTCCAAAGAATGTCTTGAAAAGCAAAGCAAAACAAAACTAACCTCTAACTTACTAACTATTGACTTTTAATTTCAAGCTTTTACTTTAATGCAATTTACTTTTAGCACTTTATTTCATTTGCCATTGTACATATCATTCTAATTGTTTATGTTAATATAATTTTCACTTTGACCATTTGGACCATATTGTATGATATATTTTGTTTGTATACTTTGCTTGTTGGTGTGGTCTTTGACCATTAATGTACATAATAATCATAAAAAACATTTAAAAAAACTCTTGAGTGGACTGTTGGTTTGATCTTGAGCAAAGGACTTAGAATTTAGGCAACCTTCCTAAGCTAAAGGACTTGGCCAATGCCAACATTGTGAAGAACCAAGTGCTTATAATTTGAACTTCATCTGATACATCATTCAAGACCTCCCTAAGTTCATCTGTAACATGATCATTGTGAAGTTGTTATTTTGAACCTGTGACTTGTGGAATTCATCTGTTACATGGGCTATTTCTGAAGAAGATCATGGAATGGATAAGCTTGGATGAGGTCATCTTTATTTGATGCCTTGCTCTTCAAGATAATATAATTATGCATTTGTGTATTGTTTGATTCTAAAAGTCCAAGGGAATTCTGGATTTCTATTGACATTTTTGTCTATTGGATTGCTACCCATTTGGTCAGATCTTTTCGACTCTAAACTTTTAAATTTTGTGCATAGGGTAGTCTCTTCATCTTCTCCCCATTTCTTTAATTTCAAAATCTCTCCCTCCATTTTCAAAATCTTCTTTGTGTGAACTACTTTTGTTCTAAACTTTGACCACTTTTGCAAAAAGATAGAAACTTTTGCCTTATGCCATTGCATTTTCAAACTTATTTTATTAAATCAAACTTGTAAATAAATTTAACTATACTTGACTTAAACTTTCAAAAAGCCAAAAAGAACTAACTCATTCAAACCATTTTTAGGCCTTTGTGCCTTTCAAACTTAAATTTTGTTAAAAACAATGCACTCATTTTGAAATTTGTAGCACGAACTACGAGGTTTTGATTCCTCATTCTTATGTTGGTACGTAGGCACAAGACCGAAGGTCTTGTCAAACACAAAAAATATAATTAATGAATTCTTTTCTCATCCCCTCATTCTGTTTGTTTGTAAACATCACTTTGTACAAAATACATATGCACACAAAAAGGGCTCCCTAGGAGTACCTAGGACACTTTGGGTGCTAACACCTTCCCTCTGTGTAACCAACCCCCTTACCTGTGATCTCTGATTTTTATTAGTTTTTATTTGAAAACTTCTTACTATTTGGGTTTTGTTCGTACTTTTCCCTTTTCCCTTGGAAACAATAAAAGCGCGGTGGTGACTCTTGTTATTGATCTCTAGCTTGTCAATAGCTTGATGATCATGAATTTCCCGCTACAGAAATTAAGTGGAGACTCTATTGGGGATGGAGGAGTAGTCTCCAATGGGTTTAGCCTACTTTTTGTTGTTAGCTTCGATGTTTTCGTGAGGATCGAGGAATATAAGGACCTTTGTAGAAGATTGAACCTTTTGGCCAACTAAGAATAACGATCGTGTAGTGCGGGTCCCCGAAATGTAGTTCTTGTAAGGGTTGGTACGAAGACCTCACTCAGAATAGATTCTCTTGATAGAGTTGACACTCAGCATGTAGTTGTTGTAAGCAACATACATTCATGCAAATCTATGACTCTGGGAACCATGTCTAGAACCAAAGTCGATGGTCGCGTTGTGCAGATCCCCGAGATGTATTTCTCTTAAGGGTCAGTACGAAGACCTCATTCAGAATAAATTCCTTGTATAGAGTTGACTATCGACGCGTAGTTTCCGTATGCGGAAAACATTCTTGTGGATCTATGACTCTGGGTTTTCATTTACAAACCTCATATCATACACGGTGAAAACCCTATTTTGGAAAGTAATCAGATTTATCTGTTACCTCTGACCTTTGAACCCATGTACCAAAAAAATAATAATACATGACATTGCATTACATTCATTCTTACATTGCATTTGCATTCATCAGCATGCATTACATATCATTCAAAAGAACTCATTCGTCCTCTATTTATAAACCGCAACTGATTTCCTAACACCCATATCGGACTTGAAGAAGTTCTTGAAAGATTATGGACCTTGGACAATAAAACCAGTTTGCATCGAGAGGGGTTATTGATTTGATGAAAACCCAGTTGAAGCAAATCATAGAGACTATGGTAGCTTTGGTAAAGAGATATGACAATGTTCAACAAACTGCCATTAGTGAGAATGTCATTCCACCTCTAGTAAACGGTCAGGCTCAACCTCAGCATATGAGGATCCCTGTTGAGCACCCTACTATTCAAGAGCATATTATTTTATTAGATTGAGACTCCTTACCTTATGACATTGTTGAGTATCATAGCTTTGCATTATCTGTGCTGAATTCCCAAGGGGAAATCCCGATGAGGAAAGTCAAAGACCCTTAAGTTGTTGAGATTGCTGAAAAAGCATAGCGTGTTAGAAGAAAGACTCAAAGCCATAGAAGGGAATGTTGCTTTTGATCTGGACGCCTTAGATATGTGCTTAGTTCCAGATGTGATAATACCTCCAAAGTTCAAAACACCATATTTTTAAAAGTAGAAGAATGTTAGTTGTCCAAAGATCCATTTGACAATGTATTATCGAAAGATGGCTAGGTATTCTCGCAATGACAATTTGCTCATCCACTGTTTTCAAGACAACCTCAATGGAACGTCATTAGAATGATACATGCAACTAAAGCAGAGCCACATACACACCTGGAAAGACATGGAATGACATTCCTGAAGGATTACCAATACAACTTGGACTTGGATCCCATCCGTATATAGTTGCAAGGGTTATCTCGGGACAACAATGAATCCTTCAAAGGGTATGCCCAAAGATGGAGAGAGTTGTCTGCTCATGTTCATCCACCACCTTTAGAGAAAGAAATGGTTGACTTGTTTATGGATACCCTTTCGGGTTCATATTTCGAAAGAATGGTAGGTAGTGTTTCATTAGTCTTCTCTAACCTGGTGAAAGTTGGAGAACACATCGAGAGCAGCCTCAAAAGTGGAAGAATCCAAGGCACCTAAAGAATCCAGAGCATCAAAAGTGAATCCCTTGTCAGTTCCCAAGAGGAAAAATAAGAAGTTAATGCGATACGGGAAACTCACCAAGCTTCGCAAGCTCCACCTTCGTTGTCATATTATCAACATCCATATGTAGCGGTTATTCAGTGCTAATAACCATTATCTTTCGGCCCTTAGTACCAACAATCGTGGCAAGGTCTTCCGAATCAGCCAACTCAGGTTCCGCATCAACGTCAATGTCATAAGCATCAGGCTCAAAATCCTAATAATCAACAATGGTGTCAAAATCAACGTAGACCTCTAAATCGACAAGAAAAAAGACTCTCCAAATTGACCTAATCCCAATGACATATAGTCAATTGTGGTCTTAGTTGGTCCAAAGCTCATCGATAGATCCTACATAAACCAGATCCATGAAGTTTCCATTCCCTCTTTGGTACAACCTGGATGTCAAATGTGACTTTCATGATGGAGTAGTGGGGCACTCAATAGAAGATTTTAAAGTCTTCTAAGAAGAAGTGCAACATATGATCAACAAGGGGCTGTTGAGTTTTGATGTCCCTAATATGGTGAAAGGTTAGTTACCCTGATGAGTTTGAAGACTTCATGAGGAACTTCTCAGAGCCAACAGGTCAAAGAGAAAAGTTCATCCTCAACACTAGCAATCGTATTGATATTTATAGCATTTCATTTGTATTTTTCTTTGGATGTTAAACGCTATTTTCTTATAAGCATTATTGTTTTCTTTTAATGATAATATTAATGAAATGATCATGCATTTTGAATCAATCCATTCGTATTCACTCATTTTCCATTTATATTAAACAAAAACAAAATATTTCTCCCATCCATTTTCTTTTTCAAACAGTTGTTTTAACAAAGATTTGAGGGAGGATGATGAAAAATAATTACCCATAATTGTTGCGGTATGCTTTCAAAGAGAACTTTTTCGATGATGTAACACATTGTTTCAAATTCTCAAAGACTGAAGAGATAAGTTATAAAACCCTATTCAATCACTTTGAGCCTAGAAGTTGATGTTTCTTTTGGATTTAAAAACCCTTAATCTTAACCAGGGGAAAGGTAGTTTTGTTCAGATAGTTTGACTGTGCATTCGATCTTCAAAGATAATTTGTCCATCTGTACACCTTCCAAAAAGGTTCAACCATATTCCGCTCTCTACATACATGTTAAAGTGTCAGAGAAGCTGAGAAAAGCTAAAATCTATAGTTCTTGTTCCTCGGTAACCAATAACATGGCAGTCACAACCTTTCAAAAAATAGAAAAGAAAGAAATCCCTCTAAATCGAACTCCAAAAGATGACTTTAGCAAAAATCAGAGCATTCTAGTGGACCAAAAGCTTCAAAGAAGCGGTCCAGGAAAAAATTAGGGATAAAAAAATCAATCAAAACAGGTCATCAAAACAAAAACAAAATAAGGTGACAACCATTTCAAGAAAAAACTCATCTTAAATCCTCATCTTTACCATCACACCATCAAACCCTCTTGGAGATTGAATGTGTGTGTCGATTTGTTTGAACGTAGGACTGAAGATCATTAAGAAGAAGGGGTGGGTAAAAAAAATTGAGCCACATATCCTTTTTGTTTCAAAAACCGTGAACCAGGAAACGTTATAACCCTTAAAAGACCTAACTGAGGCAAGGTTTATTTTAAAAGTATACTACAAAAATAGTTGTTTTAACCTGACTCCAAAAGATCTTTGCTAATCATTTATATTGATTGCATCATCTTTCACTTGGTGAATGGATAGATCAACATTAGGTTCTGATCATTGACTCGTTGATTGTATGTCAACATCATTTCAATAATGATTGATTTCAAAAATTGCATTTACAATGCATTAAAACTAGCATTCGTGAATGAACAATTTTATTTGCATGTCAACATTTAGCATCAAAGGAGTCCTAACAATTTACAATCAGTTGAGGAACTTGATCAAGTAATAGAAGTCCAGACAGGGGCAAACCATCTAAAGAGCTCAATTAAGTCCAACTCTCCGAAGGTAGGTTAGTCAGACGTGTGCCACTCCAGGGTTTGGTAAATCAACAACCACTGTAAGATTCAAACGTTGGGGAAAGACATCTTGAGATCATATAATGACTAGCTTCTTTAAAACTCCTTATGAGAAGAACTTCTTCAAAGACCCAACGGACTGGGATAAGAGAGCTACCGAAGGGCAAGTCCTCTCTAGACTTTCAAGTTGCTCAAGCAAAAATCCTGTAATGCATCAACAACTATTAAGTTCCAAATGAGTGTCGAGAAGTCATGATATTCCCCTGTCAATTAACCTTTTCCCTTTTGTCAAAGAAGCTTTGTTGCAAAGGTATATTCCATCCAACACCCATCACATGAACATCTTTGGAAGCCTTCGAGTCGTTGCATAGATCATTGTCATACATTTATCATGTCGCTTCTCTCTATTACAAGCCATGCATATCATGACATTCATCTGGCATATTCTCATAGCATGAAGCCTTAAAAATTAAACATCTGCAATAAAAGTGCAACCTTGCTTAGCACCTCTCAAAGTCCAATTCTTATTAGCACGCATACATGCATTGATCAATCGTTACATTTCATGCATCATTACATGTGTGGTATACCCACAAGTGTGGGGCACTACACCGAGTAATGATTACATTACATGCATCGATCAAAGTTCACATCAAAGCATATTCAATCATTAGCATAACATGAACCATGTCTCATCCACATATGAACATAATCATTGTTACTACAATCAACTACTATACGTTTGTCAACAGAATCTCGGCAGAAGATTCCCTAGATGATCTCGGTAGAAGATTTCTAGTTAAACCTCGACAACTTGTATCTTTTCTCTTTGAATCTCGACAGAAGATTCCTTAGTTAATCACGCCAATAGATTTCCCCTAAGACCTCACCAAAAGGTGTGTTCCACATAGAATCTTGGTAGTATATTTCTTGGGTGATCTCGGAAGAATTTTTCCCAATAGACCTCGGCAGTAGGTATATCTCTCTCAAGGAATCTCGGCAGTAGATTCACTATTTCATCTTTCCAGAAGATTTCCCAGCTAAACCTCGATAGAAGATACATTTCCTCTAACATGATCTCAATAGTAGATTTACTGGTTAATCTCGACAGAAGATTTCCTAGTAGACCTTAATAGTAGGTATCTTCTTAATAAAACCTCGGTATTAGGTATCTCCTAGTGAGTCTCGGCAGTAGACTCCCTAATGAGTTTCTTTAGAATCTTTCCTAAGGAACCTCAGCAATAGTCTTCCCTATTGGAAATTCTTTAAAAGATTATTCTCGAAGAACATGCAAGCATTCAGAGTAGTTGATCACTTCTCTCCCCAGTGATTTCACCTTGCATTTCCATTCACCAATAGAGGCATCTCGCCAACCTCATTTCACGAACGTTAGCAGTTTCATATCACGATCATTCATGCATCATGCATATAAGCAAATTCAAATAATTACATGATCGAAGAGTTCTTCACACTCAATTTTCTTTGACCATGGTCTTGCTGTTTATTTTATATCCCTTGACCCCAAAACCAATTTAATTGGCATTTTCAAGGTCTAACCTTTGTCTGGCGCATCCAAGATTGTTGTCTTGTTTGTCCTAATGTTTCCTAGAAAGTTGTCAATTTAACTCTTTCATTGAAAGGAATTCTCCAGAAGATTGGATGATTTTCTCGTAAGAAAACTCCAATTTATTTTTGTGTGTATGATTTTATCATAAGAAGACTCCCTATTATTGTCTTGGTTAAATTCTTTCTTAAGAACCTCTAAAGATTTGTGTGGATGATCTTCTTGTAAGAAGAACCCTGTTCATTTTTCCTTGGATGAATTCCCAGTTAGGAATCACCAAAATATTTGATCTAGACGAATTTCTTGTGAAAAGTCTCAAGAATTATCAGATACATTCTAAGGTGTCGTCAGTCATGTATAAACCTGTTGACTAAACTCACTTTGAATGTTCTAAAGTGTTGTCAGGTCATGTGCGAACCTGTTGATAAAACTCTATTTTAATATTCCCAATTAAGGTAAGGTCATGTCTGAACCTGTTGATAAAACCTATTTAATACTTAGCAGTGTCTTTACTCCAGCGGGATCATTATCCCTAGTAAGTTCGCACCCTCATCTTTGTTTTCTATGGGTCACCACTACCATACATCTCCAATCTTCCCCACATGTCCATATATAATTTATTCCTCCATCATAAAATATCCAATTAGGATTTATCTCATGTCATACCATATCCCTAGCAAGTCAAAATGTAAAAAGAGTCTTGCATATCATGCATAGCATATCATATCATGTCATATGCATTCAAGATCAAAATTTGGGTCTTTTAATTATTTAACTATCTTCTACTATGATCATAGGAAGAGTGTCCTTCTTCGTATTCTCTCGTTGAAGATACTTAAATAAGGGAAACTGTCACACCCCAATTTTGATCCTGAATCACCGAATCAGTACACTTGTTATAGATTTTGCATCTTTGCATATCATAGCATGCATTCCATGCCGCATAATGCCTAAAATGTCAGTCAAAATAAAATTTTGGATCTACAGACATATCGATTGAATCAATTTTCAAATGTATGTCAAATTAGCGGGTAAAAAATTTCAAAATCGGGCTCGCAGACATCAAGTTTTATCACTCTACATTTTGCGTAGTTTAACCTGATGTGCTCATTTTATTTTTTTAATACTTTTTCGATCACATTGTGATCCGCATGAGCTTTTTCACCGACCATTTTTCACTTCAAAATTCGATCAAAATCTGTATGTTTCCGAGAAGTTTATTTCATGTTGATCATTGTGATGCATTCATTTTATTTTTTAGGGCATTTTCGCGTTCGATTTTTATTCATTTTTTATTCTTTTATTTTTATTTTTTAACCGAAATAATAAAAGGATTTGATTAGAATTAATAGTGTTTTTAGTTTGAATTTATATTGTTTATCCTATTTTAGATTTAATTTTTGAAACTCATATTTGAAATTTTAAAAAAAGAATAATAAATGGCATTCTTGATACAACTCACATTTTTCTTAGAAATAAAAGGATTTTCTCGATTCCCATTGAATAACCCTCTCAACTAATAAATGAAAAGAAGAAAATAGTCTTCTCCACATCCAAATCGACATGCGTCCTCACTTAATTAGGGAGATCTCATTTTGAAAAAAGATGACATTTGTGAGGGAGGGGGACCAATGAGTGTTGATTCTTTCAGGTGAATGGAAAGTGGGGATATATTCGATGAACTTTTTTCTTTCCACAATTTTGGGTTCTGCATATCAAAAAAATGAAAGGCTTTTATACAACCACAAAATCATCTTCTTTCATTCCAACCCTCAACTCCTCTACCCACCTAACACATTCTTCTATACCCTGAAAAAAATTATACTTCCGCCAACTTTTGTTTCTGCAACAACCATAACATTCCGGAACCACAAAACAAACACCATCATATCATCTTCGTTTCTCTCTGCCGTCCTCCTCACATCACCGCATTGAACTGGCGAAACAACCATATAACTCTTCAATGATTACTAGCCACACCGCCGTTTGAAAATCATGAACAAGAATAGAGAGAAAAGTTTGAGTTTATTTGGAAAGCTGAATTTTTTTATTATAAGCTATTGCGATAAAGATAAGGCTCTTCCTCCGATTTCCATTTTATCACACGCCATCCAACTCCCTTGCCAGCTCGTTGGTACACAGTTCCATCAACTACAACATCGATAACCATAAGTAACCGATCCGCTTTTCCATCGAGCCGGTAAAGATATGAGTTTCTTTGGTGTTTATGTTCATATGGCAATTCGATTTGAGATTTGTTTCTATTTAAGTGTTAGAATTATGTGTTGAATTTGGAAATTCGCTTGAACTTTGCTGAGCTTGATTTTGATTTCTTGTTTGAAGTTCATGAAGTTCATGATGTGTTTATGAGAGGAAAATGGAGAAAGTGTTTACACGATTTTTTGTTTTTAGGGGAAGAGGAATTATTCTCATTTATTTATAAAATCAAACTTGTTTTTTTAATTATTTTATTTGAATTTTATTTATTTGAATTTTATTTATTTGAATTTTTTATATATATTATTATTGGGAAAATAAGTTTAGATTTAGGTACTGGGCTTCTCTCATGTAAACTAGGCCTACTTTCTATTTATTTTGTACACTCTTATTTTACTATTTGTATATCCTATATGTTATATTAGCTTTGTGAATGTGTAAATATAATGCATGGTTGCTAGTATTTGTTTACTTTTATTTGCATTGCTTGATTGAATTTTTAATCCGTGGATCCAATATTTTCATGTTGTTCTGCCGTCGGATTTTTATCAATGTATTGATTGTATTTCACCGTGTTATGGCCTTTGCATACTAAGTCTCAGTTGTTGTTGATGCACACAAACTGGCTTTGAACACATTACTTAGATTTTTGCATGCATTTCTTGACATTTCGCTTATTTTTAATTTCGATTGTGAGGTTTACAAAATCACGATTTTGATGCCGTTTACTTTGCCATTGGGTATATCAAGCCTTACTTTGAGTTTTCATTGGTTAAATGTTTAAGTTTCGTTCTGTTCCATTTTGCAATGATACGTTCCACGTTAGCATTTCTTTTGATTCATGATAGCAAACAATGATCCAACATCGTTGTGTTTAAATCGAATTTGGACTCTACTTTCAGTTGTTTTGCATGTCCTTGTGTTATGTGACATTGATTCACATTCTCGTATCTTGATTTTGATTTGTGCATGTCCCATTTTTGTTTTACTTGTTTCGATTTAATTAAGATGAATGTGTGTTGTTCCTATGACTTGTGTGTTGCTATCTCCTATCTTTTTCCTTACTCTTGAGTCTTCTTACAATGAGACCCTTTTTGGTGCACGTACACTCACTTGCTTGCATTTGTTTGATTGGGTTTTGCTTTAATTGTTTCATTATCTCATATCCTCATTCAACAAATGTACCCCCATTCCCATGACGTGTAATAATTTTATCGCTTTATTTTTTATTGCTTTGTTTAGACAGTTTCTAACACAAGAATAAAATAAATCCTTTTCAAAAAGAAAAAATAATAAAAACTCGATCCAACGTCGAGTATTTTATCAAAAGCCAAACCATTCAACCATTTCAAACCATTCCACTCAATCCATTTCTACCATTCCCAATTTCTCAAACTTTTCATCTTCAAACCATTTTCAAACTCTCCAATCATTTTTGGTCAATTTTTTTTGCAATCGTTAATCAAATGCTTGATCCAACGTGAAGCCATTTTCCCTATGAAAAAAACACTTAATTCCTAATTAATAATTTTCAATAAAAAGGATGAAAGGAACAGAGTGTAGTTCACGAGATCTTGAGAGTTAGGATCTGAGATGTAGTTCTCGTCAATCCAAATACTCATCATCCTTAAATCAATTCCATAATGCTCAATAAACCTCGACTAGCTTCGAGTGCGCTTTCTAAAGCCAAACTTCAATAAATCTAAAAATATCAAAACTCTTACAAAAATAAGATGAAAAAGAAATGAGGTGTAGTCCAAGCGCTCCCGAGAGTTAGGAACCAGATGTAGTTCTCTCCCTTCAAAACTCTCTCATCATTCAAAACACATTCAACAAATCAAACTCTTTTCTTGTTGATGTGCGATTGATCCTCAAACCTTTTTCTTAAACGAAATTTACTTTGTCTCAAGACGATGCAAAAACAATGTTTTGTCCACTTGATCATGTGAGTAAGCTTGTGACTTTACCCATGAATGTTGATTTATAAATACATCCGGCCATGATGCAAATGTTCCCTTCTCCACTTGTTTTGGGTATCCAATAATGTTTTCATCGATTGACACAAAGTAGATTTAGCTAAATTTACCAGTAAAGAATCATTTTCTACCCAGAACTATGTAAGCCTTTAGTTCTCTATTGCACCTGGAGATAGATATGAGCAGGATTTGTAAATCTTGTCAAACACATTCATAAAAAATCCAAAAACATTTTCTCTTTTCTTTTGGTCCTATTTCTTATTTCCCTCTTAATAACTCGAGAAGCCTAATATTTCTAAGATAACATTAATGCACACAACTAACCAAACGGTTCCTGTTGAGTACAACAGGCGTGAGGGGTGTTAATACCTTCCCTTTGTGTAATCGACTATCGAACTCTGTTTTGGTTACAACGACCAATATCACTGTCGTTCTTTCTTGGGTTCTATCGATATTTCCCCTTTCCTTTTTAGGAATAAATAAAGTTTGGTGTGATTATGTTCAGTCCATCCCGCAAGTGTGCGATTGCGCTTCTCAAAGTCGTGTTCTCATTTTCGAGGTGCGACAAAGGGGTGCTTCATGCTATATTATCCAGACTTCCCCCCTCCTTCTTAAACTTAATTTTAAAACTGGTTATTTTCTTAGTTTTTAAGTTTTTCTTTTCATTTCTGATTTCTGACTCTGATTAACTATTCTGGGAACTTTGAATAAGTTTATAATGCTTATAGTTAACTAGGGTTTTCAGGAGTTAAGATTTTCCTTCAAAAGACATTAACTAAGGTGATTTGAGTTCAAATTATCCAAGCGTATACAAGTTTTGAACCAAGCATATACAAGTTCTGACAAATCAAGCTCTAATACAAGGCTGATAACCAGACTTTATGATACTCAAGCAAAGTCAATTCTGAATTGAAATACTTCTATAATCAGGCTTCTACATTATGGGAAGTTATTTATTTCATGCTAGTTGAGATATTTTATATGTTAAGATTATTTTAAGTCTTATATCCAGGGGGAGCTTGCAATCCTGACTCTGAAATTCTAAGCTGAAAAATAATTTTAATAGTATAAAATTAAGGGGGAGCTTACAAACCTCTCTCTAATGTTTGTATGTGACTTAAACCAAATAAAAATTATTCATCAAAATACATGGTTTTGTCATCATCAAAAAAGGGGAAATTGTAAGAACAAGATTTGTTTTTGCATCTTACTTTAGTTTTAATGATAACAATACATTGTTTCTTAGAGAATAATTTTGTACACTGATGGTTTTGTCTAGTATGTAACTTTTACTAACAGGTTCTGATTCTGAAGATTTGGCGTGTGACGTCATCAGATTTTGGACTCAACACACTTTGATTCTGAAGAGATATAAAAGTGTGCTTTACAAGATTATGTCAAGTTCTTGAACGCTCATAGACAATAGTTCTGACTGTGACTTTGATAGAAGATCCTCTGAAGATTTGTCAAGCTCTCAAGATTATGCATTCTCAAGCTCTAAAGACTCTAAAGATCAAGTTCTCAAGACTCTGAAGACTAGGTTCTGAGGAGCTATGTCAAGACTCTGAAGACCAAGGTTCTGAAGTTTCTCTCAACCAGATTCTTGATCCTTCTAAACATGTATTGCATTCCATAGTCATTCATAGACCTTGGTCATTTTGGAACCATTCCTAAAAATCATGTTCATACACTACTTCTAATCAAATTCAGTACATTTCTAAGCATAAATCAAACCATGTCATTACAACTAGTCAATTTCTCAATATATCCATTACATTGTCATTTCCATACATTAACACAAATTCATACATTCATTTCTAACATTTACTTTACAATCCTAGTATAAAACACTTTGAATTCTAAGTACAACAATAAAAATCCACTTGAAACTTGTCCTTAGCATACGCCAATGCTCCACGACTTTCAAACATCCAAAACTCCAAGCATCGTTCTTGCTTCCATGCTATCAACGGCCTTGCTATCATTTGCCCTGCTACACCAGCTTGCAAGATAACCATCGATCTGCACTAACAGAATTGTAAGACCCCAATTTTGACCCTAAGATCCCTCATGGTATCATAGCATTGCATTTTTGCATCTTGCCTCAAGGATCATAAGCATATTGGCTCTTATCTTTAGGTGGGATCTCTTGAGAGTTGGTTCGAGATCACCAAGCATTCTTGAATTGTATATTATTGCTTTTATCATTTTATTTACTAACCAAAAGCACAAAAATATGTCAATAACATCTTTTGTTTGTAGCTTGAGCAGTCACAAGATCCAAAGCTTCTAGGAGGTCCTATGTGCATTGATATGGCCAAGAGAAGTTGAAAGCAAGCATGGAAATGGTTCCCAAAGCTCTCATCCATCAAATATTCCTCCCAAGTATCTCAATTCATAATTTTGATCAAATCAAACCAAAGGGTTTGAGGCTTGTTTCCCAAGGAAACCCTAATTCATCTATGTATCAATTGTGCCTTGCTCATGAAGCAACCTCAACCTATGATCAAATGAAATCAAGGTAAGTTCTTAATTCATCATTTCATGTATATTTGAACTTATTTGAGTGTGCTCAATCATCAATTCATCAAGATATGAGGTGTAGACTTGAGAAGCTGATCAGCCAATTCATCTGACTATTTTGAAGTACACTGAGACCTAACTTTTTATGTGTTTGTCAAATGGAGATGACCCCAAGATAAAAACTGTTCTTAATAACCATATGAAAAACTTTCATGTTCATCAAAAATTTATTTGAAGCTTGGAAGGGCATCATCCATTTCAAAACATTATAGGTCATTTTGACTGAAACCCTAATTTTGGGTCAACTTCCCAAGAACATAACTCCTTCATTTTTCATGATTTTGAGGTGGGATAAGATTAATTAGAAATCTTAATATGTCTACTTCAAATGTTATGTTGAGAAAAATTTCAAAATCCTAAAAGAAATACATGTGATAATGCAAAACATTATAGGTCACTTTGGACCAAATGCATTGAAATGTGAAAAAGTCCAACTTCAAGTGCCCATAACTTCTTCATAAAAAATCCAAATGATGCAAAATTTAAGTCCAAATTGATTGTCGTGAAACGATATACAACTTTTATGTTGAGGATTTTGTCATTTGGATCTTGCATAATTGAAATATAAGGGCTTGAACTTTGGCCATTTTTGAAATTCTCACATGTACATGTTTTGCACCCTACACTTCATGACAACTTTGCATCAATTTCCATGTTTCAAATGAAGTTTTGATCAACATAACAAATGATCCTCATACAAAAAGCTTTCCAACCATTACTCATAAGGTTGTGTTTCAAGTATGGACATGGCATTTTCGAAGACATGAACATATTGGTGCATTTTTGAAAATCAGTTAAATTTGCATTGCATGAGCAAATACTACACCATCCGCACGCCCAGTTTGCATATGCTGATGATTAGCTACCAAATCCAAGTGGAATTGGGCCCTCCATGCGCCTGTACAGGCCCATGCATGGAGGCCCTTTCCATTCATGCAACACTTTGATCATGCATTTCAGCCATGCTTTTGCTATAAATACAATGCTCATGCCTCTCATTTCAGCAACCTAAAGGCGCCCTAAATGCTGCACGACTGATCCCTCAACCACACTCAAAAGGAACTCACCATTTTTCTCTCAATTTTTCAGATCTAGAATTCAATTTCACTGATTGTTTTTTAGATCTAAAGTTCCTTAGCCTTGCTCACTTTGATCCCTAGAGTATACTGCAAGCATCCATAGCAAGAAATTATGCTCTCAAACTCTACAAATCAGAGGTTTACTTCAAACTCTATTTTCTTCGAATCTGCTCATATACTGGTTGTTTCTTGTTATTGTTGTGTGATCTGAAGTCCTCTTCATAGAGGCAGTTGATTTGAGCTTTAAATTTTTAAATTCTAGCAAGTTCAGTTGAACACCATAGAAATTCCATCTCTGATTTCTCTCAATGTAGAAACCTAGAATGGATTTGGTTGGTACAGAGGTGATGTACATCACCCCAGATTTCGATTGGTACCTAGATTGTGGCATTTGGTGCACATTTATTTCTCTGTAAATTTTGCCTTCGCCGGAAGTTGGCCGGAGAAGACGGTGGCGCAGGTCACCGTCCAATCTCCAGATTAAATCTGAACTATCCATTTTCTTTTCCAGATTTAATCTCATCCACTCAATGTTATGAATTATTTATTGGCCATGTGTGATTCAGTTGACTCGTGTGTATGGTGAGCGCACGCTTCCTGGCCGCGTGATGATCCACTCAATCTTATGACTTATTTATTGGCCATGTGCTCTCTGTAGTAATTCCCATCATCCTCTCTGAATACCTCTTCAAGTCTGGATTTCTTCAAACCCTCCAGCACCTTGAGTTCTTCAATATGTTCTTGAGCCTTGTCGAGTTGATCTGTGATATAACCATTGGTTGAACGGGCACACAGAAGCTCATTGTTCTTCTCCTTCAGCAGAATCTTCAACTTCTCCATTTGACCAGTCAGTTGAGCTACCATCTCCTCCTTTTTCGCCTTCCTAGAAGCTGAAAATGCATCCCATTGCTCTTGCCTCTCAACTAACTTAACATGAGCGTCCGTTAACTGCTGCTTGACTCGTCTCAACTCAGAACAGGATGACCCTAAGGCTTTGTTTGTCTTCTTGAAGAAATCCACCTCCACAGCTAATTTCTTCTCTGCTTCCTCTTGCACCTGATAGCTTCCCTCTTCTGATATTTCGCCTCATGGTACAAGTGCATACAGTCTTGCAATTTCACACTCAACTCTGAGTTTTCAGTTTGAAGTTCCTCCATGGCATTCTTCAATTTTTCGTACTCCTCTCGGCTCACCATTATTGACTGCTCAGGAGTAGGTGGATACAAAGGTTCTTCAATAGGAAACGGCAGACCAAACTCTTCAACTCTTTCCTGAAGCCACTCTTCATACTGAGGATAAGTCCTGCAATCTCCTTTTCCAAGCATAGTCCTTCCTCTCTTGATTACCTTGAGCTAGGCCTCAGCTGCCTTATGGGATATAGTCAAATCAGATGAAGAATGGAAAAACAGAGATTCTTCCACATCTTTTTTCGAAGGCTGAGTTCTTAAAGCATATCCAAACTGTCTGACTGCTAGAGAAGGATTATAGTTGATTCATCCTTTTCTTCCCATCAACGGTACATTCGGGAAGTTCCCACAACTATGAATAATATCCGCCCGAAGCAAGTTCTGGTCTGACCACCAAGAAATATCTTTAGCTCTTATCCCCATTAGTCTCTTCGACCAAATCAACGAGTCCTTAAGATCAATGAACGCTCCTGACTTGGGTAGGTGGGAACTGAACCACTTATAAAACAAGGGTGCGCAACAATTCACCAATCCTCCTTTTCTATTCTCATTCCTGTGATGCACTGAATGAAAGAAATCTCCCAACAAAGTCGGCACTGGATTACCCAACACGAAGAGGTGTATTGTGTCTATGTCCACAAATTTTGCAACATTAGGGAACAGGACAATCCTGTATACGCACAGAGCTAACACAGCATTGAAACCCTTCTGATCACCATCTTCAAACTTCTTCTTGGCCTCTCCCACTAAGAAACTCAAATGAAAACCACTGACTCCTCCCTTCTGACACATATTAGACTTCAAGACTGATTTCCCCAAATATGTGGCTGAAGCAACCATGCTGAGATCGGGCAAAAACTCAGAACTGTAGAATAGCAACTGCGGCTTGATAGGAACTCTGAGAAAACTAGCAACCTCCTCCAAAGTAGGGACCAAGATATAATCTGGGAACGTGAAACACCTCAATGGAGGGTCATAGAACTGCAGCAGTGTAAAGAGAGCATCGTGTTTGATCTTTGGAGAGAACCGTGACGAAACTTAGAATCAAACCATAGTCCTTCCGGAATCTTTCTAGAGAATCATGATCCATTAACTTCATCAGCTGTTGAATAGGCTCCAAACAAACCACAGGAAACTTGTAGGCGACGTGTCTTTTTCTGCCAATATCCATCTTAGGAGAACCAGAAAACCCCGACAAGAATCAAGAAGAAGATGTAAACCCCTAGAAATAGATAAACATGTGTTAAATGATATGAATGTGAAATGATGTGATGCAATGCAGTGACATGGAAATTAGGACTGCTGTATCTGCTTGAACTTCTGTCAGGTTGCACTGTCTGAAAAGAAATCCACTGAGGTATATAATACAAGATCAAAGCTCTGCTCCAGAAAACCGGGTTGGTTGAAGGTTAAGGTTTCCTGAATTTAGCCCGCCCCTCACTGGTAGGTTCTAAGAATAGAAGTTCGTCAGCTTCAACTGAAATTCTAGTTATCAGACTTTGGATGTCACACTGGTTGTTATGACATCCAATTCTGCACAGACAGGGATTATGCAGAACTTAATAGTAAGTGCAGTAAATAACACAAGTAATTGTTCACCCAGTTCAGTCCAACATGACCTACATCTGGGGGCTACCAAGCCAGGGAGGAAATCCACTATTAGTAGTATCAATTCAAAGCTAAACTCACCCGTTTACAACTTATCACTTAATCCCTACCCAATGCAATTTCAATCTTAACCTAAGATCAGAGTTCCTACTCACTCCCCCTCAATCACCTCAGTGATATTAAAGACACTTTGAAGTCACACTTCAAAAACAACTCTTGATTATGCTTCACAGCTTAAATCAAGATACACAGCACTCACGCTTAAAAGCTTTGAGTGACACAACACTTACAACTCAATGAACACCCTATGCCAAAGCAATCATCTACTTGATAATGGCTTGGCTTACAAGATACGTCTAATACAAGACTCACAAAATACAGCAGTGAAGTATGATGGACACACTGACTCTTCACGCTTCAAAATCCCCGAAACTGAATGAAGGAATGCCTTCCTTTTATATTGCAGCACCTGGGCTTTTGCACCTGTATTTTCCTGAATTTTAGGTCACACAAGTTCCCTCAAATTCAACATTTAGGTTGCTAACAAATAGGCTATTTGTTAGGTTCATTGAATGTAGCTTGGTTGTTGATTTCCTGGATTTTCTCTCAGCTGTTGAATCCCTAAAGAATAGCCTGAGAAAAAGCTGAAACAGAAAACTGAACAACCTACAATTTAGCATATGCTGTCAGGCACGAATGTCACGACATTCAGCTTGACATCAAGGTCCATATGCTGAGTCTGTTTTTCCAGAAAATAGACTGTACAATTTGCTGACCTGTACATGATCAAAATGACCATACTACAGTAACAGCTTACATTAGTAAATGTCAAAGTGTCCAACCTAACATTTACACATTTGGCCTTAAGTTAGTTCTGTTATTCTCTTGAAGAACAAACTAAGTTATATGCTGAAGTATAGCAGAACACCACTCTGCCTAATCTTCACCAGCTGCTGTTATTGATGAATGTCACAACATCCAGTTTGACATTCAGTCAGTAGGCCTTATGCCAGGTCTGGTTCTTCCTTGATAACCAGACTGCAAATGAATACTAAGTTCTAACAGAACTTCTGTTCCTTAGTATCTGTTGACAGGTATGAATGTCACAGCATTCAATAATCCTGTGTTAGCTAGTCCTGCAGTAACTACAATGTAGTCACATATACATGTCATGACATCAGTCAAGACATTAGTGTTTTACCATATAATGCAGCCAATTAAACACCTACAAACTCCCCCTTTGGCAAATTTTTGGCTAAAACACTTTGATCCCCATAACAGAGTTCATAGCAGCGGAATAATACTAGCTAATACACTCAGAGTTGCAGCACACTCACACACATGGAAGTTAAATAAAAACTTCACATAGCAGCACACACATATTAGAAGTTGCACCTAAACTTCAACATCAGCTGCAGGGGGGGGGGAGTTAAATAAAAACTTCACACACATATCAGCATACACACAGAGGCATACAACAGCATACACACAGAAGCTAAATACACACTTCATCACACAGCTGTAGTAGGGGAAAACTTCAATCTGTCATGAATGGGTACCTGTTTTAATAAAGTTTAACAATGTAAACTTCTGTTGTCCTGGGGTATCACTTGTCACTCCCCCTTTTGGTCAAAAATGTTGCCAAAGCAACACTTTAGCTTACAGACCCACAAATAGTAATTTGAATTACACACATGACAGAAAAACAGAAAAGAAGTGATTAATCCTCTGCCTCATCATCAGCCTCCTCATCAGCCTCCTCTTCAGAGCTGGCCTCTTCCTCCTCCTCAGCCATTTGCCCTTCAGCTCCATCTGTGTCCTCAGCAGTAGACTCCAGCTGCAAGATGAGCTGTTCCAGTGCATGCTTTCTAGCTCCCAGCTCTTTGCAGGTCTCTTTGAGAACTGTAATAACATCAGCTTTGTCTGGTTGGTTGCCAGCTTTGGAAGTCTCTCCCGATGTCAAGACAATGTCAGGGACATGCTTGCCCAGGAACAGTTTGTAGCTGTAAGCCAATGGACTCTCTCTTCTTTTCACGAAGTCATTATCTGTCAGGATGTGTGGAAATTGATTCAGCACAATTCCACATATGAGAGATGGAAAGGCAATGGGTCCCTTCACACTAAAGCTCCCAGCATGCTTCATTGTCTGATCAAATATGTAAGCACCATAGTTCACCTTTGCCTTGGTTCCCACTGCATAGATGAACTTCCCTAATGCCACAGACACAGTTGACTTGTGGTTAGTGGGTACCCAGTTGGCTGATCCAACTTTGTGTAGCATTGCATACTTAACACTTAGTTGGCTGGCTACTAGCTTCCCTTTGAGAGGCCATTTTCGGACTTGCTTTGCTGTGATGACTTGACAGATTGTATTGTCAGTCACTTCAAGCTCAGGTTGCTCTTCATCCGCTCTTCCCAGATACTGATTTATTACAGAGGGGGAAAAGGTCACACATTTTCCGCGCACATAGACCTTTCGAAATTCCTTGGATCTCCCATCAGCACACTCCTCTGACAGATTTACAATAAACTCCTTCACTAAGGTCTCATAGCACTTAGGAAGTTGTGACACAGTTCTTATCAAACCTGCTTCCTTGATGAGATCCACAATCTCTTTACAGTCCAATGCATTCTGTGCCAGTTCTCTTTCCAATGCCAGCCTCTTGTGGTATACATACTTCCACCTGTTAACACTGGAGGCAAAGTGGAAGGACACATTGTCAATGGGAACTTCTGGGACACTGGTTGCCAACCTACTGGAAGAGGGTTTCTTCCTGGACATGGATGCTGTGACATCACATGGGGCATCAGATTCAGACTCAACCACCACAGCTTTGGTCTTCAACTTCTTAGGCACCTCTTTGCTCCAAGCTTTTGTAGGACCATAGCTTTTCCTCTTGTGTGTACTCTCTGACTCTGGTTGCTTGTGAGGATTTGTTGCACCAACCTCCTTGGAGGGGGACTTCAGCTCCACAGCCTTTTTCTCCCTTCTGGTCCTGACTCTCTTGGCTATCCTAGGGACAACTGTAGCCAGAAGTTCATTGTCTGAGAGCTCTTCCACGTTAATCGTCTCAGCCCTAGGATTGTCCTCAACACTTTGAGTAACATTGGCCTTCTCACTTCTTACTTTGCCTGAGGGTTTTTCAACCTTTGATCCCTCATGAGCATCTGGTTGCTCAACATTGTCAGTGACATTTTTTCTCAACACAACAGCTTTATCTTGACATGCAGCAATGTCAGGAATGATTGTGTTCAAGGGAACAGAAACCCCAGGAACATCTCGATTTCCAGATAGTATCTGAGTGACGATAGTTGCAATGGAGTTATGTACATACCTTGACCCTTCCCTTGTGTGTTCATCAAGAGCGATTTCTGATGAAAACCCGGTGACCGTTTCCTTAGGTCTTCTTGCATGGGACGAAGTTGCTGCGTCCACAACTGGATCCTCCCGGGTAGGGTGGTGAGACTCGGTGCTGTGAGAATCAGACATGGTGGTGTACGAGGAGGTGTCGGATTGACGAGCCATGCTGAATAGTTGAGAGGGAAGATGAATCGTTTCTTTGGACGAGGGTTTGCACGAGTGGAGAATGAAACGACTGAATGTGAAACGCTTTGTGCAAGAGTAAGGTCTATTAGATTTTGACCACTCAGCGCTCACCATTTGTTTAATAATTTGACTTATTAAACAGTAGCTAACTAACTTCATTAGTTGCTATAACTTTTCAGACGCACGCATTCCCTTTTTGTCCTTACTGTACAATGTCATGACATTCTGGGTGACATTGTACTCTGTCTGCATCAGGTTCCTCCAAACTAGAGGTGACCACCTGCCTCCACAAGCAAGGTACTGAGTTTCTGCAGACGTCAATAACACACACCTCTGTCTATCCCTTGCTGTCATATCAGTTGTATGATGGCCAAAGGGAACCAAGGGCTCATTACTTTTGAGCAGACAATTTCCATAGTCTGTCCTTTTATCTAAAGACAGATATGAGACTCTTCTCATAGTTCCCTTGGAAATGCTCTTCTTCACTCCTTTTACCTGAGGGGCATCAAGTTTTCCTTGTCCCACCTTCCCTTCCTGATCTCCCTTGGTCAACCGACACTTGGGAGGGTTGATAGAATCTCTAGATTTCCATAGATAGCAATTATCTTTGGATCTATCTCCTCTCATCACTTCTTGATTGCTCCCATTCAACACCACACATCCTCCCTTGGTAAATTCCACCTTATATCCTTGGTCACACAGCTGGCTTATGCTTATGAGGTTCACAGTTAGTCCTTTTACTAACAATACATCACTCAATTTGGAGCTTCTGGACAGTCCAGCTTCCCAACACCCATGACTTCTCTTTTAGTTCCATCACTTAATGTCACAGACTTGGTGTTAGAGGGATGTAGATTCACCACTAGGTAGTTCATCCCAGTCATATGCCTTGAGCAGCCACTATCAAGGTACCAATCTTGTCTGATATGTCCCCTTGAAGAAGTGTGAGCAAGGTTAGCAACACACTTTTGATTCTCAGGTGAGAAGTGCATCTTAGATGCCAGCTGCTTAGGATTGACCCGAGGTGTCTGCTTAGCCGCCCATGTTGGTCTTTTAATGGGGGCATTATGAGTAGACACCTTTTTCTTGGGCCTACCTTGAGAGGTCTGGTTTGGGTAACCATGCAGCCGGTAGCAGAATGGTTTTATGTGACCGAATCTACCACAGTAATGACATTTCCATCTCTTGAATTTCTTCTTCTGATGATTGTTCATTCTGGTTCCTCGATGTTGTGACTTTGGATGAGACTTCCCTTTGGATTTTTGAACTTTAGCCTTTGGGCGTTTGCGTTCAGTTGAGGATCTTTTCCCAAAGCCTAAACCAGATGTGTTTCCAGACTTCTGTCCTGTCTTCAGGATTTCTTCCAAGGTGTCAGATCCCTTATTCAACATCTTGACGGATTTGGTCATTTGGTCTAGCTTAGAGATCAGCAACGAAATCTCACCCTTCAGACCCTCTATGACTTTCAGCTGCTCTAGTTTTTCAGCTTCTAGTTCTTTGATGAGTTTCTTATGCTTTTCTCCTTGGATGCAAACTTCTGCACTTTTAACACATAATTCTTTATATGAGGCAGCAAGCTCATCCAATGTGAGTTCATCTCCACTTGAGTTATCCTCTGAGGCACAAACACTGGTTAGAGCAGTGACTTGTTTGGCCGATTCTCCTTCAGATTCACTCTCAGTGTCTTCTTCTGACCAGGTGACAGATAGTCCTTTCCTTTGCCTCATGAGAAGGATAGGGCAGTCAGCCTTGCTATGACCATATCCTTCACATCCATGGCACTGGATTCCCTTGCCTTGGTTGGCCTTTTCTTCATGAGTTGATCTTTTCTTTATGTCAGACGGGATGTTCTTGACATTAGATCTACCCTGTTGATCAACTTTCTTTATGAGCTTGTTGAACTGTCTCCCAAGCATGGCTAAGGCTTCTGATATACTTTCATCACCTCCAGTATATCCTTCTCCTATAAAGGCTATGCTTTTCTTCTTCTCAGCATACTCACCTAAGCCCATTTCAAAGGTTTGGAGAGAACCAAAAAGCTCATCTACCTTCATATTACTGATGTCCTGAGCCTCCTCTATGGCAGTGACCTTCATAGCAAACCTCTTAGGCAAGGACCTGAGAATCTTTCTTACAAGTTTCTCTTCAGTCATTTTCTCACCTAGTCCACCAGAGGTGTTTGCAATTTCAAGAATATTCATGTGAAAGTCATGAATAGTCTCCTCCTCTTTCATCCTCAGATTTTCAAACTTGGTTGTCAACATCTGAAGTTTGGACATCTTCACCTTGGAAGTACCTTCATGAGTTACCTTGAGGGTATCCCAAACTTCCTTAGCTAGTTCACAATGGTGCACCAGCCTGAAGATGTTCTTAGTGATTCCATTGAACAGTGCATTCAAGGCTTTGGAATTTCCAAGAGCTAATGCCTCTTGTTCCTTGTCCCAATCTTCTTCAGGAATCTGCACACTGACTCCATCTTTATCAGTCCTCGTTGGATGTTCCCATCCCTTGTTGACAGCTCTCCAGACTTTGCTGTCTAGGGACCTTAAGAAGGCTATCATGCGAGGCTTCCAGTCATCATAATTAGATCAATCCAACATGGGTGGTCTGTTTGAGTGTCATAAATCCTTGTCCATGGTACTAGAAAGTAACTTCCCTAGATCTCACCCAGAACTTCACAGGCAGGGTGCCTGCTCTGATGCCAATTGAAATTCTAGTTATCAGACTTTGGATGTCACACTGGTTGTTATGACATCCAATTCTGCACAGACAGGGATTATGCAGAACTTAATAGTAAGTGCAGTAAATAACACAAGTAATTGTTCACCCAGTTCAGTCCAACATGACCTACATCTGGGGGCTACCAAGCCAGGGAGGAAATCCACTATTAGTAGTATCAATTCAAAGCTAAACTCACCCGTTTACAACTTATCACTTAATCCCTACCCAATGCAATTTCAATCTTAACCTAAGATCAGAGTTCCTACTCACTCCCCCTCAATCACCTCAGTGATATTAAAGACACTTTGAAGTCACACTTCAAAAACAACTCTTGATTATGCTTCACAGCTTAAATCAAGATACACAGCACTCACGCTTAAAAGCTTTGAGTGACACAACACTTACAACTCAATGAACACCCTATGCCAAAGCAATCATCTACTTGATAATGGCTTGGCTTACAAGATACGTCTAATACAAGACTCACAAAATACAGCAGTGAAGTATGATGGACACACTGACTCTTCACGCTTCAAAATCCCCGAAACTGAATGAAGGAATGCCTTCCTTTTTATATTGCAGCACCTGGGCTTTTGCACCTGTATTTTCCTGAATTTTAGGTCACACAAGTTCCCTCAAATTCAACATTTAGGTTGCTAACAAATAGGCTATTTGTTAGGTTCATTGAATGTAGCTTGGTTGTTGATTTCCTGGATTTTCTCTCAGCTGTTGAATCCCTAAAGAATAGCCTGAGAAAAAGCTGAAACAGAAAACTGAACAACCTACAATTTAGCATATGCTGTCAGGCACGAATGTCACGACATTCAGCTTGACATCAAGGTCCATATGCTGAGTCTGTTTTTCCAGAAAATAGACTGTACAATTTGCTGACCTGTACATGATCAAAATGACCATACTACAGTAACAGCTTACATTAGTAAATGTCAAAGTGTCCAACCTAACATTTACACATTTGGCCTTAAGTTAGTTCTGTTATTCTCTTGAAGAACAAACTAAGTTATATGCTGAAGTATAGCAGAACACCACTCTGCCTAATCTTCACCAGCTGCTGTTATTGATGAATGTCACAACATCCAGTTTGACATTCAGTCAGTAGGCCTTATGCCAGGTCTGGTTCTTCCTTGATAACCAGACTGCAAATGAATACTAAGTTCTAACAGAACTTCTGTTCCTTAGTATCTGTTGACAGGTATGAATGTCACAGCATTCAATAATCCTGTGTTAGCTAGTCCTGCAGTAACTACAATGTAGTCACATATACATGTCATGACATCAGTCAAGACATTAGTGTTTTACCATATAATGCAGCCAATTAAACACCTACATCAACCCTTCAGTCGGGAATAATACGTTTACCACTGAAGGTTTGGCATTATTACGGGATAAAAGACCTCCACTGACTCCCCTCAACAGGACATCCTAAAGCAAGTTCCCAGCCTCGGGGTCCTCAGATTGAGCAACGAGAACGCGCCCACCAGAGCTAACATAAACGCGTCTTGGAGGAGAGGCCTCGACTGAGTTCTCGAGAAATGGTCACCAAAGTCGACGATTTCTAGAGGAATATCTGTCGTTATGGAACACCGATAGGACATAATATATCCAAAAGAAACCTCGTTTGATGTGGGTCTCATGAACGACTTAACGTAGCAACATGCCACGCAAGCCTCATGACTATCCACTCTAAAACCTGTGTGTACACTCAAGCCTGGGTAGTGGGCTTATCTCTCATAGAACAACCCATCCCAATAAACAATCAACCCATAGAACCCACAGATACAGCAAACATATGTACATGAATGCAATAAAGTAAAGCAGGTAAATGCGGAAAAATAAATAACTGTACAAAAGAATAAACACCCAACAAACAAGAAACCTACAAAAGCTATGAGGGACTCGCTTAGGGAAACCGGGTCCCCAGCAGAGTCGCCAGCTGTCGCAACCTAAAAAATATATAAGTGCGAAAAAACAACCGGTGAGAAAAGAAATGACAGAAGAGTCGCCACCGTACGTTATTTATCCCAAAGGAGGGAAAGGAAACGCTCGAAGTAAACTTGGAGAAAGGAAAGGAAAATACAAGGTCTCGCAACCAAATCTTGGGTTCGGGAGTCGATTATGTGAAGGGAAGGTATTAGCACCCTTACGCATCTGTAGTACTCTACGGGATCCACTCTTGTTGTTCTTGTCTAAAGGGTGTGTGTTTATCTAATGTATTATTTACTAAAAGAAAGGTCAAAAGCAAATGACTCGCACGGATGTCGCATCCACTGCATATGTATCTCATCTGAGTATGAGAATCAGAGTCTTCATAGCTCGGCTACCTATGGGTGAAAGAGAAGTGAGCTCGCTAAGACATCGCGTCTTATTCCTACGTATCTCATCTGGATTGAGAATCAGAGCAAAACGTAGTTCCGCTAACTACGGGAACAAGGGTCTCGATTGCAACTAGGCCAAGAGAAAGGGAAAGTCTCGATCGCAACGAGGGCGAGAGAAAAGGATCGCAATAAGGGTGAAACCAAACAAGGATTAGTTGTTAGTCGTCAGTCAAAAAATACTCGGCAAGACATTGCATCTCGTGCCTACGTATCTCATCTGAACATGAGAATCAGAGTTGTCGTAGTTCGGCTACACAGGGATTGCCATCTGAACATGGACTTACAAAGGAGGACGCCAGTTGTGTCAAAGGAGAGTGGGCAATGTGTTCACGTCCTAGCAGCAGGTGTCGCAGCTCGCTGAATCGAGTCTTAGGTAGTTACCTCTTTGCAATAGGACGAAGTGACACGCCACAGGATCGGAGACGCACGGAAGGTCTAAAAAAATGGGGAAGCTCTGCCCTAGAGTTGTCATGCAATGTGAACCTATGTGATAGGATTTACAAATGGGAACATCTACCTAATGTTAGCATGCAAAGAATAAGGGAATTCTAACTATGTTATCATACAAAAGAATATGGGAATTCTAACTATGTTATCATACAAAAGAATATGGGAATTCTAACTATGTTATCATGCAAAGGGTTCTACCTAATGGGTGCTACCTAAACGGAACAAGAATCGACGAATGGAGCAAGGAGAGGAGTGGGGTAAGGGTAGATGGCGATGTCATAAGCAATCGACTTACAGGTAGATGGCGATGCATGAAGCAATCGACTTACAAGAGAAATGGCGATGCATGAAGCAATCGACTTACAAAGGATAGATGAATACGTGCTAGTTCTGTTAAGTTTTGAAAATGATTACTCGACGTTGGATCGAGGTTTTGATCTTGTTTTGAAATGGTTATCGGATGTTCGTTTTATTTCTTGTATTAACGGATGAATAAAGAATGAAAGAATAAACATTATACACTTCATGGGAGAGGGGTACATTTGTTATGAATGGGGATTGTTCATGGCAATCAAACAATAATAATATATACCTCATACACCATACAAGTAGGCCAAAGTTATCAAACAATCAGATATATAAACAAGTATATGATCAAATCAAATAATCAAAGAATGAAATAATGAAGCATTAGACAATGCATGAAAAGTATAAACATGTTAAGTAATCAAACAATAGAAGCATGGATGAAAGAAACAAGTATAAAAAGTATCAGATGAATCAGACAGATGAAACTATGCACACAAAGGATCACTGAATAATTTAATCGGGAAATGATGCAAGGATCAAATAAAATCAAGGTGAAAAGCCTCTAATACATGGCATATGAGATGAACAAGGGAGGATCAAAAGATCTCTTCAATTACCCTAAGCAATCCCTTAAGTCAAACATCAATCATGGAAAAGTCAACTGTAAAGTCAAGTCAACTTAAAAATTATCAAATAAATAGTAAATTACTCAAGGAAATTATGAAAAATTAAACTAACTATGGTGGGGTCAGGACATCATCATCCCGTAAAAATATTTTTAAAATAATGTGAATTAGTGTATAAATTAATTGAAATAAAACAGAAGTCAAATGAAAAGTCAACAAAATAAACTAGGTCAAAAATAAATCCAAAATAAATTAAAAATGGAAAATAAAATTCCAATAAATGGTCAGGTTGATCATGAGACATTGGTCAACCCTCATCCCAAAAATCAGAAGTTAAAAATAATTATAAGTCATGAAAATAAAATTAATAAAAAAGGTGTATTAAAATGAGCCATTTGAAATAAATAATTAAAATAAAATATTAACATTAAATAAAATATGAAAATAAAAATTAAATAAATTAAATAAAACATTAAGGAAAGTAAAAAATATTTTTTGGTATTTTTATGAATAAATAAAATATTTTTATTAATTAAAAACAAAACAGAATAAAAAAATGAATAAAAGAATGGAAATGAAAAGAAAATGAATGAATAAAGGTGATGGGCCAGGCAAAGTGTGGGGTGCGAACAACATGGTGGAAAGGGAGGCCCGGTCCAACATGATTCCAAGCGTGACACAAAATAATGTAACGTTTAATAAAAAGGTTATGTAACATATGCCAACCGGTCAAGGCTCATTAAAGGTCACAAAATAACAAAAACGCGTGGATGGATAGGATAAGAAGATGGACGCGCGATCTGACGGTCTCTGGCGTGACACCTCAGCGTCTCTCTCATGCAAACCCTAAACTCATGCAAATGAAGCAAAAACGCGAAAAACGCAGGATGTTTCGATCATTTTCCAGCCAACAAATCTCATGCTACAGTGCTCCAAATGAGATGAAGTAAAAACCAAAGTTCTAGTACTAAATGAGTAGAACGCAATGGTGTCTTGTTTCGTTAAAAATAATGACTTAAACATGGTGAAAGATGAACAACAAGATGGTACCATGGTCACGGATTCAATAGCGCACAACATTACACATTCAAACTTAATAGCAATGCCTCATGTTGAGGACTTCATAAATGGAGATAGCACAACATCAACATGGAAAATTAACACGAAAATAAGCATGGCATAATGGAAAACTATAGGAAGTAAGCATCGAAAAAACAGTGATAAGCATAGCATGAGCATGGTGTGAGCATGAAATACTACCATGGAAGAGAGTGAAAAGATGCTTACCTAGTGGATGTAAGGTCCACTGCCCCTTGAAGATGAAGAAAAATGGAAAATGAGGTGCTTTGCAAACTTGTGAAATGGAAATGGAAGGAGAGCAACCTTGTCCACTTGCCTTGCTCTTGCTTAGTTCGAAAATATAGCAGTCTCCCTTTCAGATTAGGGTTTATGATGTTTATATATGTAGGGTTTGAAATGTTTAATGGGCTTGAAGTGTTTGGTTTTGATTCATGTGCAATATGACACAAAAGGTGAGGTGGTGAAAGCAAGTTCTAAATGTAGAAAAACGTAAGTGAGTGAACATAAAAGTGCATGGCCAAATGAGGTAAAAAGTGTGTTGGTTGGTTTTATGGTCTGACTTGGTTTTCTTGTGCAGCATAAAAACAATCCAAATAGGTGACTTTGTGACCTTGTATCTTGATGTATACGTGACCAAATGGTAAGGCAATGCAAATAGTAGGAAGAGGGCATGGAGCTTAACATCTTTCATGTTGAACACAAGTTGAAATGATGAGTGGAAAGAGGTGAAAAATGGCCATGAAGTTCAGGTTCCATAACAGCAAAATGGTTGGGCCAGTTTGGCCTAAATGCTCCCTAAAAATTCAGTTCATGATGCCAACTTTAGATGAGTGTATCTTTCAAACCAATGATCCAAATGAGATGATTCCAAAAGGATGTGAAAGAGGACATGGCAAGGTTCAATTGTTATGAAGAAAGTGTTTTCAAAAGATGCCTTGAAGTGCAAGAAATATGGCCCATAAGTCTTGACAAATCTTGAAGATTTTGGACTTTGAAAATTTTCTAAGTGTCCTAAAATAATGTCTCATTTTGACCAAGCATACCTTTCTCAATTTTAATCCAAATGAAACAAACTTTATATCTATAGAAAGCTTGAAACAAGATGAACAACTTTAATGTTGGAGAAATTTTCAAGTGGAGCTTGAATCTTGATGGAAAATGGGCTTAAAGTGGGTGCAAAAACCATAAAAACTTGCCCTAAATGGAAAGTCAACTATTTCCAAATTTGGTAACTTTTCCAACTCCTGATTAAATGATGAATCCATGATCCAACCTTGATCAAATTTCACCTGTAGGCTCCCTTAGGCATGAATTTTGAGATTCCACTTTCAAAATGTCAGGAGTTGACTTTTCTGGCCCCACAGTTGACTTTTCCCAAACTGTCTCATTTCCGATTCCATTGATCATGTGAAGCACCTCTGGCTAAAATAAAGAGCTGATTTTTTGTATGTAGACCCTTGTGGACATATGGAGGTCCATGGAAAAGAGTTTCAGCCAAAGAATCAGAAATAAATCGATTTTATACCAAACCCTAGTTTTAGGGAAAAATGATCAGGAACTGATTGCACTGATTGTCAATGGATCTTTGTGAGATAATTGTGAATCTTCCTAGGCCAAGATGCCTCTATAATCATGACATGAATGAGCCCCCTTTACTTCCAACCAAACCTTTCCTGTTGCAGGTAGCCATGAAACCCTGATTTTTGATTAAATCCGGATGCACACTCTGAGAGCTCTGAATCTTCCACTGATGAACTGAGGACCATAATAAGACATATGGAACCCCTTGAGACTTGTATTTTTGGAGAATGGAGTCCAATGCTCAATCTTGCTTTGTGTGGGCTCCTTCTGCTAAGGAGTGATCAATCAAACCCTGATTTCCCAAGTCACTGATGCAGTATGCAATGAGTATGACCTAGTATGATGCTAATGCAATGTGAAACACAATCCCATGCTTCCAAGAAAAATGAAGGGTAAATTTTGGGGTATTACAATTTTATCATTTGATATTTTTTTGGAATTTTCTCTTTTCTGCTTATTTTTAATTCATTTAAAATAGTTTTTGATATTCAAAATATACAAAAATATTTTTCCAACCTCTTTGAATGATGATAGATCTATTAACAATATTCTCATCAATTTATTAATTGATTTGAGATTTAGTTGAGATTTTAATTCAATTAGGTTATTTTTTATGCATTTTAATTGATTAAAAATAGTTTCTGACTTCTAAAAATGCTGAAATTTTCTTGTCAAACTTTGTTTGACCTTGTTGAACTTAGGATAATTCACTTGGACTTTTCAAAGTTGATTTGAAGTGAGTTTGAAGTTTGACCTTTCTTTATTATTTTATTTCAAGTTTTATTTTAATTTTAAAAAATACCAAAAATATTTTATTTGTTTTCTTGATTTCTAATCTTCATTTTGCTTCTGTTTACTATTGTTTGACCTTGATCTTCTCTATCTTTGGTCAATACTTGTTGATTATTTCATTTCATTTCCATTAATGTACTTTAATATTCATCTTCTTCTTCTTTTGCTTTTTTGATCAATGAGTTAAAGATTGGTGGTTAGCCTTGATGTATGGGAGGTCTAACCTTCCTTGATTCAAATCTAATTCAACTTAATCATGGATCAAGTGAATGGCTTTGCATTAAGGATAGGTTGCTTCCTAATCAAGCAAAGAACCTAAATCAATACAAGATCATTTCTCATCTTCTTTTTGGCATGGCAAGTTGTAGGAGCTTGATTCACTAATCAAAATATCTAACTTGTGTTGTTGCCTACATTATTATTGACCGGCCTCAGATAGTTGTGACTTCTACATAAGTCCAATTACGATTGCTTAACATAGCGCTAAATTGCCTTATGGCACACTAACTCTAACACTAACCATTAACAATTAACATTTAATTCTTGCTCTTTACATTTATGCAATTTACTATTCTTGTACATATTAATCATTTGCTTTTGCCCTTTGCTCATTTGAGCACATGTTTATGTTAATGCAATTTTCCTTTTGCTCACTTGAGCACATAATTGTGTATATATTATTGTGCTTGTGCTTTTGTTTTGATTGTTGTGGACCAAATGCAAAAAAATGGACAAATGGACTTAGATTCTAGGACATTTCTTATGCAAAATGGAGTAAAAAAGGCCTTAATGTTGAAGATGGATTAGAAGGACCAAACCTCTAAAACTCACTCTTGTCCATTCTTGATTTACTTCATGGAACTTTTTGATGTGTGTGCTTTTGTGCTAGGGAATCCTATTTTGAGCCAAATTGAAGAACCATTGTCATGTGCTTCAAGAGAGAAAGATACAAGAGCCATTGGGGATCTTCTAAGAGCTTGCTTGATTGATTTGATTGCTTGAGTATACATTTACTTGCTTACTTATTCCAAAGGATGGGAGCTACTTGGATCATCAATATGATCTCAAGAGAGGAACTCCATTTGTGGTCTTGTTTCTTATCCTTCATCTCTTGTATGATTAGGACTTTAGCCATTCTTCTTCTTCCCTCCACTCTAACCCAAGCCAAAACTTTTGTGCAAACATTTAACACTTGTTTTCAAACATTAGAAACCTAAGCATTATGCTTTTGATTTTCAAACTTTCTTTTCATGACACTTAGTTTGAATTGAATCTTTAAGTCAACTATAACCATATTTTGTAAATACTTTTCATTGGTAAATATAACTCACTCAAATACTTTTGTGGTTTCAATGGCCACTTTCTTATTAAAAACTTTTCATAACCTTTAGTTATTAGGTTTGAGTTATCCTTGAGGTAGATGTAATACTCACCTATATCCTTAGTGATGGACAATGAGTCTTCCATGCTTATTATAGGGTTAACCCCTCACTAGCATGTTGAAGCTATCCTCACATGGTGGATTTGTGGTTTTAGGTTGAGTTTTCTCCCTTGGATAACAAAAGACCTTGAGGCTTTTGGACCCAATCAATTCACCAACTTGTTTTGAGATTTTTACCCCGAACTACGAGGTTTTGATCCTAATCTTTTTTAAGATGGTACGTAGGCAATGGGTTTATCCATCCAAACACAAATTGTAAATAACTTGTATAATCTTCTCTCATCTCTTCAATCATGTTTGCACAAACAAATTTTTCACAAAATACCAACCTTACAACAAGTGTGAAAAGGGCTCCCTAGGAGTACCTAGGATGTTTTTGGTGATTAAAACCTTCCCATTGCATAACCAACCCCCTTACCCCGATCTCTGACATTTTTACTAGTTTTGATTCGATAAAACTATAAGGTTTTTGTTCGCTTTCTAACCATTCCTTTGGATAAGTAGAAGTGCGGTGGCGACTCGACTTGTATGGTTTACCTTGGATTTAGTCAATATGTCTAATGGTAACGAATACCCCGCTACAGAAAAGTGGCAACTCTGCTGGGGAAATTATCCTAGTGGGTTTTGCCTACTTTTCATATTTGTTGTATTGTATTGTATATTATTTTGTGACATATTTTTGTTCAATTTGGTATTACTGTATTGTATGTAATGATTGAATTACTTGAATATTAATTCCTTGTATGCTTGGTGATCTTTGTGAGATGAGTTCTATACCCGAACTCGAGTGCACTTAGGATAGGAGAATGGCATAGTCTTGTCAACTTGTGTGGAGTTATTCCTTAGCAAGTTGACTTACAAGCACATTCACTTGGTGGAGGTCATGTTGGGATCAATAATGTCACACGAGTAGTCGTGGTTAGGCATTACTCTTTCCAATATAGACCTTAGAAGCCAAGGACCTTAGTCTACCAAGCCCATCTTGGCCTATTTTTAGGACGTAGTGCGAAAGTCGTTCAAATGTAAGATTTGATATGATTGTTACGCGATACTACACTCATAAGAGTCTCTCTTGAGAATATTTTTGGAATACGAGTAGTCGTTTATCCGATAATATCCGAAAGATGGGATGATGACTATGGGAACCTCTTGTAGAACATGCTTGGCAGGTTTAAACCCTAGTACACTCCCTTTGGGTGACTCCTTAACCAAGGCTCCATGCTCGTGACTTGCAACAAACCCTTGATTCATGGTTGATTCATTCTTGTGTATCCTTAATATCAATGGAACTTGGGTGTTGATAAGGTGTAAACCATAATCCACCAAAATGGATGATTGATATTAAGGATGACTTGATCCATCCCATGACCTTTGCGTGGTGTGCTTTGTTTGATCCTTGAGTGTGATTGTTGCATCCATGCATTCATGCACCCATTTGCATCCATATCATCAATAATGAGAAAATTTTCAAGGAACTTAAGAGGTCTATTTGCAAATTTTCAGACATGGAAAGACAAAGAAGGAATACTAAGAAGTACAGTTTCAGACAACCCGACTTGAAAGAGCTAAGGAATTTGACATCCTATGTACTAGATCCCTTGGGTTTCAAGGCTCGTCATTGGAAGCTTCTATGTATTTTGGCTACTCAAGTAGACGAAGGATTGATGAGTGTATTGGTGCAGTTCTATGATCCCTTGTACCGTTGCTTCATATTTCCGGATTTCCAGCTTTTGCCCACGCTTGAGGAGTATGCCTATCTTATGGGTATACCTATCCTAGACCAGCTGCCGTTCAGTGGCTTGGAGAGGGTTCCTACATCTCAAGAGATAGTTGATGTATTGCATATAGATGAATCTCTGGTTGGTGCTCATATGACTACCAAAGGTGGAATTCAAGGTCTCCCTTCTGAGTTCCTCATTGCTCAAGCTACTATGTACGGGAAGGCCATGAGTGAGGATGCCTTTGAGGCCATATTTGTACTTCTCATCTATGGGCTAGTGTTATTCCCCAACGTCGACAAGTTTATGGATGTGAACTCTATTAGGATCTTCTCTACTCTTAATCTCGTTCCGACTCTGTTGGGTGACACTTATTTCTCTTTGCATATGAGGAATGCAAAGGGTGGTGGTACCATTGTGTGCTGTTTGCCTCTGCTGTACAAGTGGTTTATTTCGCACTTGCCGCAAACGGTCGCCTTCAAGGAGAACAAAGGATGTCTACGGTGGTCCACAAGACTTATGTCTCTCACTAATGATGATATCTTTTGGTACAACTGTGTATATGATGGTGTGTAGATTATCGACTCTTGTGGTGAATTCTCCAATGTGCCTCTTCTTGGTACATGTGGTGGGATTAACTACAACCCTATTTTGGCATGTCATCAGCTTGGGCTCCCCCTAAAGGATAAACCTAATAACATTTTGTTAGAAGGTGTTTTCTTCCAGGAAGGTAAAGATCCCCAAGGCTTGAAGGGCAGGATGGTTCGCGCTTGGCGCAAGATCCATAGGAAGGGAAGAAAGGAGTTGGGTCCGAAGAACTGTATTGCTTTGAAACCCTATAGCTCGTGGGTTAGGAGGAGAGCTTTCGAGTAACTTATGCCTTATGAGTATCCAAGACCTACACCTTTGGTTATGGCTGGGCCTTCAAACCTCCCCGATCAAGGAGTAGAGGAGTTGAGAGACGAAGACCGTTCACGTGCCTGGATCCGTGAACGAGAGGAGTTGCTTCAGCAGCTTAGATAGAAGGATGCTTTGATAGAGTTCCTTGAGCACCAGGTTATTGATGAGCCTGATGATACGTTGACTTCTCTTCTTCCTCAGTCTTCCAAGTTCTGGAAGAGGAAGTATGATCGACTCGCCAAAGAGAAGGCAGATATAGAGGAAGCCTATGAGAGGGAGGTGAAGAGGCTTCGTGCAGCTTATCTTCCAGTCTCCAGAGCTTTAGACGATTGTTTCTAGGGTTCCATAGGATGTTCATTTTCCTTCCCTCTTGTATTGTATTTGGTTACCAAGACTGTACTTCTTTGGTGTAAAAATATTTTCCAGATATCATTGATATGTTATTTCCATATATGTCTAAATAATTAATATTTTCAAATATTTGCAAATAGGACTTTAAAGTTCCTCTGATTAAAAAATAAATCATATGCACAAGTATTGCATGCATCATGTGCATAAGCAGGTTTTGCTCCAGGCTTCTTGTTCTATGGTCTAACTCTATGTTCTTAATTTATTTTGAAGACAAGCTGACTCACCGGTACTACACTCGAGCCAACGCTTCAAGACTGATGGATCATCTAGAGCAAGATAGTCGTGAACTCAAGAAAGAAGTGGCCAGATTGACTGCCCTGGTGAACTCAAGAAAGAAGTGGCCAGATTGACTGCCCTGATGGAGTCTTTCATGTCGCCCAGAGTCAGTCGTCTCCGACACCATCAAATCCTCCCCAGAGGACAGTCATCTCTGAGATTTCCTCTTCGGCGGTGCCTGCGGCCAGCGCCCACTTTGTACCAACTGCTATGCCAGCCGGGTTTCCCTGGGGGATGCCTGCCAATTTTGCTCCTGAGGGTCTCGCCCCCACGTTTGCTTCTCTGCCGGCATCTAGCCCGGTCCTAGCCGTTCCACCTCCTGTCGTGCATACTACGCCCAGAGTAGACGACACCATCTACCCTTCTGAGTCGTCTGAGGGCCCAGATGTCTATGAAAAGATGGACGCCATGAACGATCAGTTTCTTGAGCTCCGCAAGGAACTCAAAACTCTTAGAGGGAAGGACCTCTTCGGCAAGTCTGCTACTGAACTCTGCTTAGTCCCAAACATCAAAATCCCGGTAAAATTCAAAGTGTCTGACTTTGAAAAGTACAAGGGAATTACTTGCCCTCTCAGCCACCTGGTTATATACGCGAGGAAAATGTCGACTCATACCGACAATGATCAACTTCTTATTCACTATTTCCAGGACAGTTTGTCCGGTGCTACCCTGAGATGGTATATGGGCTTGGACAGTGCGAACATCTGATCCTTCAATGACCTTGGCGAAGCTTTCGTCAAGCAATACAAGTATAATGTGGATATGGCTCCCGATAGGGATCAATTGAGGGCCATGTCCCAGAAGGACAAGGAAACTTTTTCAAAGAGTACGCCCAGAGGTGGCGAGAGCTAGCAGCACAGATTGTGCCTCCGCTGGAGGAGAAAGAAATGACCAAGATCTTCTTGAAGACCTTGAGCTCATTTTACTATGAGCGGATGATTGCTAGCGCTCCTTCTGATTTCACCGAGATGGTGAACATGGGGATGCGTCTGGAGGAAGGAGTCAGGGAAGGGCGCCTGACCAGAGAAGAAGGCTCTTCTGCCAAATGATATGGGGCATTTGGAAAGAAGAAAGATGGCGAGGCACACGCTGTGACCTCCCATGTTAAACCAAGAAGACCCTTAGTAAGGAGGAAGACCGTGCGTCCTGCCGGTAATCAGCATCAGGTGGCTCACGTAGCACCTGTTTTCAGAGATAATCAGCACTATCAGCACAACAACAACCAGCAGCAGCAACATCAGCAATATCAACAACCGCAGCACCGTCCTCAACAGCAGGCCTACCAGCCTCGAAACAACAATCAGACTAGTACAAGCTATGAGAGGAAGAGGGTCACCTTTGATCCTATTCCTATGACCTATGCAGAGCTGTATCCCTCTTTGATAGAGAGGAAGTTGATTACTCCACGCGATCCACCGGCTATACCTACCAACCCTCAATGGTGGTATAAGCCCGAGCTACATTGTGTTTATCATTCCGGTGCCCCCGGACATGACGTGGAAAACTGTTACCCGCTGAAGACCAAGGTTCAAGACCTTGTGAGATGTGGTATCTTGTGTTTCGAGGACGTAGGTCCCAATGTGAAGAAGAACCCATTGCCCGAGCATGGGAAATCCTCTATCAACATGGTCCAGGGCTGTCCTGGTAAATATAAGGTCAAATATGTCAGCCATATTGGACAATCATTGGTCCAGATGCATAGATTGTTGTATGAATACAGTCATTATGAGCATGACCATGACAGATGTCGTGTTTGCACTGTCAATCAGAGGGGATGTCGTCAAGTCCGTAAAGACATCCAAGAAATGTTGGATGAAGGTGTAATTGAGATACTTCAGAATCGAGATGTTGAAGATGATGAAGTCAATGTGATATCTCCAGTATTTCGGATCCCAGAGCCCGTTGTCATCCGATATGATGGCAGCAAGCAGAAGGCTTTTCCATCTTTGATTATTAAACAAGTTGGCCCTGTGCCATACTTTTCTGATAAAGCGGTCCCCTATCGTTACAATGTTGTGGCATTGGAAGATGGGAAGGAGGTGCCCCTGCCCTCTACTTCTGTTGTTAATATTGTCGATGTCAGCGGCCTGACCCATAGCAGTCGTGTTTTCTTGGCTCTTCCGAAACCCCAAGCTGACACCAGAAAGGCTGATGTTGCTGATTGTGTTGTACTCCCGATTGGGAATGCTGTTATTGCTCTGAATCCGACACTTGTTGCCAATAAACCTACCTCTATTGTAGGAACTCCTATCTCTGCTGGCCAGAGTGGCACCTTGAAAGAAGATTGCGATGAGATGCTGAGGCTCATCAAAAGGAGTGAATACAACATTGTAGATCAGCTTCTACACACGCCGTCAAATATCTCTGTGTTATCCTTATTGATGAATTCATAACCACACCGTGAAGTTCTGCAAAAGGTATTGGATGTGGCATATGTAGACCATGACGTCACAATAGAACAATTTGATAGTATTATTACAAACATTACCACTTGTAACAATTTGAGTTTTTGTGATGCTGATCTCCCTGAAGGAGGAAGAGACCACAATTTGGCACTTCACATATCTATGAGCTGTAAGGATAATGCCATGTCCAATGTGTTATGGACACTGGATCATCACTGAATGTTTTGCCAAAATTCACTCTTGCTAGATTGTCATATCATGGGCCTCCCATGAGGCAGAATGGAGTAGTGGTTAAAGCTTTTGATGGGTCCCGCAAAACTGTGATTGGAGAGGTTGAACTCCCAGTCAAGATTGGGCCAAGTGATTTCCAGATCACTTTTCAAGTCATGGATATCCACCCATCATATAGTTGTCTGTTAGGCAGACCATGGATTCACGAGGAAGGCGCCGTGACATCCACCCAACACCAGAAACTGAAGTTTGTAAAAAACAAGAAGCTGGTGGTGGTAGGGGGAGAGAAGGCTCTCCTGGTTAGCCATTTGTCTTCCTTTTCTTACATAGACGCTGAGGATGAAGTTGGAACGCTGTTCCAAGCTTTATCTATTTATGAACCTACTAAGAAAGGAACTTCTTCATTTGCGTCCTACAATGATGCTAAGTTGGCCATTGAGTAGGGCACAACTACCGGTTTAGGACAAATGATCAAGCTGGAAGACAACAAATCCCGGGCTGGCATATGGTATTCTTCTGGCGCTTTCAACAAGCATGGGTTGTTTAAGAGTGGTGGATTCATCCACACTGTTCAAGACGAGGAAGTTGCTGCTATTATGGAAGAGGATGTAGAGGAAGATCCTGGCAACTTTGTTATCTCTTGAGGGGTCTGCAATAACTGGGTCGCTGTTGATGTTTCAACAGTTGTCCATAAGTCAAAGTAATGTTCATTTTGTTCAAAAAAACCCTTCTCCCATGCCAAAAGGAGGAGTGATGACATTGTTGGCTCATAAATACAATGATATTTTCATTCAATAAATTCATGTTAAATGTTTGTTTTTCCAATTATTTTCACTTTTCGCTTTTTGCATGAAATTGGTGATCACATAAAACCTTAAAAATAGAATAAAATCAATCTTTTCATCTGCATAATGATTTGCCTTGTTTGAATTCTAAAATCTCTTTATTTCCAAAATCATTATGTAGGTTGATCAAACCCATTGAACATAATGATCCAACGTCATCTCCCAGCTTTGAATTCCCTGTATTTGAGGCGGAAGAAGATGGTGTTGAAGAGATTCCTGATGAGATTACCCGTCTGCTTGAGCACGAAGAGAAGATCATTCAGCCGCATCTTGAGAATCTGGAAACAGTCAACTTGGGATCTGAGGATTGTGTGCGAGAAGTGAAGATTAGGGCACTCCTGGAAGAATCTGTTAAGAAGGGGTTGATTGAGTTGTTACGAGAATACGTCGACGTCTTTGCTTGGTCATATGAGGACATGCCTGGTCTAGATGCTGATATCGTGCAACATTTCCTGCCTTTGAAGCCTGAGTGCGTGCCTGTGAAGCAAAAGCTCAGAAGAACTCATCCTGATATGGCAGTGAAGATCAAAGAAGAAGTTCAGAAGCAAATTGATGCGGGGTTTCTGGTGACTTCTACATATCCTCAATGGGTGGCCAATATTGTGCCCGTGCCTAAGAAAGATGGAAAAGTCCGAATGTGTGTGGACTATAGAGACTTGAATAAAGCTAGTCCGAAAGACGATTTCCCTCTACCACATATTGATATGTTGGTAGATAATACAGCTAAATTTAATGTCTTCTCGTTTATGGACGGATTTTCCGGATATAATCAGATTAAGATGGCACCCGAGGATATGGAGAAGACAACATTCATCACACCTTGGGGAACATTTTGTTATCGAGTGATGCCCTTCGATTTGAAGAATGCCGGAGCCACATATCAACGAGCTATGACTACCTTGTTTCATGATATGATGCACAAGGAGATCGAGGTGTATGTTGATGATATGTTTGCAAAGTCAAGAACGGAAGTTGAACATGTAGAGCACTTTGTTGAAGCTTTTTTAGCGTTTGAGGAAGTTTAAGCTTCGTCTAAATCCTAACAAGTGTACATTTGGAGTCCGTTCTGGAAAGTTATTGGGCTTTATTGTCAGCGAGAGAGGTATTGAGGTTGATCCTGCCAAGGTCAAAGCAATACAAAGGATGCCTGCGCCCAAAACTGAGAAGCAACTCTGAGGTTTTCTTGGCCGCTTGAATTATATTTCCAGATTTATATCACACATGACTGCCACATGTGCGCCGATATTCAAGCTCCTCCGAAAAGATCAGTCTCATGATTGGACCGAGGATTGCCAAAAAGCCTTTGACAGTATCAAAGAGTATCTGTCTGAGCCACCGATTCTGTCTCCACCTGTGGAAGGGAGACCATTGATTATGTATATAACTGTTCTTGAAGACTCAATGGGTTGTGTATTGGGTCAGCAAGACGGATCAGGGAAGAAAGAATATGCTATTTACTACCTGAGTAAGAAGTTCACTGATTGTGAGTCTCGATACTCAATGCTTGAGAAAACATGCGGTGTTTTGGCTTGGGCTGCTAAGCACTTACGCCAGTATATGTTGAATCATACGACTTGGTTGATATCCAAAATGGATCCGATCAAGTATATCTTTGAGAAGCCTGCTTTAACTGGGAGGATTGCCCGTTGTCAGATGTTGTTATCTGAGTATGATATTGAGTATCGAGCTCAAAAGGCTATTAAAGGTAGTATCTTGGCTGACCACTTGGCACATCAACCGATCGAAGATTATCAGTCAGTTCAGTATGACTTCCCAGATGAGGAGATTCTGTATTTGAAAATGAAAGATTGCGATGAGCCTACGCTCGATGAAGGGCCGGAGCCTGGTTCCCGATGGAGCATGGTGTTTGATGGCGCTGTAAATCAGTATGGAAATGGTATTGGGGCAGTGATTATTACTCCTCAGGGCACACAGTTTCCTTTTAAAGCAAGGCTAACTTTCAAATGCACGAATAATATGGCGGAATATGAGGCCTGTGTCATGGGATTGGAAGAGTGTATTGATCTTCGGATCAAGCATCTTGACGTTTATGGTGATTCGGCCCTTGTTGTTAATCAGATCAAGGGTGAATGGGAGACGAATCAGCCTGGCCTCATCCCATATAGAGATTATGCGAGGAGGATTTCAACATTCTTTACTAAGGTTGACTTCCATCATATTCCTCGAGATGAGAATCGGATGGCAGATGCACTTGCTACACTTGCTTCGATTATTGTGGTAAGACTCTGGAATGAAGTTCCCAATATTACTGTGATGCGCTTGGATAGACCAGCTCATGTATTTGCAGTGGAAGAAGTGAAAGACGATAAGCCATGGTATTATGATATCAAGTGCTTTCTTCAGAGTCAAATTTACCCGCCTGGGGCATCTATGAAAGATAGAAAGACTTTGAGGAGATTATCATGCAGTTTCTACCTCAATGGCGATGTGCTCTATAAAAGGAATTTTGACATGGTTCTTCTGAGATGCGTGGATAGACACGAAGCAGACCTGTTAATTACCGAGGTCCATGAGGGTTCATTTGGTACTCATTCCAATGGACATGCCATGGCTAGAAAGATGTTGAGAGCAGGCTACTATTGGCTGACAATGGAGTCTGACTGCTGCAAATATGTGAAGAAATGCCACAAGTGTCACATTTATGCGGATAAGATTCATATTCCCCCGACACTTCTGAATGTGATTTCATCACCATGGCCTTTCTCCATGTGGGGAATTGACATGATTGGCATGATAGAGCCGAAGGCGTCCAACGGTCACAGGTTTATTCTCGTAGTAATTGATTACTTCACCAAGTGGGTTGAAGCGGTGTCATACGCAAACGTGACCAGGAAAGTGGTTGTGAAGTTTATCAAGAATCAACTCATATGCCGTTATGGTGTGCCAGATAAGATCATTATTGATAATGGATCTAACTTAAACAACCAGATGATGAAAGAGTTGTGTAGCGAGTTCAAGATTGCACATCATAATTCTTCCTCTTATAGACCCAAGATGAATGGGGTTGTTGAAGCTACTAATAAGAATATCAAGAAGATTGTCCAAAAGATGGTTGTTACGTACAAGGATTTGCACGAGATATTTCCATTCGCTTTGCATGGATATCGTACATTTGTCTGCACTTTAACAGGGGCGACCCCTTTCTCCCTTGTATATGGCATGGAGGTTGTGCTCCCAGTAGAGGTGGAGATCCCATCATTGAGAGTCTTGATGGAAGCCAAGTTGACTGATGTTGAATGGGTTCAGAGTCGTTATGACCAACTGAATTTGATAGAAGAGAAGAGATTGACTGCCATGTGCCACGGTCAGTTATATCGGCAAAGGATGAAGAAAGCCTTTGATAAGAAGGTCAAGCCTCGTGTGTTCCGAGAAGGTGACCTAGTGCTCAAGAAAGTTTTGTCTTTCGCGCCCGATTCCAGGGGCAAGTGGACTCCAAACTATGAAGGTCCATATGTTGTTAAGAGATCCTTTTTAGGCGGTGCTTTAATACTTACAACTATGGATGGGGAGGATTTCACTCGTCCTGTGAATTCAGATGCAGTCAAGAAATACTTCGCCTAAAATAAAAATAGAATAGCTCGCTAAGTTGAAAACCGGAAAGGGCGGCTTAGGCAAAAATGAGCATCTCGGTGGATTGAAAACCCGAAAGGGCGATCCAGGCAAAAGTTAGAGACATAAAAAAATGAATATGTATCTCGCTAGATTGAGTACCTCACCCCGGGGCAATCTAGGAAAAATTAGGGATTTGGCAAGTAACTGCATCCTAACAATACTTTTTCTACAACTGTCATTTGCCAGAGATTCTCGCTCAGTCACCGTCAACGGAAGCTTCAAATACATCGGATTCAGAGTTGGTGGAGAAATGGTCATTATGTTCAATGTAGCCCTATTCCAATATATATCACCAATTTCAAATTTGTAAAGATCCATGGAGTCTTGCCATTTGCAGACTACCATTCTATCAAATAAATTTGAGCCTTTATCCAATTCTTTGCTCTCTTATTTGTTTCTATTCAAACAAATGTTTTTCATGTTTTAATTGAAAAATATCATTGTCTTAAATAAATAAAATTTTCATAAATTGTTCTTAAACAAAGTGAACATTCACAATGACAAAGGGATACTTGGGACGTCTTCAGTGCTCTCCCAAGGATGGTATGATTCCCAAAAGGGTAAGACATTTGTTCATATTCCCAACATACTTGTATCCTCTTCATTATCTTTTAGGTTGTCTCCTCCGCGAATGCAGAAGAAGGTTGTACATCCCACCAAATCCCCAGAGATTTTGGAGTTTTGGGTGTGATCCCAATCTTCTAGACCCCAGTGGGTCTGGATTTAGTATTTGTGTTATCAATTATACGGTTGTCATCCCTTGGGTGGATTGACCTAAAAACCCTTATAGATTGATAAATTGAATATGCTAACCTTTCCAAAGGAGTTGATTTTCCCTCACTTCGAGTTAGAAATTTCTCCGCCAGAGTGAGCAGGAAATCCCCAGCATAAGCGGAGTCATCATCAAGTTTGATTTGTAGATTTTCCCATGTGAACTTGTCTACCTTTGATATCCAGTAAATTAGCTCTTCGACCATCCTCGCCAGGGTTGATCCCACTTTTACCCCCCAGTATGGTCCTCAGTAGGGTATCCCTAGTAGTTGCCTACGGGTAATCCCTGATTCGATCGTCAGCAGTGTTTCCCTAATGGAATCGTCTGATCAGAGCCCGTTTGTGTTTTCCCTCCCGGGCAGAGTGGTTGATGAAGATTTTTATCTTTCCTTCCCCAGCGGAGTAGCGTTCTCTTCTCCTCGGCAGATTTGATTTCTTCCGCAGTGCAAGAAATATGGCAGCATTGGAACCTTCTGATTGGTGGTTGTTCCCCACAGAGTTTCATCTCCCTCTTCGATAATTTCCCCAGTATAGTTGCTTCTACGGTGTATTTTATCCGTGTTTAGATCCCTACAGAGATCTTTGCTTCCTGGTATCTGTTGCCCCCATCAGTTTGGATGTTTTCCAGTGGGTCTGGCTTTCTCTTTTGAGATGTAGTATCGGGTGTTTGTCCATTGATTCTTGGACCTGTTTGTGTTAGATATGTCTATTTTGTCAGCATTCATCATACATAAACCACGCATATACATGCATATTCTTAACATTCATATATTCATGTTACATTCTTTGCCATTTATCTTTGTTTGTTGTCTCCTGCTAGTTGGTGATATATTTCTCCAAGCAGATGTTGGTGTGTGATCTCTCCATATATAGAGTCATCCCCATAGGAAGAAAGTGTCTACCCTTTCTCCCATATTCCCCACTGAGTTATGTCCTCATGGATGATTGTTATTTCAGTTTCCTCCCAACACATATATTGGGATGGAGTTCTCCCCTGAGATATATCCTCATTGGGTTGAGTCTTGTTTCGGTGTGTCTCTCTATCTTATTCCTAGATTGACTCCTTTTATTTGTTCCCTGCACTTCCCCGCAGTTTAGATGAATGGTTGCTCAGTAACCAGTAATTGTCCATCTATTCCCCGGAGGAGTTTGTGGCCTTCTACCCAGTAACAGGTAGTTGTAAGTCCTATTTCTGTGGTTTTCTACCCGTATACCGGTAGTTATAAACCCCATTTTGCCCCCTTGCAGAGTTAACCTCGTTTTTGTTCATCCTAACCGATGATGGCTTTCTACCCAGTATCCGATAGATGTAATCCCCTCTTTGTCGGTTATCTTTATCCAATATTCGGTATTGATACTCCTTCATTTTTTAGTATACCGCCCGGTAGCCGGTGATATATCTCCTGGATCATTGCTCTTGTCAAGCAATCTATCCCCAGCAAGTCATCTTTCATTTACCCTTTTGTTGGTAATGATTGTCTCTCCCTTTGATTGGTCATCATTTTATACCTAGTATTCGGTATCCCAATGTCCTTTCTTTTTGGTCGATTTATCCGTTATTAACTCAGTAATCGGTTGTGGATAATCTTACATGCGAGTATGTTATCTATGTTCTGACGGTAATAGATAATTTATGTCATGCGCTCTTTGGTCGAAGTCTTTTGTTCTTCCCCAGTCGAGTAAGATTCGTATTTCCTTATGGAATCGAATGCCCATCCTATAATCGAGTTTGCTTTTCAGCCCTCCTTTCGGATGTTGAGTGTCTTGGAAACATTCCCCAATTCACGCTTGGTTGGTCACCTATTATATGCCCAGTAACCTGTATCCCTGGTGTTCCTTCCCTTCTGCTCCCTATTATGACTTTTCGTCCCCCTGTGGAGTCAGATTTCCTGAGTCGAAATATACCTTTTTAGGTCTTCCTCATATGTTTTTGGATGTTTGATATCTATCACCCTCATATCGGTCTTAGATATTCATTCCCCTCGAGCGTGTTGTTCTCTCACCCTTATACCGGTGTTTTGATCACATGTCTCCTTGAGCTTATTACCCAGTAACCGATAATACCTCATTCTGTTGTTTACTCAGATGAGTCCTGTTTGGACATTTCCCCAGTGAAGTCCCTTAGTGGATTTTCTCCATTTGAGTCCGGATTTTCATCTGAAGTATCCTTTGTGGATAGTTTTGTTGTATTGGCATATTCCACAATACATGCATCTTTGAGTCAGATCGAGTCCTTCCTTTGATTTATTTTCAGGGAATTCCTCTCGTGTCTCTCAGCAAGTGCTAAGTCGTGACCTGCTCACGCATTTTATTCCCTTTCGTATCCCCATTAGAGTCCCTAGAGTCTCTGTCCCATTGAGTGTATTACTCATATGGATTGTCAGTTTCTCCTGATTTCTTTCCTCTTTGTGGACACATATCTCCACATAGTATTACCTTTTGCATACATACATTTTAATCATGAGGTCTCTTAGGGACCAAAATTCGTCTCTTTGTTATTATTTAAGCCCATCCTACCTCGTCGAGACGAAGATTTTAACCTTCACTTCTCCGGCTAGAATGACCATAAATAGGGGCATCTGTAAGACCCCAATTTTGACCCTAATATCCCTCATGGCATCATAGCATTGCATTTTTGCATCCTGCCTCAAGGATCATAAGCATCTCGGCTCTTATCTTTGGGTGGGATCTCTTGAGAGTTGGTTTAAGATCACCAAGCATTCTTGAATTGTATATTATTTCTTTTCTCATTTTATTTACTAACCAAAAGCACAAAAATATGTCACTAACATCTTTTGTTTGTAGCTTGAGCAGTCACAAGATCCAAAGCTTCTAGGAGGTCCTATGTGCATTGATATGGCCAAGAGAAGTTGAAAGCAAGCATGTAAATGGTTCCCAAAGCTCTCATCCATCAAATATGCCTCCCGAGCATCTCAATTCATAATTTTGATCAAAGCAAACCAAAGGGTTTGAGGCTTGTTTCCCAAGGAAACCCTAATTCATCTGTGTATCAACTGTGCCTTGCTCATAAAGCAACCTCAACCTATGATCAAATGCAATCAAAGGAAGTTCTTTAATTAATTATTTCAAGCATATTTGAACTTATTTGAGTGTCCTCAATCATCAATTCATCAAGATATGAGGTGTAGACTTGAGAAGCTGATCAGTCAATTCATCTGACTATTTTGAAGTACACTGAGACCTAACTTTGTATGTGTTTGTCAAATGGAGATTACCCCAAGAGCACATATGTTCTTAAGAACCATATTATAAACTTTCGTGTTCATCAAAAATTTATTTTAAGCTTTTAAGATCGTCATCCATTTCAAAACATTATAGGTCATTTTGACTGAAACCCTAATTTTGGGTCAACTTCCCAAGAACATAACTCCTTCATTTTTCATGATTTTGAGGTGGGATCAAATGCATTGGAAAGCGTAAGATATCTAATTCAAATGTTATATTGAGAAAAATTTCAAAATCCTAAAATAAATACATGTGATAATGCAAAACATTATAGGTCACTTTGGACCAAATGCATTGAAATGTGAAAAAGTCCAACTTCAAGTGCCCATAACTTCTTCATAAAAAATCCAAATGATGCAAACTTTAAGTCCAAATTTATTGTCTTGAAAATATCTACAACTTTTATGTTGAGGAGTTTGTCATTTGGAGCTTGCATCATTGAAACAGGAGGGCTTGAACTTTGGCCCTTTTTGAAATTCTCACATGTACATGTTTTGCACCCTACACTTCATGACAACTTTGCATCAATTTCCAAGTTTCAAATGAAGTTTTGATCAACATAAAAAATGATCCTCATGCAAAAAGCTTTCCAACCATTACTCATAAGGTTGTGTTTCAAGTTTGGACATGGCATTTTCGAAGACATGAACATATTGGTGCATTTTTGAAAATCAATTAAATTTGCATTGCATGAGCCTATACTACACCATCTGCACGTCCAATTTGCATATGTTGATGATTAGCTGCCAAATCCAAGTGGAATTGGGCCCTCCATGCGCCAGTACAGGCCCATGCATGGAGGCCCTTTCCATTCATGCAACACTTTGATCATGCATTTCAGCCATGTTTTTGCTATAAATACAATGCTCATGCCTCTCATTTCAGCAACCTAAAGGCGCCCTAAATGTTGCACGACTAATCCCTCAACCACACTCAAAAGGAACTCACCAATTTTCTCTCAATTTTTTCAGATCTAGAATTCAATTTCACTGATTATTTTTTAGATCTAAAGTTCCTTAGCCTTGCTCACTTTGATCCCTAGAGTATACTGCAGCATCCATAGCAAGAAATTATGCTCTCAAACTCTGCAAATCAGAGGTTTACTTCAAACTTTATTTTCTTCGAATCTGCTCATATACTGGTTGTTTCTTGTTATTGTTGTGTGATCTGAAGTCCTCTTCATAGAGGCAGTTGATTTGAGCTTTAAATTTTCAAATTCTAGCAAGTTCAATTGAACACCATAGAAATTCCATCTCTGATTTCTCTCAATGTAGAAACCTAGAGTGGATTTGGGTTGTACAGGGGTGATGTACATCACCCCAGCTTTCGATTGGTACCTAGATTGAATCTGAACCATCCATTTGCTTTTCCAGATTTAATCTCGTCCACTCAATGTTATGACTTATTTATTGGCCATGTGTGATTCAGTTGACTCGTGTGTATGGTGAGCGTGCGCTTCCTGGTCGCGTGATGATCCACGTCAATTAATGAGATCACATCAGACGCTCCACGCTTTTTCACTTTTTTTAAATTTTGATCTTATTTTCTTTTATTTCTTTTAATTCCATTTCATTTTGAAAATTCATATCTCCTTCATTATTGGTCCAAAAAATGTGAGACCAATTGCATTTTTCTTCTTTTAATTTTTTAGTTTCTAAAAATGATTTTTAATTTTTTTTATTTTATCATTTGATATTTTTTTGGAATTTTCTCTTTTTTGCTTATTTTTAATTCATTTAAAATAGTTTTTGATATTCAAAAAATACAAAAATATTTTTCCAACCTCTTTGAATGATGATAGATCTATTAAAAATATTCTCATCAATTTATTAATTGATTTGAGATTTATTTGAGATTTTAATTCAATTAGGTTATTTTTTATGCATTTTAATTGATTAAAAATAGTTTCTGACTTCTAAAAATGCTGAAATTTTTTTGTCAAACTTTGTTTGACCTTGTTGAACTTAGGATAATTCACTTGGACTTTTCAATGTTGATTTGAAGTGAGTTTGAAGTTTGACCTTTCTTTATTATTTTAATTCAAGTTTTATTTTAATTTTAAAAAATACCAAAAATATTTTATTTGTTTTCTTGATTTCTAATCTTCATTTTGCTTCTGTTTACTATTGTTTGACCTTGATCTTCTCTATCTTTGGTCAATACTTGTTGATTATTTTATTTCATTTCCATTAATGCACTTTAATATTCATCTTCTTATTCTTCTTCTTCTTCTTTTTCTTTTTTGATCAATGAGTTAAAGATTGGTGGTTAGCCTTGATGTATGGGAGGTCTAACCTTCCTTGATTCAAATCTAATTCAACTTGATCATGGATCAAGTGAATGGCTTTGCATTAAGGATAGGTTGCTTCCTAATTAAGCAAAGAACCTAAATCAATACAAGATCATTTCTCATCTCCTTTTTGGCATGGCAAGTTGTACGAGCTTGATTCACTAATCAAAATCTCTAACTTGTGTTGTTGCCTACATTATTATTGATCGGCCTCAGATAGTTGTGACTTCTACATAAGTCCAATTACGATTGCTTAACATAGCGCTAAATTGCCTTATGGCACACTAACTCTAACACTAACCATTAACCATTAACATTTAATTCTTGCTCTTTACATTTATGGAATTTATTACTCTTGTACATATTATTCATTTGCTTTTGCCCTTTGCTCATTTGAGCACATGTTTATGTTAATGCAATTTGCCTTTTGCTCACTTGAGCACATAATTGTGTATATATTATTGTGCTTGTGCTTTTGTTTTGATTGTTGTGGACCAAATGCAAAAATAAAAGGACAAATGGACCTAGATTCTAGAACATTCACTATGCAAAATGGAGTAAAAAAGGCCTTAATGTTGAAGATGGATTAGAAGGACCAAACCTCTAAAACTCACTCTTGTCCATTCTTGATTTACTTCATGGAACTTTTTGATGTGTGTGCTTTTGTTCTAGGGAATCCTATTTTGAGCCAAATTGAAGAACCATTGTCATGTGCTTCAAGTGAGAAAGATACAAGAGCCATTGGGGATCTTCTAAGAGCTTGCTTGATTTATTTGATTGCTTGAGTATACACTTATTTGCTTGCTTATTCCAAAGGATGGGAGCTACTTGGATCATCAATATGATCTCAAGAGAGGAACTCCATTTGTGGTCTTGTTTCTTATCCTTCATCTCTTGTATGATTAGGACTTTAGCCATTCTTCTTCTTCCCTCCACTCTAACCCAAGCCAAAACTTTTGTGCAAACATTTAACACTTGTTTTCAAACATCAGAAACCTAAGCATTATGCTTTTGATTTTCAAACTTTCTTTTCATGACACTTATTTTGAATTAAATCTTTAAGTCAACTATAACCATATTTTGTAAATACTTTTCATTGGTAAATATAACTAATTCAAATACTTTTGTGGTTTCAATGGCGACTTTCTTATTAAAAACTTTTCATAACCTTTAGTCATTAGGTTTGAGTTATCCTTGAGGTAGATGTAATACTCACATATATCCTTAGTGATGAACAATGAGTCTTCCATGCTTATTATAAGGTTTGATCCTAATCTTTTTTAAGATGGTACGTAGGCAATGGGTTTATCCATCCAAACACAAATTGTAAATAACTTGTATATTCTTCTCTCATCTCTTCAATCATGTTTGCACAAATAAATTTTTCACAAAATACCAACCTTACAACAAACCGCTTACGTAATAACTGGTTGTACAGCAAGCCAATATCAAACTGCAACAAACCATTATGTAACAGCTCAACTGTGGCGCAACAATGTGATGCTGACCTGAACTTCAAACCGAATCGGCCACCGGGGGTGAACCTTTTCACGAGCTGCGCAAGGATACAGTTGTAATACCCCAAAATTTACCCTTCATTTTTCCTGGAAGCATGGGATTATGTTTTACACTTCATTACCATCATATTAGGTCATACGTATTGCATACTGCATTAGTGACATGGAGATCAGGTTTTGATCGGTCACTCCTTAACAAAAGGAGCCTACACAAAGAAAGATTTAGAATTGGACTTCATTTTCTAAGTATACAAGTCTCAAGGGTCTCAGGGGGGTCCAAGTATCTTATTATGGTCCTCAGTTCATCAGTGAAGGATTCAAAGCTATCAGAGTGTTCATCTGATTTAATCAGAAATTAGGGTTTCATGGCTACCTGCAACAGGAAATGTTTGGTTGGAAGTAGAAGATCTCACCCATGTCATTGTTAGAGAGGCATCTTGGCCTAGGAAGATTCACAATTATCTCAGAAAGATCCATTGACAATCAGTGCAATCAGTTCCTGATCATTTTGCCCTAAAACTAGGGTTTGGTATAAAATCAATTTATTTCTGATTCTTTGGGTGAAACTCTTTTCCATGGCCCTCCATATGTCCACAAGGGTCTACATACAAAAAATCAGCTCTTTATTTGAGCCAGAGGTGCTTCAATTGATCAATGGAATCGGGAATTGGACAGTTTGGGAAAAGTCAACTGTGGGGCCAGAAAAATCAACTCCTGACATTTTGAGAGTGGAATCTCAAAATACATGCCAAGGGGATCCTACATTTGAAATTTTATCAAGGTTGGATCATGGATTCATCATTTAATCAGGAATTGGAAAAGTTACTTAATTTGGAAATGGTTGAATTTCCATTTAGGGCAAGCTTTCATGATCATTACACTCACTTTAAGCCCGTTTTTTATCAAGATAAAAGCTCCATTTGAAAATTTCTCCAACTTGAAAGTTGTTCCTCGTGTTCCAAGCTTTCTAGAGATATAAAGTTTGCTCCATTTGGATTAGAATTGAGAAAGTTATACTTAGTCAAAGTGAGACATTTTTTTAGGACACTTAGAAAACTTTCTAAGTCCAAAATCTTCAAAATTTGTCAAGACTTCTTGGCCAGTTTTCTTGCACTTCAAGGCATTATTTTAAAATACTTTATTCACAATAATTGTACCTTGCCATGTCCTCTTTCACATCCTTTTGGAATCATCCCATTTGGATCCATGGTTTGAGAGATGCATTCATTTAAAGTGGGTACCATGACTTGATTTTCTAGGCAGATTTTGGGCCTAGCTGGCCCAATCAGATTTTCTAAGCATGCTGCACAAACCAGTCACGTTTTTTACCTCTTTTGACCATGCATTGGACATCCATTCACTTAAGTTTGGCCCAAAACAACAACATTTTATACTTCACTTCACACTTTTATTCTTATGGATAAATCACTTATTAAAAAGCCCATGAGAACACCTAATCCACCCTATTTAAGAAGCTGAAACCCTAACCCTAAAGGAGCATTGGAATTTCATGGCAAGGAGGCAAAGCTTCATTACATATCAAATTCCATTCCACTTCTATTTTCCATTAGGTAATCATCTCTTCCATGGCCATGTTTTGATATATCTACGATTGCTTACCATGTTCATCACCATTAATCCTTCCATTTTTATATTTCTTTTTCTTATTTAAAATATTTTCTTCGTCCATAAAATTACCCAAAAATATTTTTCACTTTTCTTAACGTTTTACTTAATTTTATATAATTTTTATTTTCGTATTTTTTTAATATTAATATTTTATTTTAATTATTTATTCTAACTGGTCCATTTTAACACACTTTTTTTTATTAATTTTATTTTTATGACTTAAAATTATTTTTAGCATTTGATTTTTGGGATGAAGGTTGACCACTGTCCCATGGTCAACCTGACATTTTCTTGGAATTTTATTTCACATTTTCAATTTATTTTGGATTTATTTTTGACCTAGTTTGGTTGGTGGACTTTTAATTTGACTTCTATTTTATTTTAATTAATTTATGTACGAATTTTCATTATTTTTAAAATCTTTTTGGGGGATGATGATATCCTGACCCCACCTTATTCAGTTTAATTTTTCATAATTTTCTTGATTAATTTACTATTTCTTCTTGATTTATTTCTAACCTAGTCTCATTAATTGACGATCGGTTTGACCTTTGTTTGTTACCTTTTAAGTTGACTTGAATTTTCAGTTGACTTCTTTATGATCGATGTTTGACTTAGGGATTGCTTATGGCAATTGAAGAGATCTTTTGATCCTCCCTTGTTCATCTCATATGCCATGTATTAGAGGCCTTTTAACTTGATTTTATTTGGTCCTTACCTCATTTCCTAATTAAATTATTCAGTGGACCCTTCATGTGTATATTTTCATATGTTTGATTCATCTGTTATCTTTTATACTTGTTTCTCTCATTCATGCTTTCTATTGCTTGATTATTTAACATGTTCATACTCCCATGCATTGTTTAAATGCTCCATTATTTGATTCTTTGGTTTGATTATATATTGTTTATTTATCCGATCTGATTGATAATTGTTGCCTACTTGTATGATGTATGAGGCATATATTCTTATTGTTTGTTTGCCATGAACAATCCCCATTCATAACAAATGTACCCCTCTCCCATAAAGTGTATAATATTTATTTCTTTATTTCTTTAGCCACCTGTTAATACAAGAATTAAAACGAATATCCGATAACCATTTCAAAATAAGATCAAAAGCTCGATCCAACATCGAGTAATCATTTTCAAAACTTAACAGAACCAGCACGCATTCATCCATCCTCTTGTAAGTCGATTGCCTCAGGCATCGCCATCTACTTGTAAGTCGATTGCCTCCGGCATCGCCATCTACCCTTATCCGTAACTCCTCTCCGCGCTCCATCCGTCGACTCTTGTTCCGTTTAGGTAGCACCCATTAGGTAGAACCCTTTGTATGATAACACAGGTAGAGTTCCCTTATTCTTTGCATGCTAACATTAGGTAGATGTTCCCCTTTGTAAATCCTAACACATAGGTCCATATTGCATGACAACTCTAGAGCAGAGCTTCCCCACTTTTAGACCTTCCGTGCGTCTCCGATCTTGTGACATGTCAGTCTGTTCTATTGGAAAGAGGTAACTGCCTAAGACTCGATTCAGCGAGCTGCGACACCTACTACTAGGACGATGAACACACTGCCCACCCTTCTTTGACACAGATGGTGTCCTCTTTTGTAAGTCCATGTTCAGATGGCAATCCTTAACCCCTAGTTAGCCGAACTATGTTTTGCTCTAATTCTCATCACATATGAGATACGTAGGCATAAGATGCGACGTCTTACCGAGCACACTTCTCTTTAACCCATAGGTAGCCGAGCTACGAAGACTCTGATTCTCATACTCAGATGAGATACGTAGGCAGTGGATGCGACATCCTTGCGAGTCATTTTCTTTTAACCTTCCTTTTAGTAAATAGTACTTTAGATATACCTACACCCTTTAGACTAGAACAACACTTGTGAAAAGGGCTCCCTAGGAGTACCTAAGATGTTTTGGGTGCTTAAAACATTCCCATTGCATAACCAACCCCCTTACCCAGATCTCTGACATTTTTACTAGTTTTTGATTCGATAAAACTTTTAGGTTTTTGTTCGCTTTCTAACCATTCCTTTGGATAAATAGAAGTACGGTGGCGACTCGACTTGTATGGTTTACCTTGGATTTAGTCAATATCTCTAATGGTAACGAATACCACGCTACAACAGTGCATACTGTAAGACCCTAATTTTGACCCTAAGATCCCTCATGGCATCATATCATTGCTCATTGCATTGCCTTAAGGATCAAAGCATATTTGGCTCCTTAACCCTAGGGTGGGACTTGTGTGAGTGTTTTGAGACCACCAAGCATGCTTTTATTGTATATTATTGCTTTTCTTACTTGTCTAACTAACCAAAATCATAAAAATATGTCACTAACTCTTTTTGTTTTGAAGCTCAAGTAATCATGTGCTCCCATGCTCCTAGGAGGCTCCTAAGCTCACTGAAATGGCTAGTTGAAGATGAGAATAAGCATGGAAATAATCCACCAAGTTCCTAATCATCATATATGTCTCCCAAGTATCTCAATTTTCCAATTTTATCAAGAAAACCCAAAGGGCTTGAGGATTGTTTCCCAAGGAAACCCTAATTCAACTGTGCTTTGATTGTGCCTTGTTCATGAAGCAACCTCAACCTATGATCAAATTTAATCAAGGGAAATTATTTAATTCATTAATTTATGCATATATGAGCCTATTTGAAGATCCTCGATCATTCATTCATCAAGATTGAAAGTTTTGGCCTTGAGAAGTTGACCAGTCAAGTCATCTGACTAAATTGAAGATCACTGAGGTACAACTTTTAATGTGTTTGTCAAATAAAGATGACTCCAAGATAAAAAATGTTATTAAAAACTATATGAACAACTTTCATGTTCATAAAAAATACATTTGAAACTTGGAAGGCATCATTCATTTCAAAACATTATAGGTCATTTTGACTGAAACCCTAATTTAGGGTCAACTTCCCAAGGACCTAACTTCCTTAATTTTTATGATTTTGAGGTGAGACCAAAGGCATTGGAAATATTAAGATGTCTAATTCAAATGTTATGTTGGACAAAATTTCATAATCATAAATGAAACACATGTGATAATATAAAACATTATAGGTCACTTTGGACCTAAGTCATTGAATTTGAAAAATGCCCAACTTCAAGTGCCCATAACTTTCTCATGAAAACTCCAAATGATGAAAAATTTAAGTCTAAATTTATCATCTTGAAAATATCTACAACCTTTATTATGGAGGTTTTTCCAATTGAGGATTTCATCATTTAAACAGAAGGGCTTGAAGATGCTTGCTTTTGGTGCAAATTTTCAAAGGTGACTTAGACATGTGTTGTACCCAAACTTTCACAGCCATTTTTAATTAAGTTCCAAACTCCAAATGAATTTTTGCCCAACATGACTTTTGTTCCTTATTTCAAGATCTTTCCAACCATTACTCACATTAATTTGTTGGACTTTCCATGAGGGAGTTTTGAAGAGCTTTCTATTTAGGTTCAAATTTTTGCATTTCACATTAAAACTTGATGTGCAAGCTTGTGCAATCCATTGTGCATGTCCAATTCACTTACAGGTGGTATCAGCAAGGATTTGCACCCATTATTGGGCCTTACATACGCCTGTATAGGCCCATGCAAGAGAAATTCAAATTCCATGCACACGAGGGAACCATGCTTCTCATCACATTTCAACTATAAATAAGTGTGCATTCTCATTCAAATGGCAACCAAATGGAGATCTGAATTGCTGCTGAATTGAAATCCAAACCCTCACTAAAGGAATTTTCATTTTTCTATTTCTATTTCAAGCTTGAATTTCAACATCATTAGTTGATCTTCAAAGCTCAATTCCTTAACCTAGCATCACCATCACACTTCCAGGGCAAAAGTAGATCAAGAGCTTGGAGAATTCGTGTTGTTTGAAGCTTCATTTCAGAGGTAGAACACCAAACTTTCTTGATCTAGATCTTGCAATATAATGTGAATCTCTTTGGTTTGTGTGGTTTTCTGAAGTCCTCATGCTTGAGGCAGACCAGTGGTGGTCTTAATTTTACAAATCATGCCATTTCAGTTCATGCACCATGATCTTCAAGCTCATGTTTCTCTCTAAATAGGAACTGTGAGGATGATCCATGGTTACATGGGTGATGTACATCACCTCAGCTTCATTTTGATGCCTTCATTTTTCATTTTCATTGCCATTTAATTTCCTGCGCGTGGTGGCCGGATCTTGTTGGATCGTCGGAGAAGATGGTGGTTTCCACCACCATCCCCATGTGGTAGCCTCCCATCCTTTGGATCATGCTGAAACGTTTTAATCTTGGCCATTACATGTGTTGACTTGTTTTAATGCAAGGTGCAGCGCGTTTGACTTAGGTCTATCATGTGTTCGCGCCTTAGAGCCATATGATCATTGCCACGTCAATTAATGAGATGATCTGATGGCGCTGGATTTTCCTATTTTTCTTATTTTCTTTTAATTTCAGTTAATTCCTTTTATATTCAAAAACTCATAAATATTTTATTTGAAGTCACAAAAATATGAGACCAATGCCAAAAAATTTCTTAAAAAATCTTGTTTCATATTTTGATTTCTAATTATTTTTGTGACGTCATTTAATAGTTTTTGTGAATTATTTGGTTTTTAATAGTTTTAATTCATTTTAAAATACTTTTTGACATTTGAAAAATCTAAAAATATTTTCATAACACCTATGGATGATTATAAGTCAATGAAAAATATTCTCATCAATTTCTTACTTGATTTGAGATTTGTTTGAGATTTTAATTCATATTGTGTTATTTTTCGTTGTTTTTAATTGTTTTTAAATAGTTTCTGATTTCAAAAATTATTGAGAAAATTTGTCAAAGCTTGTTTGACCATGTTAGACCTATGAGAATTTAATTGGACTTGTTGAAGTTGATTTGGATTAAATTTGAGGTTTGACCATATTTTGTTCATTTTATTTTGCATTTATTTTTTATTCAAAAAATACAAAAGTAATATGATTGACTTGTTGACTTGTAATCTTCATTTCCCTTCTGTTTGGCATTGATTTATGATGATTTGGTTCACTTTTGACCAATTGAATTTGATACTTGAATTCTCTTTCCATCCATTTCATCTTCATCCCATTTCTTTTTATTTTGGCCAATGAGTTAATGTCTTATGGTTAGTCTTGACAAATGAGAGGTTTAACCTTCTTTGATCCAAACCAAACTCAACTTGATTCAAGATCAAGTGAGTTGTTTTGTGTCCAAGATAAGTTGCTTCTTGGTCAAGCAAAAAACCTAAAGTCCATACAAGGCCTTTCCCCTTTTGTTTTGGCATGGCAAGTTTTTGGAGCTTGGCTTGCTAGTCATGATCTCTAACTTGTGTTTATTTGCCTATAGTTTTATTGACCGGCCTCAGATAGGTGTGACTACTACATTAGTCCACTTACGATTGCTTAACATAGCACTACATTGTCTTATGACAAACTAACATAATCATACTAATTACTAACTTTAATTTGAGCATTTAATTTCTTGCCCTTTACTTTTAATGCAATTTATTTCTTGCTCATTTATTCATATTGCCTTTTCATTTTGCTCACTTGAGCACATATTTTATGTTTATGTCATTTTCCTTTTGCTCGTTTGAGCTCATTATTGTATATAAATATAGTGTTGTCTTGTGGTTGTTTTGTCTTTGTTTTGTGTGAACCCAATGCAAAAAGGAGAAAGGACTTAGAATTAGGACTTACCTATGCTTAAAGGAGTTCAAGAGCAACTAGGCCTCATGCCTTTAGAATGCTAAACTTGTTGAGAGCAACTAGGCCTCATGCCTTTAGAATGCTAAATCTCAAAGTTGAATTCAAAGGAATTCCTTTCCAAAACTTATTCTTTGTCCATTCCCCTTATTGTGTTGTGAATCCTTTTGATGTTTGATCTTGTGTAATAGGGATTCCATCTTGTGATAGAAAGGAGGACCATTGTCATGAATAGCCAAGTTAAGAGGGACAAGCTAAATGGAGATTCTAGGAGCTTGAATCCAAATTGTTTGATTGCTTGATTGTGTTTGCTAAATCCAAAGGAAAGGAGCATCTTGAATCATCTCTGTGATTTCAAGAAAATGAACTCCAAGTATTTTATCTTTTCCCTCTTATCTTTGTATGCTTTAGGACTAGCCCTTCTCTTCTTTTCTCCACTCTAACCCAAGCCAAAAATCTTTTCAAACTTTGACATTGCTTTCAAACTAGAAACCTAGGCCTTATGCCTTTGACTTTTCAAAATCTTTTCATTAATACTCATTATGAATGAATCTTAATCCAACTTTGACTTCATTTTGTCAATAAATTAACTTGTAAATACAACTCACTTTAAGTTGTTTTTGTGGTTCCAATGGCCACCTTTGTTTAAACCTTTTTCATAAACATTAGTCATAGGTTTGAGTTATCATAGTGGTTGATGTAAATCTCACCTTATCCTTAGTGATTGGATTATAAGCCTTCCATACTTATTATAGGGTTAACCCCTCACTAGTATGTTGAAGCTCTCCTCACATGGTGGATTGTTGGTTTAGATTGAGTTTTCTCCCTTTGATAATAAAAGACCTTAAGGCTTTTGATCAAATCAAATCACCAATCTTTGTGATTTTTACCCCGAACTACGAGGTTTTGATCCTACCTTTGTGATGGTACGTAGACAATGGGTTCATCCATTCAAACAACAAAATTTGTAAATATAATCTATTCTTTTCTCATTCCCCCCAATCTTTTGCACATATTTTCACAAATACCAACTTACAACACATATTTGCAAAAAGAGATTCTCTTAGAGTACTAAGGATGTTTTTGCTGCGTAAAACCTTCCCATTTCATAACCAACCCCCTTACCTAGATCTCTGACATTTTTATTAGTTTTTTATTTGATAAAACTTCTTACTTGGCTTTTGTTCACTTTTTAGCCTTTCCTTTGGACAAATAAAAGTGCGGTGGCGACTCGAATTGTATGCTTACTTTTGGTTTAGTCAATAAACCTAAAGGTAACGAAAACCCCGCTACAGAAAAGTGGCAACTCTGCGGGGGATAAATATCTTTCCTAGTGGGTTTAGCCTACTTTTTGCTTATGTGTGTTGTATGTTTATATCTATTGGTGACATATTTTTGTGCAAATTTGGGATGACTGTATTGCTTGTAATGTATGAATTGCTTGATATATTAATTGCTTGTATGCTTGGTGGTCTCTTGTGAGATGAGTTCTATACCCGAACTCGAGTGCACTTATGATAGGAGAATGGCATAGTCTTGTTGACTTGTGTGGAGTTATTCCTTAACAAGTTGACTTGCAAGTCCATTCACTTGGTGGGGGTCTTGTTGGGATCAATAATGTGACACGAGTAGTCGTGGTTAGGCATTACTCTTTCCAATATAAACCTTAGAAGCCAAAGACCTTAGATACCTAGCCCATCTTGGCCTATTTTAGGATGTAGTGCGAAGGTCGTTGAAGTGTAAGATTTGATACGATTGTTACGCGATACTACACTCATAAGAGTCTCTCTTGAGAATATTTTTGGAAGACGAGTAGTCGTTTTATCCGATAATATCCGAAAGATGAGATGATGACTATGGGGACCTTTATAGAACATGATTGTCAGGTTTAACCATAGTACACTCCCTTTGGGTGGTTCTTAACCGAGACTCCATGCTCGTGACTTACAACAACCCCTTGATTCGCAGTTGATTCGTTCTCGTACATTCTCAATATCAATGGAACTTGGGTGTTGATAAGGTGTAAACCAAAATCCACCAAAATGGATGATTGATATTGACAATGACGTGAGCCATCCCGTGACCTTTGTGTGGTGTGACTTGCTTGATCCTTGAGTATGATTTTGCATCCATGTATTCATGCATTCATTCACATTCATATCATCAACAATAAAAAAAATTAGGAACTTAAGAGGTCTATTTGCAAATTTTCAGACATGGATAAGCAAAGAAGGAACACAAAGAAGTACAGTTTCAGACAACCCGACTTGAAAGAGTTAAGGAGTTTGACATCTTATGTATTAGAGCCTTTGGAGTTCAAAGCTCGCCATGGGAAGCTTCTGTCTATTCTTTTTACTAAGGTTGATGAAGGTCTGATGAGTGTGTTGGTGCAGTTCTATGATCCTTTGTATCGGTGCTTCACTTTTCCGGATTTCCAGCTTTTGCTACACTTGAGGAGTATGCCTATCATGTGGGTATACCTATTCTTGATCACTTACCATTTAGTAGTTTAGAGAAGATTCTGTCTTCTCAAGAAATTGCTGACTTGCTTCACATAGATGTATCTGACATTGTTGCCAATATGACTACCAAAGGTGGAATTCAAGGTCTCCCATCTGATTTTCTGATTGCCCAAGCTACTTTGTTTGGGAAGGCCATGAGTGAGGACGCTTTTGAAGCCATATTTGTACTACTCATCTATGGGCTAGTGTTATTTCCCAACATTGACAATTTCGTGGATGTGAATGCTATTAGGATTTTCTCTTCTCTTAATCCCGTTCCTACTCTGTTGGGTGACACTTGTTTCTCTTTGCATATGAGGAATGCAAAGGGTGGTGGATCCATTGTGTGTTGCCTGCCTCTGTTGTACAAGTGGTTTATGTCTCACTTGCCTCAGACGCTTTCCTTCAAGGAGAACAAGGGATGTCTACGGTGGTCTACGAGACTTATGTCTCTCACTAATGATGACATCTCTTGGTATAACCGTGTTTATGATGGCGTTCAGATTATTGATTCTTGTGGTGAATTCTCCAATCTGCCTCTTCTTGGTACATGTGGTGGAATCAACTACAACCCTATTTTGGCTCGCCGTCAGCTTGGGTTCCCCTTAAAGGATAAACCTAACAACATTCTGTTGGAAGGTATATTCTTTCAAGAGGGTAAAGATCCCCAGAACTTGAAGGCTAGGATGGTCCGCGCCTGGCGTAAGGTTCATAGGAAAGGGAGGAATGAGCTTGGTCCGAAGAATTGCATTGCTTTGGAAACATACACCTCTTGGGTAAGGAAGAGAGCTTTTGAGTACCGCATGACGTACGATTATCCGAGACCTACCCCGTATGGTTATGGTTGGGCCTTCAACCCTCCCTAACCGAGGAGTAGAGGAGTTGAGAGATGAAGACCGGTCGCGTGCATGGGTTCGTGAGCGTGACGAACTTCTTCAGCTACTCAAAGATAAGGATGCAGTGATAGAGTTTCTAGAACATCAGGTTATTGATGAGCCTGATGATATGGTTACTTCTCTTCTTCCTCACTCATCTAGGTTTTGGAAGAGGAAGTTTGATCAGCTTGCCAAGGAGAAGGTCGATATGGAAGCAGCTTATGAAAGAGAGGTGAAGAGGCTTCGTGCAGCTTATCTTCCGATCTCGAAAGCTTTGGACGATTGCTTCTAGGGCTCCATAGGATGTTCATTCTCCTTTCCTCTTGTATTGTATTTGGTTACCAAAACTGTACTACTTCATTGATGTAAAAAAATTCCAAATATTATTGCTATGAGTATTTCATATATGTTTAATATTTTCAAATATTTGCAAATAGATCTCTGTAAAGTTCCTCTAATAAAAACAAATCATATGCACAAACATTGCATGCATCATATGCATAAGCAGGTTTTGTTATGAGCTCTTGATCAGTGGTCTAACTCTTTGCTCTTCATTTATTTTGAAAACAAGCTGACGCACCGGTATAACACCAGGGCCAATCATCCAAAGATAATGGAGCATCTAGAGCAAGAGAACAGGGAGGTGAAGGACGAGATTGCTAGGTTGACTGCCATGATGGAGTCAATTCTGGCCGCACATAGCCAAGCTTCACCAACTCCTGCAACTCCTCCTGCGAGGACTATCATATCCGAGATAGCAACTTCAACTGTGTCTGCTGCAACAGCCTACTTCGCTTCGTCTATGCCAGTCGGATTCCCTTGGGGAATGCCTGCTAATTTCATGCCAGAGGGTTTTTCTCCTACTCTCGCTTCTTTGCCGGCATCTAGCCCGGTCCTGTCTGTGCCACCTCCCGTTGCGCACACCCTTCCCCGTGTTGAAGACACCATCTATCATTCTGAGCCATCTAAGGGCCCGGACGTATATGAAAAGATGGACGAGATGAAAGATCAATTCCTTGAGTTGCGCAAGGAACTGAAGACTTTGAGGGGTAAGGACCTCTTTGGGAAAAGTGCTGCTGAGTTGTGCTTAGTGCCCAATGTGAAGATCCCTGTTAAACTCAAAGTGCCTGACTTTGAGAAATACAAGGGAAATACATGCCCGCTCAGCCATCTTGTGATGTATTCTCGCAAGATGTCAACACAAACCGACAATGACCAATTGTTGATCCACTACTTTCAGGATAGCTTGACAGGTGTTGTGCTCCGGTGGTATATGGGGCTGGAGAGTGCAAGCATCCGCTCTTTCAAAGATCTAGGTGAGGCCTTCGTCAAGCAGTATAAATATAATGTGGATATGGCTCCGGACAGGGACCAGTTGAGGGCGATGTCGCAGAAGGAGAAAGAGACTTTCAAGGAGTATGCCCAGAGATGGCGAGAATTGGCAGCTCAGGTAGTGCCACCCCTGGAAGAGAAGGAGATGACAAAGATCTTTTTGAAGACTTTGAGCTCTTTCTATTATGAAAGAATGATTGCCAGTGCTCCCTAAGACTTCACCGAAATGGTGAATATGGGGATAAGATTAGAAGAAGGGGTCCGTGAAGGACGGTTATCTAAAGATGAAGGTTCCTCAGCAAAGAATTATGGAGGCCTTGCTAGGAAGAAGGAGGGAGAGACCCATGATGTGTCCTCCCATATTAAAAGAAGGCCCTCTGTAAGGAGGAAGGATGTGTGTCCAGCCATCAACCAACACCAGGTGGCTCATATAACACCTGCTTTCAGAGAAGTTCATCAACAACAATAACAACATCGTCAGGCCTACCAGCCTCGCAACAATAATAACACCAGCACCAGCAACTACGAGAGGAAGAGGGTAACATTTGACCCGATTCCGATGACATATGTTGAATTATATCCTTCCTTGATCGATAGGAAGCTGATAACTCCACGAGATCCTCCTGCTATACCCATCAATCCTCAGTGGTGGTATAAGCTAGAGCTTCATTGTGTATATCTATCCGGTGCTCCCGGACATGACGTGGAGAACTGTTACCCATTGAAGACCAAGGTGCAAGACCTTGTGAGAAATGGGATATTGTTTTTCGAGGACGTAGGTCCAAATGTCAAGAAGAACCCATTGCCCGAGCATGGAAAAGCAGTTGTTAACATGGTCCAGGGATGCCCTGGCAAGTACAAAGTCCTGTATGTAAATGACATAAGGCAATATTTGGTCAAGATGCATAAGTTGTTGTGTGAACACAGTCACTATGAGCATAACCATGATAGGTGCCAGGTGTGAACTATCGATGAGAGAGGATACCGTCAAGTAAGAAAGGACATCCAAGAAATGTTGGATCAAGGGATGATTGAGATACTTCAGAATCGTAATGAGGATGAAGTTGATGTAATTACTCCGATCTTTAAAATTCCCGAGCCTGTTGTCATCAAGTATGATGGCAGCAAGAAGAAGGTATCTCCAGCTCTTGTGATCAAGCCAGCGGGCCATGTCCCGTATGTATCAGACAAGGTTGTTCCCTACCGATATAATGTTGTGATGCTAGAAGATGGGAAGGAGGTGTTGTTGCCCTCAACTTCTATGGTGAGCATTTCAGACGTCAGTGGTGTGACCCGTAATGGTCGTGTTTTCTCGGCTCCGCCAAAATCCCACGAAGATGTTGTGAAGAGAACTGTTGTCAATCCTGTTTGTCCCGTGGGGACTTCTTCTTCGAATTATTTTGTTCCTGTTGTTGACCCTGTTGCTGTCAAGAATAATAACACTCCTATCCTGGTTGGCCAGTCTGGCATTTTGAAAGAGGATGGTGATGAGATGCTGAGGCTCATCAGAAGGAGTGAATATAATGTTGTTGATCAGCTACTACAAACTCCATCAAAGATATATGTTTTATCTTTGTTGATGAATTCTGAACCACACCGTGAAGCTTTGCAGACAGTGTTGGATGTGGCATACGTGGACCATGATGTCAAAATTGAGCAGTTTGATAGCATTGTTGCAAATATTACCGCTTGCAACAATTTGAGCTTCTGTGATGCTGATCTTCCCGAGGAGGGAAAAGACCATAATTTGGCTTTACACATATCTATGAACGGTAAAGACGATGCCCTGTCCAATGTGTTGGTGGACACGGGCTCGTCCCTTAATGTGTTGCCAAAATCCACTCTTGCTAAACTTTCATACCAGGGGCCTCCCATGAGGCGGAGTGGAGTGGTTGTGAAGGCGTTTGATGGATCACGCAAAACTGTGATCGGCAAATTAGAACTCCCTATCAAGATTGGACCTAGTGATTTCCATATCACTTTTTAGGTCATGGATATTCATCCGTCTTACAGCTGTTTGCTTGGCAGACCATGGATTCACGAGGCAGGCGCCGTGACATCCACCCTACACCAAAAGTTGAAGTTCGTGAAGAACAAGAAGTTGGTGGTGATAGGGGGAGAGAAGGCTCTCTTGGTCAGTCATTTATCTTCCTTCTCCTATATCGACGTTGAGGATGAGGTTGGGACTCTGTTCCAAGCCTTATCTATTATTGAGCCTTCAAGGAAAGGACTTTCTTCATTTGTCTCCTATAATGATGCAAAGTTGGCCATTGAGCATGGCGCAACTACTGGTTTGGGTAAAATGATAAAGTTGGAAGATAACAAGTCTCGAGCTGGCATAGGGTATTCTTCTGGTGTCTCCAATGATCGGTGGCTGTTCCAGAGTGGAGGTTTCATCCACACTGTGGAAGATCAGGAAGCTGCTGCCATTGTGGAAGATGATGAAGAGGAAGACCTTGGCAACTTTGTTATACCCGGAGGAATCTGCAATAATTGGCTCGCTGTTGATGTTCCAACAGTTATCCATAAGTCAACGTTAATCAAACTCATTGAACATAATGATCCAACACCATCTCCCAACTTTGAGTTCCCTATATTTGAGGAGGAAGAAGATGATGTTAAAGAGATTCCTGATGAGATTACCCGTTTGCTTGAGCACGAAGAGAAGATCATTCAGCCGCATCTTGAGAATCTGGAAACAGTCAACTTGGGGTCTAAAGATTGCATTCGTAAGGTGAAGATTGGGGCACTCCTTGAAGAGTCTGTTAAGAAGGGGTTGATTGAGTTGCTACGAGAATATGTCGACGTCTTTGCCTGGTCGTATGAAGACATGCCTGGTCTAGATATTGATATCGTGCAACATTTCTTGCCGTTGAAGCCTGAGTGTATACCTGTGAAGCAGAAGCTCAGAAGAATTCATCCCGATATGGCAGTGAAGATTAAAGAAGAAGTTCAGAAGCAAATTAATGTGGGGTTTCTGGTGACTTCTACATATCCTCAATGGGTGACCAACATTGTGCTCGTGCCTAAGAAAGATGGAAAAGTCCGAATGTGGGTGGATTACCGTGACTTGAATAAATCTAGTCCGAAAGATGATTTTCCTCTACCACACATCGATATGTTGGTAGATAATACGGCTAAATTCAATGTCTTTTAATTTATGGACGGATTTTTCGGTTATAATCAGATTAAGATGGCACCCGAGGATATGGAGAAGACAACATTCATCACACCTTGGGGAACATTTTGTTATCGAGTGATGCCCTTCGGTTTGAAGAACGCCGGAGCCATGTATCAACGTGTTATGACTACCTTGTTTCATGATATGATGCACAAGGAGATTGAGGTATATGTTGACGATATGATTACGAAGTCGAAAATGGAAGTTGAACATGTAGAACACTTGTTGAATCTTTTCCAGCTTTTGAGGAAGTATAAACTCCGCTTGAATCCGAACAAGTGTACATTTGGAGTCCGTTCCGGGAAGTTATTAGGCTTTATCGTCAGCGAGATAGGTATCGAAGTTGATCCTGCCAAGGTCAAAGCAATACAAGATATGCCTACGCCCAAAACTGAGAAGCAAGTCCGAGGTTTTCTTGGCCGCTTGAATTACATTTCGAGACTTATATCCCACATGACTGCCACATATGTGCGTATATTCAAGTTCCTCCAGAAAGATTAGCGTCATGATTGCACCAAGGATTTCCAGAAAGCTTTTGACAGTATCAAAGAGTATTTGTCTGAGCCTCTGATTCTGTCTCCGCCTATTGAAGGGAGACCGTTGATTATGTACTTAACTGTGCTTAATGATTCCACGGGATGTGTATTGGGTCAGCAAGATGAATCAGGGAAGAAAGAGTATGCCATATACTACTTGAGTAAGAAGTTTACTGATTGTGAGTCCCGGTACTCAATGCTTGAGAAGACATGTTGTGCTTTGGCTTGGGTTGCTAAGCGCTTACGCTGGTATATGTTGAATCATACGACTTGGTTGATATCTAAAATGGATCCAATCAAGTATATCTTTGAGAAGCCTGCTTTAACTGGGAGGATTGCCCGTTGGCAGATGTTGTTATCTGAGTATGATATTGAGTATCAAGCTCATAAAGCTATTAAAGGCAGTATCTTGGCTGACCATTTGGCACATCAACCAATTGAAGATTATCAGTCGGTGCAGTACGACTTCCCTGATGAGGAGATTTTGTATTTGAAGATGAAAGATTGTGATGAGCCTACACTCGATGAAGGACCAGAACCTGGTTCCCGATGGGGTATGGTGTTTGATGGTGTTGTTAATCAGTATGGAAATGGTATTGGGGCGGGGATTATTACTCCTCAAGGCACACATTTTCCTTTTACAGCAAGGTTAACTTTCAAATGCATGAATAATATGGTGGAGTATGAGGCTTGCATTATGAGTTTGGAAGAGTGTATTGATCTTAGGATCAAACATCTTGATGTTTATGGTGATTCGGCCTTGGTTGTTAATCATATTAAGGGTGAATGGGAGACGAATCAGTCTGGACTCATCCCATACAGAGATTATGCGAGGAGGATATCAACTTTCTTTACTGAGGTTGACTTCCATCATATTCCTCGAGATGAGAATCGAATGGCGGACGCCTTTGCTACACGTGCTTCAATGATTGTGGTGAAGTATTGGAATGAAGTCCCCAATATTACTGTGATGCGCTTGGATAGACCAGCTCATGTGTTTGCAGTTGAGGAAGTAAAAGATGATAAGCCATGGTATTGTGATATCAAGTGTTTCCTTCAGAGTCAGATTTACCTGCCTGGGGCATCTGTTAAAGATAAGAAGACTTTGAGGAGATTATCTGGCAGTTTCTACCTCATTGGTGATGTGCTTTACAAGAGGAATTTTGACATGGTTCTGCTCAGATGCGTGGATAGACACGAAGCAGACCTGTTGATGACTGAAGTCCATGAGGGTTCATTTGGTACTCATTCCAATGGACATGCTATGGCAAAGAAGATGTTGAGAGCAGGCTACTATTGGCTGACAATGGAGTCTGACTGCTGCAAATATGTGAAAAAATGCCACAAGTGTCAGATTTATGCAGATAAGATTCATATTCCCCCGACACTTCTGAATGTTATTTCCTCGCCATGGCCTTTCTCCATGTGGGGAATTGACATGATTGGTACGATTGAACCAAAGGCGTCGAACGGTCACCGTTTTATTCTCGTAGCCATTGATTACTTCACCAAGTGGGTTGAAGCGGCATCGTATACGAATGTGACCAGGCAGGTGGTCGTGAAGTTTATCAAGAATCAACTTATATGCCGATACGGTGTGCCAGACAAGATCATTACTGATAATGGATCTAACTTGAACAATAAGATGATGAAAGAGCTGTGTAGTGAGTTCAAGATCGCACATCATAATTCTTCTCCTTATAGACCCAAAATGAATGGGGTTGTTGAAGCTGCTAACAAGAACATCAAGAAGATTATCCAGAATATGGTTGTTACGTACAAAGATTGGCATGAGATGCTGCCATTTGCTTTGCATGGTTATCGTACATTTGTCCGCACTCCAACAGGGGCAACCCTTTTCTCCCTTGTATATGGCATGGAGGTTGTGCTCCCCGTAGAGGTCGAGATCCCATCAATGAGAGTTTTGATGGAAGCTAAGTTGATTGAGGCTGAATGGGTTCAGAGTCGTTATGACCAGCTGAATTTGATTGAAGAAAAGAGATTAACTGCCATGTGTCATGGTCAGTTATATCAGCAAAGGATGAAGAAATCCTTCGATAAGAAGGTCAAGCCTCGTGTGTTCCGAGAAGGTGACCTCGTGCTCAAGAAAGTTTTGTCTTTCACACCCGATTCCAGGGGCAAGTGGACTCCAAATTATGAAGGCCCGTATGTTTTTAAGAGAGCCTTTTCAGGAGGTGCTTTGTTGCTTACAACTATGGATGGGGAGGATTTCACTCGTCCTGTGAATTCAGATGCAGTCAAGAAATAATTCGCCTAAAATAAAAACATAATAGCTCGCTAAGTTGAAAACTCGAAAGGGGCGGCTTAGGCAAAAATGAGCGTCTCGGTGGATTGAAAACCCGAAAGGGCGGTCCAGGCAAAAGTTAGAGACATAAAAAAATGAATATATATATATATATATATATATATATATATATATATATATCCCGCTAGATTGAGTACCTCACCTTGGGGCAATCTAGGCAAAAATTAGGAATTTGGCAAGTAACTGCATCCGGACAAGACTTTGCCCCACAACTGTCATCTAAGATTCTCTTTCAATCATCATCAACTGAAGCTTCAAATACAGTGGATTCAGAGTTGGTGGAGAAACGGTCATTATGTTCAATGTAGCCCTTTTTCCATGAATATCACCAGTTTCAAATTTGTAAAGATCCATGGAGTCTCGCCATTTGCGGACTACCATTCCATTAAATAAATTTGGGTTTTTATCCAATTCTTGGCACTCTTATTTGTTTTTGTTTAACAAATGTTTGCATGTTTTAATTGATAAATATCCTTGTTTTAAACAAATAAAGTTTTATAAATTGTTTTAAACAAAATGAACATTCACAATGACTGAAAGGATAGTCGAAACGTGTTTAGTGCTCTCCCAAGGATAGTACGATTTCCAAAAGGGAAAGACATTTGTTCATATTCTGGCATGTTCATGTCCTCTTCATCAGCTTTCAGGTTGTCTCCTCAGCAGAAAGTGGTTCAGAGCAATTGGTGAAAGGCTTGTTTCCCTTTTCATCTCTAGCATGTCACATATTGATGGAAGATACATTTCTGATTCCCTCAGCCAAGGCGGTGTCCTTTGAGGGTTGTCTATAGTTTATCCCCGGCAGGATTTCCAAGCCCGAGTTTGATAAGTTGTATCCCCTCTGTGGTTGAAGATTTCTTCTAATTGAGAGATGCTGAGGAAGATGTGTTACTCATTTCCCAGCGGAGCAAATTGCTCTTTCTCCCCTTTGCAGAGTTGTCTCTCCAGCAGTTAGAAGGAAATATTTTGATTGATGGGTGTCTGTTCAGTGTTGAGCCCCCACAGAATTTTATATCTTGCCTTGATGAGTTCCCCAGTAGAGTTTCTTCTATGGCGGATCTTATCGATTTTCAGCCACTTATTCCCGAGAATGGACGAGAAGTCCCTCGCAGTTGGAAGTTGTAACTTTGCCTATCCCCAGTGGTGATTGATGTCTTCCCGTATTTGATGCATCCTCACCAGAACTGAATTCTCCTGTAGGCTTTGCCTTTCTTACTGAGATGTTGTGTTGGATGTCCGCCCATTGATTCTCGGACCTGTTTGTATTAGATATGTCTGTTTGTCAACATTAATCATATATAAATCATGCATATACATACCTAATCATAGCATTCAGATATTCATGTTGTATTCTTTACCATATATCTTTGCTTGTTATCTCCTGTTATTGGTGAAATGTTCTTCCCCAAGCAGATTTTTGTATCTGATCTCCCCATATAAAGTCAGCCCCATAGGCAGAAAATGTCTATCTTTCCTTCTTCATTCCCCACTGAGTTATATCCTCGTGGATGATTATCGTTTCAGTTTCCACCCCAATTATGTATCTAGATGGAATTACTCCCCCTGAGTTATATCCTCATTGGGTTGAGTCTTGTTTCATTGTGTCTTTCTAGTTTGTTCCTAGATTGACTCATTTCTTGTTATCCCCTGCAGTTCCCTGTGGTTCAGTTGTTCAATTGCTCAGTAACCAATAATTGTTCAGCCTTTTCCCCAGCGAACTTTGTGGCCTTCTACCCAGTAACTGGTAGTTGTAAGTCCTATTTCTGTGGTTTTCTACCCAGTAGCCGGCAGATGTAATCCCCTCTTTGTTGGTTATCTTTACCCAGTAACCGGTATTGGTATTCCTTCGTTTTTGAGTATACCACCCAGTAGCCGGTGATATATCTCTTGGATAATTGCTTTTATCAAGAAATTCATCCCCGCCGAGTCATCTTTCATTTACCCTTGTCTGGTAATGATTGTTTCTCCTTCTGATTGGTCATCATTTTATACCCAGTAACCGGTATCCCGATGTCCTTTCGTTTTGGTTGATTTATCCTTCATTAACCCAGTAACTGGTTGTCGATAATCTTCCATGCGAGTATGTTATCTATGTTATGACGGTAATAGATAATATATCTCATGCGCTCTTCAGTTGAAGTCTTTTTCTTCCCTAGTCGAGTAAGATTCGTATTTCCTTGTGGAATCGAATGTCCATCATGTAAGTCAAGTTTGCTTTTTCAACCCTTCTTTCGGATGATAAGTGTTTTGGATATGTTCCCAATTCACGCCTGGTTGGTCACCTATTATATGCCCAGTAACCGGTATCCCTGGTGTCCCTTCCTTCTGCTCCCTATTATGACTTTTTTGTCCTCTGTGGAGTCAGATTTTCCTGAGTTGAGATATGCCCTTTGGGTCCTCCTCAGATGTTTTAGATGATTGATATCTCTCACCCTTATACCGGTCTTAGATATTCTCTCTCCCTGAGCGTGTTGTTTTCTCACCCAGTAACCAGTGTTTCGAAGACATGTCTCTCTTTGAGTTTATTACCCAGTAGCGGTAATATCTCGTTGTTGCTTCCTCAGCTGAGTCCTTTGTGGATATCCCCGTATGAGTTCGGATTTTATCCGATGTATCCTTTATGGATAGTTATGCTGTATTGGCATATTCCCCAATGCGTGCATCTTTGCGTCAGCTCGAGTCTTTCCACCAATTTATTTTCGTGGAATCCCTTCGTGTCTCTTAGCGAGTCTTCAAGTCGTGGCCTGCTCATGTATTTTTACCTACTTTCCCCCAGAGTCTCTGCCTCCCTAGTGAGTATGTTACTCCTATGGATCTTCAGTGTCTTCTGATTTCTTTTCCTTCATGGCAATTATTCACCATGAAGATTTTATTTTGCATGCATTTGCATCATGAGGTCTCTTAAGGACCAAAATTCGTATCTTTGTTATTATTTTAGCTCATTCTATCTCGTCGAGACAAAGATTTTAACCTTTATATCTTCGGCTAGAATGACCTTAAATAGGGGCATTTGTAAGACCCTAAGTTTGACCCTAAGATCCCTCATGGCATCATATCATTGCTCATTGCATTGCCTCAAGGATCGTAGCATGTTTGGCTCCTTAACCCTATGGTGGGACTTGTGTGAGTGTTTTGAGACCACCAAGCATGCTTGTATTGTATATTATTGGTTTTCTTACTTGTTTAACTAACCAAAAGCATAAAAATATGTCACTAACTCTTTTTGTTTTGAAGCTCAAGTGATCATGTGCTCCCATGCTCCTAGGAGGCTCCTAAGCTCAATGAAGTGGCTAGTTGAAGATGAGAATAAGCATGACAATGGTCCACAAAGTTCCTAATCATCATATATGTCTCCCAAGTATCTCAATTTTCCAATTTTATCAAGATAACCCAAAGGGCTTGAGGATTGTTTCCCAAGGAAACCCTAATTCAACTGTGCTTTGATTGTGCCTTTTTTATGAAGCAACCTCAACCTATGATCAAATTTAATCAAGGGAAGTTATTCCATTCATTATTTTATGAATATATGAGCCTATTTGAGGATCCTCAATCATTCATTCATCAAGATTGGAAGTTTTGGCCTTGAGAAGTTGACTAGTCAAGTCATCTGACTAAATTGAAGATCACTGAGGTACAACTTTTAATGTGTTTGTCAAATAAAGATGACCCCAAGATAAAATATGTTCTTAAGAACTATATTAACAACTTTCATGTTCATCAAAAATACATTTGAAACTTGGAAGATCATCATTCATTTCAAAACATTATAGGTCATTTTGACTGAAACCCTAATTTTGGGTCAACTTCCCAAGGACCTAACTTCCTTAATTTTTATGAATTTGAGGTGAGACCAATAGCATTGGAAATCTTAAGATGTATACTTAAAATGTTATGTTTGATAAAAGTTCATAATCCTAAAAGAAACACATGTGATAATATAAAACATTATAGGTCACTTTGGACCTAAGTCATTGAATTTGAAAAATGCCCAACTTCAAGTGCCCATAAATTTCTCATGAAAACTCCAAATGATGCAAAATTTAAGTCTAAATTGATCATCTTGAAAAGATATACAACTTTTAATATGGTGGTTTTTCCATTTGAGGCTTGCATCATTTAAACAGAAGGGTTTGAAGATGCTTGCTTTTGGTGCAAAATTTCAAAGGTGACTTAGACATGTGTTGTACCCAAACTTTCACAGCCAGTTTTCATTAAGTTCCAAACTCCAAATTAATTTTTGCCCAACATGATTTGTGTTCCTTATTTCAAGAGCTTTCCAACCATTACTCACATTAATTTGTTGGACTTTCCATGAGGGAGTTTCAAAGAGCTTTCTATTTAGGTTCGTTTTTGCATTTCACATTAAAACTTGATGTGCAAGCTTGTGCAATCCATTGTGCACGTCCAATTCACTTCCAGGTGGTATCAGCAAGGATTTCCACCCATCATTGGGCCTTACATGCGCCTGTACAGGCCCATGCAAGAGGAATTCAAATTCCATGCACACGAGGGAACCATGTTTCTCATCACATTTCAGCTATAAATAAGTGTGCATTCTCATTCAAATGGCAACCAAATGGAGATCTGAATTGTTGTTGAATTGAAATCCAAACGCTCACTAAAGGAATTTTCAGTTTTCTATTTCTATTTCATGCTTGAATTTCAACATCATTAGTTGATCTTCAAAGCTCAATTCCTTAACCTAGCATCACCATCACACTTCCAAGGCAAAAGTAGATCAAGACCCAGTGGTGGTCCTCATGCTTGAGGTGGGCCAGTGGTGGTCTTAATTTTACAAATCATGTCATTTCAGTTCATGCACCATGACCTTCAAGCTCATGTTTCTCTCTAAATAGGAACTGTGAGGATGATCCATAGTTACAGGGGTGATGTGCATAACCTCAGCTTCATTTTGATGCCTTCATTTTTCTTTTTCATTGCCATTTAATTTCCTGCACGTGGTGGCCGGATCTTGTTTGATCGCCGGAGAAGATGGTGGTTTCCACCACCATCCCCACGTGGTAGCCTCCCAGCCTTTGGATCATGCTGAAACGTTTTAATCTTGGCCATTACATGTGTTGACTTGTTTTAATGCAAGGTGTAGCGCGCTTGACTTAGGTTTATCTTGTGTTTGCACCTTAGAGCCATACGATCATTGCCACGTAAATTAATGAGATGATTTGATGGCGCTGGATTTTCCTATTTTTCTTATTTTCTTTTAATTTCAGTTAATTCCTTTTATTTTCAAAAATTCATAATTATTTTATTTGAAGTCACAAAAATATGAGACCAATGTCAAAAAAATTCTTGAAAATATCTAGTTTCATATTTTGATTTTTAAATATTTTTGCGACTTCATTTAATATTTTTTGTGAATTGTTTGGTTTTTAATAGTTTTAATTCATTTTAAAATACTTTTTGACATTTGAAAAATCCAAAAATATTTTCATAACACCTATGGATGATGATAAGTCAATGAAAAATAGTCTCATCAATTTCTTACTTGATTTGAGATTTGTTTGAGATTTTAATTCATATTGTGTTATTTTTCATTGTTTTTAATTGTTTTTAAATAGTTTCTGATTTCAAAAATTATTGAGAAAATTTTTCAAAGCTTGTTTGACAATGTTAGACCTATGAGAATTTAACTGGACTTGTTGAAGTTGATTTGAATTAAATTTGAGGTTTGACCATATTTTGTTCATTTTATTTTGCATTTATTGTTTATTCAAAAAATACAAAAAAATATGATTGACTTGTTGACTTGTAATCTTCATATCCCTTCTGTTTGGCATTGATTGATGATGATTTGGTTCACTTTTGACCAATTGAATTTGATACTTGAATTATCTTTCCATCCATTTCATCTTCATCCCATTTCTTTTTATTTTGACCAATGAGTTAATGTCTTATGGTTAGTATTGACAAATGAGAGGTTTAACCTTCTTTGATCCAAACCAAACTCAACTTGATCCAAGATCAAGTGAGTTGTTTTGTGTCCAAGATAGGTTGCTTCTTGGTCAAGCAAAAAACCTAAAGTTCATACAAGGTCTTTCCCCTTTTGTTTTGGCATGGCAAGTTTTTGGAGCTTGGCTTACTAGTCATGATCTCTAACTTGTGTTTATTTGCCTATAGTTTTATTGACCGGCCTCAGATAGGTGTGACTACTATATTAGTCCACTTACGATTGCTTAACATAGCACTACATTGTCTTATGACAAACTAACATAACCATACTAATTACTAACTTTAATTTGAGCATTTAATTTCTTTCCCTTTACTTTTAATGCAATTTATTTCTTGCTCATTTATTCATATTGCCTTTTCATTTTGCTCACTTGAACATATTTTATGTTTATGCCATTTTCCTTTTGCTCATTTGAGCTCATTATTGTATATAAATATATTGTTGTCTTGTGGTTGTTTTGTCTTTGTTTTGTGTGAACCCAATGCAAAAAGGAGAAAGGACTTAGAATTAGGACTTACCTATGCTTACAGGAGTTCAAGAGCAACTAGGCCTCATGCCTTTAGAATGCTAAACTTGTTGAAGAGCAACTAGGCCTCATTCCTTTAGAATGCTAAATCTCAAAGTTGACTTCAAAGGACTTTCTTTCCAAAACTTATTCTTTGTCCATTCCCCTTATTGTGTTGTGAATCCTTTTGATGTTTGCTCTTGTGTAATAGGGATTTCATCTAGAGATAGTAAGGAGGACCATTGTCATGAATAGCCAAGTTAAGAGAGACAAGCTAAATGGAGATCCTAGGAGCTTGAATCCAAATTGTTTGATTGCTTGATTGTGTTTGCTAAATCCAAAGGAAAGGAGCATCTTGAATCATCTCTATGATTTCAAGAAAAGAAACTCCAAGGGTTTTATCTTCTCCCTCTTATCTTTGTATGCTTTAGGACTAGCCCTTCTCTTCTTCTCTCCACTATATCCCAAGTCAAAAATCTTTTCAAAATTGACATTGCTTTCAAACTAGAAACCTAGGCCTTATGCCTTTGACTTTTCAAAATCTTTTCATTAATACTCATTATGAATGAATCTTAATCCAACTTTGACTTCATTTTGTAAATAAATTAACTTGTAAATACAACTCACTTCAAGTTGTTTTTGTGGTTCCAATTGCCACCTTTGTTTAAACCTTTTTCATAAACATTAGTCATAGGTTTGAGTTATCATAGTGGTTGATGTAAATCTCACCTTATCCTTAGTGATTGGATTATAAGCCTTCCATACTTATTATAGGGTTAACCCCTCACTAGTATGTTGAAGCTCTCCTCACCTGGTGGATTATTGGTTTAGGTTGAGTTTTCTCCCTTTGTGATTTTTACCCTGAACTACGAGGTTTTGATCCTACCTTTGTGATGGTACGTAGGCAATGGGTCCATCCATTCAAACAACAAAATTTGTAAATATAATCTCTTCTCTTCTCATTCCCCCCAATCTTTTGCACGTATTTTCACAAATACCAACCTATAACACATATTTGCAAAAAGAGGTTCCCTTAGAGTACTAAGGATGTTTTGGATGCGTAAAACCTTCTCATTTCATAACCAAACCCCTTACCTAGATCTCTGGCATTTTTATTAGTTTTTGATTTGATAAAACTTTTTACTAGGCTTTTGTTCGCTTTTTAGCCTTTCCTTTGGACGAATAAAAGTGCGGTGGCGACTCGAATTGTATGCTTACGTTTGGTTTAGTCAATAAACCTAAAGGTAACAAAAACCCCGCTATACATACCAAATTCAGTTTGCTCTTGACAACATAATGCAACACCGGATTTACTGGATAACCAAGCCGCCACCACAGGTCGAATCAAATCTAAAACAAATTGCCACATACATACTGTTACAAAAAAGGACAACCTGTCAAATTCATAATATAATTTCCGATCAACAAGATACCTGCAACCATCCACATGTAACAATCATCCAATCATTTCTTGGCTGAATCATTTGCAATCGGATCAACATGGTCCAATCATCCAAACCATAACCGGTATTCGAACCATTTCCACTATAGTGCGCCAAGTATAGTTGAAATCCCACCATCGGTTCTTGAGCAAGCTTGTTCAGCTTTGTTAAGGTTGTGTCTCGATCGTCACCCAAGCCAGGACAACAAGCTTCTACCAGCGGAAAATAACTCTTTCCATCCTTGTGAAGAAGACTGGCTTCGGTTTGGAGTTGAAGCAAGAAACTACCTCGCAAATTTCTGGGTAACTGTAAGAGGAAAACAAATTAGTGAGCTCTTCACACCAATCACAATGGCACGATAATGATATATGAAATTCTGGAATGATGGTTTCGATAAACGTTGAGTTATATTTTCTCTCCCCATAGAGTCACCTCTCTGTTGGTTTCGATAAATGTTGAGTTTTTCCTATTCGTCCGTTGACGTATAGTGATACCTTTCCCCTCAGAGTCACCTCTCCGTTGGTTTCGATAAACGTTGAGTTTTTCCTATTCGTCTTTTGACGTCTAGTTGTATCTTCCCCAGTAGAGTTCACCTCTCCGTTGGTTTCGATAAACGTTGAATTTTTCCCATGTCGTCTGTTGACGTATGGTTGTACTCTTTCCGGTCATTCATTAATGTCCGTTTACCTCTCCGTTGGTTTCGATAAACGTCGAGCTTCTCCTTCTCCGTTGGTGTCGATAAACGTCGAGCTTCTCCCGTTCGTCCGTTGACGTCTGGTCGAGTTTACTACAGGTCATCCGTTGATGTCTATTCACCTCTCTGTTGGTTTCGATAAACGTCGAGTTTTTCCTAGTTGTCCGTTGACATCTAGATGTATTCCATCCCCCCAGGTCATTCATTAATGTCTGGTTTACCTCTCCGTTGGTTTCGATAAACGTCGAGTTTTTCCTGGTCGTCCGTTGACGTCTAGTTGTGATTTCTATTCCCATTCATCATCTTTCGATGTCTGGATGGGACTGTACCGTTGAAAAATCAAAACCCCCAGTAATAAATATCAGATCCAGTTGAAGTTACTGTTGGATCCCTGCAGAGTGCAAATTTCTACGGTTCTTTGGTATTCAATCCCTGTTTACCCTGAAGGTCTGACAGTCGTTGCTCTCATCCGTTCGGGTTCCCAGTTGATTGAATAGGGGCAGCTGTAGCACCTCAAATTTGCACCTCCCATTTTGTATATACATTTTCATGTTTAGGTTATTAGCATTGCATTGTCCATTGCCTAGTGCAAGTCATCAGTCAAGACTGGTCAGGAGATTCAGTTGTCAAGCAAGCAAGTGCATTTTCCATGGAATAAAAACCCTAGGGTTGGTTCAATGAGTTCATGTGACCCTAGGGATAATTTTGAAGAGATTTGGTCAAGCATTGAAGGTGCAAAGCTCATCAGTCAATGATCAATTCATCTGAAACCCTAGAAAGTCAACAAAAGTCAACTGTCAATTCAATCATGGATTTGAAGGTGGGAGATGGTTAGAGAGGACTCATTCATGTCCACACAAGTCTCATTTGACATTTCAAACATCAACATTGAAGGATTTGAGGTCAGATCAAAACTTTCCAAAAATAGTAAGTGACCTGTAATTTGAAATTGCCAAAAATGGAAAGGTTTTCTCCTCAAGATGACATCATCAAGCAAGCTTCAAATGAAATTTTGTCCAACATGAAAGTTGAAGATCTTGTTCTCCCATTTCCAAAAAGTTCAAGATCATGAATTTCTCATGTGTGGTTGAAAAGATATGGATCAATCATGGCCAAATGAATTTGAACTTCAAACATGCATAACTTTTAAACCATAAGGCCAAATGAAGTGGTTCTTTTTGCAACATTCATTTCTTGACATGCACTATCTAATTCATGCATCATAAGCCATGCATTTCCATCACAAAAATATTTGGTTTTTCATTTGAATTTTGGAGGGAAAGTTATAATTTGAATTTGGCTCATTGTTTTCACATGGCAACACTTGCATTAGCTTCAAAATAGCATTTTCAAGTGAATTAAAACAGAATTCGTACACTGTTCCATTGGTTTTGCATACATGACGTGCATTGGCCAATTTGCATTTACACTCTCTTTTCACTAATCCATTGGCAATTGGTTAAGCATGATTAGCAAACATGATTAAGAGCTCATATATAAGCCTAAGCATAACAGAAAACTGCATGAACACATCACAATTTCCAGATCTGAAATTTTCTTCACTTTGTTCTCTCAAACTTTTCATCAAAATTCTGCAAACACATTGCATTGTTCTTGATTGATTCATCATCCATAAGCATATTTGAGCATTTTGGAAGCAAGATTCAGAGGATTTCATAGAGATTTGAAGCAACTCGAAGCTTGCACTCATCCATGGCAGTTGGAAATTCTGAACAAATCAAGCTCGATTAACCTTCAAACCTTTATCCATTCCATCATACAAGAGCTTAGGAAGATCTGTTTATGCTTCTCAAGGCCTGAAATCATCTATTTCACTTCTGCATCTTCAACAAGAATCCTTTTGATCTTTCCAGCGCCTGTTTGCATGTGTTTAAGTGTTTGTGGACATGTATTGGTCCACGTGGTGTACGCATGGCATTATGATTGGCTATGAGCGCTTCGCTTGGCCACGTAGATTAAGTGAAACGGCGCATTTCACATGATAGCGCTTCAATTCAAATTCTGCTTCCCTTCGAATCCTGGCGAGGGCAAATCCAGATATGGCATTCACATTTTATGTCATTTTCTCCATCCATTCATGTACATGCTCATTCATGTTTTTTTAATTTTTCTTCCACTTCAAAAATTCATAACTAAATAAATATTGATCCAAATAATGTGTGGGTTTTTGCATTTTTCTCCTTATTGTGTCTAGTTTGTTTTCATTATTTTTCCAGAAATTGTGCACGGTTGTAAAATTGTTTGGCTTAGGGTTTGTGTGCTTGTGTCATATTTTGTACCTTGCTTGCCTTATCTCTTGTGAAATGATGAGTTTTAATCCAATGATTATGAAACTTTGCATGCTTAAACTAGACATCTTGCTGGACATTTTGGTGTTGAGTTTGCATTTTTATCATTTGTGGTTGCTGAGATATGCTCATGTTAATGTAGGTGTAACAATGTGTGTCACACCTTTGCTTGCTCAATTTGATTCATTTCTTTGCCATGCCAAATGAACTCCAATTGATGTGATTTTTTGTATGATGCTTCCTATGCATGTTGTGGTTGATCATGAATTTTTGTGGAATTTTTGGATTCATTTATGATTTGTTTGATATTTTTCTTGCTGAATGGTCATTTGTGCACTTTTGAATAGTCTTGAACTTCAATAACTTGTGAAATGATGTTTGTTTATCCTATGAATGTGAAACTTTGCACATTGGTTCTAGACATATTGAAGTTTGTTGTGGCTTTGGTTTGATGTCTTTACCATGTACCAATTCTGTTTTAGGCTTGTGCTAAGTTGATGTATCAAATTGTGTCCTATTTGAGCTTGTTTTTGCTTACCTTGCCTTATGGAATTTGATTACCATGCTTAAACTTGTCCAATTGCCCTAATTTTTGGTGTGTTGATCATGTGGTGTGTTATGTTTAGCCATGATTTTTATTGAGATTAATTGAACCATTTTGGAATTAATGTGAATTTGTTCATTCTGTTGCCTCAATGTGGTTTCAACTTGCATGCCTTGCCATGATTGGTTTGTGAAATGAATTTGGTTGAGGATATTGACATGAGACCTTTTGGATTGTATTCTTAATTGATTAAGGTTGATTCATGTTGAAATTCATGTTCTGTTTTGGATTTTTTCTCCATCTTTGACCCTAGGCCTTGTCCTAGTGGTTTGTGCTTATGTTTGAGCTTTGTTTTCAGGTTAAGAAGCACATGGCCATAGTGGAATTGATTCACTCTCTTGAGTTGATTAATGGGTTGATATTGACTAACTTTGAGTTGTTTTGTAGGTTGATGTCAAGTTATTTGTGTTGTGCCCATTGGCTTGTGCCTTGCACCCTGTTGCATTGCTTGCTTATCTGTCTGATTGTGTGATTAACTGCCTGTTTGATTGTTTGAATTGTATGCTGATTGGGTTAGATTTTTTCAGGTACATAAGTTGCTTTGAGTTCTTTTGAACTTGCTTTTGCTTTGCTTGGTTGCTTAAGCATTGAGGTATAGTTTCTCTGACTTCATGTAGTCTGGAAGACCTGTCCTGTTACTTGGGCAGGCACCTGTCTGAAGCCCTCCTTAAGAGGCAATACTTATGTTTCTTTACTTTTGTGCCAAGCAGGAAAAGACCTCTATGAGGCAATTGGCAGATAAAAGAGATGTGCAATCCATCTCCTGCTATTCTGTGTGTCATCCACTTTGCTCACACACCTTGTGTTGATGTAGTGTGGATATTAACCCAAGATCTTTGTTGAGTCAGTCATATGTGGAGAAGAGTTCCAACTTTCTGAACTCCCACACTTTCATTTATCTGAAGCTCTCCCAGGCCAGGGATAAGAGCTGTGAAGTCTTATCTTCACTTCCCATTTCATCTGCTTCACCCTAACTCTCAATGTTAGGGTTAAGAGCTAACATCACCCTGTTACAGTGGCTTGTTTGTCGAGGTTGACATGACCCCTTGACTAAAGCCTAACCCTGTGTGAGCCCACTTTGTTTGTATATAGTGTATGCTAACTATGTGTATGCTTGCCCTTGTGTTTTCCTGTGATGTTTAGGATAGATTGCTCCCTGTGCAAGTTAGATAGAAACTTCAACCTAGGACCATGGTGAATTTATATGATAACTATTAGGCTCGAGTCGTAGTCTCCCTTCTAGTTTGTCATTTCCCAGTCTCTGGTTAGGTTAGAAGTTCTTTCCCTACGTAGGGGAACTATGTCGCCCTGATCCTCATACCAGATGAGGTACGTAGGCAGGAGATGAGCTGATCTCTCCGGGCGCCCTTTTTCTTTTGCAACCCCTTTGTGTTGTGTTCGAGTTTGACGTAAGTCCAGCGATTGGCAGTCGGTTTCCTGTGTGTTTGTGTTTGTTGTGTGCTTGGAGTCTGATGTAAGTCCAGCGATTGGCCTTTGGTTTCCAGTGTGGGTTTGTTGGTTCGGAGTCTGATATAAGTCCAGCGATTGGCATTCGGTTTCCATGTTTGCCTGTTTGTGTGGAGTCTGACGTAAGTCCAGCGATTGGCAGTCGGTTTCCTGTGTGGTTTTGTTTGGCGTGCGTTAGCCGAGCTACGAGTGCTCTGATTCTTCTTTAGTCCGAGAAGATACGTATGCATAGGATGCGACATCCTAGCGAGCACGTTTCCCCTGTCCCGAACTACGTCGACTCTGATGTCTGTGCCTGACAGACTACGTAGGCCCAGGATGCGATATCCTGCCGAGTTAGTTTCTTTTGTCTTCCTGTGTCTCTTTCAGCCAGTGTTAGTTTCTCTTGTTTTCCTGTGTCTCTTTTCAGCCAGTGTGATGTTTGTTTGAGCAGTTTCTAGTAACATTATCCTTCCTTTTGTGCGTGGATCCCGTCGAGTATGACGGATGCATAGGGGTGCTAATACCTTCCCTTCGTATAACCGACTCCCGATCCCATCTCTCTTTGGTCGCGAGACCATGTCTTTTCCAGGTTTACTTCGAGCGTTTACTTCGAGCGTTTCCTTTCTCGCCGGTTTTTCGCGTAATGCGACACTAACCAATTCACAACAAACAGAAATCAGTTACAAACCCTCTAACAAATCCATAACAGAATCCTAATTATTTCTAACTAACCTCAAAACTTCCTAACAGAAATAAGAAAAACCTATAATATGGGAACTTACTGTAAAGGTGGCGTTGGACTTGGGATTACATCGCGCCATTTGATTTGGGGGGTAAGAGACCCTGTATCGTTCGGTGAAGGCGAATGCTGAGAAAATTTGACCTTGTACCCCTATAGTTAGCCCCATACCCCTACAAAATTTTAAAAATTCCCATTCTACCCTTAATTGGTTTTAACCAATTTACCATTTCATTTTTACCATTCAGTTGAAAATTTCAGAAATTACACTTTCACACCCCTCGCATCGGAACTCCTGCAAAATGACTTCCGGTATGTATTTTTCCCAAACCGGAAGACTTAAAGAATGACTTCCGGAACACACAAAAAAGTAAACCGGAACACTTCACGAAAGAGTTCCGGTTCAATTAAAAAAAATTACAAAACCGGAACACTTCTTGAAAGAGTTCCAGTGAACAAATTTTACATACCGGAACTCTTTTGAAAAGTGTTCCGGTATGTATTATATGTGTTCCGGAAGTCTTTCAAGAAGTCTTCCGGTTCGCTATTTTTTTTATAATTTTTTTTATTTTTTTTTTTATTTTTATTTTATTTTGCAGGAATGGAAAATCTTCCCCAAATATGTGTAGATACTACTGATGCGTTTATGACGACGGAAAGATTTGGTACACGAGAAGAGGTTATCAGATGGATTAAAGAGGTTGGAATCAACAATAAAGTAATTGTTATTATCAGTCGTTCAGATACTGAAACGGGGAAGAGAGGGAGAAGTAACAAAATAATATTTGGTTGTGATAAAAGTGGGAAACACAAGATTAGTGATAGTGGTACCCAAAGTGCGTCGAAGAAATGTGGATGTCCATTTAAAATCAGGTCGACTCCGGCGAAAGATGGATCTGGTTGGAAGATTGATGTAAAATGTGGGTTACATAATCATGGTTTACCGGATAGATTAGAAGGTCATTCGTTTATTAGTAGGTTGACACATATGAGAAGCAACATGTCGCTGATTTGGCAAAGAGACGTGTAGCACCTAGAAACATATTGCTTTCCTTGCAAGACAATTATCCTGAGAATGTCACTCGGATTACGCAAGTATACAAGCATAAGAGTGTGATACAAAAAGAGATAAGAGGTCCTAGGAGTGAGATACAACATCTGTTTAAGCTTATTGAGGATGCAGGATATGTGTATTGGAGTAGAAAAAAGGATGACTCAGAAGTGGTGAGAGAGATATTTTGGGCACATCCTGATTCAGTTAAGTTGTTGAATATATTTCCGATTGTGTTAGTTATGGATAGCACCTACAAGACAAACAAATATAGACAACCTTTGTTTGAAATTATTGGCATGACATCGACCGAGTTGACTTTTGCTGTTGGATTTGCGTATATGGAGTCTGAGCAAACAGAGAATTTTTGCTGGGTATTGGAGAAATTAAAAGAGTTGTTTGTGAAGAAAGACATGTGTCCACAAGTAATTTTGACAGATAGAGATCTTGCTTTGATGAAAGCAATTGAAGTTGTGTTTCCCAGCTCGATTAATTTGCTATGTAGATTTCACATTAACAAAAACGTTGGTGCCAAATGCAAACAACATGTGGTGAATGACCTGCAAAAGACGATAGACACATTATGGATGGAAGTTGTCTGGGCTAGTGATGAGGTTGAGTATGGTCAGCGGTTGCATCAACTTGAGCAAGCATGTGTTGATTATAGTGGATTTATTAATTATGTGAAAGACACATGGTTGACTCCACATAGACATAGATTTGTTGGAGCATGGATTAATCGAGTGCTACATTTGGGTAACACAACGACTAATCGGTACGTCTTATAATTTTGTATGTGTTATTTTTATATCTGATATTATTTCTATGTCTTTTTTATGTGTTATTTTAAATATTTTTAGGGTTGAATCTGCTCATTGGAAGTTAAAGCAGATGTTAGGAAACAGTATAGGTGACATGGTCAAATGTTGGGAAGCAATGAATAACAACTTGAAGTTACAACTGGGAAACATTAGAGCTTCTTTTCAAAAGAGTTTTTACGAAGTTGAGCACGCGCACGTAAGTCCCTTTTATGGTTATTTGTATGGTTCCGTATCTCGAGCTGCTTTGAGACGTATTGCTGAAGAGTTATTGAGAGTTGATTATGTTGGAACTAACAGGCAAATATGTGGTTGTACTCTTAGAACATCTTATGGGTTACCTTGTGCTTGTGAGTTAGGAAGATACAGACTAGGTGGTATACTGATACCCATTGATGTTGTTCATGTTCATTGGAGGAAACTAACTATGGAAGTTGAGTTAGAGGTAGGTGAAGACGATGGATCAGAGGTGGATATGACTTCTGCAATGGATGAGTTGTGGAGACGATTTAGGTCATTAGATGTTATTGGGAAAAGGGCATTAAAGAGTAGGGTATGTGAACTAGCATACCCAACAATGACAACATTGTGTCCACCACCTGAGAAAATAAAAACCAAAGGAGGAGTGAAGAAGAAAGGAGAAAAACCAGCAGATTATGATGTTTATAGGGACCCTTCGTATCATGAGTATGTTGATAAGGCATCTCAATCTTCACAAAGGCAATCTCAATCTTCACAAAGGCAATCTCAACCATCACAGACTTCGAAGAAGATCAAATTATCAAAGAAGCAACCACAATTCATTCTTCAATTTCCTAATCATATTAGGTCATACATTGAAGATGTAGTTAACGTTGAATCAGATGGTAATTATGGATTTAGAGTCATTGCATCATTGCATGGATATGGTGAGGATGGTTGGCCAATGGTTCGTAGAGAGTTGGGGTTGGAATTAATAGACAAGGATAGATCAACTCTGTATGACAAGTTATTTTCTAATCGGTTGTCAGTAGTGAGAGAATCTTTGATGATAGAATCCTTTGGTTCACAGCCACCTGAAAAATGGATGAGTCTACCAGATATGGGTTACTTGATAGCGAATCGCTATAATGTTGTACTTGTCTGTTTAGGCAATCCGTGCATGACTTTCTTTCCGATGACAAGTTCACATTCACCAAATGTCTCTATTTATTGCATTGGTTTTGTTAACCGCAATCATTGGGTTCAGGTACGTATTTATATTCCTAAATACAAACATTATTTTAGTTAATATTTTATGTTATATGACTTAATCTTTTAATTATTTTACTTTATCAGGTTAACATGAAAGAGGGGTTTCCATTGCCACCGGTCACATTAGATTGGAAGAAATTTCGTTCTCATATAACAACTACTTGGATGTTAGGATTTGCAGGACGTATGCAACATTGGCAATTACTTACACCTGTATTAGCATGATTATGTACTCAAAACATAAATATGTAATCAAAACATGAATTTTATATTAATATGTCTATTATATTCAAAGCTTAATACATAAAATCAATGTGAACGAGAAATATGCAAAGCTTCAAATAAATCAGAAAACTGTGGATCTTCCTCTTCGGCATTAACCTGTCTCAGATAGCGATGAATCAATGTAGATACACGAGCCCAATCAGGATCAGATGGCCCGGCGTCATATACAGGAACTGGTTCCTCTCTAGGAGCGTCATGATGGGGAGGGACCAACCGTGGATGGGAAACACAATAATACCACTCCAGATAACCGTCTACTGCATCAGATGGAGTGATGGCCACGGTAGATGAACCGATCACAGCGATAACACTCTGATGGTAACTGATCCAATCAACATCAATATCCGTCGCCATCATACAATCCAGAGGTGGGGATGGAACATACTGCCTATACCCGAACTGACGTAAACATCTATCAGGCAAGTATGGGATAACTGTTTCACCCCACTTCAAACAGCCCCTGTAAAGACATATCTCATCAAATACACACCATGCTCTATGATCCTCGAATGGTCGCCATATGACGTCGGCAGGTGTCAGCTCGTCCAAAATAGGTCGTAAATCATCGACCTTCAGGACTCCCTGCCTATACGACCATCTCATCGCTCGGGGAAGACCACAGTTATCAGCAGGTTTCCAATTCTCCCCTCTTTTTCCAACAGTTGGAAAGTACTCGTGAATCCAACACTGTTACAAAATACAAACATAATAAATAAAACAAATTAAGTTAACATATTTTATAAAATGAATCCAACACTTAATTAACATAATTAAATTATATACCTGTAGGAGAGTAGGATATCCACCGAGCTGTTTGCAACTGTACATGGACGCATCTCCAAGATATCGGTAGAGGGTAACTAGTGCAGCTGCTCCCCAACTATATCCTGAACATCCATCCAAGTCCCTAAATAGGAGGAGGTATCGTGCCTCTACAAGTGTAAAGGTCTTATCAGCAAATATGGTGGAACCCACCAACATCAATAGATATGCTCTAGTCGCATATGCCCAGCTGGAAGCAGCTCTATGATGTACGAATAAATCATATAACCACTCCAACTTGTAATACGACCCCCTACAGCTACGAACATGTGACTGTGCCTGACCCTGTGACACTCCTAGGTAGTCAACAGCAAGTTCAACAGCTAGCTCTTCAGTCACATCCTGAGGACTCCAGAAGACACCCCTGATGGGCAAGTGAAGTAGACATGCGACATCATCTAAAGTAATGCTCATTTCACCAAACGGCATGTGAAATGAAGATGTCTCTAGATGCCATCTTTCCACAAATGCAGAGACAAGATTTGTGTCTATCTTGTTCAGACTCGTTCTCTGCAGTGAAGATAAACCGGATCTAGATACCCAACTCTCCATCTGTGGTGGAAGAGCCAATGGAACCCTAGAAGTCAACTTCAGTCCATGTCCGGCAACCTTCAACTCTTTCTTTGGACCTCTTTCCTAAAAACAATTAAAACACATATTAGAAAACAAATTATAAAATATTCAAATATTATTCAATTTCAAATATACGTTGTTTATTTACCTCACCGAACCATATATGTCGAGCAACATGATGCTCGTACTTCACCAAAAGAGACGTATCGTACGGCCCTCCTGGATATTCAGCCGGCTCAGCTGCAGCTGCAGATGAAGATGCACCCCGGTCTAACGTGCGGACTGGAATCCGGCCATCTGCACCTCGTCTTCGAACCACTGCAAAAAAAATGTTTAAAAAAATAATTAAAATTAAAAAAAAAAAAAATTACGTACCGGAACACTTCAAAGAAGAGTTCCGGTTAGTAAAAAAAAAGTCTTCCGGAACACTTTCTTAAAGAGTTCCGGTATACATCACCCAAACCGGAAGTCTTTAAGAAAGACTTTCGGTATACAACTATACAAACCGGAAGACTTTCTAAAAGACTTCCGGTTCAGTGCCCCTTAAAGGCAACAAACCGGAACTCTTTAGAGAAGTGTTCCAGTATACAATTAATGAACCGGAAGACTTACTCTGAGTGTTCCGGTTTACAATGCAAAAAAACCAAAATTTTCTCTTCTCCGGAAGTCTTCAGAGAAAATGGTAAAAAAAATTGAAATGGAAAATATACCCTATTTATATGAGGGCATTTAGGTCAAAAAATTTAAATGTAGGGGTATGGGTACAATTGTAGGGGTACAGGGTAAACTTCTTAACAGAAAACCATTTTTTTAACTAACAGCAAACTTCCTAACTGCCAATTAAAACTAACAGATTTCTAACCGAATTTATAACTAACTCTAACACTCTCTAACCAATTCACAACAAACAGAAATCAGTTACAAAACCCTCTAACAAATCCATAACAGAATCCTAACTGTTTCTAACTAACCTCAAAACTTCCTAACAGAAATAAGAAAAACCTATAATATGGGAACTTACTGTAAAGGTGGCGTTGGACTTGGGATTACATCGCGCCATTTGATTTGGGGGGTAAGAGACCCTGTATCGTTCGGTGAAGGCGAATGCTGACCATTGCTGAGTTTGCTCTGGGCCCTTGTGCATATCGACTTGGAAGCCAGATTGGGCCTAGGCCCAAGCGATTTAGTCTTTCTTCGCACTCTCACTCTGCAGCGTAACACCTTATGCAAAAAGTTCATTTTGGCCTGTTTTTGGAGAGATTATGGGCCTAAGGCCCATTGACTGAACCCTTGAATCCAGTTTGCTGATCCTGCACCCCCAAATCTTGGGTTCACCTCCCTATCCGTTGGACTGGTTACCAAGTATGGGCTTCATCTTTGGGCCTTCAACCTTTGTACCTCAATCCTCTATCTCCATTAATCCAGGTTCTGCATTATTCTTGTTTTTTATTTCAATTTGCAAGTTAATTAGGAGATTAGGATTAAATTGATTAGGATTTTAGTTACTAGGATTTAATTAGGAATTAATTAGACTTAGGCATTAGGTTATAATTAGAATTTTAGAATTAGATTTTTAGAATGAATTAGAAACATTAGAATTTAAATAGAATTTCACTTAGAAGTTAATTAGGACTTTTTATTAGATTTTTAGTTAAGGTTTTAGATTCTAATTAGAATTGGTTTAGATCTTGATTGAATTTAGAACTTCACTATTCTCAATATTAAGATTAGAATTCAACTTTAGGTTAGAATCCCTTTTAGGCCATGAATAAAATTAGACATATTTTAGTAAATGACCATTTTGCCCTTTAGAGGTAATTGTAGATCTTTTATCCATTTATGCCATGATCCCATTAGGATTAGAATTTATATTTAGGATTTAATCAACTTTAGGCCATGGTTAGAATTTGACATATTTTGTAAATGACCATTTTTCCCCTTATGGGCTTATTTTGGTATTTTATGTTGAAATTTGCATGTTCCCCTTAGGATTAGAATTCGATCATTCCCAATAATTGTAGGACTTAACATAGAATTTTAATCATGATTTTAATCAATAGTTTGACATGCTCCCTTAGGATTTCTAATCTAACTTAGAATATTCAATCAATTTCTAATGCATGATCCCTTAGGATAGTTTCTAACAATTACTAACTTCAATTAGATTCAAAATTAGTTCCCTTCAAAACTAAAACCAAACCCTCGATCAAATTGATCAAAAGCAATTCTGATTAATTAAATCCTTTGAACTTGTATAATCCCCCAGTCTAGTTGAGTGACCAAAAGACCCTTGGTCACTTAATAAGACTTTTCTTCCACGCTGTGGAGCTCAAGGCCTCAAGACAAGATCTTCAATCAAGGCATCCTCAGTCATATCAAGCAGCGGATTATTCAAGCACATCAAAGATGGCCTCTTCAATACTTGTTAACTCAAAGTTATAAGAGTGTGACACGAGCCTTAAGCAATAGAGAAGGAGTGGGACTGGAGTATTCCTACCCCCATTCTGAGTATCTTTGGGTATGGGACGTATGACCCAACGCTCATCGTATTCACCTCTATTCATAGACTTTAGCACGATTGTAACTATACGATTAACAAGTATATCTTCACAAAGAAAAATACAACAAAAGCAAGGACTACAATCAACAACTTATCAATCATGAATCAAGTTGTACGATACAAGCCTTAAGTAATGGAGAAGGAGTAGGACTGGAGTATTCCTACCCCCATTCTGAGTATCTTTGGGTATGGGACGTATGACCCAGCGCTCATTGTATTTACCTTCGTTCAAAGATTTTAGTACAATTTGAATCAAACCATTGATAAAGTCTTCATCATTGCAAGAACCAACTGTAAAGATTCTTATCTTCCCACTTGGAGTTAAGACGAGAATTATATGCCACGAGCCTTAAGTGGTAAATAAGGAATGAGACTAGAGCTTTCCTACACTCATTCTGGATATCTTTGGGTGCGAGACGTTTGACTCGTTGCTTATCGTATCCACCTTTACCCATAGACTTTAGTGTGATTCTTATTTAGTAACTATCAAGTCTATCCATTTTTCAAATCAATTCAATTCTCAATCATTCCATTCAAATCATTTCAATCTCAATCATCCATTTCCTCTTGACTCCTATCAATTTCTTTTCAGCCCTAGTTGGCTGAACTACGAAAGCTCTGATTTCCTTATTGCACAATGAGGGTACGTAGGCAGGAGAACCCGGTTTCTTCGCGAGCTATCTTATTTATCAATCTACCTAATCTATTGCTACTCCATTCATGCAATATATACCATCTTTTTGAGATCAATCATACTTCTCCTTGGACTCCTTGTTCATCCTTTTAGGACGTCCTGAGGACAGTTCGTCTCTTCAATCGATAGTTGTTTGGCTCTCATCCCAAACACTAACTTCATCCTTGTTTGGCTCTCACCCCAAACACTAACTTCATCCTTGTTTGGCACTCACCTCAAACGTCTAATTCATCCCAAACGTCTAATTCATCTTTGTTTGGCTATCATCCCAAACACTAACTTCATCTTTGTTTGGCTCTCATCCCAAATGTTCAATTCATTCTTTTTCGGATAACACGCCACATTGCTCTTCGATTAAGAGTTTATCCTTCTCTTGGATCCAAGATATTATCCTGATTTGATCTCAAATTGTCAATTCCCCAACAAGTGACACACTATTCCTTGCATTCCAGTACTATAATCCTTCCTTGAAAAAGTGTTTCTCTTGTGAGTCCCTGTTGCTTAGACAAACATCTCTTTCCCTTTATTCTCGTAGTTTCGAACTAGGATTACTCTGACTTTCTCATTTCACCATGAGAATACGTAGGCACGAGGATGTGAATCCTTGGCGAGCATACTTCTAATTATTCATCCTTCGCCTTAGGGCATCACTCATATCTTTCATAATCCATTACCTACCTTCGGTCATAAATCGTTCATCCAGTGAGATACTATCTCCTTGACATCGAAATACACCTTCTTTGGAATTCCATATACATCCTTTTAGGACACCTGATATAGTCCGTATTTCATACCTAGAGTTGTTTGGCTCTCATCCCAAACATTTAATTCCTTCTTTTTAGCTAAAACCCTACAGTGGCGGTCCGCTAGTCCACGTATTGGTTAACGTTGTTTCCCTCTATGGTAGAAATCCCCTTTCTCTTATGGATTCCAATACACTTTCACCTTTCAATTTCAAACAATACTTACTCAGTCACTTGTTACCAAGTCCTTCTATTCTGTGACTTCGGTCACTTCACCCTATTTATTTCCATGACACATTCGTATACTACCTTCTTTCACTCCATGTGATATACCTATTCTTTGAGCCAAATACATTATATCTTTGTGCTCCATATTGTACCCCTTTTTGTGAACCAAGAGCAGATTTGTTCGTCTTGTCAGACCCAGTAGCTTAGACGAACATCTCCTTACTTACTTTGCAGCCGTACTTAGGCAACCCTTTCTTTCCGGTTATTCCAATACAGTGATACAAGTGATATACGCCCTCGCTTGTTGGTTCACACCAGTTTTACTCTTGGGTTCACGTTTTCACCCCTTTTTGGAGTTCAATCACACAATTCTTTGGTTCAGACCATACCTTCTATCACACTTCTTTCCACTTCCTGCCTCTAGTTCCTTGAACTACGAAGCTCTGAATTCCTCATTGCACTATGAGGGTACGTAGGCATGAGGGCCCCAATCCTCACCGAGCACTCTATATATTTCCCTTCCTTTCCCCTTATTCCTTTGCGAGTAATCTCTAGTTAACACCTATTCGAGTGAGAATAATCAAAATGGTTCCCATGGAGTACCATGGATGTTTGCGGTGATAGTACCTTCCCCTTGCATAACCGACTTCCTTACCCAGTATATCTTTTTCCCTCGGGTTTTATCGATGGCGACTTTGTTGTATGTTCGAGCGTGCGATACGTTCGGGTATATTTCCGCTAGCTTCAGCTGGCGACTCTGTTGGGGATTGTTGCTTCTTGGAGAATTTCCTGGTCGCTAAAAGGAGTCAAGCCTGGCTTTGATCGTATCTCCGTTAGCTTAGGTGTTTGCTTCCATAGATTTACTCGCTTTATCATTATTTTCTATATATTATGGATATTATCTGTTATACTCCTTGTTGGGATGGGTTAGATTACATGAGAGGAAAGCTTTGTACCCGAGCTTAGTATACACATAGGTTAGACTCGTGGATAGTCGTGTACGCCTGCGTTTCGCACGTTGGGTGTCACGAGAACCACACCCAGACTAGATTCACTTGGAAGTACTTTTGTCCTGTGAGTATTCACTACGGCAGGGTATTTCCATTTCGAGTCGATGACTCTGGGAGACCTTCTAGGGACCACCTTGGAGCATAGTCCACACCTGTGAGGGGGATATGGGTTTTTCTGCAGGAAACCATAAACTCTACATACCGTTATTCTCATGGACGTCGAACCTTTGATCCTGCATCAGGAAGTATACACAGATTATCCAGATTATTGGTGTTGTTAACCTATGTTATTGCATTGTTGTACACGCGTTGGAGCTTGGGCTTAGGTTGATATACCACCAATGCCTTGAATCTATGGGTGTTTCATAATTATTTGCATTTCATCCCTAACATGTGCATTCATTCATTTGCATTTCATGCATGTCAACCAGAAAACTCACCATATCCATTCCTCCATCAAAAAGACAACGATTCGCCGACACTGATCACCCGAGGATCATGGAAGAGACTAAGAGCATTGACACAACTGACATGGTTTTGGGGATATTCCTGGATAGCATGACAACAAACTTCCCAAATCAGGTTGTGATTGATGAGCAAGTTAAAGACATTCTGAAGGAATATAACAAACAGAAGGTTGTTGCAGGCTTTCCGCCACCTCTTCCTCAAGAACAGTGTGTACTTCCACATCAGAGGCCTGCTCAAAGTCATCAGAAATCGAAGCAAAAGCAAATCAGCAAAGGGAATAAATATCAAGAAGGGAGACATCCTCGCTATGATCCAATTTCTGTGAGTTATGCACATCTGCTACCTATATTGGTTGAGGTTGGGGAAATTGTGCCTAAACAAACCGAACCGGCTAAGTTTCCCTACAGTCATAAGCATGACCCTCATGCCACGTGTGGATACCATGCTGGATACGTAGGGCATTCTACAGAATCTTGTCATGTTCTCAAGGCTAGAATTCAAGAACTCGTCGATCAAAAGTTGTTGAGCTTTACACCTACGATTGCTGAAGTGCTTATTGAGAAAAGAGTTCGAATACAAAGGTCCTCCGATTCATGTGCAAGTTTCTCCACCTGTGGTCCAACCTGTTGTGTAGTATCTGAATCAAGGATCCCACTCTAGAATGTTGTTGGCCTATATTGGGGAATCTTCTACTGTTGTTGCACCTCAATACACCTATATTGGGGCATCCTATACCCCATTTGGAGTTCATTATGGTCAGACTTCTTAATAGACAATTAATCATGGCTTGGGGCACTCTGCTCAAATGTTCCATCCAATGGTTATTCCTTAGACTATTGCTTCGTTGCAAGTACCTTGGATGCCTATTCCACGCTACTCATATCCATATGGTGTCACGTCTCAGTATCAGCAACCTCCTCAGACTCAAATTTTGGAAAGTCAACAAGTTATGCCTCGTAACCATCAAAGGAAAAAGCAGACCAAACGGTTTGATAGAAAGCGTCCTCAACATGATCAGATCCCTATGACATATGCTCAGTTGCTACCTCATCTTGTCCAGCAAGGGGCAATTATGCAAAAATAAATACCATCAGTTGTCTATCCTTATGGGCCAAAGTACAATCCTAATGCTTCTTGTGCATTTCACGCCGGCTATATAGGACATTCAACCGAAGATTGTGGGTTGTTCAAGTCAAGAGTGCAAGAGCTTATCGACCAGAAGGTTTTGTCATTCTCTGAGACAGGACCCAAAGCCATAAACAACCCATTGCCAGACCACTGTGGATAAGGTGTGAATGCAGTTAATGGAGATGGTTGCTCAGATTCAGTCGCTTCTTCAAAGGAGTATCAAGGCTAGAAAAATCATATTGACTCACTCATGTCTCATTTGTAATATTTTCTTGTATGTCAATGTATTGTTCAATTGTGAATTTGTTTGTTTTTGAATAATGATTATAATGGAATAAACATGCATGTTTTGCTTAAATCCATTTGTGTTCACTCATACTTTATTTTATCAGTATCAAACTGTTTGTCAAATAAAATCAAAAAAGAATGATGCAAATGAAAATGTGCAAGATCGTTGTCTGCATGCTTTTGAATAAGACTGTGTTGATGATGTAAGGCAGTGTTTAATCCCTAAACACTAGAGATATAAGGAAGTTAATCCCTAGTCAACCCTTTGGGCCTTGTAGTAGGAGTTTCTTTATTTTATACATACAAACCCTCATGATAAACCAGGGGCAGGGTAGTCTTCAGTTAGTTGGACTTGCATTCAAATTTCAAAAAGAGAATATCCCATCAAGTGATTAATCATACCATATCGCTCTCAAGAAGATGGAATCACAAATTCAGAATGGTTATCCCTTGCCCAGAAAAAGAGTGAGATAGTCATAACTTGTGCAACAAATTGAGAAAGCAGCGTCACAATATTTGCTCAAGAACAAGAAAGAAAAGATGAAACAAAATGAAAAAATCGAAAGCAAATCAAAGGCCCGCTAAGTCAAGAACTTGAAAACAAGATTGACTTAGGCAAAAGTTAGGGTATCCCGGTGGACTGCAGACCCAAAGGATCAGCCCAGGAAAAATCAGGGTAAAAAAACAAAAGAATCAGAGGATGAACTTCAAAATCCTCAACAAAAGAGCAAATCTCTGTGACTGCAAACCAAAACATAAGGTGAGTGGCTATCGCTCCAAACTCTCATAGGGTTCCTTAACCATCACTGCTTATATTCAAAGTCCTATTCTGAAAGATGGATGCTTTGTTCTAAGCTAACTGAATGTAGGACTGAAGAACATCACGAAAAACGGGTGGGTAGATTAGGTCTCGAGCCTTATATCCTTTCCTTCTAAAAACCGTGAACCAGACCACGTTACAACCCTTAAAAGACCTAATTGAAGCATGGTTATTTCAAAATCATACTATGGTAAGATCGCGTTAAGCTGACTCCTAAAGATTTGCTTGTCATCTGTATTGATACTGACATGGCATTCTAATCAATGATTCGTTCGCTAGATGTCATAATCTTAGTGAACCCGCTTGAGTTTTCAAAACTTGCATGAGCATGACATTAGAGTTATCATTTTCAAAATAAGCATTTTACATGCGAACAATCATTTGGCATTAAGGAAGCTTACAGTGGGAAAGTTGAACAAATTCCTGATATCCGTTAGCTCAGATCTCTTCAAGGTCAGTCAATCTGGGGCAACCACATCGAGATTCTACCAATCTCTCTGAATCAGCCAATCAGGGGCAAAGTTACTTCAAGGCTCCTATTGGGGCAGGCTACCCCAAGAGAACAAGAAGTCAATCCTTCCCAAGATGGTTAATCAAGAGGTATCGTTTCAAGACGCTGGGGCAAGGCAGTTTAAGATACTCAGGTGTTGAGATCACTCCATAATGTGTAACTAGGGCAGTTGGTGCAGATACCCAGTATATTGGGGCAGAGGTAGGCTACACAGGTACAACCCCTCTCCATGTTTCGGATATAATCCAAAAGTGTTACATTAGCTTTTGAGCTTGAAGTAGGTGTCATAGAATCATGTCAACATGACCTTATCCTAGCCCAAAATTCCCATCGCCCTCTATATGAGCATCTGGCTTAACCACTGCATAAATCATTAACATGCATAAACCACGTCGTTTCACTCATGCATATCATCCATAAAGCATAACATGAAACTGTGCAAACAAGAAAAGACAAAAATACAGTTTTGGTGAATAACCCAAAGCCCAACCTTTGCTTTGCAAACCAGAAAATTCTCATCACATTACCTTCGTCCTCAATGGGCAAATTTTTGGATACATTAGTATTTAATCCTCTTCTACCTTGAATACCTGAAAAGCTTTCATAATTCCTGTATTCAGGTACAAGAAGATTAAATAGGGGCAGTTGTAGTACCCCAAAATTTGCCCTCCATTTTGCTTTTTCATCTTATCCGTAACTTGAGATCCATCTAACCTCATGCATATTCATCATCATTCATACCTTACAGATTCAAGGTTTTGGATTAACAAAGCGGACTTGGATAGGAGATTTCGATATTAGAGTTGGTGATCCTTGTGGTCTGTTTTGAAGGGTTGGAAACCCTAAGTTGGTTCACGACATTAACAGACTGCTGGATTTGAGACCTTTGGTCATTGCGGGACACTTGGATCTTTGACCTGGCTAAACCCCGACACATGTCTTAGTCTGACTGGTTACAAAGAATCCTGCATTCACACTTCGTCACACTGACCCCAATTGGTTCGTGGTTCCATTTTGAACGTGAAGTTTTGATCAGGGAAGTCTATTCCATTATCTTTTTGCATCAGTTGACTTTTGGTCAACTATTGACTTTTTGGTCAACCAGTTGACCAAAGTAAACATACCATACTATCATCCCTCAATTATCATGACCCTTGTTCTCAATGTCCATCAATTGCCTAAGTTCATTTGAACCCATTTTAACAAGGTTATCTTTGTCTTTCTTCATGATCACATGGTCATTTTATCAAACTTTGTTCATGTTCATGTCATGGCAATTAAACTCCTTTTTCAAATCCATTCAATTTCCAAATGTATTACATTCCATAGCCATTCATAGACCTTGGTCATTTTGGAACCATTCCTAAAAATCATGTTCATACACCACTTCTAATCAAATTCAGTACATTTCTAAACATAAATCAAACCATGTCATTACAACTAGTCAATTTCTCAATATATCCATTACATTGTCATTTCCATACATTAACACAAATTCATACATTCATTTCTACCATTTACTTTACAATCCTAGTATAAAACACTTTGAATTCTAAGTACAACAATAAAAATCCACTTGAAACTTGTCCTTAGCATACGCCAATGCTCCACGACTTTCAAACATCCAAAACTCCAAGCATCTTTCTTGCTGCCATACTATCAACGGCCTTGCTATCATTTGCCCTGCTACACCAGCTTGCAGCGTAACCATCGATCTGCACTAACAAAATAAACAACAATATATTAACACTCTTTGAAACCATTAAACCTAACTCCTAACCAAAACAAGTTTTTCAACTAATTTCCTTGACTGCTATCATTAACACATGCTAACCATAATATTTTGTTGCAATTAACCATAACAGGGCAACTTCACTTTACAACCAAATCATATCATAAATCCCAAAACCACCAAAGCCATTCATTTGATGCATCCTGACGGTAAGGCCAGAATATTACCTTCACTAAAACAACAACCTGCCAACAAGCACCTAACAATCAAACCAACAAGTCCTAGGAAACCATAGAGTAAATTAAGCAATTCATCCCATTACATCTACTTGGCAACAGAAGGACATGTTTCATAGTGGATTTGATGTTACCGAAATAGACAATATACCTGGATAAAGAGGAGAACCAACCAACTTCATTAACTTCCAAATAACAATCCTAACCGATAACACCATCATAACTTGCAGCAGCAGCAATATGTTGGCAATGTAAAAGATCCAAGCTGCAATGCGCCGACAATTAACCTTGGCATCGCGTCCTGTGTAGACCAATTGCAAATCCAGTTTGTAACACTCCAAACCCTTGCTCATGACAAACCAAACCCTGCAATCATCAATGGCAAGTGAATCATACAAGTGTTCGTCCTAGCTACGAAACTCAATGGATATTTCAGGCATAGCATAGTAACACTTAAGGTCCCGCTTTTCTTATTTCTCGGCATAACCGTTCTAACGAAACATTTATCTTAGGATTTTTCTATTCTTTTCTTTCACTACAGTAGTTGATTATGGTGAACAATTATCTAACCTCCTTCATAACCAATTTAAAACGATTCCGCTAATTACTAACATTACCATTCCAACCCATTCAATATTCAAAAAAGAAAAGGAAAAACAAAGTACCTAACACACGGTCATAAACCGCACACCAGCTGCAGAGCTAAGAGTTGCAATCGCCGGCAACGCAAACAAAAAAAACCAGCTGCAAACCGAAGCAACAGTTCAAGCCATCCTCCATTATTGACGATAGGTTCTGTGAATAATCTGTTCCGTTCCATACAATGCTACAACCTGTCAAGCCTAGGCCAAGGCTGTAAACAAGCGGCCAATGCGCTTTCTCACGTAAAGCATATCTGCAGCAGAGAGAAGTGACGATTAAGAACGTTAACATAATTCCACACTTCAAGGCGAATGCAACAAGGATAATTCTAACAAAACGCTTACGTAAAAACTGGCTGTACAGCAAGCCAATATCAAACTGCAGCAAACCATTATGTAGCAGCTCAACCGTGGCGCGACAATGCGATGCTGACCTGAACTTCAAACCGAATCGGCCACCGGAGGTGAACCTTTTCACGAGCTGCGCAACGATACAGTGCATACCAAATTCAGTTTGCTCTTGACAAAATAATGCAACACCGGCTTTACAGGATAACCAAGCCTCCACCACAGGTCGAATCAAATCTAAAACAAATTGCCACATACATACTGTTAAAAAAAAGGACAACATGTCAAATTCACAATATAATTTCCGATCAACAAGATACCTGCAACCATCCACATGTAACAATCATCCAATCATTTCTTGGCTGAATCATTTGCAATCGGATCAACATGGTCCAATCATCCAAACCATAGCCGGTATTCGAACCATTTCCGCTATAGTGCGCCAAGTATAGTCGAAATCCCACCATCAGTTCTTGAGCAAGCTTGTTCAGCTTTGTTAAGGTTGTGTCTCGATCGTCACCCAAGCCAGGACAACAAGCTTCTACCAGCGGCAAATAACTGTTTCCATCCTTGTGAAGAAGACTGGCTTCGCTTTGGAGTTGAAGCAAGAAACTACCTCGCAAACTTCTGGGTAACTGTAAGAGGAAAACAAATTAGTGAGCTCTTCACACCAATCACAATGGCACGATAATGATATATGAAATTCTGGAATGATGGTTATCCTACCCTATCCCACCTATTACCGTACCACAGTCCCCACCAATTGCAATTTCAAAGACAAATGTGAAACATGAGACAACCATAAAGTGAAGTAAAAGAATGAATTGGCAGCCTTTATCCCTTTCAAACAATCTCATCCGTAGGATACATCACAACCATAGCAGTTTCTAACTGCATAGCTGAACCAGCAAAAATAATAGAAGGAGAAAACCATTTTTTCAACTAACAGCAAACTTCCTAACTGCCAATTAAAACTAACAGATTTCTAACCGAATTTATAACTAACTCTAACACTCTCTAACCAATTCACAACAAACAGAAATCAGTTACAAAACCCTCTAACAAATCCATAACAGAATCCTAACTGTTTCTAACTAACCTCAAAACTTCCTAACAGAAATAAGAAAAACCTATAATAGGGGAACTCACTGTAATTAGGAGGGGATTGATTGATTTTCACTCAAATAGAAAAAGCTCTTCACTGCATAATCACCCTTCAATCCTCTTCACTCTTCATCCAATCCTCTCATTCTTCACCTTTCTTCTTTTCGTTTCTTCACTATTCTTCCACTTGGTTTCTTCACCATTCGTGCACTCTGTGCTTCACGATCCTTCCACCAAGGTTCACATTCAGGAGTGCAGTTTCACAACTGCGAATCATTCGGAACTATCGACTACTTCCATTACAGAGAAGTTCGCGAGCGTCCCGTCCCAATCAGTAGCCTGCAATCCAAATCGGAATTTCAGGACGGGCTCGATGGTGAAGCCGACGGCAATGCTGAATATTTCGCAGAAGCAGATCGAAGAAATAGTGAAGAGAGGAAGAAGCTAAAGGATCAATACCTTTATCTGCCATTTCGTCAAATTAGGTGAGCTTGGTTTCTCGTTTCAATACGATCATTCTTGATTTCGCGTAGACGCCGTGGCGATTTTCTTCCTCCTCAATCTCGATAGTTGTTGCAATTAAGAGGTATGCCGAGAAATCCGAGAGAATTAACGGACGAATTGACGGCGAGAGAAGGCGCCGAATCCGTTGTGCGTGGCGTCGTTGAGTACCTCTCCCCTTCATTCCGCATTCTTGGAGGTCACCTTTGTTCGACGCGCTACCTTTGATTGTTCCCCGCTGAAGTTCGATGATGAATCAAGTGATGAACTCAGGATTGTATTGCGGTTCAAACTCGATTCCATGGTCCAGTTGAGCGTCGAGTGTGGTACGAAACGTGTTGGGAAGATTGCAACCGTGTCGTCCTTTTTGTTTCCACGACGGCTAAAGGTGGCGCCGGACTTGGGATTACATCGCGCCATTCGATTTGGGGGGTAAGAGACCCTGTATCATTCGGTGAAGGCGAATGCTGACCATTGCTGAGTTTGCTCTGGGCCCTTGTGCACATCGACTTGGAAGCCAGATTGGGCCTAGGCCCAAGCGATTTAGTCTTTCTTCGCACCCTCACTCTGCAGCGCAACACCTTATGCAAAAAGTCCATTTTGGCCTGTTTTTGGAGAGATTATGGGCCTAAGGCCCATTGACTGAACCCTTGAATCCAGTTTGCTGGTCCTGCACCCCTAAATCTTGGGTTCACCTCCCTATCCGTTGGACTGGTTACCAAGTATGGGCTTCAGCTTTGGGCCTTCATCCTTTGTACCTCAATCCTCTATCTCCGTTAATCCAGGTTCTGCATTATTCTTGTTTTTTATTTCAATTTACTAGTTAATTAGGAGATTAGGATTAAATTGATTAGGATTTTAGTTACTAGGATTTAATTAGACTTAGACATTAGGTTATAATTAGAATTTTAGAATTAGATTTTTAGAATGAATTAGAAACATTAGAATTTAAATAGAATTTCACCTAGAAGTTAATTAGAACTTTTTATTAGATTTTTAGTTAAGGTTTTAGAATCTAATTAGAATTGATTTAGATCTTGATTGAATTTAGAACTTCACTATTCTCAATATTAAAGGTGGTGTCTTCAACACTTGTTAACTCAAAGTTAGAAGGGTGTGACACGAGCCTTAAGCAATAGAGAAGGAGTGGGACTAGAGTATTCCTACCCTCATTCTGAGTATCTTTGGGTATGGGACGTATGACCCAACGCTCATCGTATTCACCTCTATTCATATACTTTAGCACGATTCTAACTATACGATTAACAAGTTTATCTTAAAAAAGCAAAATACAACAAAAGCAAGGACTACAATCAACAACTTATCAATCATGAATCAAGTTGTACGATACGAGCCTTAAGTAATGGAGAAGGAGTGGGACTGGAGTATTCCTACCCCCATTCTGAGTATCTTTGGGTATGGGAGGTATGACCCAGCACTCATCGTATTCACCTCTGTTCATAAACTTTAGTACAATTTGAATCGAACCATTGATAAAGTATTCATCATTGCAAGAACCAACTGTAAAGATTCTTCTCTTCCCACTTGGAGTTAAGACGAGAATTATATGCCACGAGCCTTAAGTGGTAAAGAAGAAATGAGACTGGAGCTTTCCTACACTCATTCTGGATATCTTTAGATGCGAGACGTTTGGCTCGTTGCTTATCGTATCCACCTTTACCCATAGACATTAGTGTGATTCTTATCCAGTAACTATCAAGTCTATCCATTTTTCAAATCAATTCAATTCTCAATCATTCCATTCAAATCCTTTCAATCTCAATCATTCATTTCCTCTTGCCTCCTATCAATTTCTTTTCAGTCCTAGTGGGCTGAACTACGAAAGCTCTGATTTCCTTATTGCACAATAAGGGTACGTAGGCAAGAGAACCCGGTGTCTTCTCGAGCTATCTTATTTATCAATCTACCTAATCTATTGATACTCTATTCATGCAATCTATACCATCTTTTTGAGATCAATCATACTTCTCCTTGGACTCCTTGTCCATCCTTTTAGGACGTCCTGAGGACAGTCCGTCTCTTCAATCGAGATTTGTTTGGCTCTCATCCCAAACACTAACTTCATCCTTGTTTGGCTCTCACCCCAAACACTAACTTCATCCTTGTTTGGCTCTCACCCCAAACGTCTAATTCATCCCAAACGTCTAATTCATCTTTGTTTGGCTCTCAAACCAAACACTAATTTCATCTTTATTTGGCTCTCATCCCAAACGTTCAATTCATTCTTTTTCGGCTAACACGCCACTTTTCTCTTCGATTAAGAGTCTATCCTTCTCTTGGATCCAAGATATTATCCTGATTTGATCTCAAATTGTCAATTCCCCAGCAAGTGACACGCTATTCCTTGCATTCCAGTACTATAATCCTTCCTTGAAAAAGTGTTTGTCTTGTGAGTCCCTGTTGCTTAGACAAACATCTCTTTCCCTTTATTCTCGTAGTTCCGAACTACGATTGCTCTGACTTTCTCATTTCACAATGAGAATACGTAGGCACGAGAATGCGAATCCTTGGCGAGCATACTTCTGATTATTCATCCTTCGCCTTAGGGTCTCACTCATATCTTTCATAATCCATTACCTACCTTCGGTCATAAATCGTTCATCCAGTGACATACTGTCTCCTTGACATCGAAATACACCTTCTTTGGAATTCCATATACATCCTTTTAGGACACCTGATATAGTCCGCATTTCATACCTAGGGTTGTTTGGCTCTCATCCCAAACATTTAATTACTTCTTTTTAGCTAAATCCCTACAGTGGCGGTCTGCTAGTCCACGTATTGGTTAACATTGTTTCCCTATATGGTAGAAATCCCCTTTCTCTTATGGATTCCAATATACTTTTACCTTTCGATTTCAAATAATACTTACTCAGTCACTTGTTACCAAGTCCTTCTATTCTGTGACTTCGGTCAGTTCACCCCATTTATTTCCATGACACATTCGTATACTACCTTCTTTCACTCCATGTGATATACCTATTCTTTGAGCCAAATACACTATACCTTTGTGCTCCATATTGTACCCCTTTTTGTGAACCAAAAGCCGATTTGTTCGTCTTGTCAGACCCAGTAGCTTAGACGAACATCTCCTTATTTACTTTGCAGCCGTACTTAGGCAACCCTTTCTTTTCGGTTATTCCAATACAGTGATACAAGTGATATACGCCCTCGCTTGTTAGTTCACACCAGTTTTACTCTTGGGTTCACGTTTTCACCCCTTTTGGAGTTCAATCACACAATTCTTTGGTTCAGACCATACCTTCTGTCACACTTCTTTCCACTTCCTGCCTCTAGCTCCTTGAACTACGAAGCTCTGAATTCCTCATTGCACTATGAGGGTACGTAGACATGAGGGCCCCAATCCTCACCGAGCACTCTATCTATTTCCCTTCATTTCCCCTTATTCTTTGCGAGTAATCTCTAGTTAACACCTATTCGAGCGAGAACAATCAAAACGGTTCCCATGGAGTACCATGAATGTTTGGGGTGCTAATACCTTCCCCTTGCATAACCGACTTCCTTACCCAGTATATCTCTTTCCCTCGGGTTTTATCGATGTTTTCCCTTCCCTTTGGGGATAAATAAAGTTCGATGGCGACTCTGTTGTATGTTCGAGCGTGCGATACGTTCGGGTATATTTCCGCCAGCTTCACTAAGGACTATACTATTGTACCATTTTGCCTCCTACTTTACAAACCATTATGCAAGGATACAACTGCATTTCGATATTCCAATTCTACTTTCCAACCGATCTTTTTATTTCCTATATAAATGAGACTTGGAAGAATGAACAAACTTCTCATTTTTACAAAGCTAATTGCTGCCAATTCACGTTACTACACACAACGCTTTTGTTGAACTGGATATTATTCTTGTGTATAGAGAAAAGAAAGCACACATAGAACTTTTGTTCGTTATTGTGTGATAAATACTTTGTACTAAAATTTGTGTAATATGTTTTCTCAAAAGCAATCTTGTAAACACATTTTTTTGAAACCTCGTTGATTGAATTTGTATTCCTTGAGTGACGAGGGTATAGTCAGAATTACTCGAGAAAACATTGACGATTAGTCTTCGTGTGTCTATAATCAGTTGATTATAGTGGATTTAGTCCTTGTGTATAAGGAAAAATCACCTTGGCGGGTGGACTTGAGTAACTTAGTTAGCAGTGAATCAGGATAAAAATAATTATGTTCATTTATTTTTGTTCTTGTTCTATCTTTAAGTGTTTTGGGTATGAAAAGTTTTGATATTGGAAACTCAATTTAAACCCCTCTTTCTTGTGTTTCTTACCACCTTCAATATGTTTCATCCCAAATGCCACATACCTCTCGGTTTCTATAAAAAACAAAGGGGAAAAACTTTTATTTTTTTAAATTACATTGTTTACAAAGAAAATTAAAATAAATTATTTAAACAAATCCAAATTTTGACAATGGATTCTTGGAGAAGAAAAAGTCTTTTCAAATTTATGATAAGTTATCTATTCCAACTAAGTTTCCCTGTACTTGCAATCTATCCCAAAGTGATTTCATTATCTTGGCCAAATGTTTTCATGGCAAATGCTTTTACATGAAAGAGAACAAAATAACTGTGTTTAGGAATAAATTTGTCAATGTTGTCAACCGAGGAAAACAATAAATTTTTCAATGTGTTCTTTGATTAACAAAATACGAAGGTTATTCCAAAAATCAACAACAATATCAACACCATTATGTTGGGATGGATTGCAAGAGCGGACAAGTATTTTATTCAAGATAGAAGAACATTGAACATATTTTCTATCTTGCAATCCATCCAAAAGAATGATGTGTACAAGTTTGGAACGAATACATATAATAAAGGTTTATGGTAAAATATGATTAACGAGAGATTTTATAGTAAAATATGATAATTTAATCACTCGGTTGTTAAGTATAACCGAAGGAATAAATTATTAATTTAAAAATAAAGATAAAATAAAAAGAAAGACATCACTTTTAAAGAAATTGTTATTGAGATTCAAAGCATGTTCTAAATTATTTTTCCACTCAGTTATATTTAGAAACCAAAGAAATATGTGATATTTACTAAAAATAAAATAAAACATGACACATCTTAATATTTTATCTTAGATTTTGGTTTGGTGTGGTAAAGATTTGTCATAAAATATATTATCGATAGGAATTTTACTTCATTATCAATCAAAATCATCTCTAACTTAGTTTTGATCCATTTATTTTGACGGCTTTGTTGGCTACAATTGCATTTGGATTGCTCCTTTTTACTTTTATCATGCTCTCTTCTTTTCTTTTAATAATGTTATCTCCTCTTACTTCTATCAATTGTTGCTTTCCATGTGCATTCTTTTCTTTTATTCCTCCATCCCCTTTTGTCGCCAGATTTTCTGTTTTTTCGATCTCCTCAATGCCCTCTCTCACTCCTTCCAGTCCCTCTGTATGGGTTTGAAGTTCTTCTAATTTTGTGTTACGTAGGTCCTGAATTTAATTGTAATTTTGTATTTCCATTATTTTTTCTCTTTCATCATCCAGACCATTTAATTTGTGTTTTTATTTATAAATTGGGCTTGACCTACTTTATGACCCATTAAGAGAATATCTCTCTTTGTTTTTATTTATACCCCACAATGACTTCATTGTGTCCACCGCCCGAGAAATTAAAAACCAAAGGAGGGGTGAAAAAGAAAGGGGAAAACCCAACAAGATATGATGTTTATAGGGATCCTTCGTATCATGATTATGTTGATAAGGCATATCAATCTTCACAAAGGCAATCTTAACCATCACAAACTTCGAAGAAGTTAAAATTATCAAAGAAGCAACCACAATCAAAAAATGGTTAACTCTACCAGATATTGGTTACTTGATAGCAAATTGCTATAATGTCGTACTTGTCCGTTTAGGCAATCCGTGCATGACTTTATTTCCTATGAGAAGTTCACATTCACCAAATGTCTCCATTTATTGCATTGGTTTTGTTAACCATAATTATTGGGTTCAGGTACGTATTTTATTTTATATGACTTACTGTTTTAATTATTTTACTTATTTCACTTTATTAAATATATGTTTTAATTATTGTTATCAAGTAAACATGAAATAGGGGTTTCCGTTGCCACCGGTCACATTAGATTGGAAGAAGTTTCGTTGTCCAACAACAACTTCTTGGATGTTAGGATTTGCAGGACGTCTACCACATTGGCAATTACTTATGCCTATATTAGCATGAATATGTAATCAAAACATGAATATTATATTATGTCAGTTTTAATACATTCAGTTCTAAAAGTTAATACATAAATCAATGTGAACGAGAAATATGTAAAGCTTCAAATAAATCAGGAAACTACAGATCTTCCTCTTCGATATTAACTTGTCTCAGATAACGATGAATCAATGTAGAAACACGAGCCCAATTAGGATCAGATGGTCCTGCTTCGTAAACAGGAACTGACACCTCTCTTGGTTCACCACGATGGAGCGGGAGCAAACGAGGATGCGAAACACAATAATATCACTCCAGGTATCCATCTTCTATATTGGGTGGAGTGGTGGCCAATGTTGTTGGATGGATCACAGCAAGAACGCTCTGATGGTAACCAATCCAATCAACATTAATATCATTAGCCATCATACAATCAAGAGGTAGGGATGAAACATACTGCTTGTACCCGAACTGACGTATACATATGTCAGGCAAGTATGGAACAATTGTGTCACCCCACTTCAAACACCCCATGTATAGACATAACTCATCAAACTGGTGTCATCATCTATGATCCTTAAATGGACGCCATATAACGTCGGCAGGTGTTAGCTCATCCAAAATAGGTCGCAAATCATCTACCTTCATGACTACTTGCCTATAAGACAATCTCATCGCTCAAGGAAGACCATAATTATCAATTGGTTTTCAATTCTCTCCTCTTTTTCCAACAGTTGGAAAGTACTCGTGAATCCAACACAGTTACAATATAAAAACAAAATAAACAAAATAAATTAAATTAACATACTTTATAAAATGAATCCAACACATAATAAAAATAAATAAATTATATACTTGTAGGAGAGTAGGATATCCACCGAGCTGCTTGCAACTGAACATGGACGCATCTCAAAGGTATTTGTGTAGGGTAACCAATGCAGCTGCTCCCTAACTGTATCCCGAACATTTATCTAAGTCTGTAAACAGTAACCGATATCGTGTCTCGACAAGTGTAAAGGTCTTGTCGGCAAAAATTATGGAACCCGCCAACATCAACAAATATGCTCTAGTCACATATGCCCATCTAGAAGCAGCTATATGTTGTACGAATAAATCGTATAACCACTCCAAGTTATAATAAGAACCCCTACAGCTATGAACATGTGTTTGTGCCTTACTATGTGACACTTATAAGTAGTCAACAACAAGTTCAACAACTATGTCTTCAGTGAAATCTTGAGGACTCCAGAACACACCCCTGGTGGACAAGTGAAGCAGACAAGAGACATCATCCAAAGTAATGCTCATCTCACCAAACGACATGTGAAATGAAGATGTCTATAGATGTCATCTTTCCACAAATGCGGATACCATATTTGTGTCTATCTTGTTCAAACTAGTTCTCTGAAGTGAAGATAACCCAGACCTAGAAACCCAACTCTCCATTTGTTGTGGAAGGGCTAGTGGAACCCTCGATGTCAGCTTAAGTCCGTGTCCAGCTACCTTTAACTCTTTCTTCGGATCTCTTTCCTGAAAATAATTAAAACACATATTATAAAACACAATACAAAATATTCAAATATTATTCAATTTCAAATATACATCGTTTATTTACCTTACCAAACCATAAATGGAGAGCAACATGATGCTCGTACTTTACCAAAAGAGACGTATTGTACGACCCTCCTGGATAGCCAGCCGACTCTGCTGCAGATGTAGATGCACCCCATCCTAAACTACGGTCTGAAATCCTACCGTCGACACCTCGTCTTTGAACCACTATAAAAAAATATTAAAAAAATAAAAAATAAATAAAACACACCTGAACACTTCTAAAAAGAGTTCTGGTCTGATGAAAATTCAGTTTCACTTCCGTAACACTTTTCAAAAGACTTATGGTTAATTGAATGAAAACCGAATGTCTTTTACGAAGAGTTCCGATTAATTGAATGAAAATCTGAAGTCTTTTATGAAGAGTTCCGGTAACCACCCTTCAAAATTGGAAGTCTTTATTAAAGAGTTTCGATTCAACACCTCAAATCTGCAGCGAAACGGAAGTCTTCTGAAAAGTGTTTCGGTATGTTGTTTGTGAATCGGAAGACTTACTCTTAGTGTTTCGGTATGTTGCTTGTGAATCGAAAGACTTACTCTTAGCGTTCCGGTTTACAATGGTAAAAGACTGTTCCAGAAGTCTTGAAGCGAAAATGAAGTAAAATCCATTTGTTTTTTCAAAAGTATACCCTATTTATATGAGGGCATTTTGGTCCAAAAAATATATTGTAGGGATATGGATATAATTGATGGGGTATGAGATAAAATTTTCTTCATTCATATATGCAGCTCCATTATTACCTCCTCCCAATAAATTGCTTTCCACATGTCTATTTCTGCCACACTCCTCATAAATTCTTATTTCGGCCACAACTCCGTTAGAATACTTTTTTTCCACCCCTATGACCTTTACAAAGACAATGCTTTCCTCTACCGTTTCTCACTACAATGTTTCTACCTCTCCTGCATTTCTTACGATTCTAGTGAAGCATTCATTAGCCCACACCATACATTCATCTTTAATTGTTATTGATGGTGCATTATCTTCCTTATCACCTCCTTCGTAGCCAGTGGTGGAGTCAGATAAAAAAATTTGGGATGACCGCTAACGTAAAATAAAAATTATAAATAAAATGTAAATAGTATTTTAAATAAAACATTAAAGTTAAAATAAATACAAAGTTAATTACTAAAAATTTAAATTACATGACTTAAAACTACCTTAAAGTAATGCTTTACGCATTCCGAGTGACTTGAAATCGTCAATAATTAACTCTGAACTAATGCTTTCACTAATCTCCCTTTCAATATATACTGTCATGCTATCTCCAAGAAACCCATCATCCATCTTGTTTCTCAACTTAGTCTTAATAATTTTCATTGCTGAAAAAGACCTCTCAGTTGTGGCCGTAGAAACGGGAAGAGTCAAGATAAGACGAAGTAGTCTATCAATCAAGAAGTAAGTTTCAGTCTGTCCAGATGCAACCAAACATGAACATAGTTCTTGAATAGTTGATAAATTATTCAAGTTTGATGCTTGACGAGCAACAAATAGAAAATGTTGGAGTTGAAATTGCAAATTATTCTTCTCTTGATCACTAAAATCCATATGATAATATTTTTCAACTAAAGAACAAATAGTATCAATGCTAAAAGCTTTATATCCATCCTTAGGAGATAAAGAACAAGAAAGAGTTAACAAATCCATTGCCTGCTCACCGAATCTGCTATTCAACTCTTGTAATTGTTTGTCAATGGTAGTGAAAAAGATTTCAACTTTAAAGTAATGTTGAATTGTGACTTGATTCTCTTCAAGACGGGAGCGTCCAAATCTTGTTGTTGAATGAACATCATTAAGATCAGAAATCTCAATACCATGTTTTTCACAAAAAGATACCACTTTAGTAAACAATATATCCCAACCATTTTCTCTCAAACCTTGAATAAGATGTTTTATTGAACGAACCAAGTTCATAGCATTAACTACATCTTGATTTTTTTTGTAAGGTTTGACAAAGCATATATGTTATTCCCATGATTTCTTTCATCAAGTGCAAAATAAATATAAAATCAAATGCCTTCAAGTGTAGCATAACTCCCTCTATCTTTTGCAAATTTTTTTAAAACTAAACAAGTTGCTTCATACATGTTTATCAATGAGCAAAACAATGAACATAGTATACATAAGGACAATCCTTCATAAAGAGGGCTTGTAAACCATTCCATTCTCCTCTCATATTTCTAGCACCATCATACCCTTGGCCACGAATGTTAGAAACATCAAGGTTATGTCGAGAAAGTATATCACATATTGCTTCCTTAAGAGTTAAAGATGTGGTGTCTTTAACATGTGCCACATCAAAAAATCTCTCTTGTATTAAACCAACTTTATCAACAAATCTTAATACAAGAGCCATTTGTTCCTTTTTTGACTCATCACGAGCTTCATCAACAACGACACAAAATTTGGAATCACCAATCTCCTCACGAATACTCTTTTTCACCCTACTAGAAAGAATTTGCAAGAGCTCTTTTTGAATTTGATGTGAAGTATACTTGCAATTTTGTGGAGCATTTTCCAACACAACTTTTGCAACTTCATCATTGTAGGATGCTAAAAGTTTCAATAACTCAAGAAAGTTACCTTGATTTCTTGATTTGCTACTTTCGTCGTGACCCCTAAAAGCACAAGCTTTTAGTGTTAACCAACGAACAATGTCAATTGAAGTCTTGAGTCGTAACCGATTGTTCATTCTTTGACTTGAACTTTGCACTTGAATAACATTTCTAATATGACCATCTTGATTCAACAAGTCTTGACAAGCTTTCATTGCATTGTTGTATGGTGAGCAAGAATCCTTCCCTATGTGTTTAAGAAAGGAACAATGTTTTCCATTCCTAACTTTCTTCCAATTTCTAAAACCCATAGAAATAAAGACAAGTGATCTGGGACGTCCACTTAGTTTTTTGCTAAAAAGGTAACATAGTAAGCAATATGCGACATCTTCAAATGGTGAATATTCTAACCATGATGAAAATATGCTAAACCAAGTATGTTGAAACCTTCTCGGATGATCCTCGTTACCGGACAAAGGATAATTTTCTAAATGAATTTGATATGGACCCCATTTTAGATAAGCTCTTCGTATTGCATCCACTTGATTTGGTGGATATTGCCAAATCGGAGGACGCTTTCCAGGATCGCGTTCCAAAGAATTTTCAAAACCATGATGCTCTTCAATTGTTGGATTCTCAAGAACTGTTTCAGATTCGGATGTCGGGGTTATAATTTCTTCATCTCTCTCTTCTCTTTCAATTTCACATGCTTTCCTTTTGAAAAAAGAATCAATTTTCCTATTATTCATCTTTACTCTTCCTATAATATCATATCAGATCCAAAAATCAATTTAGAGAACATAAAAATTAAAAGAGAAAAAAATTAATAAACTTAATTAATCAAGTTTAATCCGTTTTCAAATACCGGTAACTTCACTATTAAAAATTAGCAGCAACAATGATTAAATAAACCTTATTACAGTGTATAACTATATTTGTAAATTACCATGTTATGAATTGGCTTAATAAACCTCATATAGATTATTTTAACACATCAAGAAAGAAGAACCCTAAAAATCTCAAAAACACAAATCAAGCAATCACTTTAATTTGTTACTTTTTATAAAAGAAGAATGAATAAAGTTTTTTACCTGTTAGATGTCGATCACTTTAATCTGTTCCGATTCTGGTGCCGGTAGCAAACCCATATGAGAAAGAAAGGAAAGGTAGGAGCTTTTTACCTTATCTGTATTTTAACCTAACTAAATAAAAAATAAAAAATAATTTTAATTGAAAGTAAGAATGTTTTAGTAATTTAATATATATGAATTAAAAAAAATAAAAAGTTGAGGGGTGGTCGTTGCCTTCCCACGTCCCCCCTCAGTTCCGCCACTGTTCGTAGCCGCTTGCTTTCTGTTTCCACACTTGATGTTCTTCTTTATACTAGTTAGCCTTTATAGTCTCTGCGTAAACTAAACCTTTCCTTTTGAAACGAAGATGAATCTTAGAAGTGTATCATTTTCGTCTAAGCATTAGTTAGATAAAGTATATAACATGTAAGTCGAAGATGTGATCCTGACCGTCAAGTTTTATTATTTTAGGACAAAAATTACTCTAATTTTATTTATAAAGGCCCCCCAAATATTTTATCTACAAATTAGTTATTGAATAAAAAATAACAAACTCCCATATTTTAAAATTACAGTATTACAATTATTGTAAACTAGCGTCCAGACAGGTACGTGATGTGCATAAAATATAAATCGTATTAGATTTTTATTTTTATTTTTAATTATTTATAAAATACTTAAAGATAATAATGTGAAAAATAATAAACAGTTTTATAACCGCCGTTTGTGAAAAAGAGAAGTTAAGATCTAAAATAAAATTGAAAAGAGTTATTTGGATGAAAAAAAAACTACACAAAATTCACATTTTCCCTTTATATATTAGTATAGATTATAGATGGCGTCCAAAGAATTTCAACTTAGTTAATATATCTTGACCCATTATCTAATGTTTTTATATTCATTTCGTTTACAAAAGCATGTTACTGTACGTAAATTTTTAACTTTTTCTTTAATACAAAGATAACTTTTCAACAACCAAAAATATAATATAAGTTTAACTATTATTGATTTTTGTTTTGATTATTTTTTATACAAATTTAACTTTAACAACATAATTTTTATACATTTAATAGTATTTTAAAATATATAACATGCATATTAAAATTTAAATAAATACAAATAATAAATATATTAATTTTACACCTAATAAAATGTGTATGTAACATAACACAATAGATAAAGGAGAAACATACACATTAATATCAGTTTTTCCACTCTTAAATATAATTATACAGCACATATTTTATTTATATAATAATAACATCATCACATGATATTTTTGATCCTTATTTCATTAATAATTCCACAAGTTATCGGTGATCACAGGACCAGTAAAATCGGGTAGCAATTCTTGATTTCCACACCACATTGGAAACATGTCATCTTCATATATAATTGATGAGATATCAGTATCAAGATCTCTCCCAGAAGAAAAATCATGTTGAAGACTTTGCATTGAATTTAATCCATAATTTTCATTCTCCAATTGCATCCTCAACATAGTTTGTTCTTGGGGCAAGAAATGGTTTTGTGTTTCTTCAACGAAAGGATAATCATCAATTTGTTTTGAAGAGAATGAAATATTCATGATACTAGCTTCATTGTTGTCAACTATATTGTTGTCTTGTATTTGATTTGGAATGGTGAATGGATTGATCACATAAGAGGACTCACCATTAGTGTGTGGAGAACAATCCATCAAATTAAATTCATTAGTATTTGATGGTTCTTCTCTAAAGGAGTTAAATCTTCCAAGTTTTGGACCATACATTTTCTTTTCAGATCTTTCCTTCTCATGGATTCTGCTGATAACCCATTCACCCTATATAGAAAGGTAAACCCACATTGTTAGAAGTTTTTTTTTTCTTTTAAATGATTTTTTTTTCTCAATTTGTTATAAATATTTTAATAAATGAGAATCTTAAAAAAAATAAGTAAAACAATTTTATATGAGAAAATATTAAAATTTTAGAAAATTCCCGAGCAATAACGACCCAAATATTTAGAATAACTCAAATGTGATTCAAAATTTTGATTTAAAATTTAAGATATTCGATATAAGTGTCTTTTTTTTTTTTAATTTTACATTTTACATACTCATAATTGACGTGAAATTTAACCATTTACAAGTGAATTTAATATAAAATTGTTTTTTTGATAAACTAACAATAAAAAATTTATATTTTTGTAAAAATCTATACAAATTAAACATTAAAGATTTAAACATGTATTTGGTCCCTTTAAATTTTTTAATTGAGTTTGACATGTTTTTTTAGTCTTTAAAATTGATTTATATTAGACTTGGTTTTTATAATGTGGATGTATGTATTATTTATTTTATTAAGTCATTAACAGTTGATGAACTAAAGTAAAAAATTATAAAGATAACACCGACAAATTTTAATATAAATCATTTTTTCAAGGACTAAAATAAAGAGAAAAATTATATAAAATAAAGAAAAAATAAAATAAAATATACTTTAAAGTCTAAATCAAACAAAACAACTTCATGAACTAAAATAAAAATGTGACATATTTTCAAAGATTAAATAAATTTTTAAATTCATTTTAAATTATCAATATAAAATAAAAATCCATAATAAATAGATCTAAATAAATGTTTGAATGACAATGAATTTGATGACGGTGGCACCATAATTTTGTAAAAACATTAAAGTGAAATATTTGTCAAAATACACTAAAAAAAATTCACCTTAAGATAGAGACATAGAAAAACTTAGACAAAATTAAAAAATTAAAAAATAAACATAGCAAAATTACCTTTCCTCTTTTTGATAAAATGTCCTTAGAAAGTGTGTTACCCTCCAATCTATATTCATGCATGACCCAACTAGTTTTTACACTATTTGGAGCTCTTCCTTTATAGAAAACTAATGTTTTCTTCATCCCAATCAATAAATTTTTATCATAAATTTCCTTATCTCTTCCTGATGCCTTCCAATAACCAACATTAGTGACCCTATTTGCTCTTTGACCAGTCGAATATTTTTTGTCCCTCACACAAAAATAATACCATTCTGATTCTCCCATTTTTGCCAATTCTAAAAATATAAAAATAAACAAAAAATATTATTAAATATTGAAACATACCATAGATACAATACTAACACATAAATAATAATAATTTAAAAAAATAAAATAATCAAATTTAACTTCATTAATTAGTATCATGTCGGTGCAGATTCTAATACTTTTTTGATTTTTTGATGGTACATTATAATTATGAGAAAATATATAATATATCTTGGGTGTAATTTTTCGACTTCGTAGTACTAATATAACATACTAACAACTAACATCAGTTTGTAATAGAAAAACAACATTGAAATCACCTGGCAAATCCCATGGTTCACACTTGTTCATATCAACTTCAGCAATAGCAATAGCAGAGAAGCTATTGTCATGAACCTTCTTAACAAGGTAATGATTTATGAGCTCTATGTCGGTCGGGTGAAATCGAAAACCGGGCGGAAAATCAAATTTTTTGCTATCCATTTTTGGTTCGGAAACATTAACATTCGACCCCATCCTACAACAAAGAAATAATGTTAAAAACAAGAAAATATGATTCATAAATTGAAGTTATAATTAAAAGAAATAGTAGGATATTGACCTATCAATGTTTGAAAATAGAGTGAGATGGGATTAGAAAATAAAACTTTGGTTGAGTAATCGGAAAAAGAATGAATGATGAAAGACACTTCTTTTAAAGTAATGATGGTATATTGTAGAAAGAATACAATAATACTCCTTATATAGTGGTCTTTTAGGGATGCATAATGTGGTTCATTAGAAAATATAGGGAGGATTCAATGCTTTATGTTTTAAGTTATCTATATTATATGATGTATGTGTATCGTTTAGTATGTCAAAAATCGAAAGGTGAAAATTGTGAAATGATGGTTTTTGGAATTATTTGAATTAATATAGTCGGTGATATCAATAGTTATTTAATTAAGAATTACAATATTAAAAATACATAATTTTTTTTTTATATAATTCTAAATATTGAGATTAAATTAGGATCGTTTGATCTTGATCTAATAGATCTTAACGCAATAGATGCATAAATGCATGAAAACTAGAGTTTAGAAAAGTCGAATTGGAATACCTAAAAGCGCAAACGGTTAGATTTCGAGTTCCAATGCACTTTTATTGAAACAATATTTATCATGACTTAATCAAGATGATGTTTTAGATGAAAAAATGCTCTACTAGCCTGATTGTCGTTTATTGATAAAGAGCCCACAGTTTAATTGAAATGTATTATTTTATGTCTGATTGTCGTTTATTGATAAAGAGCCCACAGTTTAATTGAAATGTATTTTTTTATACATAAATCTAGAATATACTAATTTTTAGTTTGTTTGAATGTGATTCTTGTGAACTCAAGGGATGAATATCCAATCCCGACCGACCTCACTAAAAGAAAATTTATCATCTCTTAAATTTTATGGAAACTTTAAACTAAACCTAATATATACTGTATAATGGAGAATAAGGATGACAAAAAAAAATGTACCCATAGATATGCACGGATAAAATCCGTTACGGATACGAGACGGATAATTTAATAGATATTCACGGATAAAATAAATGAATATTTAAATACCATTTTTTAATGGATATGGATACGAGTTTGATGATACACATACCTACGGATATTGGTATGCGTTAATAAATTATAAACATTATTTAAATATCCTTAGTTTATTATACTTTCTTTTTTTATCTTCTGAAAAAATTTATTCTTCTCATTTTCTTTTTCTTCTTTGAAGAAAGTCTTTCACATTCCATACAAATCATATTAAGTCATTTCATTTTTAAGCTTATTTTATACTCTAAATCTCACTTCAACCATTCCAACATCCAACTAACTAATATTACCCCTCTTGTGTCCAACTAACTAATATCACCCCTCTTGAATATAATAATAAGTAGTATTATAGGATTAGAATTATCAAAATAATAGTACTATTTTTATATATTTAGTCTTATAAATATATTTTTATAAGGAAATTATTAATGTTATGTTTCTCAATACTACTTTAATAAATGTATTTTTCTTATAAAGAAGTCATCAATGCTTATTAATTGTTGAAATAATATATATATATATATATATATAATATATATATATAATATATATATATATATATATATATATATATATATATATATATATATATATATATAATATATATATATATATATATATATATATATTAAAGAACATTGAAAAAAAAAATAGTCTTTTAAAAGGATAAAAATGAATATATTTTTGACTCGCATCTCCTTTATTTATAAAAAAATCATAGTTAAACTCAAATATTTAATGTTTTCTTCTTAATTTACTTTTTATTAATATACTTTTTATGCAAGATCATAAATTACAAAGACATCTCATCTCATGTTATCTATGCTTATATTTTATCAAAGACTGTTTCCAATAATAAATAATATTGTTGGACAAGCCTATCATATATGTAGTACCTTAAAAAGTTATTTAATAACTATAAAGTAAAATTATATCAGATATATTTTAAGTTATTTTTTTTTATAATAAGGTGATTCTTTTAAAAAAATTTAAATAATTTGATTTTTTAGGATGATTTCTATATTATTTTTCTTACATTTTGAACATTTAAAAATGTGTGTTTGATGTATTTCTAATTGCACTTCATTTTTACATATCACTAAAAATGATTGCATCCATAATTAGTACTTTTATTTTGTTAAAAAAGTAACGGTGCACAGGGTTTGTTAATTTAAATAATTAAATTGTTATAATTATTGTTTTAAAGAATAATCTGTTAAAAAAAACTTAAAGGAATTCTGCAATTGTAATTTTACTTAAATAAAATAAAAAATAAAATAAAAACATGTGGGAATAATTTTTTTTTGTCATTGTCATATTTTAAGTTTATAGTAATGGCATATATGTTTTTATGTTTTAAAAAGAAACATCATTTTCTCACAAATTTACATATTATTTTCACCGATTTGTATTTTTTAGAAGATATTTTGGTTTTAATGTTTTTAAAATTAGGGATGGTAAAGTGGGTGGTCCGCCCCTTTCAGACTAGCCCCATTTAAGCTCGTCCATGAGTGTGACGGACAAACTCAGACGTTCGACTTCAAAAGTTAAACCCGCCTCTTTTACTAACGTCGACCCGAAAAAAAAATTCAATTTGATTTACTATTTTATTTACAATTTTTTAAAAATAATTATAGTTTGATTTACTATTTTATTTACAATCTTAAAGAGTCACAAACAATAAAATATATAAAAAATTATAGTATTTTACTAAACAATAATTAAAAAAAGTTTACGATTTCATTACTTCTTAATTTTTTAATTCACATCTCATAAATTATTGATTTTCATGGTTGTAACTTGCGACCACCGTCACCATAAGCAAAATAACATGAAAATGAGTTTTTTAATTCATGATGACATTAAACGAAAGTATCCAATTTCTTGTTTTTTTTTATCAATAAAGAAAACAAATAAGTGGATTGACCTCCTCAATACACTACTCAATTTTTATTCTAAATAATATATATTTTTTTAACACAAAGTCTGTGGATAAAATTTGCTCCATCCCATCTTAAAGCGGGTTAGGTGGGACGGAGAAACTTAAGACACCAAACCAAAATTCTCGGTCCAACCCCTAAAAAATGTGTTTTCCCACCTCTATATACAACATCCTTTTGTCTCTTAATCTTATCCATATTATATTAATTGAAAATAAATAAATAGTAGCTCATGTTATTTTACATTTAGTTCAACTACTTACCTATCAATTAATATATTTACTATTACCTATCAATTAACTTATAACTTATCACATAAGGTGGTTGAACTTATGACTAATAGCTTAGGGATATATATTAAATGATGACATGACTTATTATTGTGTCCCAATGTAGTAAGTAATAATTAAAGTTAGACCCCCAAGTCAAAGTGGCAAGGTTAATAGATAGAAAGAAAATCCTTATAAGATAGGACACCTTCATATATCCCTTGTAAGGAGGAAAATGCCCATCCACATAGGTCGGAAGTAGTGTACATTCTAGTCTATTCCCCTAAAAGCATCTTTCTCCTTTGGTCCTCCTACTTGAGAAACTGTGTATGTTTTGATCCGACGAATGGCCCAATACGGGTAATATCCAAAAATCAAACTGAAATAAAACTATCCATCATATATAATTGAGACATGTGAGACTTAAGGTACACTTTATGTTCTTATGTTTTCACTTCACTCATTTTGGACTCTACAATTGACTTGGGTGTTGTTGGCTCATATTTTCGACGCCCATTAAGAATTACCAAAATTGGAAATTATATGCACAACTGTTTTCGACCAGGAAGTAGTATTCGACCAGCTGAAGGTGAGTCGACTTGGCTAGGTGAATAAAGATCACGCATACAACTGAGACTCAAGATGAGTTCTTCAGAGAAATGGTTGAAAATGGTTTTTGATCAAAGATTCAAAATTCAAATACGGGAGGGAAATTTGCCTTCGTCAGAAATCGTGAGAGCACACGTGGAGCATAGTGGATGAATGCGCGCATGCAAGACGCCATGTGTCTTGACGTGATTGAAGAACCATCAAAGAGGTTATTTTGATCCAGTATAAATATAGGGTCTTAGTGTTAGAAAAGTGTGTGTCAAATTGTGTACAAAAATCTGTAAACTTACTAAGTATTCGTGTGAAGAAGAATCGTAAAGCACATAATGTACGTTGCCTACACCATTGTTAGTTATTTCAAAGCAATATAAATTTGTCTTTACTTTTTCCAGAAATATACTTCCTTACTTCTTCATTTCAAACACCCTCCTTTTACTTTGTCATTTGTAGTTTTAAGATTTCTTTATTTTTTCCCTGCTTTCAACACTTACTTTAAAGTTTTAAGATTCCTGCACTTTCGACATCTACTTTGTCATTTGTAAATCCTTTATGATTTCTTTCGTTCACCTCACCCTTTTTTATTAGTTTTCAAACTCTGATTTGACGCTTATTATTGAGTATTCATTACTACCATATTTAATTTCAAAAATAATTAGCACATGTCCTAGGATCAATTTGATCGATCCTGCAAGTAACCAAATTTAGAAATTTAGAAGATCAGCGGTTGTTTACCGATTTTCAAGGTAAACAAAGTGGTACACCCGGTGGAACGAGTGCTAACGTTACGTATTGTGTGTAGTTCTGGTTGTTAAATATTTTTTAGGAAGAGATTCGTTGTATGTTATTAAGAAGTGGTAAAATAGCCATAAACGACGAACAACGAACAAGGAGAGAATTCCATACGAGGATGGCGAATGTGAATCCGCCAGAGATCCAAAACTCTCAAAATCCATCAACTAGTAACATACCACCCCCTTCTTCCTCGATAGGGGCAAACACGGCCACATCGCAAGTGTCCGAGGTAGTTCCATCTATGGTGAGTTCGATGCCTACACATTTGATCTCCCATACTGAACCAATTTTAACCTACATTGGGCCTAGGGGACCTCCTCATACTACCTCACCAATTAGAGATATTCCAAATAGGTCGTTGGTGCCCCTTGGTTTCTCAATACCATTAGGTAGTCGAGAACAGCCGTATGGAATGCCAACTTCAGTGATGACCAATTTACAAAATGCTGGTTCTACTTTTTCGGAATCGGTGATCAACATAAATTCTCCAGTGCAAGGGTCTGGGATTAACACGGGTCGAACCAACCAATCTTTAGGTTTGAGACACCCGACATAACTACCTACTCTTACTAATAACTCTGCGGCAGCATGGAGGCAACAGATGGACGAAAGCAATCATGAAATGGTTTAAAAGTTGACTCAGAGTTTGGCCACTGTGCTGAATCCTCTGATTCAAAATACGACTCATTCGAATCAACAAATGATAGCACATGTGGCTCGAATGTCTGAGTTTCTTGGTATACCTCAGTGCCAACGACCTCCTCCTAGGGATTGGATAAGAGAGAATCAAGAGGCCAAGTTTGAGGAAGACCTCACCATTAACCAGATCCCACAAAACCCCTTTTCTTGACTACCAAATCAAATTGGCAAGGTTAATATACAGAAAGAAAACCCTTATAGGATAGGACACGACTTCATATATCCCTTGTAAGGAGGAAAATGCCCATCCACATAGGTCGGAAGTAGTGTACATTCTAGTCCCTTCCCCTAAAAGCGTCTTTCTCCTTTGGTCCTCCTAGTTGAGAAACTCTATATGTGTTGATCTGACGAATGGCCCAATACAGGTAATATCCAAAAATTAAACTGAAATAAAACTATCCATCATATATAATTGACACATGTGAGACTTAAGATACACTTTCTGTTCTTATGTTTTCACTTCAATCATTTGGACTCTACAATTGACTTGGGTGTTAGAATGATAACCTTACAAGTCCACCCCCGTATTGCTATATCGGAGACCCTTACCACCGCTTCAGAAGTCCATCATCACCAATCAATCAAAATTCTTCTTCTAGTGTGGAACAGTAATTTCATATGTGGGAATCGATATCTAGTTTCCACGAAATTTCACAATCAAATCTCATATGATCAAAAGCGAGATCTTGATGGGGTATTTAGAGGAATTCATACCCTTACATCTTCATCCCCAACCTTGCATCAGTGAACTCATCTAAACCTATCGATCTAACAATCAGGTCTATAATTAAATAGATCGTGAGGAAAATGTTGCAACGATTACAATCTCCTACCACCGTATCTCACCCTATCGAAAAGATAAACCGAAAGAATCCATGATTCAGTGTTGTAGCAATAGAATAAGCGAAACTTCGATGTCGATTCAAAAATTCATCACTATTAATGCAACAGACCATACGAATCTAGCCATAGTAAGAGGTTGACCGATCCAAGCATAACTCGAGATGAACATGAAGGTAGATTTCTGCACTCAAGCCAAAGTGGGACGAGAAGAGAAGAACTCCATACATCCATCAAATCTGTCAACCTCATACGAGGGTTTTCCATCTTAACCCAACTCATAGGTTTTACCTACTATACAAATATCATCAGTTATCTCATCATACTCTCAATTTCCTCTAGTTGCACTGCACTATAAAGGGGTTCAACCTCCTAGAATCCGCTACATGATGATCTTCAATGTAGGAATGAATATTGTCTCTATCAAATGGGAATTGTCAGCCACATACCTAAGAAACCTTTACCAATGGTGCTTCCTCACTAGGTTTAGAATTTTCATAAAATTGTTTAACAATGTCAAGATTGAAAAGTTCATAAGGTAATTCTGAAACACCCAAACCTTGTGTGTTTATTTCTTGCACCACATTGGAGTATTCCTATGGATATTCTAACTTAATTGTCTATTTTATGGCTTTCCAACTTAGTGAATGATTTTTTGTGGAGGTAGCTTCTGAACCTATGCTCATCATAAGGTATGGCGGATGATCATATGTCTGCACTTTATCTCTTTCTTCCGATACTTGGTCTTTCTGAGGTCATTTGAAATAATTCATAAACAAAATATGTGGAATGAAATTTGTTAGGTAATATGACATAATTCATTCAATTGCGTTTTTCCATTCGTACATTGCATTAGCAAGATAGATGAACATACAGGGGCTAGTTCTTTGACCATGATTCTTTAAACATCCAATTTTACTTTTTCAATGGTGAAAGTTTTAGATGAAACACCTAGAGGTTTCTAACACACACATATATACCTTCATTTTTCATCCTAAGGTATCTAGTTCAAGTGTTCATGCAAGCAAATTTTCTCTAACTAATGTCAACATCATAAAGCAATAAATCTACCATAATTCATTCCTAAATTAGAGAAATTACAAAGTATTTGCTGGAAAAGTTCATGATGTTCAAACATTACAGCATAATAGAGCAAAATGGCATACATGAGCAATCTCTGAACTAGGTTAAAATTAAAAAATGTAATGTTTTTCCCTTTGGGTGTTCTTCTCTAGAGTGGATGCTTTTAAGTATGATTATGTTTCCCAAAGTTTTGTAATGAGTCTCTTACTAGGCGAGCTATATTTGATAGTCGAGAGCTCATGTTTTGACTTTTAGGTTTTCTTTTGGGCACGCTAGGAGAAGATTGGCATGGCCATTTTTTGCTTCGCAAGCCCACCTTTTATTTGTATTAGCATTTTTCTTTCATCATTGTAATTTGAAAAAAATAACTAAAAATGAATACTATCTCAGAAAATATGTAAGATATGATTGGGTTGCCTCCCAACAAGTGCTTATTTAACGTCAATAGCCTGACGATATGAAGTATTACGTAATATCTATTACCTTAAAACATATTTCATGGTATTTGATCCTGACCTTCACTTGACCTTTGTCCATCTCTACCAATATCCTGGCGGTCTTCATGAATGGTCGGTCCAAAATGAGAGGTATTTTTTAGTTGGCCTCAATGTCTAGCACGATGAAATTAATAGGAAATGGAAACTTGTCAAGAATGATTAGTACATATTTAATAATTCCCATTAGCTTCCTACAAGTCTTGTATGTCATTAGTAGTGTTAATGTAGTGGCCTCTATCTCTAGGCCCCCAATTCTTTTTACTATTGATAACAATATTATGATTACACTTTCACCTTTGTCAACAAGTTCATTTCCAACTCCCATATTATATATGGTGACAGGTAATATGACTACTTTAGGTTCTACCTTCTTATATTGTAGAGTTTGTTAGATGATTTTGCAGTTTCCCTTCTGTGATTTTTCTTCAGGTTCTTCTTGTTTGACATGTGACTCCATACACAAGATGGGGGTGAATTATGGATATATGAAAATAATTGATTAAAACAAAATCATTTTCTTAATAAGTGCTTAAGTTTTTTTTTATAAAAAACGTTTGAATATGAAGTGGAAATTTTATGTAAAGAAAATAAGTGGAAAGTAAAAGAGATAAGGGAAGAGAGATAACACTATAGATTTATAGAGGTTCGGTCTTAAAGAAGTGACCTACTCCTCTTCCCAAGAATTGGTCTTGAGAGTATCCACTAATTTCTTGAGAGCTTTTAGAAGGTTAAGCATATGAACTCCCTTATACAAGAAAATGATGTTCCCGACTAATTGAAGCGGTTAGTCTTCTCACCAAATAGGAAACAAGCTTGAAACGGTTAGTCTTCTCTCCATACAGAGATTCTGCACAGGTTGATCTCGAACCGAGGTGGAGTTTTGAGTTGGTTATCCTCTAAATCGAATCGAGGTTTTACACAGGCTGATCATGAATCGAACTGAGATTTTTACCGAGTTTATATCGAACGTAATGAGCTTTTACATAGGCTGAACTCAAAAACCGAGTAAGATTTTATACCAGGATGATCTCAACCCAATAGAGCTTTTAACTGGGCTAATCTCAATAACCATTGCAAATATTTTTCTTTGGTTATTCTTCACAAACTCAAAATGAGTTGTTTCTTCAATGGTAGAGCTCACGAGCCAAAGGAGACTTATACTATTCCTCAAAAGAGCTTTTACGCTAGTTTAGCTCCAAACAAAAATAATCACTTCATAAGAAAGAAGTATTTAATCAAGAGAAAAACTACTCTTGGTAAATTTACAATAAATTCCTTGTCCATAGCAAATTCCTCTCTAAACTCAAGAATACTCTCAAAGCACTATAGCTAAAATATATGAAAAGATAGAAATGATTTAGAGAGGTTGTGAGAGAAAGGAAAAGGGAGGTTTTCACGTTTTTTAGATGATTTGAAATGATAGAGATGCTCTTTATTTATAGGCCAAAAAATGGTGTAATTTAGGAAATAATCAATGGTCCAAATAAACGCCCTAATAGATTAGGTAATTGCAATAATAGATTATTTATGCCTAAAACGAAAAGTTTTGATATATATATATATATATATATATATATATATATATATTATATATATATATATTATATATATATATATATATATATATATATATATATATATATATATATATATATATAATATATATATCTATATATATATATATATATATATTGTAATACCCCAAAATTACCCTTCATTTTTCCTGGAAGCATAGGATTATGTTTTACACTTCATTAGCATCATATTAGGTCATACTCATTGCATACTGCATTAGTGACATGGAGATCAGGTTTTGACCGATCACTCCTTAACAGAAGGAGCCCACACAAAGCAAGATTGAGAATTGGACTTCATTTTCTAAGTATACAAGTCTCAAGGGTCTCAAGGGGGTCCAAGTATCTTATTATGGTCCTCAGTTCATCAGTGAAGGATTCAAAGCTATCAGAGTGTTCATCTGGATTTAATCAGAAATCAGGGTTTCATGGCTACCTGCAACAGGCAATGTTTGGTTAGAAGTAGAGGAGCTCATCCATGTCATGATTAGAGAGGCATCTTGGCCTAGGAAGATTCACAATTATCTCAGAAATATCCATTGGCAATCAGTGCAATCAGTTCTTGATCATTTTGCCCTAAAACTAGGGTTTGGTATAAAATTAGTTTATTTCTGATTCTTTGGGTGAAACTCTTTTCCATGGCCCTCCATATGTCCACAAGGGTCTACATACAAAAAATCAACTCTTTATTTGAGCTAGAAGTGCTTCAATTGATCAATGGAATCGGGAATCAGACAGTTTGGGAAAAGACAACTGTGGGGCCAGAAAAGTCAACTCCTGACATTTTGAGAGTGGAATCTCAAAATCCATGCCTAGGGGATCCTGCATGTGAAATTTGATCAAGTTTGGATCATGGATTCATCATTTAATCAGGAATTGGAAAAGTTACTTAATTTGGAAATGGTTGACTTTCCATTTAGGGCAAGTTTTCATGATCGTTGCACTCACTTTAAGTCCATTTTGCATCAAGATAAAAACTCCATTTGAAGATTTCTCCAACATGAAAGTTGTTCCTCTTGTTCCAAGCTTTCTAGAGATATAAAGTTGGCTCCATTTAGATTAGAATTGAGAAAGTTATGCTTAGTCAAAGTGAGACATTTTTTTAGGACACTTAGAAAACTTTCTAAGTCCAAAATCTTCAAAATTTGTGAAGACTTCTTGGCCAGTTTTCTTGCAATTCAAGGCATTATTTGAAAATACTTTCTTCACAATAATTGTACCTTGACATGTCCTCTTTCACATCCTTTTGGAATCATCTCATTTGGATCCATGGTTTGAGAGATACATTCATTTAAAGTGGGCACCATGACTTGATTTTCTAGGCAGATTTTGGGTCTGGCTGGCCCAATCAGATTTTCTAAGCATACTGCACAAACCAGTCACGTTTTTTTACCTCTTTTAGCCATGCATTGGACATACATTCACTTAAGTTTGGCCCAAAATAACAACATTTTACACCTCACTTCACACTTTTATTCTTATGGATAAATCACTTATTAAAAAGCCCATGAGAACACCTAATCCACCCTATTTAAGAAGCTGAAACCCCAACCCTAGAGGAGCATTGGAATTTCATGGAAAGGAGGCAAAGCTTCATCACATATCAGATTCCATTCCACTTCTATTTTCCATTAGGTAATCATCTCTTCCATGGCCATGTTTTGATATATCTGCGCTTGCTTACCATGTTCATCACCATTAATCCTTCCATTTTCATATTTCTTTTTCTTATTTAAAATATTTTCTTCGTCCATAAAATTACCCAAAATATTGTTCAATTTTATTAATGTTTTATTTAATTTTATATAATTTTTATTTTCGTATTTTTTAATATTAATATTTTATTTTAATTATTTATTCTAACTAGTCCATTTTAACACACTTTTTTTTATTGATTTTATATTTATGACTTAAAATTATTGTTAGCATTTGGTTTTTGGGATAAAGGTTGACCACTGTCTCATGGCCAACCTGACTTTTTCTTGAAATTTTATTTCACATTTTCAATTTATTTTGGATTTATTTTTGACCTAGTTTGGTTGGTGGACTTTTAATTTGACTTCTGTTTTATTTTAATTAATCCACGTACCAATTTTCGTTATTTTTAAAATCTTTTTGGGGGATGATGATGTCCTGACCCCTTCTTATTTAGTTTAACTTTTCATAATTTTCTTGATTAATTTACTATTTATTCTTGATTTATTTCTAACCTAGTCTTATTAATTGTCTTTTGGTTTGACCTATGTTTTGTTTTAATTAATTCACGTGCCAATTTTCATTATTTTTAAAATCTTTTTGGGGTATGATGATGTCCTGACCCCACCTTATTTAGTTTAATTTTTCATAATTTTCTTGATTAATTTGATATTTATTTGATATTTTTTAAGTTGACTTGAATTTTCAGTTGACTTCTTTATGATCGATGTTTGACTTAGGGATTGCTTATGGCAATTGAAGAGATTATTTGATCCTCCCTCGTTCATCTCATATGCCATGTATTAGAGGCCTTTTACCTTGATTTTATTTGGTCCTTACCTCATTTCCTGATTAAATTATTCAATGGACCCTTCGTGTGCATATTTTCATTTGTTTGATTCATCTATTATCTTTTATACTTGTTTCTCTCATTCATGCTTTCTATTGCTTGATTATTTAACATGTTCATACTCCCATGCATTGTTTAAATGCTCCATTATTTGATTCTTTGGTTTGATTATATATTGTTTATTTATCCGATCTGATTGATAACTGTTGTCTACTTGTATGATGTATGAGGCATATATTCTTATTGTTTGTTTGCCATGAACAATCCCCATTCATAACAAATGTGCCCCTCTCCCATAAAGTGTATAATAGTTATTTCTTTATTTCTTTAGTCACCTGTTAATACAAGAATTAAAACGAACATCCGATAACCATTTCAAAATAAGATCAAAAGCTCGATCCAACGTCGAGTAATCATTTTCAAAACTTAACAGAACCAGCACACATTCATCCATCCTCTTGTAAGTCGATTTCCTCAGGCATCACCATCTACTTGTAAGTCGATTGCATCCAACATCACCATCTACCCTTATCCGTAACTCCTCTCCGCGCTCCATCCGTCGACTCTTGTTCCGTTTAGGTAGCACCCATTAGGTAGAACCCTTTGTCTGATAACATAGGTAGAATTCCCTTATTCTTTGCATGCTAACATTAGGTAGATGTTCCCCTTTGTAAATCCTAACACATAGGTCCATATTGCATGACAACTCTAGAGCAGAGCTTCCCCACTTTTAGACCTTTCGTGCGTCTCCGATCTTGTGGCATGTCAGTCCGTTCTATTGCAAAGAGGTAACTGCCTAAGACTCGATTCAGCGAGTTGCGACACCTACTGCTAGGACGTTGAACACACTGCCACCCTCCTTTGACATAGCTGGTGTCCTCTTTTGTAAGTCCATGTTCAGATGGCAATCCTTAACCCCTAGTTAGCCGAACTACATTTTGCTCTGATTCTCATTCCAGATGAGATACGTAGGCATAAGACGCGGCGTCTTACCGAGCACACTTCTCTTTAACCCATAGGTAGCCGAGCTACGAAGACTCTAATTCTCATACTCATATGAGATACGTAGGCAGTGGATGCGACATCCTTGCGAGTCATTTTCTTTTAACCTTCCTTTTAGTAAATAGTACTTTAGATATACCTACACCCTTTAGACTAGAACAACACTTATGAAAAGGGCTCCCTAGGAGTACCTAGGATGTTTTGGGTGCTTAAAACCTTCCCATTGCATAACCAACCCCCTTACCCAGATCTCTGACATTTTTACTAGTTTTTGATTCGATAAAACTTTTAGGTTTTTGTTCGCTTTCTAACCATTCCTTTGGATAAATAGAAGTGCGATGGCGACTCGACTTGTATGGTTTACCTTGGATTTAGTCAATATCTCTAATGGTAACGAATACCCCGCTACAGAAAAGTGGCGACTGTGCTGGGGACTATCATTTGCCTAATGGGTTTTGCCTACTTTTCATATTTGTTGTATTGTATGGTATATTGCTTTGTGACATATTTTTGTGCAATTTGGGATTACTGTATTGTATGTAATGATTGAATTGTTTTAATATTAATTCCTTGTATGCTTGGTGATCTTTGTGAGATGAGTTCTATACCCGAACTCAAGTGCACTTAGGATAGGAGAATGGCATAGTCTTGTTGACTTGTGTGGAGTTATTCCTTAGCAAGTTGACTTGCAAGCCTATTCACTTGGTCGAGGTTATGTTGGGATCGATAATGTCACACGAGTAGTCGTGGTTAGGCATTACTCTTTCCAATATATGCCTTAGAAGCCAAGGACCTTAGTTTACCACACCCATCTTGGCCTATTTTTTAGGACGTAGTGCGAAGATCGTTCAAGTGTAAGATTTGATACGATTCTTACGCGATACTACACTCATAAGAGTCTCTCTTGAGAATATTTTTGGAATAAGAGTATTCGTTTATCCGATAATATCCGAAAGATAGGATGATGACTATGGGAACCTCTTGTAGAACATGATTGTCAGGTTTAACCATAATACACTCCCTTTGGGTGGTTCTTAACCAAGACTCCATGCTCGCGACTCGCAACAAACCCTTGATTCATGGTTGATCCATTCTTGTGTATCCTTAATATCAATGGAACTTGGGTGTTGATAAGGTGTAAACCATAATCCACCAAAATGGATGATTGATATTAAGGATGACTTGATCCATCCCATGACCTTTGTGTGGTGTGATTTACTTGATCCTTGAGTGGGATTGTTGCATCCATGCATTCATGCATTCATACACATCCATATCATCAACAATGAGAAAATTTTCAAGGAACTTAAGAGGTCTATTTGCAAATTTTTAGACACGGATAAACAAAGAAGGAATACGAAGAAGTACAGTTTCAGACGACCCGACTTGAAAGAGTTAAGGAGTTTGACATCCTATGTATTAGATCCCTTGGAATTCAAGGCTCGTCATGGGAAGCTTATGTCTATTCTGGCTACTCAAGTGGATGAAGGTCTAATGAGTGTGTTGGTGCAGTTCTATGATCCCTTGTACCATTGCTTCACTTTTCCGGATTTCCAGCTTTTGCCCACGCTTGAGAAGTATGCCTATCTTGTGGGCATACCTATCCTAGACCAGTTGTCGTTCAGTGGCTTGGAGAGAGTTCCTTCTTCTCAAGAGATTGCTGATCTGTTGCGTATAGATGAACCTATTATTGGTGCTCATATGACTACCAAAGGTGGAATTTAAGGTCTCCCGTCTGATTTCCTCATTGATCAAGCTACTATGTTTGGGAAGGCCATGAGTGAGGACGCCTTTGAGGCCATATTTGTACTTCTCATCTATGGGCTAGTGTTATTCCCCAACATCGACAAGTTTGTGGATGTGAACGCCATTAGGATTTTCTCTACTCTTAATCCCATTCCTACTATGTTGGGTGACACTTATTTCTCTTTGCATATGAGGAATGCAAAGGGCGGTGGTACCATTGTGTGTTGTTTGCCTCTGTTGTACAAGTGGTTTATTTCGCACTTGCCTCAGACGCTCGCCTTCAAGGAGAACAAAGGATGTCTACGGTGGTCCACGAGACTTATGTCTCTCACTAATGATGATATCTTTTGGTACAACCGTGTATATGATGGTGTGCATATTATCGACTCTTGTGGTGAATTCTCCAATGTACCTCTTCTTGGTACATGCGGTGGAATTAACTACAACCCTATTTTGGCACGTAGTCAGCTTGGGTTCCCCCTAAAGGATAAACCCAATAACATTCTGTTAGAGGGCGTGTTCTTTCAGGAGGGTAAAGATCCCCAAGGCTTGAAGGGCAGGATGGTCCGCGCTTGGCGCAAGATCCATAAGAAAGGAAGAAAGGAGCTAGGTCCGAAAAACTGTATCGCTTTGGAACCCTATACCTCTTGGGTTAGGAGGAGAGCTTCCGAGTACCTCATGCCTTATGAGTATCCAAGACCCACACCTTTGGTTGTGGCTGGGCCTTCAACCCTCCCTAGCCAAGGAGTAGAGGAGTTGGGAGACGAAGACCGTTCGCGTGCTTGGATCCATGAACGAGAGGAGTTGCTTCAGCAGATCAAAGAGAAGGATGCTTTGATAGAGTTCCTTGAGCACCAGGTTATTGATGATCCTGATGACGCATTGACTTCTCTACTTCCTCATTCTTCCAAGTTTTGGAAGGGGAAGTATGATCGACTCGCCAAAGAGAAGGCAGATATGGAGGCAGCCTATGAGAGGGAGGTGAAGAGGCTTCGTGCAGCTTATCTTCCGGTCTCGAGGGCTTTGGACGATTGCTTCTAGGGATCCATAGGATGTTCATTTTCCTTCTCTCTTGTATTGTATTTGGTTACCAAGACTGCACTTCTTTGGCGTAAAAACATTTCCAAATATTAATTGACGTGATATTTTCGTATGTGATAAACGTTTAATATTTCCAAAATTTGCAAATAAGACTCTAAAGTTCCTCTGATATAAAAATTAAATCATAAGCATTGCATGCATCATGTTTATCTATTCCTAGGGGTTTATATCTTCTTCTTGATTCTAGTCGGGGTTTTCTTACACTGTTTATCTAATGTGAGACTGGAATCAAGGGGTAGAATACCCTTTGAAATTGATAAACATGTCATTGCATTTGCATATTCATTAGAATGTCTTGCATAACAGGTACCGCCGCAGTGTTCTCATCTTGTTTGGTATTCCATTATTAGGATAGCTGACTCAGGCATTCACCGATACGGTACCCGAAGGAATCAATAGAGAGCAATGGAAGGTTTACAAGCAGAGCTCGCTGAGATGAGGATTCGCATGAATTGGTTCATGGAAGTGATCTAAGGAGTGGCTTAGGGATAGCAGGAGATTAGATTGTTGGTACAGGGGAATCCCCCTACTACTCAACCGGAGGTTGTGGCTGATCCTCCCGCTGGAGAGGCTAATGGACCCAATGGACCGGGGCCTATCCCAATCCCACATGGCAACCTTGGTCAACAACCCATCCATGATGATCAGGAGGATCAATTCCCCCTGCTTCAGGAGGACTTTGGCATGGGCCATGGTATGGACCCTATGTTTCAGAGACTGGAAGAGAGGTTGAAAGTTGTGGAAGGGCAGAATGCTCTTGGTGTGGATGTTGCTGACTTGGGGCTGGTCCCAGGCGTGAGAGTTCCGCCAAAATTCAAAGTCCCCATGTTTGATAAGTACAATGGCAACTCTTGCCCGAAGACTCATGTACAAGCTTACTTCCGCAAGATGATCGCGTATTCTGATGATGAGAAGCTGCTCATGTACTTCTTCCAGGACAACGTAGCTGGGGCATCCTTGGAGTGGTATATGAGGCTGGACAGATCCCATATTCGCTGTTGGAGAGACTTGGATGAGGCATTTGTGAAGCAATATCAGTACAATGCGGATATGGCACTTGACAGGACTCAACTACAAAATCTGTCTCTCAAGAGCAACGAGTGCTTCAAAGAGTATGCTCAACGCTGGAGAGAGTTGGCTTCCCGTGTTCAGCCTCCGATGTTGGAAAAAGAGATGGCCAACATGCTTATGAACACACTTCCTGGATCTTATTTGGAGCGTCTGGTGGGTTGCAACGCCTCGAATTTTGCTGATGTGGTCTCTACCAGTGAGAGGGTGGAGAACTACTTGAAGACATGTAAGATCCAAAATGGGGTTGGATTATCTTCGGGGTCAAAGAAGCTGTTCTTAGGAGGACATAAGAGGAGAGAAGGGGATGCAAATGCCATATCTTCTTATCAGAACAGGGGTAACCGGAGGAATAACTTTCAGAATTACCATCAACAACCTTATGTTGCAGCAATGACCATTCCGGCTGCAGCACCAGTGCAACAACAACAACCTCAACGTCAACAAAATCGATACCAACAACAACAGGGTAATAGACCTGCTTATCAACAGAGACAGAGGATGATGGATAGGCGTTTCGACACTCTTCCGATGTCATATGCCCAGTTGCTTCCCAACCTTCAACATTTGCAACTTGTGCAGTTACACACTTTGGCTCCTCCCGTTGGCAGGCTTCCAGTGGGTTATGACGCCAATGCTAGGTGTAATTTCCACTCTGGGGCACCTGGCCACACTATTGAGAACTGCAAAGCTTTTAAGCACGTAGTTCAGGACCTTATTGATTCAAAGGCCATTAACTTTGTGCCGACTCCTAATGTTGTCAACAATCCTATGCCGCAACATGGTAGAGCAAATGTTAACATGGTTGAAGGAGAAGTCAAATTAGTCAAGGAGGTGTTGAAGCTGAAGACTCCGCTGTTAGAAATCAAAGAATACTTGCTAAAGGCAGATGTTTTCCCCGACTGTGGGAGCGGTTGTTTGGGTTGTGTTGCATAGAGTGGGGGTTGTGTGAAGTTGCAGCAGGGTATCCAGGCCTTGCTTGACGATGGTATCCTCCAAGCTGAAGACTTATCTGCCCAAAGGTATGTTGAAGGGGTTGTTGAAGGGGTTGTTGAGAATGCAGATGTTGATCCTCTCTTTCCTGAAGATGCTGAAGAATTTACAAATGTTGTTCCTGCTGATTTTGTAATTCCCAATGATGTAATTAATTTTTCTGATGCTGTTGCTGATATTCCAAACATGGTGTTTGATTCTGATGTACTTGCTGAACTTGATTCCGATGTTTCAGATGTTTGTACTTCAACAAAATAAGATTTCTGAGTATGACTGTGACATTGCCACTATCACAATTTTCTACCCGACCGCTCAGATCAGTGCGCCAGTAGCGCAACCGGTGCCACCGCATCAATCCACTATGACCATCACGACCCCTGGTCCTATACCTTTCACCAGCGAAACAGCCATTCCTTGGCATTACGGGGGGAGTGTGTACACGCATGATCATGATCATGGAGTGGAGGAGCCACTGAAAGTAGAAGAGGTGCAGGATCAGAAGTCTGAACCTGGAATTGAGATAAAAGATCCCGTAGTGGACAATGTTGGTGGAATCAGACGATTCACTAGAAGTGGTAGACTGTTCTCACCACCGGTTACCCAACCTGATAGTGCTGACGCCGCGGCGAAGGTTGTGAATGAGGGTACCTCTGCACCACAGGCTGGCTCTGAGCCTGCTTTTGTGAAGGATGTGGACGAACTTTTGAGAATTATAAAGAAAAGTGATTACAAGGTAGTCGATCAGTTGATTCAGACGCCATCCAAGATATCTATTCTCTCACTCCTGCTATGTTCGGAGGCACACATGGAGGCACTCCTGAAGGTCCTTAATGCTGCATATGTGCCTCAAGAGATCTCAGTGAACCAACTAGAAGGGATCGTTGCAAATGTTCATACAAGCAACGGGTTGGGTTTTACTAATTCTGACTTGACGCCAGCTGGACGCGATCATAACAAGGCTTTGCACATCTCGATGGAGTGTAAAGACACTGTGCTATCCCATGTTCTGGTGGATACAAGTTCCTCTCTCAATGTGATACCCAAGAGAGCCCTGTCAAGGTTAGATGTAGAAGGTTTGATCTTGAAGCCTTCCGATCTTGTGGTAAGAGCCTTCGATGGTTCTAAGAGGTCGGTGTTCGGAGAGGTAGAATTTCCAATTCAGATTGGATCACAAACCTTTAACACCGTATTCTATGTGATGGATATCAGTCCTTCGTATAGCTGCGTGCTGGGTCGTCCTTGGATCCACAATGCTGGGGCAATCTCCTCGACCTTGCATCAGAAGATCAAGTTCCCGGTCAACGGAAGAATTATCACTGTTTGTGGTGAGGAGGATATTCTGGTCAGTAACCTGTCTACATTCAAGTATGTAGAGGTAGAAGGTGAGATTCATGAGACCCTGTGTCAGGCCTTTGAGGCAGTTCAAGTTAAGGATGCAGCTCCAGTGGAAGAGGTTGAAGCAGGTGCATCTTTTTCGTCCTTCAAGCAGGCACAGGCCTTGGTAAATTCAGGTGTTGCTCCCGGTTGGGGACGTCTGGTGGATTTACCTGTAAAGGAAGACAAGTTTGGGATTGGGTATCAGCCGACATTGACTTCTACAACTTCAACGCCTCAGACTCGTCAGGGGCCAATTACTATCTCCAGTGCTGGCATCATTCAGTACGGCCAGGTCTCTGCAATCAACAAAGAAGATGGGGATAGTGATTGCGACATTGACAACTGGGTGCGTCCAAGGGTCCCGGGTGAAGTTCTCCGCAATTGTAGAGATTATCCAAGTCACTCTTTTTAAAGAGTAATTTTCTTTGTTTATTCATGCATATCCAAGTCTTACATTCCGCCCAGGGCGTGATGACTCATTGTAGGGCTCATCTATGTGGATATCTGCATTTTTTATCATAAATAAAGGACGTCTTTTTGCATTCAAATATTTTGTTCACTGTCTTTCTATTTTTGCAGTTTTCAAAAATCTAAAATATAAAAAAAATATACATTTGGCAATGTTTTGTTTAGTTTCCACTTCTTGTTCACACTCATAAGCACATACCATCACTCATGCAGATGCACGTCACCGGATCCTATTGATAGCAGTTCTGCTATGGCTCGCTTTGGCTTTGAAAATCCAATCTTTCAAGCTGAAGAAGAGGGTGATGAAGACTGTGAACTCCCTGAAGAACTTGCCAGGTTATTAAAACAGGAGGAAAGGGTCATTCAACCGCATCAAGAGTCTGTTGAAGTGATTAACCTCGGCACCGAGGGCGCCAAGAGAGAAATCAAGATAGGGGCTGCTTTGGAAGATAATGTGAAGAAGGGGCTGATTGAATTGTTGCAAGAGTATGTTGACATCTTCGCTTAGTCTTATCAGGACATGCCAGGGCTTGACATAGACATTGTGGTACACCGTTTGCCTCTCAAAGAGGATTGTCCTCTGGTCAAGCAGAAGCTCAAAAGAACAAGACCAGAGATGGCTGTCAAGATAAAGGAAGAAGTGCAAAAATAGTTGGATGCAGGGTTTCTAGCGGTTACAAATTATCCACCATGGGTTGCAAATATCGTTCCAGTACCTAAAAAGGATGGAAAGGTACGGATGTGTGTTGACACCAGGATCTGAACAGAGCTAGTCCTAAAGATGATTTCCCATTACCTCACATCGACGTTTTGGTGGATAACACGGCTCAGTTCTCGGTATTCTCCTTCATGGATGGCTTTTCTGGCTATAATCAAATTAAGATGGCACCAGAAGACATGGAGAAGACAACTTTCATAACCCCATGGGGCACCTTCTGCTATAAGGTGGTGCCGTTTGGTCTGAAAAATGCTGGGGCAACATATCAACGAGCTATGGTAACTCTTTTCCATGATATGATTTATCATGAAATTGAGGTTTATGTTGATGATATGATTGCCAAATATCAGAAGGAAGAAGAACATCTGGTGAATTTGCAGAAACTGTTTGAGCGTTTGAGGAAATTCAAGCTGAGGCTTAATCCGAACAAGTGTACTTTCGGGGTGAGATCTGGAAAACTGCTGGATTTTATTGTTAGTGAAAAAGGGATTGAGGTGGATCCGGCCAAAGTGAAAGCAATACAAGAAATGCCTGAGCCAAGAACAGAAAAACAAGTCCGTGGTTTCTTATGAAGGTTGAACTACATTGCAATGTTCATCTCTCACCTAACAGCCACGTGTGAGCCAATATTCAAATTGTTGAGAAAAGATCAGGCCATCAGGTGGAATGATGATTGCCAAAGGGCTTTCGAGAAGACAAAAGAGTATTTGCAGAATCCTCCAATCCTTATGCCTCCAGTCCCAGGGAGACCGCTGACTATGTATTTGACAGTACTTGATAATTCCATGGGTTGTGTTCTCGGTCAACACGACGAGACAGGTAGGAAAGAGCATGCCATCTACTACCTAAGTAAAAAATTCACAGATTGCGAGTCGAGATACTCAATGCTTGAAAAGACATGTTGTGCACTTGCATGGGCTGCTAAGCGATTGAGACAATACATGCTGACTCACACGACCTTACTGATCTCCAAAATTGATCCAGTCAAGTATATATTTGAGAAGCCAGCTCTCACCGGAAGGGTTGCTCGTTGGCAAATGGTACTGACAGAGTACGACATCCAATATACATCCCAGAAAGCCATCAAAGGGAGTATTCTGTCAGACTATCTTGCTCAGCAGCCGATTGATGATTATGAGCCGATGAAGTTTGATTTTCCGGATGAAGACATCATGTTCCTCAAGATGAAAGACTGTGAAGAGCCAGTTGTTGAGGAGGGACCTGATCCAGATGAAAAGTGGACTTTAATGTTTGATGGGGCCATCAATGCCAAAGGAAGTGGAATTGGTGCTGTCATTACCACTCCGAAAGGTACCCACATGCCTTTCACTGCTCGTCTGACTTTTGAGTGTACCAATAATGAAGCTGAGTATGAGGCCTGTATCTTGGGTATTGAGCAAGCCATTGATTTGAGAATCAAGACTCTGGACATCTTCGGAGATTCAGCTCTAGTGATCAATCAAGTGAATGGTGATTGGAATACTCTCCAGCCTAATCTGGTCCCCTACAGAGATTACACGAGAAGACTGTTGACTTTCTTCACAACAGTAAAGCTATATCATATACCTCGTGACGAGAACCAGATGGCAGATGCTCTTGCTACTCTATCCTCCATGATCAAGGTGATTCGGTGGAACCATGTTCCCAGGATTGATGTTATGCGCCTTGATAGGGCTGTGTATGTGTTTGCTGCTGAAGTGGTAGTAGATGACAAGCCCTGGTATCACGACATCAAGTGCTTTCTGAAGAATCAAGAGTACCCTACAGAGGCATCCAACAATGATAGAAAGACTTTGAGAAGATTGGCAGGCAGTTTCTTTTTGAACAAAGACGATGTGCTGTATAAGAGGAACTTCGACATGGTTTTGCTCAGATGCGTGGATAGACACGAAGCGGACATGTTAATGCAAGAAGTTCATGAAGGCTCCTTCGGTACTCATGCCGACGAACATGCAATGGCTAAGAAATTGTTGAGAGCGGGTTATTACTGGATAACCATGGAATCTGATTGTTTCAAATATGCTCGGAAGTGTCATAAATGCCAGATTTATGCTGATAAGGTGCATGTGCCGCCAAATCCTCTGAATGTGATGTCTTCGCCATGGCCGTTTGCTATGTGGGGCATTGATATGATTAGAAAGATTGAGCCGACTGCTTCCAATGGGCATTGTTTCATCCTTGTTGCCATCGACTATTTAACCAAGTGGGTCGAAGCAGCGTCATTTGCGAAGGTCACCAGACATGTGGTTACCCGATTCATTAAGAAAGAAATCATTTATCATTATGGGATTCCCGAAAGAATCATTACTGATAATGGTTCTAACCTCAATAACAAAATGATGAAGGAGTTGTGCAAGAACTTCAACATTCAACATCATAACTCTTACCTTTATCGTCATAAGATGAACGGTGTTGTTGAGGCAGCAAATAAGAACATAAAGAAGATTGTGCAGAAGATGGTCGTTACATACAGGGATTGACATGAGATGCTACCCTTCGCCTTGCATGGGTATCGTACTTCAGTACGTACATCGACCGGGGCAACCCCTTATTCCCTTGTGTATGGTATGGAAGCAGTCCTACCTGTTGAAGTGGAGATTCCTTCTCTAAGAGTCATGTTGGATGTCAAGTTAGACGAAGTTGAATGGATTCAGACAAGGTTCAATGAGTTGAGTCTTATCGAAGAGAAGCGAATGGCAGCCATTTGTCATGGGTAGTTGTATCAGAGTCGGATGAAGATAGCCTTTGATCAGAAAGTGCGTCCTCGATGCTTCCAAGTCGGAGATTTGGTGTTGAAAAGGATCCTTCCTCCTCAGACAGATCACAGGGGCAAGTGGACTCCTAACTATGATGGACCGTATATTGTCACCAAGGTTTTTGATGGCGGAGCCTTAATGCTTGTAACTATGGATGGTGAAAACTTCACTTCTCCTGTGAACTCAGACGCAGTTAAAAAATACTTCGCATAAAATAGACCCGCTGGGCATCCCGGCGAACCAAGAAAATGAAAAAGGTTCGGGCAAAAGTTAGGGATTAAAAAATGAAAAGATTGTACACCCGGTAAGTTGAAAACCTGAAAGGGCAACTTAGGCAAAAATGGGTATCCCGGTGGATTGTAAACCCGAAAGGGCGGTCCAGGCAAAACTTAGGGATTAAGCGAATGGTTGCGTTCTGAGTAGTTTTGGATATCATCTCGTGTTGATAACCAGAAACTTCCGAAGGATAGGAAACAGTCCAATCACCTTTTTCGGAAAGCTAATCATCTGGAGGATCTTGAAGATGAGCGAATCATAGCAGAATTGGAACCCGATAGAAATCCATTTCACATTGCCATTAGATTAATTTCTGCTTTTATCTGTTGTGCAATTACCTCTTTCCAGGGATTTCTTCCTGATATAAATACCTATTCAGAGGCCACTCAATCAATAAAATCATGTTATTCAGTACATCTCGGTGTTCATTTTCATTTTACTGTTTTGTTTGCAAAAATGACATTCGAATTTTTGATAAACATTGCATCATGAAACATAAGAGCTTTACAGGTACGTGCTTAATAAACATTGAAAATTGCTGTAAATTTTAAGTGCTTTGGATCGTCTATTCAGAACAGGTACACTCGGGGCATTTCCTTGAGGTTCCCAGCAGATGATCGCCGATGTTTTTTCCTCAACAGTTGGTATTCAGTATCTTATCCCTGCAAAGTTGGTTCAAGCGTTGGATTCTTCAATCCCCAGCAGGCTCTCACTGTTGTACTTCCCTAAGCATTTGTTTCAGATTATACATTCACCAGTAGAGTCGACAGTGTCAGACTGTATATCCCCAGCGGAGTTGACAATGCCAGACTATATCTTCCCAGCAGAAGCGACTGCTCCTCAGAGTTCGATGCCAGATCGATGATCTCAATGCCATATTCATGGTTTCTTTCCTTGAAGCAGAATCTTGGTACTATATCGGTGCTTGCTTCCCCTGCTGAATCGTCTCTCTCGCAGATTATGGTTGCCAGAACCACTGTCGCTTTCCTCAGCAACAAGTTTTCAGTGCCATTCTCTCCCCAGTCAGAGCCTCGGTATTTTGTTATTTTCCAGAACACCGTGTGGCGGGTCATTTCCCCACAGAGTTCTTTGTGCTGTGCATCTCCAACAGCCTTGCCAGGGTCCAGAAGATGGTGATCATTTCCCCAGCAGAATTCCTTGCCTCAGCTTGGCGTTCTCTCTAATAAAGCATTTCGCATCCCTGCATGTAAAATCATATTGCATTGCATCCTCCCAAATTGCGTAGCATTTCCATTTTCAGGGAGCATTACGCCATTGAAAAATTCAAACATACGCATGTAAAGCATAAGGAATTCTCGGTATCCCAAGTGATAAGCCAGAAGTTGTTTCCAGTACTCAGACTGAAGATTGTTCATGACTTATCTTTATTATTCCCAGCAGGGGTCGTTGGCCGTCGCGCCGCCTCAATTATCATTTTCCCTATTTCTGCCGATGTTGACAAGCATGAAAGTTTCCGGTATTCAGACCGAAGTGGCATTTAGGCCAGTTTTTCGATGTTCAGATCGAAGAAGTTTCCGACATTCAGGTCGATGCAACTTGTGGCATTCAAGCCAGTTTTCTGGTATTCAGACCGAAGTGGCATTCAGGCCAGTTTTCCGATGTTCAGATCGAACAAGTTTCCGACATTCAGGTCAATGCAACTTGTGGCATTTAGGCCAAGTTTCCGGTATTCAGACCGAAGTGGCATTCAGGCCCGTTTCCCGGTGTTCAGACCGATGTTTGATAATCTAATATCTTCCGATGTTCAGATCGAAGAAGTTTCCGACATTCAGGTCGATGCAACTTGTGGCATTCAGGCCAAGTTTCCGGTATTCAGACCGAAGTGGCACTCAGGCCAGTTTCCCGGTGTTCAGATCGAGGTTTGATAATCTAATATCTTCCGATGTTCAGATCGAAGAAGTTTTCGACATTCAGGTCGATGGAACTTGTGGCATTCAGGCCAGTTTTCCGATATTCAAACCAAAGTGGCATTCAGGCCAGTTTCCCGGTGTTCAGGCCGATGTTTGATAATCAAGTATCGTCCGATGCTCAGATCGAAGTCATTTCCAGTATTCAGATTGATGAGCGGCATTCAGGCCATGGTTATTTCTATGTTACCATTTATTTTGGTATTCAGGCTAACATTCCTTGTTTCGGTGTTCAGACCGACTCTCACCGTACCAGACGAATTCTTTTTCAAGACCACCTCTTGGCCGATTCTGACAGGTATTGTTACTTCATTTTTTCACTTCAGTGTAAATTTTCGGGCTTTTATCGTATTCAATCACTTGATACCTCGAAAGTGCGAAATCCGTTGCTATCCTCCTTTCGGGTTTCCAGTTGATTGAATAAGGGCAGCTGTAATACCCCAAAATTTACCCTTCATTTTTCCTGGAAGCATAGGATTATGTTTTATACTTCATTAGCATCATATTAGGTCATACTCATTGCATACTGCATTAGTGACATGGAGATCAGGTTTTGATCGATCACTCCTTAACAAAAGGAGCCCACACAAAGCAAGATTGAGAATTGGACTTCATTTTCTAAGTATACAAGTCTCAAGGGTCTCATGGGGGTCCAAGTATCTTATTATGGTCCTCAGTTCATCAGTGATGGATTCAAAGCTATCAGAGTGTTCATCTGGATTTAATCAGAAATCAGGGTTTCATGGCTACCTGCAACAGGAAATGTTTGGTTGGAAGTAGATGAGTTCATCCATGTCATGATTAGAGAGGCATCTTGGCCTAGGAAGATTCACAATTATCTCAGGAAGATCCATTGGCAATCAGTGCAATCAGTTCCTGATCATTTTGCCCTAAAACTAGGGTTTGGTATAATATCAGTTTATTTCTGATTCTTTGGGTGAAACTCTTTTCCATGGCCTTCCATATGTCCACAAGGGTCTACATACAAAAAATCAGCTCTTTATTTGAGCTAGAAGTGCTTCAATTGATCAATGGAATCAGGAATCAGACAGTTTGGGAAAAGACAACTGTGGGGCCAGAAAAGTCAACTCCTGACATTTTGAGAGTGGAATCTAAAAATCCATGCCTAGGGGATCCTACATGTGAAATTTGATCAAGTTTGGATCATGGATTCATCATTTAATCAGGAATTGGAAAAGTTACTTAATTTGGAAATGGTTGACTTTCCATTTAGGGCAAGTTTTTATGATCGTTGCACTCACTTTAAGTCCATTTTGCATCAAGATAAAAACTCCATTTGAACATTTCTCCAACATGAAAGTTGTTCCTCTTGTTCCAAGCTTTCTAGAGATATAAAGTTCGCTTCATTTGGATTAGAATTGAGAATGTTATGCTTAGTCAAAGTGAGACATTTTTTTAGGACACTTAAAAAAATTTCTAAGTCCAAAATCTTCAAAATTTGTCAAGACTTCTTGGCCAGTTTTCTTGCACTTCAAGGAATTATTTGAAAATACTTTATTCACAACAATTGTACCTTTCCATGTCCTCTTTCACATCCTTTTAGAATCATCTCATTTTGATCCATGGTTTGAGAGATACATTCATTTAAAGTGGGCACCATGACTTGATTTTCTAGGCAGATTTTGGGTCTGGCTGGCCCAATCAGATTTTCTAAGCATGCTGCACAAACCAGTCACGTTTTTTTTTACATCTTTTGGCCATGCATTGGACATCCATTCACTTAAGTTTGGCCCAAAATAACAACATTTTACACCTCACTTCACACTTTTATTCATATGGATAAATCACTTATTAAAAAGCCCATGAGAACACCTAATCCACCCTATTTAAGAAACTGAAACCCTAACCCTAGAGGAGCATTGGAATTTCGTGGCAAGGAGGCAAAGCTTCATCACATATCAGATTCCATTCCACTTCTATTTTCCATTAGATAATCATATCTTCCATGGCCATGTTTTAATATATCTGCGCTTGCTTACCATGTTCATCACCATTAATCCTTCCATTTTCATATTCCTTTTTCTTATTTAAAATATTTTCTTCGTCCATAAAATTACCCAAAATATTTTTCACTTTTCTTAACGTTTTATTCAATTTTGTATAATTTTTATTTTCGTATTTTTTAATATTAATATTTTATTTTAATTATTTATTCTAACTAGTCCATTTTAACACACTTTTTTTATTGATTTTATTTTTATGAATTAAAATTATTGTTAGCATTTGGTTTTTGGGATGAAGGTTGACCACTGTCTCATGGTCAACCTGACCTTTTCTTGGAATTTTATTTCACATTTTCAATTTATTTTGGACTTATTTTTGACCTAGTTTGGTTGGTGGACTTTTAATTTGACTTCTGTTTGATTTTAATTAATCGACGTACCAATTTTCGTTATTTTAAAAATCTTTTTGGGGGATGATTATATCCTGACCCCAATTTATTTAGTTTAATTTTTCATAATTTTCTTGATTAATTTACTATTTATTCTTGATTTATTTCTAACCTAGTCTTATTAATTGACTTTTGGTTTGACCTATGTTTTGTTTTAATTAATTCACGTGCCAATTTTCATTAATTTTAAACTTTTTTTGGGGGATGATGATGTCCTGACCCCACCTTATTTAGTTTAATTTTTCATAATTTTCTTGATTAATTTGCTATTTATTTGTTATTTTTTAAGTTGACTTGAATTTTCAATTGACTTCTTTATGATCGATGTTTGACTTAGGGATTGCTTATGGCAATTGAAGAGATCTTTTGATCCTCCCTCATTCATCACATATGCCATGTATTAGAGACCTTTTACCTTGATTTTATTTGGTCCTTACCTCATTTCCTGATTAAATTATTCAGTGGACCCTTCGTGTGCATATTTTCATTTGTTTGATTCATCTATTATCTTTTATACTTGTTTCTCTCATTCATGCTTTCTATTGCTTGATTATTTAACATGTTCATACTCCCATGCATTGTTTAAATGCTCCATTATTTGATTCTTTGGTTTGATTATATATTGTTTATTTATCTGATCTGATTGATAACTGTTGCCTACTTGTATGATGTATGAGGCATATATTCTTATTGTTTGTTTGCCATGAATAATCCCCATTCATAACAAATGTACCCCTCTCCCATAAAGTGTATAATAATTATTTCTTTATTTCTTTAGTCACCTATAAATACAAGAATTAAAACGAACATCCGATAACCATTTCAAAATAAGATCAAAAGCTCGATCCAACGTCGAGTAATCATTTTCAAAACTCAATAGAACCGTCACGCATTCATCCATCCTCTTGTAAGTCGATTGCCTCAGGCATCGCCATCTACCTGTAAGTCGATTGCCTCCGGCATCGCCATCTACCCTTATCCGTAACTCCTCTCCGCGCTCCATCCGTCGACTCTTGTTCCGTTTAGGTAGCACCCATTAGGTAGAACCCTTTGTATGATAACATAGGTAGAATTCCCTTATTCTTTGCATGCTAACATTAGGTAGATGTTCCCCTTTGTAAATCCTAACACATAGGTCCATATTGCATGACAACTCTAGAGCAGAGCTTCCCCACTTTTAGACCTTCCATGCGTCTCCGATCTTGTGGCATGTCAGTCCGTTCTATTGCAAAGAGGTAACTGCCTAAGACTTGATTCAGCGAGCTGCGACACCTATTGCTAGGACGTTAAACACATTGCCCACCCTCCTTTGACACAACTGGTGTCCTCTTTTGTAAGTCCATGTTCAGATGGCAATCCCTAACCCTAGTTATCCGAACTACGTTTTGCTCTGCTTCTCATTCCAGATGAGATACGTAGGCATAAGACGCGACGTCTTACCGATAACACTTCTCTTTAACCCATAGGTGTAACACCTCAAAATTTGCCCTCCTCTCTTGGGACTAGCTTAACATATTACATATCATTTTTTAGGTCATTAGGCATTGCATATTGCATATCATGTGGTTACATTGTGCAAGCCATTCTCCCAAGTCTTGATCAGAAGAAAGGAGGTCATGTGCAAGCTAGGATTTCATTGGACTGGTCATTAATCATCTGAGGATGTGGAGGTCCAAATTAGGGTTTTGTGGTTCTCAAGGAGATTGGTCTTTATCTTGGTTGAAATGATTCATCATCATCATCATGGTCTGTCATCATCAAGTGTTGGAGCACATTCTTTGAGATTAGGGTTTTGACCACTGGTCAACCCTAATAAGTTGCATTGGACCAATCAGGGCATAGCAAGGAGATGGGGTCTATGATGGACATGGGGATCATCATGTGATTATATTGAGCTTATGGAAGCTAGGGGTTCATCATTGAGCCATTTCATCAGAGAATTGGGGCTCAGATTGATCAGTGCATTGCCAAATTCATCTATCAGTTGAAAAAGTCAACTGTGGTCAACTGTGCTTGATTTTATGGATTTGGAGGTAGGAGAGAGTTGGATATACTTCATTCATGTTGGAACAAGTGTTATTTGACATGTCAAAGCTCAAGAATGAAGAAAATAAAGTCAGGAGAAAAATTGCCAAAAATAGAAAGTGACTTGTAATGGAAGTTTCCAAAAATGGAAAGTTTTTGACCACAAAATTACATGTCCAAAAAAGCTTCAAATGAAAATTTGTTCAACATGAAAGTTGTAGATCTTGGTCTCACCTTTCCAAAAAGTCTAAGAACTTGAAATTCCCATGTATGGTTGACAAGTTATGGTCCATTCAATTTCAAAAAAGACCTATAATCAAAGGGGCATAACTTTCACATGGAGTGTCCAAAATGAGTGATCTTTCTATGAGCAAACTCCATTTCACATGTACTTTCATGGTGCATGATCAAAATTCATCAAAAATGGTCAATGCAAAAGGTCAATTTTCAAGTGTACAATTAAAATCCAAGGGCAAAATGGTCCAAGTTGAGAAATAATTGGAATTTTGGAATGGGAGTTTTTGCAACACATCACAAATGCCAAATAGAAATGGTTTGAACTGTCATGAGTTGTCAAGGATCAATATTTGGCTAGGCTATTTTTGAACTCTCACTTTAAGTGCATTTTTGGCATGGCATAGTGAAAATGAGAAATACAAGGCCAATTGACATGAGACCAAAGCCAACACATTCCAAATGGAATTTAGAAGATGTCTGAGCTGTCACATTGCTGTCATATAGCCTAATGTGAAATGTCACTTTTGCCCTTGCATTAAGAAAATGGCATTACACTAATTAACTCATTTTGGCTAATTTGGATTAAAAGGATGATTAAGGCATGAGTATAAAGCTCTAATTGTAACTGAATTGCAGAGGATAATCACATTTCTCAAGATCTCTAACCAACTTTCCCTCCATTTTCCAAATTCTCTCAAAATCTTCATCAAGCATTTTGGATCCAAACTTCACGAATTCTTCATCAAACTGCATGATTCCTTTTGATTCGTGCTCTACATGTGAAGGTGAAGATCTGTTTTGCCAAGCCATTGCCATAACCATCAAGAATCAAGACTGTCCAAAGCATGTTCATTCATGGAGTTTTGTGATTTCTTGCAATTGAAGCGATCCTGAGCTAAAGTGTGAGTTCCAGTCAACTTCCTCAACCTCCAACTCCATCTGTTTTGCATAATTGGAGCTAAACAAGCACAAATCCATTGCTGCCATCACCTACGAGGTATTTTTCGAATCTCACCTTTGCTCGAATTGTGATATGCGTTAGAAAGATCATTCAACGTAGAACATCATGCAAGTTGTGGTTTGTGAAATGATTAACTATAGAGAAAGAAATCATGTTTTGAAGTTTGATGTGTGTTTATGTTTTTGCTCGATCCCGATTATACAGTAGGAATTAGGTTACATGAGTTACATATTTGGAATCTACATGTTCATGCGGTTCCAATGATTATCTATTTGTTAATTTTCATTAAGGTTCATGGATTATGATTTCTGGTGATGTTGATGAAGAACGATGATGTTCTTATGATTTTCTGGAAAAATTAGCTTGTTTGATCTTCCAATTGCCTTTGCCGTTTGAATATTGTGTTTGCCGCGCTCAGGAACCAATCAGGAAGCGCCATTTCTTCTTTTCAATACGACGCCGTTTTGGCGAACTTCCTTAGAATTGCAAAATTGCCATTGCCTGATTTATTTAATTATTATTTCATTGTTGTTTTTCATTTTAATTTCATTTTTGATGCCATGACTTGTAAAATTCGTATCTCACTCAAAACACATCCAAATTTTGTGAAATTTTTTGCATAATATTCATGATGATGTGTAGAATTTTATGGTGATTTTTGTGGATTTTTTGCATGTGTAAAAAAATAATTGGCCTAGGGTTTGTTGAATGTGTCACATTTTTGTATGTTTTGCCAAAACCTTCATGAAATACTCATACTTCCAAAGAAATGGGTGAAAATTTTTGTGCTTATTCTGGACATTTTGATGGTGATTTTCATGTAGAGTTTGTGAATTTTGGATACTTGGTGATGGAGATATGATTTTTTGAATAGAGGTGTGACAATTTGTGTCACACCTAGCTAGGTCAACTTTCTGATTTTATTTGCCTGACCTAGAGATGTTGAATTGCTCCAATTTTTTGCATGAATGAATATTGATATGTCAAGATAACATGTGATTTTTGCTGGAATTTTTGGTTGCATTTTCTAATTGATTGATAATTTTCTTCTCTGTATGCTCATTTGGTAACCTTGTGTGACACATGTTGGCATTTTGCTTGTGAAATTCTCATATGGTATTGGATGAAGATGAAATTTGATATGTGGATTCTAGACACATTATAGGACATCATGGTTTTGATCCCATTCATTTCTAATATGTTTTCACTGTTTTATGAATTATTGAAGTGGATGCTTGTGTTGATGCCTTGAATTGGCTTGTATAAATGTGTCTGGACTTCTTGATTTTCATTGACCTACTTTCTTTTGTCCAATTGAGCTGAACATTGACATGCTATACATTGAATGTGTCCTGTTTAGGTGTGAATTTTTGTGGAATTAATTGAATTGTTTTGATATGCTTTTGATTGAGATAGTTCTGTTTAGTCATTTGAAGTTGCAAATTGCATGTTTGATGTTAAATTGTGCATAAAATGATAATGGTGAATGATATGAGCATGGGACCAATTGCATTTGCTTTTGATTTATTTGAATGTGATTTTGGATAAAATTCACTTGCTGTTTAGGATTTTTTATCACCTTTGGACCCTAGGCTTGGCCTAGTGGTCTAGTTTCTCACATTTGGTTTGGATTTTCAGGATTAAAAGTGCAAAAGGCTTAAGGAGAGAAATTCAAGTTGTAAATTGAGATTGTTTGATGTTGTAAACTAACATTGGCTTTGTGTTGTAGGTTTGATGCTTGAGTTTGAGCTCATGGCTTGCACTTATGTGCACTAACTTGTGTTGTCTGTATAGATTGATTTTTGCTGTTTATTGTTGGTTTGTCTGAGTACTGATGATACTTGATTGATTTCAGGTACATTTAGTCGCTTACAGTTCTTTAAGAACTTGCTTGCTGTTGCTTGGTTTTTTAACCAGTTGAGGTAGACTTTCTATACTTCATGTAGTCTGGAAGACCTGGCCTGTTACTTGGCCAGGCAACTGTCTGAAGTCCTCCTTAAGAGGCGATGATTGTGATTGTTTACTTTTGTGCCAAGCAGGTAAAGACCTCTATGAGGCAATTGGCGGATCATAGGGATATGCAATCTATCCCCCGCTATTCTGTTGAGTCGTCCCTCTGCTCACACCACTGTGTTGACGCATTGGGACACAATCCCAAGATCTTGTACTTTGTACAGTTGTGTCAGAGTCTTTGAGCGTAGAAGGGTCCCTCCATTCTGGACCCACGCTCCTTTGTCTAAAGCTCTCCCTGGACAGGGATAAGAGCTGTGAAGTCTAATCTTCACTCACCTTTCATCTGCTTCACCTTAGCCCCTCAATGGCAAGGTTAAGAGCAAATATTACCCCTGTACAGATGACTTGCTTCGGCAGTCGAACCCTTTGTTTGAGCCTCACTTGACTGGATATAGTGTGTGCTTTGTGAATACTTGCTTGAAATGCTTGTTTATTTTGATTGATGCTTGCATGCTTGCTTTCTTCCTGGATAGGATTAGCTTGCTGTTGCGCAAATAGGTAGAAACCACAACGTAGGGCAATGATGCATGATAACACTAGGCTCGAGTCCAGCTCCCTGGTAGTGTGTCTTCCCTTGGTTTCTGGCTAGATTTTCTTTCCCTTTCAGGGGAACTACATCGCCCTGATCCTCGTTCCAGACGAGGTATGTAGGCAGGAGACCGTGCGAGGTCTCTCCGGGCACTTTTTTTTCTTTTGTGTGTGTTTGCTTGTTATCTTCTTGTGTGTGTTTGGTTCGGATGCCGATGTAAGTCCAGTGATTGGCTTTCGGGCTCCACGTTTGCCTTCTTGTGTGCGTTTTGGTTCGGATGCTGATGTAAGTCCAGTGATTGGCATTCAGGCTCCATGTTTGCTTGTGTTTCTGTTTGCTTGTTTGGCGTGCGTGAGCCGAACCACGGCAGCTCTGATTCTCGTTCCAGACGAGATACGTAGGCATAGGATGCGACGTCCTATCGAGCTCTCTTCCTCTTAACCCCACCTGTGTTGTCTTAGCGTGTGTGTATGATGTTTGTCTGTTTATTTTAGCAACCTTTTCTTTTCTTAGAGCGTGGGTCCCGTCGAGTACGACGGACGTGAGGGGTGCTAATACCTTCCCCTTGCGTAACCGACTCCCTTACCCTTTCTCTTTGGTCGCGAGACCATGCTTTTTCCAGGTTTCTCTGAGCGTTTCCTTTCCCTATTTTGGGATAAATAACGCGCAGTGGCGGCTCTGTGTTGTTTTTGTTTTAGCCCGCCGGTTGTCTTTCGCGGATGCGACAGCTGGCGACTCTGCTGGGGATTATACAAGATGTTGACCTGTGCTGGTCCATCTTCCCTAAGCGAGCCTCTCCTAGCGTTCTAGGATAGTTTAGGTTGCTTGTTTTGCTTTATTTATTGCATTTATTATTCTGACTGTGTATATATTTGCATAAATATTTGCATGCATCATACTATCATGTTGCCGTCCTCTGTGCAGGTGGTTCCTCTGTTTGGTAGTGGGTGTTCTGAGTGGGGCTAAAACCCAGGCCCGAGTGTACACCTAGGATTAGTGTGGTCTCATGTCACCTCCTTCATGTTAGGTCAATATGTACCTGGCGGCGTGATGTACCACAAGCCGGACGAGGTTCGTTTGATAGTGCTTTCCTCTGTGGGGTACTCCACTTTGGCTTAGTTACTTCATCTGAACTGTTGACTCTAGTGACCGATCATTTCCCGGATCTTTGGTTTAGACGATCTTAAGGGAGCTACAATGGCACACCCGAAAGGGCAAACCCATTGAGTATCTTTGCCCGATTGTCGAGACTATTATCCGCCTTAGGATGACCTGATTAGAATTTACCTGTGAGGGGAGGGTGATACTTTCAGATGCATTGTTCAGATGGTGACTTTTGGTTCCGTGGATCAGGGTCCTATTTATAAGTTGGATTTATGGCCGTTTATTGCCGAGACGCCGGAGTGCTGTCCGTGGCGTTTATCAGTGGGGATCCGTTTATTTCAGGATTCCCTGGGCCGATTTTATCAGTGGGGATCCGTTTATTTCGGGATTCCCCGGGCCGATTCAGAGGGTTATTGGTATCTGTTCAGAGATGGTTTGATGATGATGATGTATCTTTCGGTTCCGTTTATTTCGGAACCTTTGAGTTGGATTTGTGGTTACATGTTCCCTCAGATGGTTGTGATCGGTTCAGAAATCAGGGTTGTAACTCAGAGTACAGATGATCAGATGGCTTGGAGGATGGCAATGCATTGCATTCATTCATCAGCATCATTACATCTTGCATTCACCTGCATCTAACACATGTTTATCCATATGCAGGGACATTTTTGATCAAGATCCTGGTTGAGAGACTTTCTGTTCAGATATGAGGACCGGTTTGAAGCATGATGTTGCCTACAGTTTCTTTGATCCAGAGATTGGTGTGATGAAGGAGATGATAGCATTGATTACACCCGACCATGTGGGGATGTTCAGAGAGGCATACGGTAGTATTCTGAAGATGGTTTTCAGACTCACAGACAGCGACAGGAGCGCCATTCATACGCTTCTCCAGTTTTATGACCCGGGGTTGAGATGCTTTGTATTTCTGGATTATTTGTTGGGGCCTCTGATGGAGGACTATGCTAGCATCCTGGGTATGCAGATCCGTGATCAGATTCCTTTCCATGTTACTAGGGTGGAGCCCGATGTCCTTGGGATTTCCCGTGCTCTTTATTTGAGTCCGGAAATGGTCAAGGAAGGTTTGAAGGAAAAGGGGAAATTACTTGGATTTCATTTGAGTTTCTTGGAAGCTAATGCCAAGGAACATGCTGCAGTGGGTAATTGGAAGACGGTTTGTGCTTTGATAGCTGTAAGCATTTATGGGATTATTCTGTTTCCTAATCAGAAGAGCTTTGTAGACCATAATGCTATCAGATTGTTTATGCAGAGGAACCCTATTCCTACTCTGATCGGAGATGTCTACTACTCGGTTCATAACAGGAACGAGAAGAGACGTGGTGGTTTGATTAGATGTTGTGCTCAGTTGCTATTCAGGTGGTTTATGGGGTATTTGCCTTCCAGAGGTGTTTTTGCTCATCTTGATCCTTCGGTCAAGTGGTCCTTCAGGTTGGTGGGTTTGCGGGCTGATGATATAGCATGGACTCATAATGGTATGGCTGGACGGGATTTCATATACAGTTGTGGGAGTCTTCCCAATGTGCCTCTTGTAGGAGTTCAGGGTTGCATTAATTACAACCCGGTGCTTCTCAGGAGACAGATGGGGTTTGCTGTAGAGGGTCCTCCTCTCGGGCGAGAGATTCAGGAGTCCTTTTACTTCCCGATTGATGGCAATCAGGCCAAGCTGAGGCAAGTATTGGATGAGTGGCGTGATATTCAGAGGAAGGGTAAAGTTCCATTTGGCAAAGTTAACTGTCGGTATTTTCCATTATTTGAGGATTGGTTGCGGAAGAGAATTGAGATTACACTACTACCATTTCCGGGAGGTGATCCTTGGTGTCCTGTGATTGAGGGTCCAAGTTCTTCTGTCAGCATGGAGAAATTCCTCGAGATGAAGAGAGCCAGAGATCAGCTGCTCGTAGAGAAAGCGGAATTGGAGATGACTGTTGCTCGGGTTTAGATGGCTAACCAGGAGATCAGAGTGAAGATGGAAGATCAGGACAAGCGACATGCCTTGGAAGCAAAGCGCTTTGAGATGGATACTGCCTACTATGGGAAGGTCAGTCAAGCCTTATCATCATCTACCAGAGAGCACGACATCACTAAGGAGAAGCTAGCCAGAGCTGCAAAGGTCATTGAGGATCAGAAGAGGAGGCAGATTCTCGTGAGGGATCAGAGGGACGACAGAGTCCGAGTTCTCGTCGCTGAGTGGGAAGCCAAGCTGAAGGTTAAGGAGACAGAGAGCATGAAGATCATCACCGAGAGAGATCATTACATTGCTGAGAGAGATCATTACTTCAGGCAGATGAAGATTCACCAGAAGGAGGTAGGGAGATTACAGCAGGAGAATACCGAGCTCAGGTTCGCCGCAGAGTTCGCGAAAATGGAAGCTGAGATAGGGCCGTCTGTGGGACCCTCATCAGACTAGATCTTTCATTTGTGTTGGATTACCGTCAGGCTTGTTGACGGAATTCATTTGCTTGTATTTCTTTCCCGATTCTGGAGATTTGTATCTGATTTGATGTATGACTATGGCACTTATTGTGCATTTTGCTATGTGATGGTTATTTTCATTCAGAGATTGATCTTCAAGCTTTATTTGCTTTACCGTATGCACTCACACAAGCACACACATGGTTGGGGGTATTTTACTAAATCATGTATCTCTGATCTGTATGATGAAATCAAATGCTGAACATCAGAATATTGTTGCCGCCGAATTATTATATGTCTCAATGAAGCCAGGATCAAGAGACGAAGTGTTCCTCATGTGGATAAATACTGCATTCATGCATGATCATAATAACTTGTGTTCTATTTTGCAGGTATCTGTTGCTAATGTGCTTGATTGTTTCAGGAATCATTGCTCGTGCTCGCCGAACTGTACCTTTGCACTCAACCCGACCTCACAGATATTTCACAAGACGCAATACTCCCAGACTCATGGATCTTCCCAACCCAGATATCCTCGAGCTGAAAGATAAAATGAATGAGCTGATCAACATCATGCAAGGCTTTGCAGTTGGTCAGAAAGCTCTGGCTGCTAAAGTTGAAAAGCTCGAGCGGGCTTCTGCAGCAAATAGTGGTATAAACCTGGATGGTGTCTCCAACCAGGGGCTGGGGTCTACCCGGGTTGTGGTTATGGTTGTGCTGAGTGCACTGTTGCTCCTGAAGGATGCATACTTCTGAGGATTAGTACCTGAGATTTATAGATGCAGTCTTTTTCTTTCTCATTTGGAGGTTCCGGAACATACTGTTGATTTCCAATGGTCATTGGCCCTTTTAAATCATGCACAGGAGGAAAAGTTGAGTCTTGTTTCTTCTTGGAATGTTTACTGCTTGAGGGTTTTTGAGGCGCCATTGCTAGAAAAACTTAAGAAGATTTCTCAGAAAATGTGAAAAGCTTGAGAAATGGGTATGAGGAAAGGAAATCTGAAACGGAAAAGGGTTTAAAGAAAAGGTTTATGGGTATTTATAGGAAGAAGATGTTGAAACGTTTTAGATGGTAATGGTGTTAGTGGGACACGCGGCCATTTCTGATGGGAATGATAAAGAGGTGGAAGTTGAAAAGAGACCATGATGTGAGGAAATGATGGAAGTAGGCTGTGAACGTGGGCTAGACGTGACATTGTGAAAAAAGTGTAATGATGAACCTGCATTGGGAATTGAGATTATCAGACTTGCATTTAATGAAGATTAAAATGACATGGCATCAAAACACTGGTTGACAACAAATGACTGTTTCTCCAGAACAACAGCCGAAACGTCTTTGCTGGGGGGCAATTTGTATACGTGCGTTTTCGACGCCATGAGATTTGGTGTATAAAAATGACTTTTTCGACAAATGATGACATGGGATAAAACGATTTGATTAATAAGTATGGTTCGACATTTCGACAAAATGGAGGTTCTGTCATTTCGACAAGATATTTGCAGCTAGAAAAGTACTTTTGACAGACATGGAGAACATTGCAGTATATTGATAATTCGACAAAAATCCTGAAGAAAGACGTCGTTTCGACTTAAAGTGTAAATTTGAATTTAAAAAGTTGTAACGTTTGGCAGAAGACGCGTGGAAGCATCTGGCGAAAGGAAGAAAGCCATGTGTCACAGTTTTAGGATTTAGTCGTTAATAACAGTTATGTTATTTGTATATAAATAGGGTAGTTGTTATCGAAAAAGTGTGAAGTTTTACTTGTACAAAATTCCTGAAAACACTCAAAGTACCCGTGTGAGAGAAAAGAGTCATATTTGGAACATGTATGTGTAAACAAACACCAATTCCTTCAAAGTTTATTTTATAAAGTTTAAAGTTCTTTACAAATCTCTTTTATGTTTTCCAGTCATTTATCTTTCTGTACTTTCTACTTTTCGACACTTTACATTCTGTCAGTTATTTTCCGCTATTTACTTTATCTTGTTAAAGTTACATCTACTTAACGTTTTAATCAACATATTTCGACGTAAAACACTTAGAGAACAAAAATGAAATATATGAAAGTGATTCTAGACATCTTCAAGACCATCTAGATCTGCACATGTCCTAGGATTTGTGTGGTTGATCCTGCAAGTAACCCAATTCTACAAGTTTTGGTAAACCAGAGGTTGTTCGCCAAAATTCACAGCGAACAAATTGGCACGCCCAGTGGGACAGTGCAAAAAATCTAGAAATCTAGATAATCACTAATCAAAATTTGTTCTTCATTGTATGAGACTGAGAAGCGGTAAATTAGCCGTATCCGAAGTAGAAATACCTAAAAGAACAAGAGTAAGGAAAATGGCGAACCAGCCAAATAATCCAAACGAATCCATCCCAGTATCCAACCCTGTCCCTTCGACAGAAGGCAATATAGGATCGGTCCCTGTGTCAGAGGCTGTACCTTCGTCAACAGGATCAATGCCAGCGATTTCGATATCGCAAAACGCGCCTAGTTCGTCCTTCAGGGCACAACAAATGCCCATTGGGACACCCCCTCCTGTGGGAAACACTTCTAGGCCTTTTGTAACAAATTTCACCATGCCTCCGCCTGGTAGGGAACAACCCTTCGGAATGCCAACTTCGGTGATGGCGAATTTACATAACTCCCCGTTAATATATTCAGATTCGATGGCCAACGTGTCTTCACCCTTACAAGGGTCAGGATATGGTGGAAACATGAGTAGACTGAATCAACAACCACTTTACGCGCCGCCGATAACAAATAATTCGGCGCAAGTAATTAGACAGCAGATGGACGAGAGTAATCATGATATGGTCCAAATGTTGACGCAACAAATGGGAGCGGTGTTTAATCCACTAATACAGAACACCACTCAAACAAACCAAGTGTTGGCAGCGCAGATGACGCGCATTGCTGATTTCTTTGGAGTCCCTCAAACTCGACACAGAGAACAAGTGATTCATAACCCAGTGGTAGCGGTCCAGGAAGAACCTACGATAAACCAGATACCGTTGGACAATCCTCAAACAAACGTCAGAAACCAAGAGGATGTAGTCGAACAGCCTCGTGTCGAAATCCCCATTCCACAAGAGCCTAGAAGGATAGTAATCCAGAGAGGCCAGGACGCGGATGCCGTATTGCAACAACGGATACGGTATAATAATCCGCCTGTCGAAAACAATCTGGCAGCCATGGTCGAGACGATAATGGCACAAAATGGGATGAACATGGGTTTACAAAGGCCTAGTTACGCATCCCCACTATCAGAATATATTCTGCAAGAAGAACTGCCACCAAGATGGAAAGTCCCTAAGTTCACAAAGTTTTCAGGAGACACTAGTGAGTCCACTATAGAACATGTGGCACGTTATCTGATCGAGGCAGGGGAGATAGCCCGTAATGAAAATTTGAAAATAAAATATTTCCCTAGTTCCTTAACAAAAAACGCGTTTACTTGGTTTACATCGTTGCCTGCAAACTCAGTATACACGTGGACCCAATTAGAAAGGCTGTTCCATGAACAATTCTACATGGGACAAACAAAAATAAGTCTGAAAGAATTAGCCAGTGTCAAGAGAAAACACTCCGAACCAATAGATGATTATTTAAATAGGTTCAGATTGCTAAAGGCTAGATGTTTCACCCCAGTGCCAGAACATGAGTTGGTCGAAATGGCCGCAGGGGGACTAGACTATTCTATAAGGAAGAAACTAGATACCCAGTATTTGAGGGATATGGCACAATTAGCGGATAGAGTGAGACAGGTCGAAAGGTTAAGGGACGAAAAATTCAGGGCAAATAAGAATAAAAAGGAGAGGGTAGCCTACGTAGGGGTTCGCCAAGACGATGAGTTCGACGAAAACGAACCAAATAACTTCGACGAACAAGAGATTGACCTAGCAGAACTAAAGCAAGGCCCACCTTATTCGTGCAAAGTACTAACTCCGTCGAACGGAAACCCAGTCGAAACCAACGATAAGTTCCCCAAAAGGACTTATACGTTCGACATCACCAAATGTGACGAAATCTTCGATCTGTTGGTTAAAGATGGTCAGTTAATAAAACCACCAGACGCTAAAGAACCGCCTATGGAACAACAGAAAAAGAGAGGTTTTTGTAAATACCATAATTTTCTCGGCCATAAGACGTCTCGTTGTTTCCTTTTCAGGGATCTCGTTCAAAATGCTATCCGTGACGGAAGGCTGAAGTTTGGTGACAAACCAAAACAACAGATGAAGATCGATTCGAATCCTATGCAAGCAGTCGAAGCCCACTACGCTGAACCATCCGTCGTAAACATGGTAGAGGCCGAAGTTGCTCCTGATGGCAATTTGGAAGTGGTGGAAGCCCCTGAAAGTTTCGACGCAAATGTCAACATGGTCGAGATTGCTGATGATCTCGCAAGCCAGAAAAGAATAGAAACTACTGAAGGTTTCGACAAGAAGGACGGTGACAATGCTGTCGAGAATGTGGAGTTTCGACAAGAGGAGAATTGGGACCGCTTGGGACAGCTAAGTGGGAAATACGATTATCTTGTGAAGTACAATGCACCGGCAAGCTCTCAGATCGACATCAACACAATCCAACCAAGCGGTTGGGGAGATGCTTCCTCAGACAACGATGAAGAAACAGTCGACGCAATTGAGCATTCCCCTAATACGAAGGAGAGGGTTACTGAAGACCTCGCGATTGAAAACAAGGCTGCTGAAGGCCTTGATTCTAACAAAACGAAGAAAGGTGATATCGCCAACTGCGTCAACACTATGGGGCCTTTCAGTAAAGAAGTCACAAAAATCAAAGCGGAAGCCGCTAACGGTCCTTCGAAGCCCATGATCCGTGGGATTCTGCGTAGGACAATGGAAGACCCCAGAAGAAATTGGAACAAATGCTGTTGCAAACATGGTCCCAGGACCATATCTTGGTGCTGCTGCCCAGAGAAAGAGTTCGACCAGACACCAAAAGGCGTCGAAGGCGAAGAAGAGAGGCTCATCAGGAAGATGAACGAATTAAGCATCGCCGACGAACGAAATGTTGGGGTAAATATGGTAGAAATATCTCAGAAGGACCAGGTCGAAGAGGGCGAAGATCGTCGTCAGAAAGAGTACCAAAGGCTGGCGTATCCTAGAGAGGAGGAAAACTTAATGGAATTCATCAAGAGGTGCCAAAGGATGAAAACCGAAGTAATGTTGTGCCCACGCTGCAGCGCAGTCTTCGACAGGAAGGCAGCAACCAACCTAGAAGCGGTGGATAAGACCAAGAGGAAAGAGAATTGGGGAACAGTGAGATATGACCCAAGGAGAAGTGATCACCACCAGTGGAGGCACGGAGAGAGACGCCAGAACACCTATAAACCATCTGACAAAGCAACGGACGACAAATGGGTTCAACCCATTAGAGACGCCCAGGGGCAGAAGAAATGGGGGAGGTTTGAGGTTTAGAGAGGCGCGTTGATGGAGGGCAAGAAGGAAATGGAAAAACACAAGCCAAGACCGTACCCTTCAGAGAATTACAAAGGCAAAAATCCCATGTCCAGATCCCAATGGAGGAGGTTCCAAAGGCAGAAGAGGGCAGAAATAGAGATGGCAAAAAAGAACATGAATGGTCCAGACGAAGCAGAATCTAGCAACAATCGGCAGATGAAGAGCAGAAAAGAGACTCCCCTCCAGATCAATCCTAGCAGAGTTGTCGAATCAGTGGCGTCGAAGGCGAAGATGCAGGAAGATGACGAAGTAACTGACAGTTTCAACTCTGACTCAGAATCATCCTTCAACGTGATCTGCAACGTGGTCTCCGTTCTCCCTAGAGACTATGATAGAGTCATGGAAATTGAGGATGAAGGAGACGAAATGGAAGAAGAAACAATGGCACACAGGCCCGTCTGTTACTACGTGATGAATAACGGGTGCGTCGAAGAGCAGAACGCTTTCTTCGAAAGACCAGACGACTCCATGAAAGCGCATTTGAAACCTCTGTTTATAAAAGGAAAGGTGGAAAATGTCGGTGTGAATAAGATACTGGTGGATGGGGGAGCGGCAGTGAATTTGATGCCCCACTACATGCTGAAGAAGATTGGAAAAGACGATTCGGACGCGAAGCCTCACAACATGGTGCTGTCGAATTACGAAGGGAAGATAGGAACAACTATGGGAGTCATCCAAGTGAACTTAACTGTAGGAACCATAACAAGGCCTACAATGTTCATAGTCATCGCTTCGAAAGCCAACTACAACCTGCTGCTTGGTAGGGAGTGGATTCACGGCGTAGGAGCTGTACCATCTTCAATGCACCAGCGGATAGCCATATGGAGGCCAGATGGAATCGTCGAAAACATCGAGGCTGACCAAAGCTACTTCATGACCGAGGTGAACACTGTCAACAGCCAAAGCTTCGACAAAAACCTGGCTCATATACCTCCCTGCAGCCCGGCAGAATTCGACTTGAAAACGACAGACAATGCCTATTGTTCCATGTACCTGCATCCAACGCATGGTTTCCAGTGGGATAAAGAAGTGATTGGCGAAACTTACATATGGGGAACCACTCATATAGCGCTGACGGGATGGGGTAGTGAATTTGACGATGACGAGTGAACAATCAGCGATCGAAAAGATTACGGCTTACATAGCCGAAAACAAATTAAAAGAGGCCCTTGAGGCTGAAGTAAAAAATATGGCTGTCGAAGCCACCAAGAGAACTCCAACAAACAATGTCCCCAAGAAGACGTTGCGGAAGATCATGTCACCAACCAAATGGGCGGATGGCAACACCAAAAGCTTGACGCCATTTACGACGACGAACCTCTGGGGTTCGAAAAAGATCCAGTGTCAACTAACGAGAAGATGGTGGCGCAGGATCCTTTAGAAGAAATAAACTTAGGAGTGGGGGCAGAACATAGACCAACGTACATAAGCGCAAAAATGGACCCCCAGTTCAAGGTCGAAATAGTCCAGTTGCTGAAAGAGTTCAAAGACTGCTTCGCATGGGATTATGACGAAATGCCTAGTCTTGACAGAAGTCTGGTCGAAATGCAGTTGCCAATAATGGAAGGAAAGAAGCCAGTAAAGCAGAATCCGAGACGCTTCGCACCAGAAATCCTGTCGAAAATAAAAGAAGAGGTCGAAAGACTTCTAAGATGCAAGTTCATCCGCACAACCAGGTATGTCGAATGGATTGTAAATATTGTTCCAGTAATTAAGAAAAATGGCAAGCTTAGGGTATGCATTGATTTTCGAGACTTAAACTCGGCTACCCCAAAGGATGAATATCCTATGCCAGTGGCAGAAATGCTCATAGATTCTGCAGCCGGCCATGAGTACTTAAGTATGTTAGACGGATACTCTGGCTATAACCAAATCTTTATCGCTGAAGAAGATGTTCCTAAAACGGCTTTCCGTTGTCCTGGAGCCATAGGAACGTACGAATGGGTAGTAATGCCTTTTGGTTTAAAGAACGCTGGAGCGACTTACCAACGCGCCATGAATTCCATCTTTCATGACTTCATCGAAACTTTCATGCAAGTGTATATTGACGACATTGTGATTAAGTCTGTTTCAGGAAAAAATCATATAGATCATCTTCGACAATCCTTTGAAAGGATGAGGAAGTTTGGTTTGAAAATGAACCCACTTAAATGTGCTTTTGGTGTGCAGGCGGGTGATTTCTTAGGCTTTGTGGTCCATAAGAAGGGGATCGAAATAAACGAAAATAAAGCCAGGGCCATAATGGAAGCGAAAGCGCCATCAACCAAAAAGGGGTTGCAGTCTCTGCTAGGGAAAATCAACTTTCTCAGAAGATTCATCTCCAACCTCAGTGGGAAGACACAAGCTTTCTCTCCTCTGCTTCGACTAAAGAAGGAAGACTTCGCATGGGGGCAAGAACAGCAAGCGGCGTTCGACAAAATCAAGGAGTACCTGACTAATCCCCCAATCCTGATGTCTCCTTGCAGAAAAAGAAATATGAGATTGTACATTTCGGCATCAGACAAAACATTAGGAAGTATGTTGTGTCAAGAAGATGAGAATGGCGTCGAAAGGGCCATTTATTATCTCAGTAGAGTCCTGAACGATGCCGAAACTAGATATAGCATTATAGAAAAACTATGCCTGTGTGTATATTTCTCTTGTATCAAATTAAAGCATTATATAAAACCTGTCGATGTATATATTTCTTCCCATTTGGACGTAATAAAGTATATGTTATCTAAGTCTATTTTACATAGTCGAATTGGAAAGTGGGCTTTGGCTTTAACAGAATACTCCTTGAAATATCTGCCTTTAAAAGCGGTGAAAGGACAAGTGGTCGCTGATTTCATAGCGGACCACTCTATAAACGAAGATGTGGAATACGTCGAACTAGAACCTTGGAAACTGTACTTCGACGGTTCCAGTCATAAAAATGGAACTGGCGTTGGGATGTTGATTATTTCTCCTGAAAAAATTCCAACAAAATTCAAGTACAAAGTTGAAAGTCTGTGTTCAAACAATGAAGCAGAATACGAAGCTTTGATCGCTGGACTTGAAATCTTGTTGAAATTGGGGGCAACGAGAGTCGAAATAATGGGTGATTCCGAACTGGTAATAAAGCAGTTGACGAAAGAGTATAAGTGCGTGAAAGAAAATTTAATCATGTACTTCGTAATAGCCAATAGACTTCTCAAGGCGTTCGACAATGTCGTCTTCAGGCACATTCCCAGGTTGGAGAATCAAGAAGCGAACGATCTTGCTCAACTAGCATCCAGATACAAAGTGTCGAAGGAAAAGTTAGAAGAAGCCATTGAAGTCAGAAGAAGAGTCGTATCCACCAAGTTATCCCCATCAGATCTAGAGTCAATAAGATTAGGATACGGTGACGAAGAAAACTTTGAGATATTCAACATAGATGATTCAGGGATAACAGACTGGAGAAAGCCTGTCAAGGATTATCTACAAGACCCAAATCAGAAAGCAGAAAGAAAGATAAAATACAGAGCTTTGAGTTACGTACTTTTGGGAAATGAATTGTTCAAAAAGACTGCAGAAGGAGTTTTGTTGAAATGCCTGAGTGAGGACGAAGCCTACATAGCCTTGTCGAATGTACACAGTGGAGCGTGTGGCGCACACCAAGCAGGTCACAAAATGAAGTGGCTATTATTTCGACAAGGAATGTATTGGCCAACAATGCTGAAAGACTGTGTCGAATTCGCAAAAGGTTGTCAGGAATGTCAAGTACATGCAGGCATACCCCACGTCCCCGCAAGTGAGTTGCACTCAATTATAAAACCTTGGCCATTCAGAGGATGGGCGTTGGACTTGATCGGGGAAATTCGACCAGCTTCCTCAAAAGGACAAAGGTACATTTTGGTCGGGATAGACTATTTCACAAAATGGACTGAAGCTATACCATTGGCGAATGTGGATCAAGAAGCAGTCATAGACTTTATCCAAAAATACATAATTTACAGATTTGGGATACCTGAGACAATAACAACAGATCAAGGATCTGTGTTCACCGGTAAAAACATGCAGAAATTTGCGCAAGAAACGGGTTTTAAGCTCCTTACTTCGACACCTTACTACGCTCAAGCAAATGGGCAAGTTGAGGCAGCCAACAAGGTAGTGATAAACTTGATTAAGAAGCATGTGGGGAAAAAACCTAGAAATTGGCATAAGACTTTGGATCAAGCCTTATGGGCTTGTCGAACGTCCCCCAAAGAGGCAACGAATTCGACTCCATTCAAGTTGACTTACGGACATGACGCAGTTTTGCCAGTCGAAATATATCTGCAGTCAGTTAGAGTGCAAAGGCATCATGAAATCCCATCAGATACATATTGGAGTATGATGATGGACGAACTAGTTGATTTAGACGAGGAAAGGCTGCGCGCGCTAGACCTAATAAGAAGACAAAAGAAGAGATTCGAAAGGTTTTACAACAAGAGAGTAAGATTCAAGACCTTCTTAATAGGTGACCTTGTGTGGAAAGTAATCCTTCCTATGGATCGAAAGGATAAATTGATGGGAAAGTGGTCTCCTAAATGGGAGGGACCTTTCCAGGTTTTGAGAACATTTTCGAACGGCGCGTACGAAATAGAAGAAATAGAGAAGGATAAGAGAATCCTAAGAATAAATGGCAAGTATTTGAAAAAATATAAGCCTATATTGCAGGAAGTAAAAGTAGTAACAGAATAAGTGCAAAACATAATTGTGATAAGATGGGCCAAATAAAAATGGCATTCAAAAGTTATTACAAAGAAAGCCTCAAAAGGGTTGAGGGTTGCTAAATAAATTCGACTAAAAATTAAAATTGGCAAAAGTATCCTTCAAAGTGGCGAACTTCTGCCTCTGGAGTTGGAGTCGATGATCACAAAGACTTTTGTGAGTAGAGAGAGTCTCAATCTCCTGACTAAGTTGATGGGCTTTCTCTGCATGTTGAATACTGATCGCTCGACTGTGTGAGTCGAGAATGGGATACAAACTGCAAGTGCACAGTTCTATCGCGTAGTTTTAAAAGATATCGATCCCACAGGGACTTATGAATCGATATACCGTTATCTAAGGTTACTACGTAAAGCTAAGGTGAAAAATGTTTGATTGTTTGGGGGAAAACTAAAGGCTAAACTAAGATCTAGTTTAAATATTAATAAAACGGATATCGGTATGTAGTTCGTCAAAACTAGGGAATCAAGTCTTTGTCGGTTTCTTGGTTTTAAAATAAATCGTTTCGGTTAACTTTATTGGTTAAAGGTTTTATCTCAAACTCTCGCTCTGTTGAATAAACCATGATTTTATATTAATGTAGCTGTCACTTATAATTAAGTCAAAAACCACTTTTTGAAAGCAATAAAGTTGCAGAAACTCTTCTTAAGAAAACACTGACCGTTTTAAACACCCTTATCTCAAACTCTCGCTCTGTTGACTTAGGTTATATGATTAAATCCAAATGCTTAACTCTCGTCCTCACATTCAATCTTTAAAAATACTTTTTGGAAAAGGTCAGAATTTAATTAACTCTAAAACTTGCTCTCGCCCTGATCTAGAATTAATGCCTAACTTACACTGTCTAGTTAAAACCTCAAACTCTCGCTCTATTGATTTTAACTTCTTTATGTCCTTTACTTTTGTAAAAAATCTTGTTATTAAACCTGTAAGTTGAGACCGTAAAAAGATTGATTTTAATTTTAAGTTTAATTAGACCGACTCAGTCTTGATCCCTTATTCTGCTTACTTTACATACCGATATCTAGGCGAATTAGCTAGACATGCTAAACGAACCAGAATACATATCATGCATAAACAGACTCATTCCAGGCAGATAATATAATAAATAATAAAACAAAACATTAAATAATGATTAAAGAACCTGAATGCGTAATACAATAGTCTTGAACACTCCACCACAAGCCGGTAGGATTTGTTCTTGGATTCTTCAATTAAACAATAAATTAAACCAAGGAAATAAAACTAGAATCTAACGTAAGGTTAGATCCGATAAAAGTTACACAATAGTTTCCGGTGTAGAAACTATTATGCGAAAAATATCTAAATGCTAAAAAGGGAAAGGTAAATTGCAAGGGAAAAAACGTAGAACTTGCAAAAGAAATAAATAAATAAACAATGTTAAGTTACTGGAAAGGAAAATTGCAGAAGCGTAAAAAGAAAGGGAAATTGGAAAAGCTTCGGCAGTGTGAGCGTGGAAAAAAAAAACCGAGGAACCTTTTTAGGTTTTTGAAGTAGCTATTTATATTGGTGTTGGTAACTGCTTTTCGTTTCCCAAGGGTCTTCAACGTGGCTAAATGCATGGCGTGGATATAGGACACAAACTCCTCAACGTCTCTTCAAGTCTTCTGAGGGCGTTACTTGCGCCTAAAAGATAGTGGAATGGTGTGACGCTCGTCACACCATGTGTGACGCCCGTCACAAGGCTGCTTTGCGTGACGCTCGTCACGCACCTTGTGACGTCCGTCACAGGTAGTGCCTTTATGTTTTTGCGCTTTGGGTTGGGCTTTGGCATTTGGTTCTTTTTCTCTCCTTTTTGCACCTCCTTTTCTTCCATTTTCACTTGTTCTTCAAAATAGACTACCTGAGACAAATAGGAAGAAAATACCACGTAGTATCTCATAAAATGCAGTAAACCGAAATAAATAGTCATAGAATTTAATGGAATTAAGTCCTAAAATATGATATAATTTCGTGTTATCAAACTCCCCCATACTTAGATCTTTGCTTGTCCTCAAGCAAAATTCAGTATAGAAATCGTTTTCAAAAATTTTGCCAGGTGAAGTTTCAAAACACACATCAATTCGTAATAGGTTGCAAGTGGATTTTGTTTAGAAGCAACTTGAGTTTAACCTTGACATCAACAACTACCGTTACAACCTCAGATAACCCTAGCTTATGCAAATCAGTTCAAGTAATGCCATTATAGCTATCCTAGTTCCTTTACTTTTATTTCACCCGCTTTCATTCTAGCGAAATCACATTAAGCCCTTTATCTTTTCGCGCACATAGTGGAGTAACCGGTTAGTGATTATGATCCGCTTTTAGCTAGAAGTTCTGGTACATAAGTCGGATAACTTCGTTATTCAGTCCATTGCAAATTGCGGGGGATCGAACCGTAGTCCGCCCTACCAAGTTCAGTACCAGATACCTACTGAACCAACTCATAATGGATCTTTCATATTGTGTTTTTGCACGATCTGCAACCTTTAGATTAAATGATCTGGTAAGGATCACCTAATTTAATCAGTGCATTTCCTGATATATTCGTATATTTTATGTTACTTTGGGGATCATTCACTTATATTCATCGGCTCTCCACGTAGTTTGCTATTAAGATGGTGCTGACTTCTCGTATAAACTACTCGGGGTTACTATAAAACTAAAAGTTCAAGGGATTGGTATAATAGGTACTTATCCTGATCTAACATGTTGAGGTTCTTAGAGAGTTGTTATGGTAATAATTTTTTTTGTCTTGATTTCACTCAAGTTGTATAAAATAAGCGACCTTTATACTTATTGGGTGTGTTAAATTTTTGTTATGGCTCATGAAATTTTTTGAGGGAATAGATAATAGAAATTTTCACACTCGGGACTTAACTTAATTTTTTTTTTTTTTTTTTTTAAAAGGGAAATAACATTAAAAGGAAAAGTACATACTTGAAAAATGGAAATAGGAAGAACAAGTTTCCCCCCCCCCCCCCCCTACTTAAATTAAACATTGTCCCCAATGTTTTAAGGAAATGAAATACACTATGGAAAGGAAAAAGAAACTACAACTAAGGTTGTCTTCCGCCTCTGGTTCTTGGACCTGGTGATCTCGGACGTAAGTCTAAGTTGTCGAACCTGCTGAACAACTCAGTAAACCGCTGGTCGGTTATGGCATTCCTAGCATCCTGTTGCTGTTGCATTTGACGCATCATCTGCAGCATTTCGACATTCTGTGCCTGCATACCATCGATAGCATCCATAATGTCGTCGTTGGTTGCAGGCCTTCTTCGTCGACGACGTTGGGAGGATGGGCCAGTTGCATTACTGGAAGGGTTGAGCGGGACTGACTGTTGTGTAGGCGGATGATCACCTTGTTCCATTGCTTCAAACTCATCTGTTTGTGGGTTTGTTTGTAAAGGCTCGGTGGTTTCAGGAGCGTTTAGATCGTAGAGGTGGCGGTCGGGGTTTGTGACATCAGTTAGGGCGATATTTGGTAGAACAACACTTGGGACTGCCTGGTTGTTCACCATAAGATAATATCCTCCGCCTACTCTGTTCTTAATCAGGCGGCTGGATCGACAGTAGCTGATATCCATAGATAGGGGAGGTAGGGATTCTAAAGTTTGGAGTTTATCCCCTAGGTTTAGACCAAGTGCTATGGTGGTGATTAATCCACCAATTATAAAAGGTTGCCGGCCTCTAGCACATAAGGTGCGGATATGATGAAATAGAAAGGAGGCGGCGTTTACCTGAGTATCTGGTTCGAAGACGCACTGGAGGAAGAATAGCTCCTTTGAGTTGACCTTGCTGTTGTTTGGTCTTCCAAAAATTGTGTTTTGCAAGATGCGGATAAAGTACCGGATAGTGGGGTTATGTATATGGGAGAGAAGGAGTTCTTCCCAGTTGTAGGTGTTTATACCGGAAATTTTCTTAAAAAGGCCGAAAACGCCAACTGTGTTCCAGTTTGAGGTTGGAGGGATTCTGGCGTGCAGCAGACCTTCTGTGGGAAATTGTAGCATGGTACTCAATTGGTTTTGGGTTAGGGTGTACTCGGTGTTAAACATACGGAAGGTTGCGGTACCGGTTAAAAATTCGTCTTCACCGGCGGGAGTGGTGTAGTCGTATGAACTCAAGAATTCTAAGGTTAGGGATGGGTAGGTGGGTTGATTGTGAGTGCAAAGGAAGGTTAAGTTGGCTTGACGGAGCATCCATTCGATACCTTGGAGTAATCCTAATTGTTGTAAACAAGTTAAATCGGGGTACCTGGTGGAAGCGACGCCTCGCTGTTGGAAACACTCGAATTGCTCTCTCTGATAATTGTCATCTTCGGATCGGAAGATGATATTTCCGAAATTCTGATTTCCCGCCATTGTGATGAATTTTGAAAGGGGTGATTTGGAAAGAAAAAGAAATGTATTTGATAGGAGAGAATGGTTTGTGGTGAATGAAGGGAGGTTTGGTGGGTATTTATAGGAGAAGAATTTGGAAGGTGGAAAGAAAAAGTGGTTGAAAAGTAATTAAGTGTGGTTAAATGAAAAATGAATGGGGAAGGTAAAAAGTTAAAGGTGTAACGTTCGTCTCCAACGGCTCCTTAACGTTCACTAGTCTGAGGAGTGTTACGCTCGTCACAGGGGTGTGACGCTCGTAACAGGCACTTGGTGTGCCGCTCGTTATGGAGTGTGTGACGCTCGTCACACATTCCATTTTGGCAAGGCTTCAGTAGCGTTTCACAGAATCACTTTGGTAAAGGATTTAGTTTTTGTTATTTATTTTGTTTTGTTTTGCTTATGATTGGTTTATTCTGCAATTTAATTTATCGTGCATGCTTAATCTGCTTTGCATAATAATAATTCATAGGTAGCAACAGTAGAACATAATAGCTATTGCATAATAAAATTAAATAAACAGCTTCAATAAATTAAAATGATCATAATATAATACAGGAAAGGAAAACAATGAAATGAAAGAGAAATAAATGTGAACATGAATTTAAATAACATTAATGAATAATCTAACTTAAAACTAAATAACTTAGAAAAAAAAACTAAATTCTATCCCTCTGTACGATCTCTGGCTGGAGGAGCGAAAGAGTTAACATGATGTAGCAACTCGTGGAACTGATTCGTCATACTGCTCATGTATCCTAGAACTTCGTGTCTCATGTTAGTAAATTCTCCTCTGAGGGCGTCTTGTTCTGACATCAAAGCTTCAATGGCGGTGTTATAATCAGTTCCGGGCATATGATGCCGGAGGTCGGATATGGCTGATTCTTCGGTCTGAACAGGCTGAGGAGGAGGGTCAATATCATAATAGCCGGATGGTGTCTGAGGGTCAGATTCAGCATGAGGGATCTGGTCATCATAAGTCTCATAGTCATCACAAATCTCATAGTCCTGGATGGATTCAGTGGATCCAGCAGGAGTGGGGGTTTCGTTCAGGTTATAGAGCCAGTTACTGCGGTTATGAACGCTAGTCCTAGGATCGGGCATGGTGAATAGGCAGAGAACTTGGTTATTAATTATAAGCTCAAACTCATCAGACCCCAGGTTTGCTATGAACATAGTGTTGAAGAGGAAGGGTATACTCATAGTAGTAATGCCACAAAAAGGGCTTAGGTCAAGCATAGACTGACGTAATCCAATAGCATTACCTATCATAGTTATCAAACCGCCTATTCTAATGGGTGCTCTCTCATCCTGGATAAGGTGGTCCAAATTAGCTAACATAAAAGTGGCACCGTTCACTGGACGGTTCTGGGAAGCACAAAATATGATGAAGAGTTCATCACGTGAAACTGAAGTACTATTTGGCTTCTTCCCAAATAAAGTGTGGGTCAGGATCTTATGGAAATAGCGAAAAGCCGGGTTGTGTATGTTTCCAGAGAGAAACTCATGTTCTTCGGGCTCATCATTTCCAGTCAGCTTACCCCAAAAGTGTTCAAGTTCTCTATGTTCAAAAAGTTCTTCCTGGCTTACTGTGAATGTATCAAAGGAGGTAGGAAAACCCAAAAGGTTGGTAAAGTCTCTAATATTAAATTGGTACTCCATATTGAACATTCTGAACTGGATAAAACCTCTGCTAATTCCTTTTCCATGGCTGGGTAGATAGATTAATGAGCTAAGGAATTCTAGTGTGAGTCTCCGGTAGGTGGTGAAATGTCTCAGGATAGGGGATGTCTCCCATCCTATCTGATTCAGCAAATACAGGACACTCTGTCTAAGTCCAAGGGCAGTCATAGCCAAATCATCAGCATATAAACTAGGTAGCATCTCTCTAGTGGCTAGTTCTTCAAACTTTTGTTTCTGAGCCATTCCTCTGAATTTGATACTCATACGATCAAAATGTCCCATTTGGTTAGTGTTAGCTAGAGAAAAGAAAACATGAGTTTTAGTCAGGATTTGGCCAAATGCCGAAAGAAGAAAAAATTATTATTATATATATATATAATATATATATATATTTTCTTTTGAATTAAAATAAATCAGGAATTAATACTAAACAGAAATTAAAAGAATAATTAAGAAAGAAATAGGGGAATGATAATAATAGAATAAGAAAATAACAAACTAATTTGTGGGTTGTCTCCCACTAAGCGCTTTGTTTAAATATCGCAAGCTCGACAAAGAAACTGTTAAATATAATCTATAGGTCCTGGGGGCATTTCGTCTAAGTGTAGGATTTGCGAATCTCCATTGGTTTCCGCATAATGATAGTGTTTTAGACGTTGCCCGTTTACGGTAAACGGTTCTGTGGACTTGCCTTTAATTTCTATTGCTCCACTGGGGAAGATGTTAGTGATATGAAAAGGTCCTGACCATCTGGATCGTAGTTTTCCCGGGAATAACTTTAGTCTAGAGTTAAATAAAAGCACTGCGTCGCCTTGCTTGAAGATTTTCCTTGATATACGCTTGTCATGCCATGGTTTTGTTCTTTCTTTATAGATTCTGGAATTTTCATAGGCGTCTCTTCTGAGTTCTTCTAATTCGTTTATGTCAAGGATTCTCTTTTCACCGGCGGCCTTATAGTTCAAATTTAGATTTCTAATAGCCCAATAGGCTTTATTTTCTAACTCTACCGGGAGGTGACAGGATTTTCCATAGATGAGCTTAAATGGGGTCGTCCCTATGGGGGTTTTATAAGCAGTTCGGTATGCCCACAAAGCTTCTGGTAATTTTAATGACCAATCTTTCCTTGAGGTGGCGACCGTTTTTTCTAGTATTTGCTTGATTTCTCTGTTAGATACTTCCACTTGTCCACTGGTTTGAGGGTGGTAAGGTGTTGCTATCCTATGTCTCACTCCATACTTAAGTAATAATTTTTCGAGTACCTTGGATATAAAGTGTGATCCACCATCACTGACTACTATTCTTGGGATGCCAAATCTCGGAAATATTATATTTTTAAAGAGTCTAGTTACTACTCGGGTGTCATTTGTTGGAGAAGCTATAGCTTCGATCCACTTTGATACGTAGTCAACTGCCACGAGTATGTATTTGTTACCGAAAGAGGATGGAAAAGGTCCCATGAAGTCTATTCCCCACACGTCGAAGATCTCTACTTCCAAAATACCTTTTTGTGGCATCTCGTCACGTCTAGATATGTTTCCCGTGCGTTGACATCTGTCACATTCCTTAATAGCTGTATGTACGTCCTTCCATATAGTTGGCCAATAAAAGCCGGCTTGTAGGATTTTAGAGCAGGTCTTGGATGTACTTGTGTGTCCACCATAAGGAGCGGAGTGGCAGTGTTGGATTATATTTTCTATCTCTTCTTCGGGTATACATTGACGGAAAATACCATCGGGGCCTCTTTTGAAAAGTAAGGGATCATCCCAGTAATAGTGTTTTATATCGTGGAAGAATCGTTTCTTCTGCTGGTAAGATAAAGTAGGTGGGACTATTCCGGCAGCTAAATAATTGACGAGATCAGCGTACCATGGTGTGGCAGATATAGCTAAGGTGGTTTCTACTTGCATGTCGGAGTTGTTCTCTTCCAAAGTAGCTATAAGTTTGTCATACGAGAAATCATCATTAATTGATGTTCTTTCCGGTTCAAGGTTCTCAAGTCTAGAGAGGTGGTCTGCTACTACGTTTTCAGTTCCTTTCTTGTCCTTGATTTCTAAGTCGAATTCTTGTAGCAACAAGATCCATCTTAGGAGTCTAGGTTTAGCATCCTTTTTTGTTAAGAGGTACCTGATAGCAGCGTGATCAGTGTAAACTATTATTTTAGCTCCGACCAAGTAAGAACGAAATTTATCTAGCGCAAATACCACTGCTAGGAGTTCTTTCTCGGTAGTGGCGTAATTCATTTGCGCTTCATCCAGGGTTCTGCTTGCGTAATATATAACGTGAAGCTTTTTATCCTTTCGTTGTCCTAACACAGCACCTACAGCATAATCGCTGGCATCGCACATTATTTCGAATGGTTCATTCCAGTCTGGTGTCTGCATTATGGGTGCGGAGATCAATGCTTGTTTAAGAGTTTGAAATGCTTTTAAACAGTTATCGTCGAATATGAATTCAACATCTTTCATCAACAGTCCGGTTAAAGGTTTAGTTATCTTAGAGAAGTCTTTGATGAATCGTCGGTAAAAACCGGCGTGTCCTAAAAAACTTCGTACTTCTCTCACGGTTCTTGGGGGTTGAAGATTTTCGATTACCTCTATTTTGGCTTTGTCTACTTCAATTCCTCTGTTCGAGATGATGTGTCCTAAAACAATTCCTTCTTGTACCATAAAGTGGCACTTTTCCCAATTAAGTACTAAGTTTACTTTTACACATCGCTCAAGAACTCTTTCCAGGTTTTCAAGGCATTCTTCGAAACTTTGTCCGTATACAGAAAAGTCATCCATAAATACTTCCATGATGTTTTCGAGAAAGTCGGCGAAAATTGCCATCATGCATCTTTGAAAGGTCGCAGGGGCATTACACAGACCAAACGGCATTCGTCTATAAGCGAAGGTACCAAAAGGGCACGTGAATGTTGTCTTTTCTTGGTCATCAGGGTGAATTGGTATTTGAAAGAAGCCTGAATAACCGTCTAGATAACAGAAATGTGAGTGTTTTGCTAATCGTTCTAACATTTGGTCAATGAATGGTAAAGGGAAATGATCTTTTCGGGTTGCTTTGTTTAGTTTCCTATAATCAATGCACATTCTCCATCCCGATTCGATTCGTTTAGTTATAGTTTCTCCTTTTTCGTTTTCAATAACGGTTATGCCTCCTTTCTTTGGTATAACGTGTACAGGACTAACCCATTTGCTATCAGATATAGGATATATAATACCTGCTTCCAATAACTTGGTTATTTCTTTCTTTACTACCTCACTCAGGATCGGATTTAGTCTTCTCTGGTGTTCCCTAGAGGTTTTACAGTCTTCTTCTAACATGATGCGGTGCATACAAATAGAAGGGCTTATTCCTTTAAGATCGGTGATGTGGTATCCTAGTGCGGTGGGATACTTCCTTAAGATATGTAGGAGTTTTTCTGTTTCGAGTCTCCCTAGGTCTGCATTAACTATCACAGGTCATTCAAGTTCTAAGTCTAGGAATTCATATCTCAGATTTTTGGGAAGTGTTTTCAGGTCAGGGGTTGGTTTGTTAAGACATTGCGTAGGGTCCGGTGTTATTGCTAAACATTGGTATGATTTGTCTTCTACAAGGCAGTCAGGTGATTTGTCTTCTCCTGACTCTGCTTCTTTTATGCATTCATCGATGATATCCATGAAGTAACATGTATCTTCTATTGCAGGTGCTTTCAAGAATTTGGAAAGAATGAACTCAATTTTCTCTTCACCTACTTCGAAGGTGAGTCGTCCTCGTTTTACGTCTATGATTGCACCGGAAGTTGCTAAGAACGGTCTTCCTAGTATAATAGGTGTAATATCATCTTCTCTAATGTCCATAATTGTAAAGTCAGTGGGAATGTAAAACTGACCTATGCGTACGGGAACGTTTTCAAGGATTCCTACAGGATATTTGATGGAACGATCTGCTAGTTGCACAGACATTTTGGTTGGTCTTAATTCTCCCATTTCCAGTTTCTTACATATGGATAAAGGCATAACGCTAATTCCGGCTCCTAAATCGCATAAAGCTTTGTCGATGACAAATTTTCCTATGTGACAGGGTATAGAGAAACTACCCGGATCCTTGAGTTTAGGAGGCATGTTTTGGATTATAGCGCTACATTCGGCAGGGAGTGTAACGGTTTCGCTATCCTCAAGTTTCCTCTTATTAGAAAGGATTTCTTTTAAGAATTTAGCATATGAGGGCATCTGCGTAATAGCTTCGGTGAACGGAATTGTAACGTTTAATTGTTTAAGGAGATCAACAAATTTTCTAAATTGGCCCGTATCTTTGGTTTTAACAAGCCTTTGAGGGTAAGGTATAAGTGGTTTGTAAGGTGGTGGAGGTACATAAGGTTCCTTCTTTTCTAGGGTTTCCTTATTACTCTCTTCCTTTTCCTTAGGTTCACTTTCCTCAGTTGATTTCTTAGGGTTTTGGTTTTCTATCCTTGGATCAAACGGTCCTTCCACTTCCGTTCCACTTCTTAATATAATTGCATGAGCTTGGCTTCTCGGATTAGGTTGGGGCTGTCCAGGGAATGTACCAGTTGGGGCAGCAGTAGGTGCTTGTTGTTGGGCTACTTGTGATATTTGTGTTTCCAGCATTTTGTTATGGGTAGCCAAGGCATCTACTTTGCTTGCTAGTTGTTTAAGTTGTTCGCCAGTGTGTACATTCTGGTTTAAGAAATCTTTATTGGTTTGTTGTTGGGAAGCTATAAAGTTTTCCATCATGATTTCCAAGTTGGATTTCCTAGGGGTGTTATTGTTAGGCATGGATGGGTTCGGTTTCTGATATCCCGGAGGTATAGATGGGGCTTGATTTGGAGACTGTCCAGGTGCGTACAAAGCATTATTGCTCTTATATGAAAAGTTTGGATGGTTCTTCCAATTTGAGTTATAGGTGTTCGAATAGGGGCTTCCTTGAGCATAGTTCACTTGCTCTGCTTGGATTCCAGTCAAGAGTTGACATTCCGCAGGAGTGTGACCTTGGATTCCACAGACCTCGCAATTCTGAGTTATAGCAACCACGGCGGCTGGAGGTGATACGTTTAAACTTTCAATTTTCTGGACCAAAGCATCCACTTTTGCATTAACGTGATCAAGGTTACTTATCTCGTACATGCCAGTTTTCGTTTGAGGTTTTTCCACCGTTGTTCGTTCGGTTCCCCACTGATAGTGGTTTTGGGCCATGCTCTCGATAAGCTGGTATGCATCAGCATAAGGTTTGTTCATTAATGCACCACCTGCAGCGACGTCTATTGTTAACCTTGTGTTGTATAAGAGACCATTATAAAATGTGTGAATTACTAACCAGTCTTCCAAACCATGGTGTGGGCAAAGTCTCATCATGTCTTTGTATCTTTCCCATGCTTCGAAAAGAGACTCGTTGTCTTTCTGTTTAAATCCGTTTATCTGGGCTCTTAACATAGCTGTTTTGCTTGGCGGAAAGTATCGGGCAAGAAAAACTTTCTTCAACTTGTTCCATGTGGTGACTGAGTTGGAAGGGAGAGATTGAAGCCATCTTCTAGCGCTATCTCTTAATGAGAAAGGAAAAAGACGAAGTCGAATTGCCTCTGAAGTGACACCATTAGCTTTAACAGTATCAGCGTATTGGACAAATACGGATAAATGAAGGTTCGGATCCTCGGTAGGATTTCCAGAGAATTGGTTCTGTTGCACAGCCTGCAACAGCGAAGGTTTAAGTTCGAAGTTGTTTGCTTCGATTGCGGGTGGAGCAATACTTGAGTGCGGCTCATCTTGCGATGGAGCGGCGTAATCTCTAAGAGCACGAGCTGGTTCTGCCATCTCGGGTGAAAGAAGAAGATCTTTGAGATCAGGAAATTCGATAGGAGGGAGATTGTTTTCAGCACGGTATTCCCGAATTCATCGTAAGACTCGGAGATACAGTTCGATATCGTTGATTCGTAAATAGAGCGGTTCGCCTTGTGAGCGAGTGCGTGGCATACAAATCAACGAAAGAAAGAATAGAAGAAAGAGAAACCTTAGTCTCTACAGCGTAACGGAAGAGTTACGATATCGATTAAATAAAAGTCCCCGACAACGGCGCCAAAAACTTGATCGCTCGATTGTGTGAGTCGAGAATGGGATACAAACTGCAAGTGCACAGTTCTATCGCGTAGTTTTAAAAGATATCGATCCCACAGGGACTTATGAATCGATATACCGTTATCTAAGGTTACTACGTAAAGCTAAGGTGAAAAATGTTTGATTGTTTGGGGGAAAACTAAAGGCTAAACTAAGATCTAGTTTAAATATTAATAAAACGGATATCGGTATGTAGTTCGTCAAAACTAGGGAATCAAGTCTTTGTCGGTTTCTTGGTTTTAAAATAAATCATTTCGGTTAACTTTATTGGTTAAAGGTTTTATCTCAAACTCTCGCTCTGTTGAATAAACCATGATTTTATATTAATGTAGCTGTCACTTATAATTAAGTCAAAAACCACTTTTTGAAAGCAATAAAGTTGCAGAAACTCTTCTTAAGAAAACACTGACCGTTTTAAACACCCTTATCTCAAACTCTCGCTCTGTTGACTTAGGTTATATGATTAAATCCAAATGCTTAACTCTCGTCCTCACATTCAATCTTTAAAAATACTTTTTGGAAAAGGTCAGAATTTAATTAACTCTAAAACTTGCTCTCGCCCTGATCTAGAATTAATGCCAAACTTACACTGTCCAGTTAAAACCTCAAACTCTCGCTCTATTGATTTTAACTTCTTTATGTCCTTTACTTTTGTAAAAAATCTTGTTATTAAACCTGTAAGTTGAGACCGTAAAAAGATTGATTTTAATTTTAAGTTTAATTAGACCGACTCAGTCTTGATCCCTTATTCTGCTTACTTTACATACCGATATCTAGGCGAATTAGCTAGACATGCTAAACGAACCAGAATACATATCATGCATAAACAGACTCATTCCAGGCAGATAATATAAATAAATAATAAAACAAAACATTAAATAATGATTAAAGAACCTGAATGCGTAATACAATAGTCTTGAACACTCCACCACAAGCCGGTAGGATTTGTTCTTGGATTCTTCAATTAAACAATAAATTAAACCAAGGAAATAAAACTAGAATCTAACGTAAGGTTAGATCCGATAAAAAGTTACACAATAGTTTCCGGTGTAGAAACTATTATGCGAAAAATATCTAAATGCTAAAAAGGGAAAGGTAAATTGCAAGGGAAAAAACGTAGAACTTGCAAAAGAAATAAATAAATAAACAATGTTAAGTTGCTGGAAAGGAAAATTGCAGAAGCGTAAAAAGAAAGGGAAATTGGAAAAGCTTCGGCAGTGTGAGCGTGAAAAAAAAAACCGAGGAACCTTTTTAGGTTTTTGAAGTAGCTATTTATATTGGTGTTGGTAACTGCTTTTCGTTTCCCAAGGGTCTTCAACGTGGCTAAATGCATGGCGTGGATATAGGACACAAACTCCTCAACGTCTCTTCAAGTCTTCTGAGGGCGTTACTTGCGCCTAAAAGATAGTGGAATGGTGTGATGCTCGTCACACCATGTGTGACGCCCGTCACAAGGCTGCTTTGCGTGACGCTCGTCACGCACCTTGTGACGTCCGTCACAGGTAGTGCCTTTATGTTTTTGCGCTTTGGGTTGGGCTTTGGCATTTGGTTCTTTTTCTCTCCTTTTTGCACCTCCTTTTCTTCCATTTTCACTTGTTCTTCAAAATAGACTACCTGAGACAAATAGGAAGAAAATACCACGTAGTATCTCATAAAATGCAGTAAACCGAAATAAATAGTCATAGAATTTAATGGAATTAAGTCCTAAAATATGATATAATTTCGTGTTATCAAATACCCACCCTCAATTCTTCGTCAATCTCGCTCTGCTTGGGTTGCTGAATGGATGCCTTACGTTTCTCCTCTTGAGAGATCTTTTCCTGAAGTGCTGCTATCTGTGTTTTCCATTTTTGAATATTGTCATTGCAAGCAGCAACTTCTTCGACATACGTTTCAGAGAGCTTTTGCAATTTTGAAACTTTGTCAGTCGAAGTCGAAACAGCATCCCATTCAGTAGTTTGAGTTTCAGACTTGGAGGAGATTTGATTGGTAAGATCCCTTTGACGATGGAGATCTGCAGTGGCCAAGTCAATGAGAGTCATCAGCTCCATCACAAAACTTCCAATCTCAGCAGAAGCTTCCAGGACATTCACTTGCTTCAAAATTTTCTTAAGACCAATTTGAGCAAGGGAATTTTCTTCCAAGACTTTAAACAAATCGACATCAAGGATTTTCGTTTTGATTTTGGTCAGGAGGTTGCCAAGTGATGGTGCTTCAGAAGTTGCCCCAGAAGTGGTCGAACTACTCTGCGAAGAATCCTGAAAATTAAAACGGGTGCTAAGCATGGCTTTCAGATACTCCAAAGGTCTTTGCACTTTGAGATTTTCAAGCTCCTCGCGAGAGAAACTGGTCGAACCAGTTGATTTGCCACTCCCTTGGGCCCGGTCAGGAGCAGGTGGAGTGTTTCGCGTCGAAGTATGCTCAACCTCTGTTCGTTTCGACTGGTTGTCCCCATCTCTGGCAGCTCCATCTTCAGGATCATCTTCGACCACAACCTCCATTTCAATATCATCACCCTGAGGTGCAACATGTAATCCTGGATGAGGAGGAGATTCGTCTTCAGAAGCTTCACCCACTGTAGTGTCGAATTCTTCTACGGTTTGCATATCATGGTCACTTGTGGGGATATCTTCCTCTGGGGCTGTTTCCTCCAAAATTTTCTCAGGCGTTCTTTCGACAACCACTTGTTCCTAAAAATAAATTCTAAGATTTAGAAGAAAAGATGTAGGAAAGGTGAACATATGCTGTCGAAATGAAAAATTACCTCAGGAATTTCAGTATTAAAGCTGGATTTCCCACTCTCCGTATCTTTCGACTGATGTTTAGCAGGGGGAGTACTGGCAGAAGCCTTCCTAGTTGATTTAATGATAGATCTTTAGGAAGAGACCTTCGTGAGTTTCTTCTTCTTCTGAGGGGGAGGGATTAACTCTGGAGATTCGTCACCAGACTCTTCACTGGGGACTTTAGCCTCTTCTTTCTCCTCTTCACTCTTTCTCTTTTGGATTGTTGGGGGTTTTCGACTTACCTAGCCATGCAGACCAAAGCCAGTTAGTTTTGAAAAAGGGAAGATGAATAATAAAAAGAGAAAAGTTTTGTACCTTTGTCGAAGGTTTCTTAGCAGTACTGGGCGTCGCTTCGACATCAGCTTTCTTAGCAGGGATCTTCACGGCTAAGGAAAGAAAGAAAATTCAGAAACAAATATAAGAGAGACATGATAAGACAGTTAGAATAACAGGAGGAAAAATCATGTTTTTCTGTGAACACCTTCAAGAATGGGATCTTCCACGCGAACGTGTTCTATTCCAATATGAAGGTGTCCTGGATATTCGCCCAGATGATACTTAGTCGGAACCACACGCTCAGCAGGTTTTTGATACTTTTGACGAAGAATTTTCATAAAATCCCCACAAAGGAACCAGTCTGGAAGTGGAAAACTAAACGCCACCCCAAAGTCAGCAGTTGGCAAAGGAGGAAACTTTGGTGGATGACAACTGAAAGCCAGGTCATAGCGCGCCTCTGGTGAAAGATTGGAAGGCAATGACAGTTTTTTAAACTTCTCTGTCATCTTACGTTTTAATTCGGCCGCTGCCTTGCATATGGTTCGACTAAGATCATCAGGTCTATACGCAGTTTCAAAATATTTTTGAAATTTCTGTATTTCCTTAATGTGTCGTTGAATACCTTTTTTGGTCCGATCCTGCACAAAAGCGAAAGCATTTGTCAAATGTGTAGCGAAAGCAGCTACGTCGAAAAATTTGTTGGAATAATAATCCTTCCACCATTCATCAAACTCAGGAGTGCATAAGAATGATGGTCGAAAAATAACTGGTCGAATGTCGAGAGAATCATCAGCTAGTTTCTTCGACAGCTCTTTGCCTTCGTCTTCAGTGTGAAGAGAGTTATAAAAGATGATGGACCCCTTTTTGGGGAATATAGGTTGAGGTTTGATTTGGATCAGACCAAACTGTCTAGAAACAAGGTTGGGTTGATAAACTATCAAAGCAATTTGGTTTTTAGTGGTGTTACGATAAGAAAAAAGGAGCCTAGGGGTTAAGAACGATTCCCAAACATTCAGAAATGTATTTTCGTCCTTTTGCATCTCCAAGGGCAGTTGTTGGGTAAACCACTTAGGTCCGATTTTTCTATCAGCAAAAGGTGCCATGGTCGAAGTAAATTGATGACTTTTAGCAAACATCATAACATAGCTTTTAAAAGCTTGTCGAAGGCTGATCCCTTCATCAGTTGGCGTTATTAGCACTAATCTTGGCCATTCGACAATCCTATTTTGTACTTCTTCTTCATCTATTTCTGGTGCTACAGGAAGATTGGCTTCAAACGTGGCATTGAGCCATAATTGCAAGAGCCAGAAAGGTCCTGATAAGTTGATCTTCCCTTGGGTTTTGTGTTTTTTTAAAAAATGTACGCTCTCACTCAGAGATTCATAAAGGTTCGCCAGAATCATTTCGCTCAAGCATAGTTTCGTGCCTGCATGAAGCTGATTGGCTATGGTGATAAATCTCTTGGCAACTTGAAGAGAGCGAGAGCAGAACACATATTTGGATAGCCACAGTGTTAGAAAAGCTATATGTTCGACATCCAAAACTTCAGCAGTACTCTTATCGTGATAATAGGACATGAATAAGGAGTAGGGTGCAAGGCTAGTCTCGAAAGCAATGGTATCTTCATTTAAGACAGTAGGGTCGAAATCTATACCATTGGGATGAAGACCAACAATGGCTGCTGCGTCGAAAAGGGTAGGCGTAACCATCCCACAAGGAAGGTGAAAGGTGTTGTAAGTACTATCCCAAAAGTAGAGAGAAGCCAAAAGCATATTTGGACAAATATTGGGTCCTACTCTCGACAACTGGATAAGGTCGAAAATGCCGACCTCTTTCCAAAAAGGCCCTTTAACTTTTTCGATTTTATCTAACCAAGATACGTAGTCAGAAGGATCTTTCGACCATGGGCAAGTTCTAAATATCCTGGGATAATTCAAATAGGCTAAGTCCAACTCTCCAATATCCGTCGAACTCGATGCATCTTTTTGTTCTACAACTTTCTCTTTAGGCTGAGGTTTTCTTCCAGCGCCTATGGGTTTTGTGTGAAAGTAAGATGGAAAAAATTCTCTTAAACGCTCTGGTTTAATCTCTGGATTTGGAAGGGGACCTAACATAGCGTGATAATTTCCAGAAATAAGAACAGGGATTAGTACCTGAGATTTATAGATGCAGTCTTTTTCTTTCTCATTTGGAGGTTCCGGAACATACTGTTGATTTCCAATGGTCATTGGCCCTTTTAAATCATGCACAGGAGGAAAAGTTGAGTCTTGTTTCTTCTTGGAATGTTTACTGCTTGAGGGTTTTTGAGGCGCCATTGCTAGAAAAACTTAAGAAGATTTCTCAGAAAATGTGAAAAGCTTGAGAAATGGGTATGAGGAAAGGAAATCTGAAACGGAAAAGGGTTTAAAGAAAAGGTTTATGGGTATTTATAGGAAGAAGATATTGAAACGTTTTAGATGGTAATGGTGTTAGTGGGACACGCGGCCATTTCTGATGGGAATGATAAAGAGGTGGAAGTTGAAAAGAGACCATGATGTGAGGAAATGATGGAAGTAGGCTGTGAACGTGGGCTAGACGTGACATTGTGAAAAAAGTGTAATGATGAACCTGCATTGGGAATTGAGATTATCAGACTTGCATTTAATGAAGATTAAAATGACATGGCATCAAAACACTGGTTGACAACAAATGACTGTTTCTCCAGAACAACAGTCGAAACGTCTTTGCTGGGGGGCAATTTGTATACGTGCATTTTCGACGCCATGAGATTTGGTGTATAAAAATGACTTTTTCGACAAATGATGACATGGGATAAAACGATTTGATTAATAAGTATGGTTCGACATTTCGACAAAATGGAGGTTCTGTCATTTCGACAAGATATTTGCAGCTAGAAAAGTACTTTTGACAGACATGGAGAACATTGCAGTATATTGATAATTCGACAAAAATCCTGAAGAAAGACGTCGTTTCGACTTAAAGTGTAAATTTGAATTTAAAAAGTTGTAACGTTTGGCAGAAGACGCGTGGAAGCATCTGGCGAAAGGAAGAAAGCCATGTGTCACAGTTTTAGGATTTAGTCGTTAATAACAGTTATGTTATTTGTATATAAATAGGGTAGTTGTTATCGAAAAAGTGTGAAGTTTTACTTGTACAAAATTCCTGAAAACACTCAAAGTACCCGTGTGAGAGAAAAGAGTCATATTTGGAACATGTATGTGTAAACAAACACCAATTCCTTCAAAGTTTATTTTATAAAGTTTAAAGTTCTTTACAAATCTCTTTTATGTTTTCCAGTCATTTATCTTTCTGTACTTTCTACTTTTCGACACTTTACATTCTGTCAGTTATTTTCCGCTATTTACTTTATCTTGTTAAAGTTACATCTACTTAACGTTTTAATCAACATATTTCGACGTAAAACACTTAGAGAACAAAAATGAAATATATGAAAGTGATTCTAGACATCTTCAAGACCATCTAGATCTGCACATGTCCTAGGATTTGTGTGGTTGATCCTGCAAGTGACCCAATTCTACAAGTTTTGGTAAACCAGAGGTTGTTCGCCAAAATTCACAGCGAACAATTGGTAGTGTTGTTGAAAGAGTATGTCGACATCTTTGCCTGGTCTTATCAAGATATGCCAGGGTTGGATACCGATATTGTTGTGCACAAGCTACCGTTGAGAGAAGATTGTCCTCCAGTGAAGCAGAAGTTGCGCAGAACTCGACCTGACATGGCGATGAAGATTAAAGAGGAAGTGCAAAAGCAGTGGGATGCTGGTTTCCTTGCTGTCACTAATTATCCGCCATGGGTTGCGAACATCGTGCCAGTCCCGAAGAAGGATGGGAAGGTTAGAATGTGTGTGGACTACCGAGATCTGAACAGAGCTAGTCCGAAGGATGATTTTCCGTTACCTCACATTGACGTGTTGGTAGACAAGACAGCTCAATTCTCGGTGTTTTCCTTCATGGATGGCTTTTCTGGCTATAATCAAATCAAAATGTCGCCAGATGATATGGAGAAAACAACGTTTATTACACCATGGGGTACCTTTTGTTACAAGGTGATGCCATTTGGTCTCAAGAACGCCGGTGCTACTTATCAGAGGGCCATGGTGACTTTGTTTCATGATATGATTCATCATGAAATTGAATGCTACGTGGATGACATGATAGCAAAGTCCCAGACAGAAGAGGGGCATTTGGTAGATTTGGCCAAGTTGTTCGACCGGTTGAGACAGTTCAGACTGAGGTTGAATCCGAACAAGTGCACGTTCGGAGTGCGGTCCGGTAAATTGCTGGGGTTCATTGTAAGAGAGAAAGGAATTGAGGTTGATCCTGCAAAAGTAAAAGCAATAAGAGAAATGCCTGAACCGAGAACGGAGAAGGAGGTTCATGGTTTCTTAGGTAGATTGAACTACATTTCACGGTTCATATCTCATCTGACAGCCACGTGTGAACCGATATTCAAGTTGTTGAGAAAAGATCAAACGGTCAGGTGGAACAATGATTGCCAAGCGGCATTTGAAAAGATAAAAGAGTGTTTGCAGGAGCCTCCGATTCTGATGCCTCCTGTGGAGGGAAGACCGTTAATTCTGTACCTGACAGTCCTCGAGGGGTCTATGGGGTGTGTATTGGGGCAGCATGACGAGTCTGGTCGAAAAGAGCATGCCATATACTACCTTAGCAAAAAGTTTACCGACTGTGAAACAAGATATTCACTGCTCGAGAAAACTTGCTGTGCTTTGGTCTAGGCTGCTCGCCGACTAAGGCAGTATATGCTGGTTCATACCACTTTATTGATTTCCAAGATGGATCCAATCAAGTACATTTTTGAAAAGCCAGCATTGACCGGACGGGTTGCGAGGTGGCAAATGATTTTGACTGAATATGATATACAGTATACCTCTCAGAAGGCGATTAAGGGGAGTGTATTGTCTGATTACCTCGCCCAGCAACCTATTGATGATTATCAACCGATGAAGTTTGAATTCCCTGATGAGGACATCATGTTTCTCAAATCGAAAGATTGCGAGGAACCAATCCTGGAGGAAGGGCCTGACCCTGAATCCGAATGGATTCTGATGTTTGATGGGGCCGTTAACGTGAATGGAAGCGGTGTTGGTGCTGTTTTGGTTACGCCGAAAGGATCCCACATTCTTTTTGCTGCCCGGCTGACATTTGAGTGCACCAACAACGTGGCTGAATATGAAGCTTGTATATTGGGGATTGAGGAGGCAATTGATTTGAGGATCAAGAACCTTGTCATATATGGAGATTCAGCTCTGGTGATAAATCAGGTTAACGGAAAATGGTATACGCATCAATCTCATTTAGTGCCGTATCGAGATTATACGAGGAGATTGTTGACGTTTTTCACCAGGGTGAAGTTGTATCATGTGCCTAGGGAGGAGAATCCTTTGGCAGATGCTTTGGCTACTCTGGCTGCCTTGATTAAGGTGCAGTGCTGGAATCAGTTCCCCAGTGTTGAAGTAGGTCGTCTGGATAGACCGGCTTATGTATTTGCTGTTGATACAGCGTCTGATGATGAGAAGCCGTGGTATTATGATATCAAGCGCTATCTAGAGACTCAAGAGTATCCTGAGGGAGCATCTAAGAAGGACCGAAAGACTCTGCGGAGGTTGGCCATGGTGTTCTACCTGAATAAGGACGGGGTTTTGTATAAAAGGAATTTTGATTGGGTCTTGCTCCGATGTGTTGATGATAAAGAAGCAAGCCAGTTGATGAAAGAAGTACACGAGGGGTCGTTCGGTACCCATGCCAGTGGGAATGCAATGGTAAAGAAGCTGCTGAGAGCAGGTTATTATTGGATGACAATGGAGGCCCAATGTTTCAATTTCGTGCGGAAGTGTCATAAATGCCAGATTTATGCTGATAAGGTGCACGTGCCTCCAAATCCGTTGAGTTTAATGTCGTCCCCATGGCCGTTTGCCATGTGGGGCATTGATATGATCGGAAAGATTGAGCCTACGGCTTCGAATGGGCACAGGTTCATATTAGTGGCTATTGACTACTTCACCAAGTGGGTGGAGGCAGCCTCTTATACGAACGTGACGAAGCAGGTCGTTGCCAGATTTCTCAAGAGAGACATCATTTGCAGATATGGGGTTCCCGAGAGAATTATTACTGATAATGGTTCTAATTTGAACAATAAGATGATGGCAGAATTGTGCCGGGAATTCAAGATTGAGCATCACAATTCTTCTCCCTATCGTCCGAAGATGAATGGGGCGGTTGAGGCAGCCAACAAGAATATAAAGAAGATTGTGCAGAAAATGGTGGTAACCTATAAAGACTGGCATGAGATGTTGCCGTTTGCATTGCATGGGTATCGAACGTCGGTGCGTACATCTACTGGGGCAACTCCTTTCTCGTTGGTATATGGAATGGAGGCTGTATTACCTGTTGAGGTTCAGATTCCCTCTTTGAGAGTCCTGATGGACGTCAAGTTGCAAGAGGCTGAATGGGTAAGGACCCGGTACGAAGAATTAAGCCTGATCGAGGAAAAGAGGCTAGCAGCCATCTGTCATGGGCAGCTATACCAGCAAAGGATGAAGCGTGCTTTTGACAAGAAGGTGCGACCTCGGGTATATCACGTGGGTGATATGGTGCTGAAAAGGATCCTTCCTCCTCAAAACGATCGAAGGGGCAAATGGACACCCAATTTTGAAGGTCCATTCGTGGTCAAGAAGGTTTTCTCTGGTGGAGCCTTGTTGCTAACGACCATGGATGGAGAGGATTTTCCATCCCCTGTGAATGCGGACGCAGTTAAAAAATACTTCGTGTAAAGAGACCCGCTGGACGAAAAGAATAAAATAGTCCAGGCAAAAATGGGCATCCCGGCGAACCAAAAACAAAAAAAAAAGGGGTTCGGGCAAAAATTAGGGATAAAAATGAAAAACTGTACACCCGGTAAGTTGAAAACCTGGAAAGGCGACTTGGGAAAAAAAGGGTATCCCGGTGGACTGAAAACCCGAAAGGGCGGTCCAGGCAAAAGAGGGATTGAAACGAACAACTGCGTCTAGCATGATCGTTTGCGCTTTGGTTAAGGCATCATGGATAATACCCGGTGGGGATCAATCATAAGCGTCTTGTTCAGAAGGCAGAAAGCAAGGAGAGTCTGAGGACATATGGGGTGTAACCGAGTTGGAACTCGAGGAGATCACGGGTTTCACATTGCTATTAGGACAGATTTTTTTCCTTTTGCGCAATTACCTCTTTTCAGGAATTGCTTCCTTTGTATTGCTCATTCATGAGCCCCACACTTTTTCCAATCAATAAAATGCATATTCAGTCAAATAATTTTGTGTTTTGTTTTCATTACCGCTTTGATTGCAAAAACATCCGATTATTTTGATAAAGAATCTTGCATTTTAAGACATACAGGTCCCTTCCAATGCATGTTTATAAGATTGAAAACTTGAAATCTTATTCGGAAGGTTGAGTGGTCTAAGTGTTGAAATCTTGACACGCCTGGGGCACGGTTTTATCTAACGATCTGTTTTGCAGGAACTGTTAGACATGTTCACTCGCTTGCAGGTTGTGGTGGAAGCTGTTGAAAAGAAATCTCCATGGAGTCCGATCAGGGACGAGGGACGGACGAAAGAATATGGAGGGATGACGAGAAGACGTCGAGACGTACGACGATCCTTGAATGATATCAAGAAGACTCTTCAAAATCGGAAGATTGGAAAGTCTGTAGAAATTCCCCGCAGGGTCCAATCAGGGACGAATGATGGGTAGAGAAGCGACGAAGAGACGTTGAGACGTCCGACGACCTTTGGAATTAATCAACAAGACTCTTCAAAGTCGGAAAATTGAAATTTCTGTATAAATCCCAGGAGTTCGATCTTCGTCGAGCGCGGAGCGGTGGGGAATACAAGATGATGGAGCAGAAAAGGTCCAAACGAGTCTGGGAATTCTCAAAAGTGGAAAGCTGATACGAGTTTGGGAGGTGGATACCGTAGTTCGACGAGTCGACGGGTGTTCTGTACCAACTTTTCTCATTTCCCAGCTAAGTCCCCAAGCAGAATCGGAAGATCAACTCCCCAGCAGATCCAAGGTCTATGGATCCCCCGCCGAGTCAAGATGGTTATCCCCGGCAGGTTTAAAGTGATGTTTCCTCAGCAGCCAGGCCTGAAGGTTGCTATCCCCGAGTGGAGCGGGTTTCAATGAAATATATCTCCAGCAGTGTTCATCCTACCGGTGGATTGGATGAGTTTCCGTAGCAGACTGATATCTGCATCCCCAGCTGAGTTGATTCTACCTATGGATTGCATGGGTAATCCCCAACGGAGTGGCATTCGTTTCCCTAGCAGAGTCAGGATGGTTATCCCCAGCAAGTGTCAGATCGATGCTTCCCCAGTCGCCAGGCCTGGAGGTGGCTGTTTCCCAGCAGAGTATCTGTGAGCATTTCCCCAGTGAAGTCGTCAGGTATCTGTGAGGGTTTCTCGAAGCAGAGTCGGGATTGATATCCCCAGCAAGTCGAAGATTGTTGTATCCCCACAAAGTTGGTGGTGCTAATCCCCAGCAGTTTCCCGAGCGGATTGGGTGCAAAGGAGGTTCTTCCCCAGCAAGGGTTGCCTTATCCCAGCAGCAGTATTATTCCCCCAGTGGGGTGGAGAGTGGAGTGTTGACGAGTTCCTCAGCAGAGTGTCTCGTGCTCCCCAGAAGAGTCTCTTGAGGGGGATACATTTTTATGCATTCATCATGAAAAAATAGCATAACATGTTGCATAGAAAAATAATAAAGCGCGTAGCATTTCCATGATTATGGAGCATTACGCAGAAAAAAAATCATGCATCATATTGCAAGCATGAAGCTAGTTTCAAACCGTGGTTATCGTTTGAGAAGTGGTTTTATCCAAATGTGAAGGTGTTACTCCGAGGAGTTTAGCCTCATGGTTTTAATCAAAGGATATTCCCCAGTAGTGCGATACTGGAGGAGGCATTTTTTTCCGTCAAGCAGAGATGGGAAATGTGGTGCGATCAGCGCGATTCAAGCCGTGGTTACCGCTTGAAATTTTGTTTCGCCGAATGGTGAAGATGTTACTCTGAGGAGTTTAGCATCGTGATGACAGATCAGCATTGTTCTCCAGTAGTGCGATACTGGATGAGTTTTTTCCGTCGGACGGAGATGGAAGTGAAATCAAAGGATATTACGCGATCAACGCGATTTTCGGGGTTCAACCGGAGAAAAGGAAATGTTGAGGCATTTTCTGGGGTCCAAATGGAGATTGGAGATGAAGATTTTATCCGGGATGAGGTCCTCAGGGTTATCTTCTGTTCATGTGTCACCTTAGACTTTGGCGGAGTCCAATGGAGGTCGTTATGGGTGTCTTCGGATGAAGAGATGCACATGTTACCTTCCTTTGTGAAGGTGTACCCTCTGATATGTCGCCCTCAGAGTGGTTTGGTGTTATTTCCGTCGTTGCCAGCGGAATTATCACGAGAGATGGGAGAACGGGGTTCAAATGGAGAAAGGGAAGTGTTGCGACATTTTCTGGAAATCGGGGTTCAAACGGAGAGAAGGAAGTGTTGAGGCATTTTCTGGAGATTGGGGTTCAAATGGAGAAAAAGGAGACACGAGGTGTTTTCTGGAGATGGGGTTCACATTGGCGATCGCGAGTAATCATCAGGCGACTGGTGTTCAAGCTGGAGAATGGGGTTCATTATTTTGGCAAACAGGAGAACGGGGTTCAAATGCAGTGATCCGGGATCATTTGCGCAAAAGAAAATTTCGGGGTTCAAGAAAATAAAAAAGGGAAGAAAATTTTTCGGGGTTCAAGAAAATCAAAAAAGAGAGATAGTAATCCCCTGTGGATGTGGTGTTCAGGCCATGGTTATCCCTGCGTTATCATTTATTTTGGTATCCAGGTCGACGTTTTTCGGTATTCAGACCGACTTTCTCCGTTCCAGACGGATTCTTCTTCAAGATTGTGTTCTTTGCCGATTCTGACAGGCATTATTAATTATTTTCCCATCAGAGTGCAAATTGTTCGTCTGTTCTTGGTATTCAATCACTCTTCATCCTGATCATCTGAAAGCCGAGGCTATTCATATTGACAGGTTCACGGTGGATTGAATAGGGGCAGCTGTAACACCTCAAAATTTGCCCTCCTCTCTTGGGACTAGCTTAACATATTACATATCATTTTTTAGGTCATTAGGAATTGCATATTGCATATCATGTGGTTACATTGTGCAAGCCATTCTCCCAAGTCTTGATCAGAAGAAAGGAGGTCATGTGCAAGCTAGGGTTTCATTGGACTGGTCATTAATCATCTGAGGATGTGGAGGTCCAAATTAGGGTTTTGTGGTTCTCAAGGAGATTGGTCTTTATCTTGGTTGAAATGATTCATCATCATCATCATGGTCTGTCATCATCAAGTGTTGGAGCACATTCTTTGAGATTAGGGTTTTGACCACTGGTCAACCCTAATCAGTTGCATTGGGCCAATCAGGGCATAGCAAGGAGATGGGGTCTATGATGGACATGGGGATCATCATGTGATTATATTGAGCTTATGGAAGCTAGGGGTTCATCATTGAGCCATTTCATCAGAGAATTGGGGCTCAGATTGATCAGTGCATTGCCAAATTCATCTATCAGTTGAAAAAGTCAACTGTGGTCAACTGTGCTTGATTTTATGGATTTGGAGGTAGGAGAGAGTTGGATATACTTCATTCATGTTGGAACAAGTGTTATTTGACATGTCAAAGCTCAAGAATGAAGAAAATAAAGTCAGGAGAAAAATTGCCAAAAATAGAAAGTGACTTGTAATGGAAGTTTCCAAAAATGGAAAGTTTTTGACCACAAAATTACATGTCCAAAAAAGCTTCAAATGAAAATTTGTTCAACATGAAAGTTGTAGATCTTGGTCTCACCTTTCCAAAAAGTCCAAGAACTTGAAATTCCCATGTATGGTTGACAAGTTATGGTCCATTCAATTTCAAAAAAGACCTATAATCAAAGGGGCATAACTTTCACATGGAGTGTCCAAAATGAGTGATCTTTCTATGAGCAAATTCCATTTCACATGTACTTTCATGGTGCATGATCAAAATTCATCAAAAATGGTCAATGCAAAAGGTCAATTTTCAAGTGTATAATTAAAATCCAAGGGCAAAATGGTCCAAGTTGAGAAATAATTGGAATTTTGGAATGGGAGTTTTTGCAACACATCACAAATACCAAATAGAAATGGTTTGAACTGTCATGAGTTGTCAAGGATCAATATTTGGCTAGGCTATTTTTGAACTCTCACTTTAAGTGCATTTTTGGCATGGCATAGTGAAAATGAGAAATACAAGGCCAATTGACATGAGACCAAAGCCAACACATTCCAAATGGCATTTAGAAGATGTCTGAGCTGTCACATTGCTGTCATATAGCCTAATGTGAAATGTCACTTTTGCCCTTGCATTAAGAAAATGGCATTACACTAATTAACTCATTTTGGCTAATTTGGATTAAAAGGATGATTAAGGCATGAGTATAAAGCTCTAATTGTAACTGAATTGCAGAGGATAATCACATTTCTCAAGATCTCTAACCAACTTTCCCTCCATTTTCCAAATTCTCTCAAAATCTTCATCAAGCATTTTGGATCCAAACTTCACGAATTCTTCATCAAACTGCATGATTCCTTTTGGTTCGTGCTCTACATGTGAAGGTGAAGATCTGTTTTGCCAAGCCATTGCCATAACCATCAAGAATCAAGACTGTCCAAAGCATGTTCATTCATGGAGTTTTGTGATTTCTTGCAATTGAAGCGATCCTGAGCTAAAGTGTGAGTTCCAGTCAACTTCCTCAACCTCCAACTCCATCTGTTTTGCATAATTGGAGCTAAACAAGCACAAATCCATTGCTGCCATCACCTACGAGGTATTTTTCAAATCTCACCTTTGCTCGAATTGTGATATGCGTTAGAAAGATCATTCAACGTAGAACATCATGCAAGTTGTGGTTTGTGAAATGATTAACTATAGAGAAAGAAATCATGTTTTGAAGTTTGATGTGTGTTTATGTTTTTGCTCGATCCCGATTATACAGTAGGAATTAGGTTACATGAGTTACATATTTGGAATCTACATGTTCATGCGGTTCCAATGATTATCTATTTGTTAATTTTCATTAAGGTTCATGGATTATGATTTCTGGTGATGTTGATGAAGAACGATGATGTTCTTATGATTTTCTGGAAAAATTAGCTTGTTTGATCTTCCAATTGCCTTTGCCGTTTGAATATTGTGTTTGCCGCGCTCAGGAACCAATCAGGAAGCGCCATTTCTTCTTTTCAATACGACGCCGTTTTGGCGAACTTCCTTAGAATTGCAAAATTGCCATTGCCTGATTTATTTAATTATTATTTCATTGTTGTTTTTCATTTTAATTTCATTTTTGATGCCATGACTTGTAAAATTCGTATCTCACTCAAAACACATCCAAATTTTGTGAAATTTTTTGTATAATATTCATGATGATGTGTAGAATTTTATGGTGATTTTTGTGGATTTTTTGCATGTGTAGAAAAATAATTGGCCTAGGGTTTGTTGAATGTGTCACATTTTTGTATGTTTTGCCAAAACCTTCATGAAATACTCATACTTCCAAAGAAATGGATGAAAATTTTTGTGCTTATTCTGGACATTTTGATGGTGATTTTCATGTAGAGTTTGTGAATTTTGGATACTTGGTGATGGAGATATGATTTTTTGAATAGAGGTGTGACAATTTGTGTCACACCTAGCTAGGTCAACTTTCGGATTTTATTTGCCTGACCTAGAGATGTTGAATTGCTCCAATTTTTTGCATGAATGAACATTGATATGTCAAGATAACATGTGACTTTTTCTGGAATTTTTGGTTACATTTTCTAATTGATTGATAATTTTCTTCTCTGTATGCTCATTTGGTAACCTTGTGTGACACATGTTGGCATTTTGCTTGTGAAATTCTCATATGGTATTGGATGAAGATGAAATTTGATATGTGGATTCTAGACACATTATAGGACATCATGGTTTTGATCCCATTCATTTCTAATATGTTGTCACTGTTTTATGAATTATTGAAGTGGATGCTTGTGTTGATGCCTTGAATTGGCTTGTATAAATGTGTCTGGACTTCTTGATTTTCATTGACCTACTTTCTTTTGTCCAATTGAGCTGAAAATTGACATGCTATACATTGAATGTGTCCTGTTTAGGTGTGAATGTTTGTGGAATTAATTGAATTGTTTTGATATGCTTTTGATTGAGATAGTTCTGTTTAGTCATTTGAAGTTGCAAATTGCATGTTTGATGTTAAATTGTGCATAAAATGATAATGGTGAAGGATATGAGCATGGGACCAATTGCATTTGCTTTTGATTTATTTGAATGTGATTTTGGATAAAATTCACTTGCTGTTTAGGATTTTTTATCACCTTTGGACCCTAGGCTTGGCCTAGTGGTCTAGTTTCTCACATTTGGTTTGGATTTTCAGGATTAAAAGTGCAAAAGGCTTAAGGAGAGAAATTCAAGTTGTAAATTGAGATTGTTTGATGTTGTAAACTAACATTGGCTTTGTGTTGTAGGTTTGATGCTTGAGTTTGAGCTCATGGCTTGCACTTATGTGCACTAACTTGTGTTGTCTGTATAGATTGATTTTTGCTGTTTATTGTTGGTTTGTCTGAGTACTGATGATACTTGATTGATTTCAGGTACATTTAGTCGCTTACAGTTCTTTAAGAACTTGCTTGCTGTTGCTTGGTTTTTTAACCAGTTGAGGTAGACTTTCTATACTTCATGTAGTCTGGAAGACCTGGCCTGTTACTTGGCCAGGCAACTGTCTGAAGTCCTCCTTAAGAGGCGATGATTGTGATTGTTTACTTTTGTGCCAAGCAGGTAAAGACCTCTATGAGGCAATTGGCGGATCATAGGGATATGCAATCTATCCCCCGCTATTCTGTTGAGTCGTCCCTCTGCTCACACCACTGTGTTGACGCATTGGGACACAATCCCAAGATCTTGTACTTTGTACAGTTGTGTCAGAGTCTTTGAGCGTAGAAGGGTCCCTCCATTCTGGACCCACGCTCCTTTGTCTAAAGCTCTCCCTGGACAGGGATAAGAGCTGTGAAGTCTAATCTTCACTCACCTTTCATCTGCTTCACCTTAGCCCCTCAATGGCAAGGTTAAGAGCAAATATTACCCCTGTACAGATGACTTGCTTCGGCAGTCGAACCCTTTGTTTGAGCCTCACTTGACTGGATATAGTGTGTGCTTTGTGAATACTTGCTTGAAATGCTTGTTTATTTTGATTGATGCTTGCATGCTTGCTTTCTTCCTGGATAGGATTAGCTTGCTGTTGCGCAAGTAGGTAGAAACCACAACGTAGGGCAATGATGCATGATAACACTAGGCTCGAGTCCAGCTCCCTGGTAGTGTGTCTTCCCTTGGTTTCTGGCTAGATTTTCTTTCCCTTTCAGGGGAACTACATCGCCCTGATCCTCGTTCCAGACGAGGTATGTAGGCAGGAGACCGTGCGAGGTCTCTCCGGGCACTTTTTTTTCTTTTGTGTGTGTTTGCTTGTTATCTTCTTGTGTGTGTTTGGTTCGGATGCCGATGTAAGTCCAGTGATTGGCTTTCGGGCTCCACGTTTGCCTTCTTGTGTGCGTTTTGGTTCGGATGCTGATGTAAGTCCAGTGATTGGCATTCAGGCTCCATGTTTGCTTGTGTTTCTGTTTGCTTGTTTGGCGTGCGTGAGCCGAACCACGGCAGCTCTGATTCTCGTTCCAGACGAGATACGTAGGCATAGGATGCGACGTCCTATCGAGCTCTCTTCCTCTTAACCCCACCTGTGTTGTCTTAGCGTGTGTGTATGATGTTTGTCTGTTTACTTTAGCAACCTTTTCTTTTCTTAGAGCGTGGATCCCGTCGAGTACGACGGACGTGAGGGGTGCTAATACCTTCCCCTTGCGTAACCGACTCCCTTACCCTTTCTCTTTGGTCGCGAGACCACGTTTTTTCCAGGTTTCTCTGAGCGTTTCCTTTCCCTATTTTGGGATAAATAACGCGCAGTGGCGGCTCTGTGTTGTTTTTGTTTTAGCCCGCCGGTTGTCTTTCGCGGATGCGACAATAGGTAGCCGAGCTACGAAGACTCTGATTCTCATACTCAGATGAGATACGTAGGCAGTGGATGCGACATCCTTGCGGGTCATTTTCTTTTAACCTTCCTTTTAGTAAATAGTACTTTAGATATACCTACACCTTTTAGACTAGAACAACACTTATGAAAAGGGCTCCCTAGGAGTACCTAGGATGTTTTGGGTGCTTAAAACCTTCCCATTGCATAACCAACCCCCTTACCCAGATCTCTGACATTTTTACTAGTTTTTGATTCGATAAAACTTTTAGGTTTTTGTTCGCTTTCTAACCATTCCTTTGGATAAATAGAAGTGCGGTGGCGACTCGACTTGTATGGTTTACCTTGGATTTAGTCAATATCTCTAATGGTAACGAATACCCCGCAACATATATATATATACATATATATATATATATATATATATATATATATATATATATATATATATATATAATATATATATATATATTATATATATATATATATATATATATATATATATAGTCATTACCAATTATTAAGAGACTGCCATAATTTATTTTATGATTAATTAGGCTTCATCTAATTTATTAGGCCTCAAGTCTAATCGATTAGGTAGTTCAAAATTTTCTACCAATCAAGTTGATAGTCCCTCAATTAACTGGCTAGGCCTTAAATACATTTTTATGTGTTTTTAATTAAAAAAAGAGAGGCTCGAAAATAATTTTTACTGCGTGTATGTTATTTAGCCATAATAATTCAACAAACACCTTTATATCTTTACAATACACCCACTCAAATGGACACGATCATGTGATCTTTCACACTTCCTCTCTTTCACATTATGAAGCTTCAAGTCTGTTTTTAGAATATACCAATCATATAAACACTTGACTGGAACCTTGAATCTTATGTTGGATAATGCTTGAGATATATTAGAGTTAGTCTCCATCATCAGAGAGTTGTAAAGATATAAATAGTGATCATAAACCCTGATTGTTCATTTAAGCTAATTTTCTTTGATTATGAAGGATAACTTAATCTTGATCAACCAATTTGTGCATATTTTACCACATGAGATAGCTATAATAATTGCTTTGATTTTATGTATTGTTATCATCAAAACCACTTCAATTTTTGTTACTACTTCAGGTGTTATCATCATAAAAACAATGTCATCATCAAAGCTAAGTAGTTGCTTTTTAAGTCTTACTATCTGTTCTATGCCGGCCAAAGACTTGGGATCCCCCTAGTCCAAGTCGGCCAAAGGCCTAATAACACGAGGCCTATTATCTACCATACTCTGTCAAGCCCAAGATATAAATACCTCAGTAAAAGGGTTCTTAGCTACACAATCTCTAATCTCCATTTTCACTTCCACTATCTTGAACCCTACACTGACTTAGGAATTGGAGTGCTAACCATGAAGGTACCCCCCTAAGTCTACCATATCGAAGATAACAACATCGATTAGCGATATTGCGTCAAGATCAATCTCTTTGGTTCAAGAAACACCATGATTGTAACCTTCTACCCACAATGTCGCATCAATATAGTGCATCGGAAACTCCGTTTCACTGTAGTTTTCACAATGATCACCATTTCTAGTTCCGTAACAGAATAGTGGCACCGTATATGGGAATCAACTTTTGATTCCTACCATTTCCATAATTCCATGTTCAATCCTTAGATCTGAGATCCAAAGAGGTTTCCCTCAAACACATCGATGTTTTAAGGATCCAAGATCTCATATTTGCACTGAATTCTAATCCAACATCGAGAAATTGATTACGTCCATTCTGACCTATAATTAAGTAACGTCTATAAATACCCTGGAGACGGGTATCTAGCGCTGAGATACTCCAAGCGACCAGAATAATCAACCTCAAGCGCTTGGGAAAGCCGGTATGTCGTTTCCTTTGGATCCAGATTCAGATTCGTAAATTCCAGTTCGGTCGAGTGTTATGTCGCCCTTAGTCAAGTTAGATTATGGGTCTGATCCCACCAGCTGCACCTTCGTCTGGGTCCTATCAAATTCGAGGAAAATTTCAGCCTAGACCAGACCAAGGTTAGAAGAAATCACCTCCAACAGACGCAACGAGTCTTATATCACCCAAGACGGACAACACTGGGTGCCTCATCATTGTAAACATTTTCTGATGACACTGGTACCACCGGGGTGAATGAAGTTATGGAGAGGACAATTGTCCAGTACCAGATCACAGATAATTTGAGAGACAAATCACAATATGAGTCCAACGTCGCGGAGAAATAAGAGTAGCTCCAAACTTCATACCAACGACATAAACACAACAACCCGACATCAGTAAAAAAGGAGAGGCATGTGATAAGGCCTTAGAAACAATTTCTAAAGATGAAGCGGTGTCGGGAAAGTTTTGCCTGGTGCTATCGGTCAGAATTTCCCCTTAACCTGAGATGGTCCATTTGAGCCCAAGCAAGCCAGACCATTTCAACCCCGAAAATAAGACCCGAAAATGCACAACATCGACCATGCACCATCCCAAGTCAAGCGCCCAACCCCTCCAGATCTACCGAGCATCAAGCAACCCAGATACCACATCTGAGGGAAAATGTCTGGTACACACTGTTAGTGTAAGCCCTAGAGGTCAATACTTTTGGTACTTGTATCGAATTATTTATTAATAATAAAAGGCTTTTTCTTTATTATGTTTGTTTAATAAAGTCCATAGAATAGCTAGTCCGTTTAATGTATCAAGTGTGACTTAATCATGAGATCACATTAAACGTAAGGACATTATTCTTAAAGTATCTGTAGTCGAGCTTTATTGTGAAGTGGGATAACATTAAAGCATTAAGACTATTATGTATATAGACTGTTGATCACATCTCATGGATCATGGATAAGGAGTTATCAAGTCTTAAACATGTGTATGAATATTAAGAGTAATATTTATACTGGATTGACCTGCTATGAAAATACTATATAGAATGTTATGCAAAATGTCATAAGTTATTCTCATGGTGATAATGGTGTATACCACCCTTCGACCTGAAACCACTATGGACCCTAGATGTAGAGTCGAGTGCCTTATTGTTGATCAAACATTGTTCGTAACTAGATGACCATAAAGACAATTGATGGGTACTCCACGAAGCATGCTGAGGGACATGAGTGACCTAGATGGAAATTGCCCATCCTACGTAACAGGATAAATGTCTATGGGCCCAATATTGAACTGGACAAGGATGACATAGTCTATGCCTTGTGTTCAATATAGACAGAAGGGCAAAAGGGTAATTGTACATATAAGTATTATCACAAAAGGATTTGTCAGATCACATGACATTTTCATGTCTTGGGTATCAGTGATGTGTTGCTAGATACCGCTCACTATTTATTATGTTAAATATGTGATTAAATATAATTGCCAATGCCGCAAAAACCTACAGGGTCACACACAAAAGGACGGATTGATGAGAGATAGAGTAACTAAGGAACACCGTAAGGTATGGTGCGCTTAAGTGAATTGTAGGAAATCGTAAGGTACGGTGTACTTAAGTAGAATATGAAATATGGTAAGGTACCACGCGCTTAAGTGATATATATATATATATATATATATATATATATATATATATATATATATATATATATATATATATATAATGTTTAAAAAACAATCGTTTAAATGATATAGCTAAAGGTGGAGGCTATTTATAATGACAAAATACACACAAACTTAATTTGGGAAAATTATCGGACACCTTATGTGCAATCAATTTCATTTAGAATTTTCTATGTTTTGTTGATTTGAAAAAACAACTACAATCTAATGGATAGTAATCAACACAAAAAAAACATTTTCAAAATGTTATCAACATAAGTTTAACCAAACATGTATATTGCACAATATACGAATTCAATAATTTGCAAATGAAAATTAAAAGATATATGGTTACACGAGGATTTTTTTAGGAAGTTCACCAATCGTCCTTGATATGGTTACATCTTCCCCCAATTCCAAATGGAATTGAGATATCAATCTTCCTTTGCAAAATATTGTTTACAAGAGAAAAGTAGCAATCAAACCCTACAAATCATATGTTTGATGTTGATCCTAGCTTGTTCTCTTCCCTTGATCCGAGCTTGATCAAGTCACCCAACAATACCAATTTGATCCACTGTCTCACGCTACTCCTTTGAAAGAAACCCCGTTCTTCAAAGCTTATCTGATCGAATCCAAATTGTGAATTATTATTAACCAAGATTTACCAAGATGATCCTCCATTTACCATTACTACTTCGATCGAATCCTTTGAAGCTTTTTCAATTGGTTGAATCCAACTTATGTAATCTTGTCCAAAAACTTCCAAATCACTAATTGATTTTGAAGGAAAACCCCAACTTGGTTTTCTTATTTGAAACCCCAAAATATTCTCAACCCAATTTATAATTCAACAACCTAAATTGGACGTTATCAACTCTTATTTTCTAGATGCCACCCAAACAAAAAATGATTATGTGCAGTTTGTTTATGTGTATGTGTCATACCCAAAAATTTTCCCTCCCATTTTCATTTTCATCTGACTTTTTGTTTATGATTTATTTGCATATTCATTAGCATTAATTTATTTTACAATTTTCATCAAACATCATAGATTCAAAGGCTTTTGATGTTTACGACTAAGAAGGAGCTAGGGTTTCCTTGAAATCCAAATCAATGGCATACCATGATACATTAACTTTTTATGACATTTCTTTTGAATTCAAGCTTTGAAACCCTAATCCTTGATCTTTGGCATTGATGGATCGTATGATTGTCATTTTGGTATAAGATTTAATTAGGGATTGCAGATATCACATTGGTCAACCATGGGAGATTCATTTGATTGATTAAGTTTCTTTGTGGGCTTGGTCATTACACTTGTTCATTATGTGTGGTATGGATTCAAGACAAGGCATTAAGATCTATGGTCCAAATTTTAATATTCATGGTACTTCATTCAAATGCAAGATTCAAGTTCAATGCTTAAATCTAAGATTCATTTCAATGGAAAGGCAAAATCAATAGCAAGATTCAGATGTTCATTCAAATTCAATCTTTGAGGGAAATTCATTTTTCATAAGAATCAAACCATATACACACAATTCAAAGGTATATTTTCATTACCAAAAACTTTCAAAGTCATTACAAAAAACTTCAAAATCCAATTCTATACAAAAAACAATTTTGACCTAGGTGGACTTTTGATCAACTATTGACTTTTTGGTCAAACAGTTAAACAAAGTCAACTAACCATAATTCCTATCCTACTTCTTCCACAAGCCATCCCTTTTTGAGTCCCTAAAACCTTCAAGTCATTATGATCTTTGATGTTTTTCCAAAAACCTCTCATTATCCAATGCCAAGTTTGGCCCCTGTCTTCATGAACCATGCTTTGACTTCATGGCCAATGTTGTACCATCCAAGGCCTGTAATGAGTGCGCCAAACCTGCAAAAATTACACAAATATTAGACATGTTAAATCAGCAAGAACATGCACCATAATCAACAACCATTCATAACACAAATTATGCCAAAAAACCAACATGTCACAAAAGCATCCATAAAAGCCATACACACTAATACAATATTCAAACTACCATAACCTCAAATAACATCCAATGCAAGCTACAACATACATTCACAAATAGTCATAAATCCATGGCATATGCATTAACCATAACAGTTCTGAAACCAATCCTAACTAACATGATCATCCAACCAAAATCACACTAACCTATCAACATTAACATGAGAGTCAAACTATATAACTTAAAGTGCAATATTATAACAATCATGCAAATTCACTTCAATTAAAAAGGACTAATCAACTAACTATGATTAAGGTTTAACATCAAAATAAACTTCAAACATAACACAATATATAATTCAATCCAAATCACCTGCAACATCCAATTCAATGTACAAAATTCATCACAAAATCATCAATATACTTGTTATTATTTGCTTGTTTTTCACTAGGTCAATTTGAGATGTTTTTTCAGGAACATTCAATTCTCCTAACATAGCTAGTTACCTAACATTTAGCCAACTTCTAATAACTAATATGGTTTAGTTAATTAGTGCATACTAACATTCATCTAACAGGTTTAATCCACAATTTTTTAACAGTTTCACAATCAATCCATAACAACTGATTCATTGATAATTCCTAGCAGCTCAACTATTTTCATATTCCCTCTTTCACTAACTGACTTTTAGTTCATTTCATTAACTTGATTAAGCATAATCTGACTAACAATTTAACTCCAAATTGTTATAACATCCTTCCTAACCTAATTCAAAATGTGATTCTGAAGCAATTAACCTCGATAGTTTAGCAAAGAGCTAACCAAGTTCAACTAACACTCTACGAACTCAAATGTTGTTCAAGCTAACTAACTTTTTCACTATTAACTGCTAACAACTAACTAACCGATATTCACAACTAACTGTTAACTAACCTCTTCCGCTTCACTAATTTCGATTTCTAACTGCTACACTTAACTAATTCTTCAATAACCTAAATTCAAACACCTAACAACAACCTAACAAAAGATTAACATAATCATTTCTAACCAACTCTCCCTTTAATCTAACCATAATCTAATTGCGCCCTAACAAAACTAACCTGTTTCCTAATGTAGTTACACCTTTAATTCTCTCTCTCTCTCTCTCTCTCTCTCTCTCTCTCTCTCTCTCTCTATATATATATATATATATATATATATATATATATATATATGTATATATATATATATATATATATATATATATATATATTCATCATTATCACTCAATCATTGGAGATACAAAATCATTGGATAAGAAATTCCTCAATCACCAATCGTTAATGACACTTGATCACTCTCACTGAAACTCTCAATTCTCTCTGATTCTTACCTTTCTCTGCAAATTACTCTTCATACCACTCTATTGTATCAATCTCGCACACAACAACAACATAGAGCCACACAAAGCTGAAGGTGAGAAAAACAAGAAAGGGGGGGTTTGAATTGTTTTGAAAATAAAAGTTTTTTCAAGAAATAAGAACACACAAAATTTTATACTGGTTCGCTTTAGAAAACAAAGCTACTCCAGTCCACCCGGCCAAGGTGATTTCGCCTTCAAAAAGGACTTAATCCACTAATCTTGAAAGATTACACAACCAATCGTATAAGAGAATAATCTCTTAGCCCTCTCAAGTATACAGACTGTGCAGAGTCACTTGAGGAACAAAAATAATTTAAGCAAAATAGAGTTGTAATGTAAAGCACTTCTAAGAGTAAGCAAGTATTACAGAAAAGTATTAGAACAAGAGTTTTCACGTAAGAGCAGCAGCTCGTGAAAAAATGAGAGAATATGAATGAAGTTTCTGTGTGTTGCAGATGTGTCTCTCTAGTGAGGTAAATTGTCCTTTATATAGTAGTTGAGAAGGACCGTTGGAGTGATGACAGAATCTTGGTCTTTGATGAGCATTCAATATCATTACTTTTGTGTTTCTTTCTATAACCATTTTGTCACCCTTTTAAATTCTTTCTTAAAATACTTTCTTTCCATAGTGAGAATCATTTCTGTTATGCTTTCTGGACTTGTGAATCTTTATCAGAGTCTTGATGTACCAGAGTTATTCTTCAGAGGATGATCACGTCTGTCTTCATCAGAGCTTCTCAGAGTACTAGTCTACTAGAGTAATAGAGTCTACGACTAGTAGAATGTTGGAGCTTTTGGTTTTGTCTTTCTTTTGATCAGAATCAGAACTTCTTAGACGTACTCCTTTCTCAGCGGCGTCTGATCCTTTAATACTTTGTATCTGACATACGTTTGTATCTGATATGTGATCAGAGTCCTTCATAACTATTCAGAGTCCTGCATACTTAGAAAAAATCTCGTTAGAGTGCCATTTTTGGTTTCATCCTTTGTTATCATCAAAATCTTAGAAATCTATTGTAGAACCAGTTTTGTTCTTACAATCTCCCCCTTTTTGATGATGACAAAACAATTTAATTTAGAGATGAAACATTTTCAGAAAAGAGTCTTAGATCAAATTTGTAGTGAGCTCCCCCTGAGTTAGATCTGGGAGTTCAGAAGTTCTTACCGGACCTTCCATGGTTTGGTGTTTCTAGTTACTTTCCTGCATGTCTTTAAGTTATAATGTTTGCAGAGTTTGAAAGGAATTAGATATATTTTTATCAGAGCTGTTTTTAGTTCTCCCCCTTTTTGTCAGAATCAAAAAGACTTAGCAAAAAGATATTAGCAAAAAGGCTTCTATAGACAAGTAGCATTTACAGGAGCCAGAAACATAGAAAGTAAACATGAAAACACAAAGCCACAAGCAGAGCAGATAAAAGCAACAAGCAAATCAGAAATAACAAAGAAAGTCCTAGGTGCCTAAGGGTTTGGTGGTGGAGGCATCCTCTGGAGCAACTGGGACAACATGTTCTGAATGTTGACATTGACAGAATCCTATTGGTCCAGTCTGGCTCGAACTACATGTTGTTCTTTCTATAGATCTTCAAGGGTCTTCAGGACCAGAGGGACGAAGGCGGAGGACTCTCCCTGGGCCAGTGCATCGTCTGACTCTAGCAGTAGACTCTTCAGCAAGACGGGCTGCTTCTTCAGCGGTAGCTTTGGCTTTTGCCTCAGCTTCAGCAGCAGCAGCAACATCAGCGAGAGCTTTGGCTTCAGCTTCTTTGATCCTCTGAAGTTCTTCTTGCCTTGCTTTCTCTTCAGCTTCCTTTCTTGCCCACTCCTCAGCTTCTCTGGCTAAACGCTCCTGGAGTCTGATCTTAGCGTCTCTGATGAAGTCATTGCGGACTTGTTCAGAGAGGCCTTTCAGTTTGAAGGCTTCAGAAGTCATCCAACTAATCACTCTGTTCCAGTGAGTCCTTACAGAGGAGGGATCATCACTGATGCCAGAGTTGATGGTCAGAGACTTGACCTTGTCAACTGAAGCTTCTGCAAACACCTTAGTTGCTTCCTCAAGGGTCAGAAGGGTGGTTTCTGGTTCAAAGGCTTGGGAAGGAGAAGTGGGGGGGCTTAAGTTAAGAGTGGGAGTTGGTGGGTCAGCGGAGGTAGTTGGTTGGGGTGTTTCAGAGTGTTGGGGTTGGGATGATTGTGATTCAGAGTGAATTGGTTCGGATGGTGCAGGGTCAGAGGTGGTTGTGTTTGGGTTTTCTGGGGGTGGAAAGGTAACTTATGGTTCAGGGATAGAGTGTGCTGGATGTTGAGAGGCCAGAGTACGGTTTTGAAGCTGAGCCAGAGTTGGAGAGTGAGGGTCAGAAGGTTTAGTGTCAGATGATAGGGTGTAGTAAGGTGGTGATTGTGGAGATGGTGATGAGGAGGGTGAACTGGTTTCGTTCAGCATTTCTGCTTCTGAAACAGGTAGAGATATGGTGGCAAGGTTGAATTTTTTAGAAGGTTGGTTAGATGGTATAGAGGTTGATGGAGGAGTTTCAGAGGTTGTGTATATGGGCGAAGGTTGAGGGAGTGAGGAAGCAACTGGTTTAATTTTCACAGAAGGAGGGAGAGGTACAGACTTACCAGGTGATCCAACCAGAGGTATTGGAGGTCTTGATCCAGATGGTTCTCCCAGCTTTGCTCTCTTTGCCTGCTTTGCCTTCTCAGATGGTTCTCGTGTTCTCTTCATGAAATCTGGAGGAAATTCAGGCAGCCAGTCTAAGGTGATATCTGAGATGTCTACTCCTTGTTTGCGCAGATCATCTAAGTAGTACATGACTACCTCTGGAGGGTCGATCTTTGAGAACATATAGAGTCCATTTGGGATCTTCCTCTAATCTTTAAGAGCTTCCTAGGAGGTGTCCAGAGTTGGTTTGACCCTTACTTGATTAATAATTCCCATGCTCTTTAGATTGCGAGCGTTCAGAGGTCTTCCAGTATCTATCATCACGTCTTCCACGAGTCTGAACTGTATCAGATGGTCCACGAGGCCACTTTCAATCAGCACATCAGATATAAGTCTCCCCAGAGAAATGTAATTCCTTGTCTTCATGTTGTTTCTGGTATCTTTCACGGAGTCTCTGAGATATTTGAAGAGGAGTGCAGGAAGGCAAAGCTTCAGACCCTTGTGTATGCAGTAAAGAATGCATTTCTGGTATGTGTTGATATAATCTGAGGAGTTTGAGGCTGGGCGGTGATGGATGGTGCCTAAGATGATCTTCAGCCATACCCGGAGGTTCTGATGCAGTTCCTTGTTCTTGGAATGCTTGCCTTCGGCACTCTGTTGAAAAATTGTAGGGTTTATCTCATGGGACAGATACTTTGCCCTAGGATTGATGTTGTATATACGTCTTCCTCCAGTCTTCTCCATGCCCAGAAGAGTAGCAATTGATTTCTTTGTGATGACTATCTTGACTCCCAAAACGTAGGAGACAATGTAGTGATTGTCAGAGTCAGCGAACCTCCGGAATTCTTTTACCAAATTAGTGTAGACTGGACCATAGAGACGTTGAAAGTAGTTTTCCCACCCTTGCTTCTTGAGTTCATCAGTGAGGTCGACACCATTTCTTCTCATGTTGTCAAAATCCACCAAGGTTTCACACAACACTTCCAGCTTTTCAAACGGAGTGGCAAGATGAATATGAGGCTCACGATCAAGAATGTGAGGTTCTTTGTAAATGGGAGTGGAGACGATGCTGGTGACTGTTGGGTTTTGATGACTTGAACTTGGATCTTGCTTAGTTGAGTTCATCTGTTGAGAGAAGTTGTACACAGACTATTGTTGAGAATCCATGAAGATCGTTGATGAACTTGAAGTGAAGGTTGAAGAACCTGAGTAACGCTGCAGAAATGCCTTTGAGAGAGAGAGGAAAACTAAGGGAGAGGGTTAGGAGTGTTTGTGAGTGAAAAGTGTGCAATTGTGAAAAGAAGCGTTTAAATATCCAAATTAGGACGCATGCAAAACGACACACACACACACGAGTTTAGCTCAAAAACCAAGTACGCACGTTAGAGGGAGAATGATTACAACTCATAAATGATGTCTAATCCCAAAATCAACACACTGCTCGAGGAGATCTCAAGAGACTGTTTCTTGATTACTGCTAGATAGCTGTCTAGAAGTTCCAAGGTTAGACGCATGATGCTCCACGTGTTACTTTATCTGATCTTCAGGAATACCAAGGGGTTGGTTCCTGGAGATTTCTAACTCAGATGACTTCTAACTGGTAGTAGCATCAGAGTCAGATACATAATCCAACTGTTTACATCAGAGTCTTATTTTGCTATCTCAGAGGCACATTTTATTCAGGACAATTTTGAATGTTTAGATTCTTTAAGATAAAAGAGAATCTATCTTCAGCAAAGGGTTTGGTGAAGATGTCAGACCATTGATGGTCTATATCAATAAATTTTAACATCACTACCCCTTTCTGAACATAGTATCTAATGATATGATGTTTTATTTCTATGTGCTTAGCTCTGGAGTGCAAAATAGGATTCTTACTTAAACAAATGGCAACAGTATTGTCACAGAAGATAGGAATGTTACTCTCAAAGATTTGAAGATCCTCTAGTTGATTCTTCATCCAGAGCATCTGAGTAGTGCATAATGATGTTGAAATATATTCTGCTTTTGTAGTGGACAAAGCTATGGTTGATTGTCTTTTGCTGGCCCAGGATATCAAATTCTTTCCCAGGAGCTGACAATTTCCAGATGTGCTTTTACGTTCCATTCTGTCCCCTGCGTAATCTGCATTGCAATAACCAGAAAGTCTATACTATGATGTTTTCTCATACATCAGGCCCATGTTAGGAGTTCCTTTCAGATATCTGAGTATTCTTTTAACAACTGTTAAATGAGATTCTCTAGGATCTGATTGGAATCTGGCACAGAGGCAAACACTAAACAGAATATCAGGACGTGTAGCAGTCAGATAGAGAAGAGAGCCTATCATACCACGATAGAGCTTCTGAAAAACCTTTTGACTAACTTCTTCTTTTTTCAGAATGCAAGTTGGATGCATGGGTGTCTTAGCAGGTTTGTATTCCGCCATTTCGAATTTCTTTAGAATGTCTTTTATGTATTTACTTTGATGAACATAGGTGGCTTCTGAAGCTTGATTGATTTGAATTCCTAGTAAGAACTTTAGTTCTTGCATTAAGCTCATTTCAAATTCTTCCTGCATTAGCTCAGAGAATTCTTGACATACAGAGGGATTAGCTAAACCAAAAATGATGTCATCAACATATATCTGGCATATCATGAGGTCATTATTAATGTTTTTACAGAAGAGTGTAAAGTCAACTTTCCCTCTGATAAAATCATGTTCCAGAAGAAAATTACTTAGCCTTTCATACCAAGCTCTAGGAGCTTGTTTTAGACCGTATAAAGATTTCTTAAGTTTAAAAACATGTTATGGAAAAATTGAATTTTCAAAGCCTGGAGGTTGATTGACATACACTTCTTCTGATATATAGCCATTAAGAAATGCGTTCTTGACATCCATTTGATATAGTTTGATAGAATGATTTACAGCGAAAGAAACAAGTAAGCGAATAGATTCTAACCTGGCTGAAGGTGAGAAAAACAAGAAAGGGGGGGTTTGAATTGTTTGGAAAATAAGCGCTTTTTCAAAATGAAAATCACACAAGGATTTTTATACTGGTTCGCTTATAACACAAAGCTACTCCAGTCCACCCGGCCAAGGTGATTTCGCCTTCAACAAGGACTTAATCCACTAATCTTGAAAGATTGATTACAAACAACGTCTAAGAGAAAGATCTCTTAGTCCTCTCAAGTATACAGACTACACAGAGTCACTTGAGGAAATACAACAAAGATTAAAAGCTTATGTAATCTAGAGTGCTTCTAAGATAAGCAAATATTACAACAATAAGAACAAAGTATTTCACGTATTTAGCAAAAGCTTCGTGAAGATTGAGAGAATAAACAGTATTTTTGTGTGTTGATGTTTCAGTAAAATCTTGTTATATATCCTGTGTGCTGAATGTTGATTTGCAGTCCTTTATATAGAAGAGAAAGATCCGTTGAAAAATCATGGCAGAAAATAACTCTTGAATAATAATTAGTGCCATATCTTATGTTGCTTGTTGTCAAAGCAACTTTCTCTTCTTGAATGACTACTTACCACAAATAGTTCCTTATCATTTGTATTTTTGGAGTTAACGTCTCTTTCTGTATTAGGAAATCCATTTCCATAACTTTATTTGAAGTTAACGTTACTCTTCCTTATTTAGCAATTCCATAATCAGAGCCTTCATGTTTCTGGAGATCTTGGAATCTGCTATCTAACTTCTGATGTTGATCTGTTGAGAGTTCTGATGGTTACTTCAGATAGCGCTGAGAACTTCTGAAGTTTGACGTACGTTGTTCAGAGTCATAACTTCTAGAGCGTACTTCTTGTTCAGATGCTTCTGATACTTTGTTGTTTTGCTCAGAGTTAGACTTTCCAGAAAGTGTTTCTACTTCAGATGCTTCTGGTCTTCTGATAATTTGTATCTGATATGATTCTGTATCTGATGAATTCTTCCTTCTTTCCTTAGAACCCTGCACACTTAGAAACTTTTCGTTAGGGTGCCATTTTTGGTTTCATCCTTTGTTATCATCAAAATCATGGAATCTGTTGTAGAACAATTTTTGTTCTTACAATCTCCCCCTTTTTGATGATGACAAAACAAACTTAATTAGCAGATGAAACATAAATAATATCAGATCAGATAGACAAGAGCTCCCCCTGAGATAGGCTAGGGAGTTCAGAAGTTCTTACCAGAGCTTCCAAGCAATGAGGTTTCTTGATACCTTCTGCAATTTCTTAGTTCTAGAGTTAGATAAATTTGTTTTTAAGAAAAATATGTTGCAGAGTGCTTAAGGTATTTAGACAGTATTTTCATCAGAGCTATTAATGACTTCTCCCCCTTTTTGTCAGAATCAAAAAGACATAGCAAAAATAATAAACCAAGAGAAAAACATTGTATTCAGATAAAAAGCAACAGAGGCAAAAGAAACAAGTAAACATCAGAAACAGAGAAATCAGAGCAACAAGCAATAAGTCCTAAGTGCCTAGGGGTTCGGAGGCGGAGGCATTCTCTGAAGCAACTTAGCCAGCATGTTCTGAATGTTGTCGTTGACAGTGTCTTGCTTATCCATTCTGACCCGGAGTTCCTTCTGATCTTTCTTCAGTTCTTCCAGAGTCTGGATAACCATAGGAACAACAGATGAGGACTCCCCCTGAGTCAGAGCCTGCTGTGTTTCAGCAGCGGCCTTTGCTTCAGCTTCGGCAGCAGCTTGTGCCTCAGCTTCGGCAGCAGCAGCAGCATCAGCCAGAGCTTTAGCTTCAGCTTCCTTTACCCTTAGAATTTCAGCTTCCCTTGCTTTTTCTTCCTCCAACCTTCTAGCTTCTTCTTCAGCTTCCTTTGCCAATCTCTCTTCCTCTAGCCTTCTAGCTTCAGCTTCTCTTGCAAGTCTTTCCTGGAGTCTTGCCTCAGCATCTCTAATAAAGTCGTTTCTGACTTGTTCAGAGATGTGCTTCAGTTTAAAAGCCTCAGAGGTCATCCAGCCAATGACTTTGTTCCAGTGTGTCCTTACAGAGTCAGGATCATCACTGACTTCAGAGTTAATGGTCAGAGACTTGACCTTTTGTACTGAAGCCCCAGCGAACAACATTATGGCTTCCTCAAGGGTAGGTATAGAAAGGTCAGGTTCAGAGGTATGAGGTGGAGAGGTTGAAGGGCTAAGATTTAATGTTAGAGGTTCAGATTCTGCTTCAGGTTGTGGTTCAGATCTTTGGGGTGAAGCGTAAAGAGGGTTTAAGTCTAATGGTAAAGGTTCAGTTTCAGCTTCAGGTTCAGGTTCAGCAGAGGTGTTTGGAGGGGTGATATCAGAGGTGTGGAGGTCAGAGGGTTGAGTTTCAGAAGGTTGGTCTTCAGAAGTAATGTTGGTTGTTTGTTCTGGTGGAGGTGAAGTTGCTTCAGATTGTGTTTATGTTGGTTGTTGTGAAGCAAGGTTTTGAGCCTGAATTTGGGCTAAGGTTGGGGAGTCAGGGTCAGAGTATTCTTGGTCAGAGGAGAGAATAAGGTATGGAGGTGATTCTGGGGCTGAAGATGAAGAGGAACTGGTTTGGTTCAGTTCTTCAGCTTCAGATAAAGGTAGTGTTGTATGGGCAAGATTAAATTTTGGTCGAGGTTCTGAGGTTCTGGTTGTAGAAGGTGGGGTTTCAGAGGTTGTGTATATGGGTGGTGTTGGGAGAGGATTAGAAGAAGCCATAATTTGTTCAGAGGGAATAGAGGTAGTAGACGTACCAGTAGTTTCTTGCAGAGGCGCTGGAGATCTTACTTCAGAAGTATCTCCTATCCTTGCTCTCTTTGCCTTTGAAGATTTATGCTTAGAGGGACCTCTTTTGAATCTGACAAAGTCTTCTTCTGATTCTAGACAATCATCCAATCTGAAGTCAGAGATATCAACTCCTTCATCCTTCAGACGCTGCATGTAGAGGAGGATTGCATCTACAGGTTCATTCTTGAAGAACCTTGCAAGACCATGGGGCAGCTTCCTCTGATCTTTCAAGGCATCCCAGGAGGTATCCATAGTGGGTCTGACTTGAATCTTCTTCAGAATTCCCATACTCTTGAGATTTCTGGCGTTCAGAGGCTTTCCAGTATCTATCGCCAGATCTTGCATCAGCCTATTCTTCTCCAGATGATCTACCAACCCATTCTCAATGAAAACATCAGATATAAGCCTTCCCAGAGGGATGTAGGATCTGGGTTTCATGTTTTTTCTGGTTTCCCTCACAGAGTCTCTGAGGTATCTAAAGAGAAGTGCAGGAAGGCAGAGCTTCACACCCTTGTGAATGCAGTAAAGAATGCACTTCTGATCTGTATTGATGTAGTCAGAGGAGTTTGATGCTGGGCGATGATGAATGGTTCCCAGAATGATCTTGAGCCATACTCTGAGGTTCTGATGAAGCTCTTTGTTCTTTGAAGGATTTCCTTCAGTGTTATGTTTGAAGATGGTTGGATTGATCACTTCAGCAATACGCCTTGACCTAGGGTTGATGTTGTAAATCCTTTTTCCTCCAGTTTTCTCCATGTTTAGTAAAGAAGCAATTGACTTTTCAGTAATCACTATCTTTACCCCCAATACGAAGGAGACGATGAAGTGGTCATCAGCATAAGCAAATCTCCAGAATTCTTTGATGAGATTTGGGTAAACAGGGCCATAAAGCCTTTGGAAGTAGTTTTCCCACCCTTGAATACGGAGTTCTTCAGTAAGATCTACTCCATTTCTTCTCATGTTGTCGAAGTCCACCAGTGTTTCACATAACACATCCAAGCCCTCAAAGGGAGTTGCTAGGTTAATGTGAGGTAGACGCTCAAGAATATGGGGTTCCTTGTACACTGGAGTAATGGAAACGCCTGTAACAGTTGGAGTTGGAATGCTTGAACTTTGGGCAGTGGTGTTGGATTCCATTTGCTGAGAAAAGTTGAAAACTTGTTGTTGTTGAGCATCCATAGTTGATGAAGAAGAAGGTGAAGATGAAGTGTTTGCCAAAATGCTTCAGAGAGGGTTTGAGAGTGAGTGAGAGTGATAAGTGTGTGAAATGTGAGAAAAGTGTTTAAATACCCTAAATGAAAACACATGCAAAACGACACACATTTCAGCGTTAGCACAAGAATCAAGTTAGCACGCTTGGGGGGAGACATGATTAAGGCTCATTAATGAGGGTCTAATCCCAACAGTATGCACACTGCTTGAGGAGATATCAAACGTTTCCCTTTTGATTTTCTTCTGGACAGCTGTCTAGAAGTTCTAGGGTTGGACGCTAAGTGCTCCACGTGTTGATGTATCTGATTTTCAGGAATACCAAAGGATTGGTTCCTGGAGATTTCTAACTCAGATAGCTTCTTAACTGGTAGAAGTATCAGAGTCAGAGGCAGAGACACATTTGTTTATGTCAGAGTCTCATTTTACATCTTCAGAGCCACACTTCATTCAGGGTAATTTCGAATGTTCAGATTTTCTAAGATAAAAAGAAATCTATCTTCAGCTAGAGGCTTAGTAAAGATATCTGCCCATTGATGATCTGTATCAATGAACTTCAATGTTACTATCCCTTTCTGAACATAGTCTCTGATAAAATGATGTTTTATTTCAATGTGTTTAGCTCTGGAATGTAGAATGGGATTCTTACTTAGACAAATGGCAGCAGTATTATCACAGAAGATAGGAATGTTACTCTCAAAGATTTGCAGATCTTCTAACTGATGCTTCATCCAGAGCATCTGAGTTGTGCACAGTGATGCTGAGATATATTCTGCTTCTACAGTTGATAGAGCGATAGTTGACTGTCTTTTGCTAGCCCAGGATATCAGATTGTTTCCCAGAAGCTGGCAATTTCCAGATGTGCTTTTTCGTTCTAGTCTATCTCCTGCATAATCTGCATCACAGTAACCAGAAAGTCTATACTCTGATGTTTTCTTATACATCAGGCCCAGGTTAGGAGTTCCTTTCAGATACTTAAGAATTCTCTTAACTGCTGTTAAATGAGATTCTCTAGGATCTGATTGGAATCTGGCACAGAGACAGACACTAAAGAGAATATCAGGACGAGTAGCAGTCAGATAGAGAAGAGAGCCTATCATACCTCGATAGAGCTTCTGACAAACCTTTGCGCTTACTTCTTCCTTTTCAAGAATGCATGTTGGATGCATTGGAGTTTTTGCAGAGTTGCAGTCAGCCATGTCAAATTTCTTCAGAACATCTTTAATATATTTGCTTTGATGAACATATGTAACTTCTGAAGTTTGGTTAATTTGAATTCCCAGAAAGAATTTTAGTTCTTGCATTAAGCTCATTTCAAATTCTGCCTGCATTAACTTAGAGAATTCTTGACAAACAGAGGCGTTAACTGAACCAAAAATAATGTCATCAACGTATATCTGGCATATCATGAGATCATTGTTAAGGTTCTTACAGAAGAGTGTGGAGTCAACTTTCCCTCTGATAAAATTGTGTTCCAGAAGAAAATTGCTTAAACGTTCATACCAAGCTTTGGGAGCTTGTTTAAGTCCATATAAAGATTTTTTAAGTTTAAAAACATGTTCTGGAAAATTTGAATTTTCAAAACCTGGAGGTTGGTTGACATATACTTCTTCTGATATATAACCATTAAGGAATGCACTCTTGACATCCATTTGATATAATTTAATAGAATGGTTAATAGCAAAAGATACAAGAAGACGAATAGATTCTAACCTTGCGACTGGAGCAAAAGTTTCATTATAATCAATACCTTCTTGTTGACTATAACCTTGAGCTACCAGTCGAGCTTTGTTTCTGACGACTTCTCCTTTCTCATTCAGCTTGTTTCTGAATACCCATCTGGTTCCAATAACGTGAGTGCCTCTGGGCTTTGGAACAAGATCCCAGACATCATTCTTTGTGAATTGATCTAATTCTTCTTGCATGGCTGAAACCCAGTCGTTATCTTGAAGTGCTTCATCACAGGACGTAGGCTCAATCAGAGACACTAGTCCCAGAGGAGTAGCTTCAGAGGTCCTGAAGGTAGATCTGGTTCTAACAGGTTCGTCCTTGTTTCCCAGAATCAAATCTTCAGATACGTTGATACGACTTTTAGCTTTCTTTGGGATTTCTGGGGATTTAATTTCTTCAGAGTTCTGAGTGACAGTTGCTTCTGGAACTTTATCAAATCCTGCAAGAGTGATTTCTAAATCTGCAAAATTTTCAACTAGCTTTGACTTTTCAGGGTCAAGCTTATCATCAAATCTGACATGAATTGATTCTTCCACAATTTTGGTTGCTGTGTTGTATACTCTGTAGCCTTTAGAGCGTTCTGAGTATCCTAACATAATACCTTTCTGTGCTTTGGAATCGAACTTGTTCAGATGTTCTTTAGTGTTTAAGATAAAGCAAGAACATCCAAAAGGATGAAAATATGAAATGTTTGGTTTTCTTCCTTTACACAGTTCATAGGGAGTCTTTTCCAGAATAGGTCTTATAGAGATTCTATTCTGAATGTAACATGCTGTATTTACAGCTTCTGCCCAAAAATGCTTTGCCACATTAGATTCATTTATCATGGTTCTGGCCATCTCTTGGAGTGTCCTATTCTTCCTTTCTACAACTCCATTTTGTTGTGGAGTTCTAGGGCAGGAGAAATCATGGGATATTCCATTAGAGTCAAATAATTCCTCAAAATCTTTGTTTTCAAATTCTCCACCATGATCACTTCTGACTCTAATAATTTTAGAGTCAAATTCTTTTTGCACTATGGAGCAGAAACTAGTAAATACAGAGTGAGACTCACTCTTGTGCTTTAGGAATTTCACCCATGTCCAGCGACTGTAATCATCAACAATGACTAGTCCATACTTCTTTCCATTGACTGATGCAATAGTTCCGGAGCCTCTGATCCTTCCTTTCTGATCTCCTCCAAAGCCTACAAATCCAGCGTCTTTAAGTTCCAGACTTTGGAACATAGACTTTCTTCCCGTCATGTGTCGCGAGCATCCAGAGTCCAGGTACCATGACTGGTGTCTGAACTTTGCTGCATAGGATATCTGTAACATAGACAATCTTATCCTTCAGTACCCAGAATCTCTTGGGTCCTTTTTGATTAGTCTTCCCAGAGTTTCTTATAACTTTGGGTTTTCTAGCATTTTCAAATTTTTGTTCTTGTGTGTGTGTATAGTGATATGAAAATGGAGATTTAAGTTGGTCACTAGAAGAAGTTTTAACTTCCTTAGGATCATACCCAATTCCCTTTTTATTGTTCTGACTGACTCCATAAATCATGGATGCCATAATACTCCTACCTATTCCATTTTTCAGAAATTCCTGAAAGGCTTCTTCGTATTCAAAAATTATTTTATTTGAAGTTTGTGGTGCTTGAGACAACGCTTCTTCTAATTCTAAGCTTTTTCTTTTTGCTTCATCTCTTTCTAATGTTAAAGATCCGATTGTATCTTCTCGCGCTAGAATTGTCATCTCAAGCTTGCCACATTCTTCAAATTTTGCTTTAAGACAGCCTTTTATGTTTTTAAGCTTTTGTTTTAATTTCTGATATGAGCTAAGAGTTTCTGACAAGCATGATTCTAGATCAGATCAAGAGAGTTCAGAGAATACCTCTTCAGATTCTTCATCTGAGCTGCTCCTGGATGTGGTAGCCATAAGTGCCACATTGGCCTTTTCATCAGAGTCAGATTCTGATGACCCAGATTCACTATCATCCCAGGTAGCCATTAATCCTTTCTTTGTCCTGAAGGTATTTTTCTTGAAACTTTCTTTTCTAGGATTGTCTTTCTTTAGCTTGGGGCATTCATTCCTATAGTGACCTGTTTCTTTACATTCATAACAAGTAATATCTTTGTTAGTTTTACCTTTTGAGGTTGATTCTGATCGATCCCCTCGGGGTCTTGATCTTCTGAAGTTGTTGTTCCTCTTTTTCCAGAGTTGTTTAACTCTTCTGGTCAGGAGGGATAATTCTTCTTCATCATCAGAATCTTCTAGTTCAGAGTCATCAGTATCTTCAGTTTCTGCCTGGAGAGCTTTGGTTCTGTCAGGTTTGCGTCTTTCATATCTGGACTTTAATGCTATGGACTTGTTCCTTTTTTGAGGCTCATCTTCCTCTAGTTCTATCTCATGACTTCTAAGGGAGCTAACAAGTTCTTCAAGACTGATATTGTTCAGATCCTTTGACAGCTTCAGAGCAGTAACCATGGGTCTCCATTTCTTTGGCAGACTTCTGACTATCTTTTTGACGTGGTCTGCAGTTGTGTATCCTTTGTCTAGAACTTTGAGACCTGCAATCAGAGTTTGGAATCTAGAGAACATTGCCTCTATGGCTTCATCATCTTCCATTTTGAAAGCTTCATATTTCTGGATAAGCGCCAGAGCCTTTGTCTCTTTGACCTGAGAGTTTCCTTCATGAGTCATCCTTAGAGAGTCAAGTATATCTTTGGTTGTTTCTCTGTTGGTGATCTTTTCATACTCGTTATAAGATATAGCATTGAGGAGTATGGTTTTGGCCTTGTGATGATTCTTGAAAACTCGCTTCTGATCATCTGACATCTTACTTCTGGGAACTTCAGCTCCATCCTCTGTGACAGGAGGTTTGTATCCATCTGTGACAATGTCCTAGAGATCAGCATCATAGCCTAGAAAGAAACTTTCGATTCTATCTTTCCAGTAGTCGAATTTCTCTCCATCAAAGACAGGAGGCTTAGCATTGTAACTATCCTTTTCATTTATGTGGGCCATAGTTTTTCTCGTTCTGGATCTCTCTACACTGTTAAGTGTTTGATTAGAAAATCAATAACAGAGCCGGAGCTCTGATACCAATTGAAGGTGAGAAAAACAAGAAAGGGGGGGTTTGAATTGTTTGGAAAATAAGCGCTTTTTCAAAATGAAAATCACACAAGGATTTTTATACTGGTTCGCTTATAACACAAAGCTACTCCAGTCCACCCGGCCAAGGTGATTTCGCCTTCAACAAGGACTTAATCCACTAATCTTGAAAGATTGATTACAAACAACGTCTAAGAGAAGGATCTCTTAGTCCTCTCAAGTATACAGACTACACAGAGTCACTTGAGGAAATACAACAAAGATTAAAAGCTTATGTAATCTAGAGTGCTTCTAAGATAAGCAAATATTACAACAATAAGAACAAAGTATTTCACGTATTTAGCAAAAGCTTCGTGAAGATTGAGAGAATAAACAGTATTTTTGTGTGTTGATGTTTCATTAAAATCTTGTTATATATCTTGTGTGCTGAATGTTGATTTGCAGTCCTTTATATAGAAGAGAAGGATCCGTTGAAAAATCATGGCAGATAATAACTCTTAAATAATAATTAGTGCCATATCTTATGTTGCTTGTTGTCAAAGCAACTTTCTCTTCTTGAATGACTACTTACCACAAATAGTTCCTTATCATTTGTATTTTTGGAGTTAACGTCTCTTTCTGTATTAGGAAATCCATTTCCATAACTTTATTTGAAGTTAACGTTACTCTTCCTTATTTAGCAATTCCATAATCAGAGTCTTCATGTTTCTGGAGATCTTGGAATCTGCTATCTAACTTCTGATGTTGATCTGTTGAGAGTTCTGATGGTTACTTCAGATAGCGCTGAGAACTTATGAAGTTTGACGTACGTTGTTCAAAGTCAGAACTTCTAGAGCGTACTTCTTGTTCAGATGCTTCTGATACTTTGCTGTTTTGCTCAGAGTTAGACTTTCCAGAAAGTGTTTCTACTTCAGATGCTTCTGGTCTTCTGATAATTTGTATCTGATATGATTCTGTATCTGATGAATTCTTCCTTCTTTCCTTAGAACCCTGCACACTTAGAAACTTTTCGTTAGGGTACCATTTTTGGTTTCATCCTTTGTTATCATCAAAACCATGGATCTGTTGTAGAACAATTTTTGTTCTTACACTGGCAACTAAGGCAAAGGTTTCTTTGTAGTCAATGCCTTCTTGTTGACTGTACCCTTGAGCCACCAGTCGAGCTTTATTTCGGAAGACTTCGCCTTTCTCATTTAGCTTGTTTCTGAACACCCATCTGGTTCCAATAATGTGAGTGCCTTTGGGTTTAGGAACAAGATCCCAGACGTCATTCTTTGAGAATTGATCTAGCTCTTCTTGCATGGCTAGAACCCAGTCGTCATCTTGAAGTGCCTCATCACAGGAAGTAGGCTCGATCAGAGATACTAGTCCTAGAGGGGTTTCTTCAGGTACCTTGAAGGTTGACCTAGTTCGGATAGGTTCATCCTTGTTTCCTAGAATCAACTCTTCAGATATGTTGGGGCGACTTTTTGATTTCTTTTGGATTGCTGGGGCTTTAGTTCCTTTTGAACTTTGTATATCAGATACTTCTGGTGCTTTGATCTTCTTGTCAGAACCTGCAAGAGTAATCTCCAAATCTGCAAGTTTCTCAACTAGCTTTGACTTTTCAGGGTCAAGCTTATCATCAAATCTGACGTGAATTGATTCTTCCACAATTTTGGTTTCTGTATTGTAAACTCTGTAGCCTTTAGAGTGTTCTGAGTATCCTAACATAATACCTTTTTGTGCTTTTGAATCAAACTTGTTCATATGTTTTTTAGTATTCAGAATAAAGCAAGAGCATCCAAAAGGATGAAAATAAGAAATGTTGGGTTATTTTCCTTTACACAGTTTATAGGGAGTCTTCTCCAGAATAGGTCTTATGGAGATTCTCTTCTGAATATAACACGTTGTATTTACTGCTTCAGCCCAAAAGTGCTTAGCCAGATTTGTTTCATTGATCATGGTTCTGACCATCTCTTGGAGTGTCCTATTCTTCCTTTCCACAACTCCATTTTGTTGTGGAGTTCTAGGACAGGAGAAATTATGGGATATTCCATTAGAGTCAAATAATTCTTCAAAAAATTTATTTTCAAATTCTCCACCATGATCACTTCTGACTCTGATGATTTTAGAGTCAAATTCGTTTTGCACTTTAGAACAAAAGCTAGTGAATACAGAGTGAGACTCACTCTTGTGCTTTAAGAATTTTACCCATGTCCAACGACTAAAATCATCAACAATAACTAGTCCATATTTCTTCCCATTGACTGATGCTGTTTTCACAGGACCAAATAAATCAATGTGAAGAAGTTCCAGAGGCTTAGAGGTAGAAAAAATATTTTTCTTTTTAAAAGATGATTTTGAAATTTTTTCGTTTCTGACATGCTTCACATAGAGCATCTGAAGAGAACTTCAGCTTGGGTAGGCCTCTGACTAACTCGAGTTTATTTAGCTGAGATAGCTTTCTCATGCTAATGTGGCCCAGGCGTCTATGCCATACCCATTGCTCTTCATGAACAGACATTAAACATTTCACATTTTGTTCTTTTAAGTCTGAAAGATTTATTTTATAAATATTATTTTTCCTCTTGCCAGTGAATAGGACTGTTCCATTGTTCTGATTAATTGCTTTACATGTTTTTTGATTGAAGATTACGTCATACCCGTTATCACTTAATTGACTTATTGATAACAGATTATGCATTAATCCTTCTACATAGAGAACATCAGATATAGAGGGAAGAGTACCATTACCAATAGTTCCAAAGCCTCTGATCCTTCCTTTCTGATTTCCTCTGAAACCTACGAAGCCTGCATCTTTAAGTTCCAGGTTTTGGAACATATATTTTCTTCCCGTCATGTGTCACGAGCCTCCAGAGTCCAGGTACCATGACTGGTGTTTTAACTCTGCTGCATAAGATATCTGCAACATAAACAATATTATCTTTAGGTACCCAGAATCTTTTGGGTCCTTTGTGATTAGTTTTCCCAGAGTTTCTTAACACTTTGGGTTTTCTAGCATTATCAAAGCGTTGTGCTTGTGTATGTGTATAGTGATAGGAAAACGGAGATTTAGGTTTGTCATTAGTAGAAGTTTTATCTTCACTAGGATCATACCCAATTCCTCTTCTATTGTTCTGACTGACCCCATAAATCATGGATGCCATTCTGCTTCTCTCTATCCCATTCTTCAGAAACTCTTGAAAAGATTTTTCATATTCATAAATTACTGTATTTGAAGTTTGTGGAGCTTGAGATAACGCTTCTTCAAGTTTTGAGCATTGTTTATTTATGGAATCTCTTTCTAATGTCAAAATTCGGTTTTCATCTTTTAGATCTGAAACTGTTATCTCAAGTTTACCACATTCTTCAAGGGTTTCTTCAAGCATCTCTTTTACAGCTTTAAATTTTTGTTTAAGTTTCTGATATGAGTTTAGAGTTTCAGATAGGCATGATTCAAGGTCAGAACGAGAAAGATCAGAAAATACCTCTTCGGATTCAGATTCTCCATCTGAATTATTCCTGGAGGTGATAGCCATGAGTTCCGCATTTGCCTGTTCATCAGAGTCTGATTCTGATGAGTCAGATCCACTGTCATCCCAGATAGCCATCAGTCCCTTTTTGGTTCTGAAGGAGTTTTTCTTGAAGTTCTCTTTTCTGGAGCCTTCTTTCTTAGACTTGGGACATTCGTTTCTGTAATGACCTGTTTCCTTGGATTCGTAACAAGTTATATCTTTGTTAGATTTACCTTTTGAAGTGGGTTCTGATCGATCTCCTTTGGATCTTGGTCTTCTGAAGTTATTATTCCTTTTTCTCCAGAGTTGTTTTACTCTTCTGGTGGGATAATTCTTCCTCATCGTCAGAGTCTTCCTTTTCAGAGTCATCAATGTCTTCTTCCTCAACCTGGAAGGCTTTGTTTCTATCAGACTTGCGTCTTTCTGGTCTGGAATTTAGTGTTACAAACTTGATCTTCTTCTGAGGCTCATCTTCCTCCAATTCTATCTCGTGACTTCTGAGTGAGCTGACGAGTTCTTCAAGGCTGATGTTGTTAAGATCCTTTGATAGTTTTAAGGCTGTGACCATAGGTCTCCACTTCTTTGGCAAGCTTCTGATGAACTTCTTGACATGGTCCGCAGCTGTATATCCTTTATCTAGCACTTTGAGTCATGCAATTAAAGTTTGGAATCTAGAAAACATTACCTCTACAGCTTCATCATCCTCCATTTTGAAGGCTTCATATGTCTGGATTAGAGCCAGAGCCTTTGTTTCTTTGACTTGAGAGTTTCCTTCATGAGTCATTCTCAGGGAGTCAAGTATCTCTTTAGTTATTTCCCTGTTGGTGATTTTTTCATACTCATTGTAGGAAATGGCATTGAGAAGTATCGTTCTGGCTTTGTGATGGTTCTTGAATTCACGCTTCTGATCATCTGACATTTTGCTTATGGGAATAGCAACTCCAGCATCTGTTACAGGTGGTATGTAGCCAATTGTGACAATGTCCCAGAGATCAGCGTCGTAGCCCAAAAAGAAACTCTCAATTTTGTCTTTCTAATAATCAAATTTCTCTCCATCAAAGACTGGAGGTTTAGCGTTGTAACTATCTCTTTCTCTGATACCAACTGAAGGTGAGAAAAACAAGAAAGGGGGATTTGAATTGTTTTGGAAATAAAAGTTTTTTCAAGAAATAAGAACACACATAATTTTATACTGGTTCACTTTAGAAAACAAACCTACTCCAGTCCACCCGGCCAAGGTGATTTCGCCTTCAAAAAGGACTTAATCCACTAATCTTGAAAGATTACACATCCAATCGTCTAAGAGAATAATCTCTTAGCCCTCTCAAGTATACAAACTGCACAGAGTCACTTGAGGAACACAAATAATTTAAGCAAAATAGAGTTGTAATTTAAAGCGCTTCTAAGAGTAAGCAAGTATTATAGAAAAGTATTAGAAGAAGAGTTTTCACGTAAGAGCAGTAGCTCGTGAAAAAAATGAGAGAATATGAATGAAGTTTATGTGCGTTGCAGATGTGTCTCTCTAGTGAGGTAAACTGTCCTTTATATAGTAGTTGAGAAAGACCGTTGGAGTGATGACAGAATTTTGGTCTTTGATGAGCATTCAATGTCATTACTTCTGTGTTTCTTTCTATAACCATTTTGTCTCCCTTTTAAATTCTTTCTTAAAATACTTCCTTTCCATAGTGAGAATCATTTCCGTTATGCTTTCTGGACTTGTGAATCTTTATCAGAGTCTTGATGTACCAGAGTTATTCTTCAGAGGATGATCACGTCTGTCTTCATCAGAGCTTCTCAGAGTACTAGTCTACTAGAGTATCAGAGTCTACGACCAATAAAATGTTGGAGCTTCTGGTTCTATCTTTCTTTTGATCAGAATCAGAACTTCTTGGACATACTCCTTTCTCAGCGGCGTCTGATCCTTTAATACTTTGTATCTGACATACGTTTGTATCTCATATGTGATCAGAGTCCTTCATAACTGTTCAAAGTCTTGCATACTTAGAAAAAATCTCGTTAGAGTGCCATTTTTGGTTTCATCCTTTGTTATCATCAAAATCTTAGAAATCTATTGTAGAACCAATTTTGTTCTTACAAAAGCATCAACCTAAAGACTAAGTAGTGGAGAAGAAGAAATCACGCACGCACAGTTGAAGAGTGGAACAAGACTCGCCAAGAGAGGAAGAAAACTACTGGACTTTTTTCTCCACGCCAACACCTAAGGAACCATCGGAGTTACTCTGGAAGGTAGGCTTTTCGCTCTTTTTCTTTGATTCATAGTTACCGTGATGTAGTTCTTATGCTAAGGAGCCAAACGCCTAAGGTTTAGACTCCAACTCATTTACCTTCAGCATTTAATTGTGGTTTCAAATTTTAGGGCTCTTGAGCTTAGTTTTAGTGTTTTTACGAATTGCAAAGGTTTGGAAAAAAATTAGTATGAGGACGAGAGAAAGGGTTCAAGAACAATTAGATTGAGGTAAGAATGTTGGCGTTTGGACCTCACCGCCGCCAGAGGCGATTTTCGGCGTGACGAGGTTTGTTTTTCAGGTGAGAGTAACTCATGGACGTGTTTAGGTTTGAATGAAGAATGAGATGAGTCTACCGATTTCTCCCCCTTCCTTTGGATTGATGTTGCTTTGGACCCAAGGCCTCTTGCCCCACACGTATTATTATTCACACCTTTTTTTTCTTGCATACCTCCCTTTGAGCTCAACCTCAACTTTGGGCCTCTCCAACAAGGCCTATCACCCCACTTTCCTAATTCACCTTCCCTTGGCTGAACAATCAGTCACAATCTTGGGCTTTCAGGACTAAGCCTAATCCCAATTTTCTAACCATACACCCCACTGTTTGCACTTACACCATACATCCTTTATTTCTTTAACATTTTGCTGAATACATTTTCAATACCTTTTTTCAACATTTTTATTTTTAATATCAAAGACACTTAGAAAGATTAATAGTAGTGCTTAAAATTAGGTATTAATTGATTTTAATCCACTTCTTAATTTAAAAATTCTTTAAAAAATAATGATACATATTTAATACTTAGAATTTTATTAGACTTTAGTTGATTTTAGTCACATTCTTGTTTGAAAAATAAATAATCAAGATAATTCCCATTAGACTTTAATTAGCATTTAATTAGGATTAGTCTTAGAAATTGTTTTTTAATTAGAACTCATTAGAATTTAATTCCTTTGCCTTTATTCTTGATTGCATGCATGAATGATGGTTATGAATTTGGTGCTTGAACTCTTGTTGCCACTTGAATGGTTCTTATGTGTTTATTGTTTAATTTTGCATGGTGTATCATTATCTCCCATATTTTGGCAAAATGTACCCCACTCCCATGAACATGTAACAATTTTATCGCTTTCTACATTCATCAGTTAACTTAGAAATAACCAAAAGCGATAAAAAACCTTTTTCAAAAGGAACAAAAACAAACTTGATCTAATGTCAAGTGTTTTTTCCAAATCAAACTTAATTGAATGTTACGCGAGTGCTTGATCCAATTTAAGTACCTCTTCCATTTAATCCACACAATTGTCATATTCAATCTCAAACACTTAATCCAACGTCAACTCATTTTCAAAACATTTTTACAACAAACTGGATGAAAAATGATGGGGTGTACGTATTTGTACATACCATTTCTCAAGTACTTGGGTTGTCCGTCGTGCTTAGCTTGTGGCACAATACTTGTCTTCCATTCCAAACACATAACATTAAACGGGTTTAATTAGGTCCTCTTAGGGTGAAAAAGAGAGGCCAGGATACAATTGACCTTTCAGCTCTCGAGTGTCATACCCTAAATTTTACCCTAAGTTTTCACTTGCATCAATTGTCATTCCATAAATCGATCCATTTTGTTGTGCATTTTTATCAGTTAAAAATCATTCATCGGGGTTCAGATAAAAAGTCAAGAGTTCCTGTATTTTATTTGGTTTTGATGATATTTATTCAGTCATCTGTTGATTAAGAAGTCAAAAGACTTGATTTCTCAATCTCAGTGCATCATCTATTCCCATTGCATCATTTCCCATACATTTCGTTTCACATAGTGCTTCAAATATCAGCCAGATAATTTTTTTGGATCTACAGACAAACCGGTTGAATCGTTTCCCAATTGCACATTAAATTAACGGGTGAATAATTTCAAAATCGAGCTTGCTGACGTAAGTATTTCCTAATTTATGTTACACGTAGTTTAATCTGGTGTGCTCGTCTTACTTTATTGACATTTTTTCGGTCGCGTTTCGGTCAGCCTGAGCCTTTTTAACCGATCATTTTTATTTCAAAATTTGATCAAAACCTGTATGTATGTTTCCGAAAAGTTTATTTTGCAGTGATCATTTGAATGCGTTCAGCTTTTTTTTTCTGGATATTTTGGCGCCTGATTTTTATTTATTTATTTTTTGCCCAATTATTTTTCATCTTTTACTAAAATAATCGGAACAATTATTTAGAATTATCTATGTTTTCGATTTAATTTTTATCCATGTTTATGCATTTTAAATTTAATTAGTAAAAATGAAAAGATTATTTGTTTTTAAATTAGAATGCACCAATCACCACTCAACAATTGTCATTATTTTATTTTTAAAATTAATTAATTTTGAAACATAAGGAAATTGACACTTGGCTTTACTTAAGATTTTTTTTCCTTTTCTCTTTCTTTCCCTCCTCCTACGTGATCTTTCCTCTCTCTCTCTCTCCCTCTCTATCAATTTTTTCTTCTTCTTATCTTTGATAATATCTCTATTTTGTCTTGCCACTTGAAAAAGACAATATAACATTGATTCTCTCCCTCTCCCTCTCCCTCTCCCTCTCCCTCTCCCTCCCTCCTATGCTCCTAATATCCACTTGCTCACTCTCTTGAAATATCATTTTTCTTGCCACATCTTTTGTTTTACTAGTTACTGCAGTTGCCTATCCACATTAGTGTTATTCTATTTTTTCTCATAAATGGCTTGCCACATGTCGCACCACCATTGGTGGCTTTGTTATTGTTAAAAATAATAATTTAAATTCTTTTTTATGGAGGTGGCCGAATGCCTCCCTCTTCTTTTTCATAACTCGTTTGTATTTCATTTTTTATTTATTTACCTTATCTCTTATTTATTTATTTATCTTATAATTACATGTTTTAATATTTAATAGATTTTAGGTTTAGGAAAATATTCATCATTTGGGTGATTTAAATATTGAGATCTAGACCCATTTGATAATTTTCCATGAACCCCATCCCAATCTCATACACCTCTCTATTTTATTTTATAATGGTGTTGTAATTGTTTTTTGTTTTAGTTTTAATCATTCCAATTTAATTTAATTTCTCGTAAATAATGAGGATTTAATTAATTAGGTTACTTTATAATTTATTTGTTTGATTAATTCATTTGTTTAATTAATTTAGTAAGTTAGTTAACTTAAGCTTAGATTAATTAATCAATTAGTTAATTTGGGATAGAACTTTGGATATATTCTCCATTCGACTAAATTCCGAACTTGTAAATAAATTGATCTTACATAAATCAAACATTTTCATCAACCTTTGCATATAATTCAAACCTTTTCCAAATCAATTCAAAACACGTAATTATGATTAAACACCATTTCATTAAAGATGAAAGTGGGGATGGTCTCGAGCCTTCGATTCCTTTCCTCAATTTTTTAAGTATGAGTTTTCTTACTCGACTATTCAAAAAATTGTCATCCCTTAAAAATCTAAGTCCAAGCGAATCCAAATCATTTTCACAATAATCTACACAAAAGAGGGGATGGTCTCGAGCCTTTGATTCCTCTCCTCGGATAATTGGATATGAGCTTTCTTACTCGGCCATTAGAGTATTCGTCATTTATCCAAAATACCTAATCATATTTAGACACCATTTCAAAAAGGGTGAAAAAGGAGATGGTCTCGAGCCTTCGATTCCTCTTCTCAATTACTTGGATACGAGTAGCCTTACTCGGTCATTCGAGCAATTGTCATCTATTAAAAACTTCTAAGTCCCACCACATCCAAACTCTTTTCATAATCAAACTTTAAGTCAAAACTCAATTTCATAACAAACTTGGACGAAAAAGGAGGTGGTCTGGAGCCTTCCATTCTCTTCCCCGAGTACTTGGATACGAGTAGCCTTACTCAGACGTTCGAGTATTTGTCGTCCATCCAAAATAGATTAACCTTATTTAAATACATTTGCAATTAAGGATGAAAAGGGAGATGGTATAGAAACTTCTATTCCTCTTCTCGAGTACTTGGATACGAGTAGCCTTACTCAGCCATTCGAGTAATTGTCATCCAACAAAACACTCAACGAAACAAATCTGTTTTTTGCCCTTGTGCGACCCCGAAAACATTTTTCAGAAAATAGTATGCAACATCTATTTCGTATCGAAACAAATAAAGACTTCAGCCTCCAAGAGTGAGCAACAAGTAAAGGTTTAATCGCTCAAATGTGATCCAAGCATCACTCTCTTTAAAAGTATTCGACCCAGTAGTTCTCTTTGAGTAGAACTACGTATGCCTTGAGTTCTTCATAGCACCTGAAGATACGTAGAAGCAGGATTGCGAAATCTTATCACACACATTAATGTTAAAAAATACCCCTTTCATAAAATGTTTTCCTGTCATTCTTTTTCTCGCTCAGTAAGTAGAAGATAACCATTAACATCACCAACACTCTATCACAAACCTAACTAGGTGGTTCCCGTTGAGTACAACGGATGTGAGGGGTACTAATACCTTCCCCTTGCATAACCGACTCCTGGACCCGAATTTGGTTGCGACGAACATTTTATTTTTTTTATTATTTTTCATGGGTTTTATCGATATTCCCATTTCCTTCCTTGGAATAATTAAAGTTCGGTGGTGACTCTGTTCAATCATCTTTTCCGCGAGTGTGCGAGCGCCTCGCGAAGGATCACGCTTTTTCAAGATGCGACAACTGGCGACTCTACTAAGGATTGCACTGGCTCCATGCTAGAAAGAGTCAGGCCCAACTTAGTTTTATTTATGTTTAGTGTTAGATTTATTTGATTTATTTTTCTATCTTCTTTTTTGTTGATATCTCATTGTATTGTTATCTGTGATCTATTTATTGGTTCTCATTGGAATTTGTGGGGATCTCTGATTATTGGTACTTTGTGAGATAGGCTCTCTACCCGAGTCTGAGAAAAAACATAGGATTAAGATGGTGGTTGTGTAGTATTGGCCCATGAGGAGCCTTCCTCATTGGGAAAATACGAAGACCCCGCCTAGAGTAGATTCTCTTGGAGATGTTATTGTCCGACGAGCCTTCGTCATGGCGATAATATTTTCATGTTGAATCAGTGACTATAGGGACCTTTTTAGAACCTTAGAATCAACGGTTGTGTAGTATTGGCCCACGAAGAGCCTTCCTCATTGGGACAATACGAAGACCTCACCCAGAAGAGATCACTTTAAAGGTATTATTGTCCTATGAGCCTTCGTCACGACACTAATATTCTCAAGAAGGATACATGACTCTGGGAACCTATCAACCATAGAGCCTACCCATGGAGTGCCTATAATCAGAGATACCAGTTTTTACCTATTATTATGCCCAACTTGAGTTTGATGTTACTTGTAACTCTGAAACTATGCACATTCATCGCATAATCAAAACATAACATTTGCATTTTTATTTCTAGGGAACTTGAGAATCAGTGTTATAAGCATTTAGAGAGTACGGGATTGAACAAGAGGAGCATGTACTCGTGCAATTTCAAAGATTCTAAATTAGACAGTCTACAAGAATTGGTTGCTTTGCTCCATCCAGTCTACAAGATCAACTTTGGGAAGGATTATGGCAATCTGCTCGGTCTCTTGAACAAAGAAGCAGAGCCCCTGGTACTTTTGACCTTGACCCAGTTCTATGATTCACCAATGAGATGTTTCACCTTCCAGGATTTTCAAATAGCACAAATGTTGGAGGAATTTGAACATCATGTTGGTATTCCTATAAAAAACACACTGCCATTTATGGATGTCGAAGGGACCTTGGAACATGAAGTTATAGCCGATGCCCTTCACATGCATAAGAAGGAGGTTACTGCAAACCTGGGAGTGAAAGGAAATACCAAAGGGTTTCCACTCAAGTTTTTTATACAGAGAGATTACACTCTGTTGGAGGCCCAAAGTTGGAAGGCTTGCTATCTGATGAGGGCAAGAGATACCAGGAAGCAAAGATCTCTGCAGGGGGATGAACATCAGTCATTCCAGCTAGGGACATGAGTTGTTGTATCGATAAAATCTGCCACACAAGCAACTCTACCAGGGAATTCATCCGAGGAGATAAAGGAATTCTGGGGATCAACCACCAAATACCGTACTTAACAAAGAGATCACATCTGCTAAGGAGGGAAGAAGGATGAATGTCTTACCACACACTCTGCTTGGTAGGAAAATCACAAAAGGACCTGGTAGAAGATGAACAAAAGTCTTACTCTATTGGGGATCATACCATCCTTGGGAGAGCACTGAAGATCTCCTAAGTATCTTTTCGTCATTTGTGAATGTTCACTTTGTTTAAAAACAAATTATACAAAATTCGATTATTCAAAACAATGATATTTTTCAATTAAAACATGTAAAACATTTGTTGAATAGAAATAAATAAGAGTGCAAATAATTGGATAAGAGGCTCAAATTTATTTGATGGAATGATAGTCTGCAAATGGCAAGACTCCATAGATCTTTACAAATTTGAAATTGGTGATATATATTGGAAAAAAGGGCTACAGTGAACATAATGACCATTTCTCCACCAATTCTGAATCCGATGTATTTGAAGCTTTGGTTGATGACGAATAAGCAAGAATCTCTGACGGATGACGGTTGTAGAACAAAGTCTTGTCAAGATGCAGTTACTTGCCAAATCCCTAATTTTTGCCTAGATTGCCCCAGGATGACGTACTCAATCTAGCGGGATACATATATTCATATTTTTATGTCTCTAACTTTTGCTTGGATCGCCCTTTCGGGTTTTCAATCCACCGAGACGCTCATTTTTGCCTAAGCCGCCCTTTCGGGTTTTCAACTTAGCGAGCTATTTTTTATATATATATATATATATATATATATATATATATATATAATATATATATATTATGAATATATATAATATATATATTATATATATATATATATATATATATTTATATATATATTATATATATATATATATATAAACGTATATATATATATATATTATATATATATATATATATATATATATATATATAATATATATTATATAATATATATATATATATATATTATCTATATATATATATATATATATATATATATATATATATATATAATATATATATATATAATATATATATATTATTTAGGCGAAGTATTTCTTGACTGCATCTGAATTCACAGGACGAGTGAAATCCTTCCATCCATAGTTGTAAGTATCAAAGCACCGCCTGAAAAGGCTCTCTTAACAACATATGGACCTTCATAGTTTGGAGTCCACTTGCCCCTGGAATCGGGCGCGAAAGACAAGACTTTCTTGAGCACAAGGTCACCTTCTCGGAACACACGAGGCTTGACCGTCTTATCAAAAGCTTTCTTCATCCTTTGCTGGTATAATTGACCATGGCACATGGCAGTCAATCTCTTCTCTTCAATCAAATTCAGCTGGTCATATCGGCTCTGAACCCATTCAGCATCAGTCACCTTGGCTTCCATCAAGACTCTCATTGATGGGATCTCCACCTCTACTGGGAGTACAACTTCCATGCCATAAACAAGAGAGAAAGGGGTTGCCCCTGTTGAAGTGCGGACAGATGTACGATATCCGTGTAAAGCAAATGGCAGCATCTCATGCCAATCTTTGTATGTGACAACCATCTTTTGGATAATTTTCTTGATATTCTGATTAGCAGCTTCAACAGCCCCATTCATCTTGGGTCTATAGGGAGAAGAGTTGTGATGCGTAATCTTGAACTCACTACACAGCTCTTTCATCATTTTGTTGTTCAAGTTAGATCCATTATCAGTAATAATCTTATCTGGCACACCATAACGGCATATGAGTTGATTCTTGATAAACTTTACGACCACCTGCCTGGTCACATTTGCGTATGATGCCGCTTCAACCCACTTAGTGAAGTAATCAATTGCTACGAGAATGAATCTGTGTCTATTGGATGCTTTCGGCTCTATCATGCCAATCATGTCGATTCCCCACATAGAGAAAGGCCATGGTGATGAAATCACATTCAGAAGTGCCGGGGGGATATGAATCTTATCTACATAAGTCTGACACTTATGGCATTTCTTCACATATTTGCAGCAGTCAGACTCCATTGTCAGCCAATAGTAGCCTGCTCTCAACATCTTTCTAGCCATGGCATGTCCATTGGAATGAGTACCAAATGAACCTTCATGGACCTCAGTCAGCAACAGGCCTGCTTCGTGTCTATCCACGCATATGAGCAGAACCATGTCAAAATTTCTCTTATAAAGCACATCGCCATTGAGGTAGAACCTACCAGATAATCTCCTCAAAGTCTTCTTATCTTTCACAGATGCCCCAAGCGGGTAAATCTGGCTCTGAAGGTAACACTTGATGTCATAATACCATGGCTTATCATCTTTCACTTCCTCTACTGCAAATACATGAGCCGGTCTGTCCAAGCGCATCACAGTGATATTGGGAACTTCATTCCAAAGTTTAACCACAATCATCGAAGCAAGTGTAGCAAGAGCATCTGCCATCCGATTCTCATCTCGAGGAATATGATGGAAGTCAATGTTGAAATCCTCCTCGCATAATCCCTATATGGAATGAGGCCAGGCTGATTCGTTTCTCATTCACCCTTAATCTGATTAACAACGAAGGCCGAATCACCATATACCTCAAGATGCTTGATCCTTAGATCAATGCACTCCTCCAATCCCATAATACAGGCTTCATACTCAGCCATATTATTCGTGTATTTGAAAGTTAGCCTTGCTGTAAAAGGAATATGTGTGCCCTGAGGAGTAATAATCACTGCCCCAATACCATTTCCATATTGATTTATAGCGCCATCAAACACCATACTCCATCTGGAACCAGGCTCTGGTCCTTCATCGAGCGTAGACTCATCGCAATCCTTCATTTTTAAATACAGGATTTCCTCATCTGGAAAATCATACTGAACTGACTGATAATCTTCGATCGGCTGATGTGCTTAGTGGTCAGCCAAGATACTACCTTTAATAGCCTTCTGAGCTCGATACTCAATATCATACTCAGATAACAACATCTGTCAACGGGCAATCCTCCCTGTTAAAGCAGGCTTCTCGAAGATATACTTGATTGGATCCATTCTGGATATCAACCACGTCGTATGATTTAACATGTACTGGCGTAGGCGCTTAGCAGCCCAAGCCAAAGCACAACATGTTTTTTCAAGCATTGAATATCGAGACTCACAATCAGTGAACTTCTTGTTCAAGTAGTAAATAACATATTCTTTCTTCCCTGTTTCATCTTGCTGACCAAGGACACAACCCATAGAATCTTCAAGAACAGTCAGATACATAATCAAGGGTCTCCCTTCCACAGGCGGAGACAGAATCGGAGGTTCGGACAGATACTCTTTGATACTGTCGAAAGCTTTCTGGCAATCCTTAGTCCAATCATGGGACTGATCTTTCCAGAGGAGCTTGAATATCGGCGCACATGTGCCAGTCATGTGGGATATAAATCTGGAAATATAATTCAAGCAGCCAAGAAAACCTCGGACTTGCTTCTCAGTTTTGGGCGTAGGCATCTCTTGTATTGCTTTGACCTTTGCAGGATCAACCTCAATATCTCTTTCACTAACAATAAAGCCCAATAACTTGCCGGAACGGACTCCAAATGTACACTTGTTGGGATTCAGACGGATCTTATACTTCCTCAAACGCTGAAAAAGCTTCAACAGGTGCTCTACATGTTCAATTTCCGTTCTTGACTTAGCGATCATATCGTCAACATATACCTCGATCTCCTTGTGCATCATATCATGAAACAAGGTGGTCATAGCTCGTTGATACGTGGTTCCGGCGTTCTTCAAACCGAAGGGCATCACTCAATAACAGAATGTTCCCTAAGGTGTGATGAATGTTGTCTTCTCCATATCCTCGGGTGCCATCTTGATCTGATTATATCCGGAAAATCCGTCCATAAATGAGAAGACATTGAATTTAGTTGTATTGTCTACCAACATATCAATATGTGGTAGAGGAAAATCATCTTTCGGACTAGCTTTATTCAAGTCTCTATAGTCCACACACATCCGGACTTTTCCATCTTTCTTAGGCACGGGCACAATATTGGCCACCCATTGAGGATATGTAGAAGTCACCAGAAACCCCGCATCAATTTGCTTCTGAACTTCCTCTTTGATCTTCACTGCCATATCAGGATGAGTTCTTCTAAGCTTCTGCTTCACAGGCACGCACTCAGGCTTCAAAGGTAGGAAATGTTGCACGATATCTGTATCGAGACCAGGCATGTCTTCATATGACCAGGAAAAGACATCGACGTATTCTCGTAGCAATTCAATCAACCCCTTCTTAACAGACTCTTCCAGGAGTGCCCCAATCTTCATCTCTCGCACACAATCTTCAGACCCCAAGTTGACTGTTTCCAGATTCTCAAGATGCGGCTGAATGATCTTCTCTTCATGCTCAAGTAGATGGGTAATCTCGTCAGGAATCTCTTCAACATCATCTTCTTCCGCCTCAAATACAGGGAATTCAAAGTTGGGAGATGGTGTTGGGTCATTATGTTCAATGGGTTTGATTAACCTGCATAATGATTTCAGATATGAAAAGCTTTAGAATTCAAACAAGGCAAATTTATGCAGATGAAAAGATTTATTTTAATCTATTTTTTAGGTTTTATGTGATCACCAATTTCATGCAAAAGCGAAAAGGGAAAATAATTGGAAAAACAAACATTTAACATGAATCTATTGAATGAAAATATCATTGTATTTATGCGCCAACAATGTCATCACTCCTCCTTTTGGCATGGGAGGAGGTTTTTTAAACACAATGAACATTACTCTGACTTATGGATAACTGTTGGAATATCCACAGCGACTCAATTATTGCAGATTCCCCCAGGGATGACGAAGTTGTCAGAATGCTCTTCGTCCTCTTCCAAGATGGCAGCAGCTTCCTCTTCCTGACCAGTGTGGATGAAACCTCCACTCTTGAACAACCCTTGCGTATTGGGAACCCCAGATGAATAACCTATGCCAGCCCGGGACTTGTTGTCTTCTAGCTCAATCATTTTCCCTAATCCAGCAGTTGCACCACGCTCAATGGCCAACTTTGCATCTTTGTAGGAAGTAAATGAAGGAGTTCTCTTCTCAATAGGTTCAGCAATAGATAAAGCTTGGAAAGGAGTTCCAACTTCATCCTCAGCATCTATATATGAGAAGGAAGACAAATGGCTAACCAGGAGAGCCTTTTCTCCCCCTACTACCACCAGCTTCTTATTCTTTACAAATTTCAATTTCTGGTGTAGGGTGGATGTCACGGCGCCTGCCTCGTGAATCTATGGTCTGCCTAGGAGACAGCTATACGATGGGTGAATGTCCATAACCTGGAAGGTAATCTGGAAATCACTTGGTCCGATCTTGACTGGGAGATCAACTTCCCCAATCACAGTTTTGCGAGACCCATCGAAAGCTTTCACAACTACTCCACTCTGCCTCATGGGAGGCCCTTGATATGACAGCTTCGATAGAGTGGATTTTGGCAATACATTCAATGACGATCTAGTGTCCACCGGCACATTGGACATGGCGTCTTCCTTGCAACCCATAGATATATGCAATGCCAAGTTGTGGTTTCTTCCCTCCTCGGGGAGATCAGAGTCACAAAAACTCAAGTTGTTACAAGCAGTAATGTTTGCAACAATGCTATCAAATTGTTCTATTGTGACATCATGATCCACATATGCCACATCCAAAACCTTCTGCAGAGCCTCTCGGTGTGGTTCTGAATTCAAAAGCAATGATAGCACAGATATTTTGGATGGCGTTTGTAGAAGCTGGTCTACAACATTGTACTCGCTTCTCTTGATGAGCCTCAGCATCTCATCACAATATTCTTTGCATTGCCACTCGGGCCAACAGAAGCAGGAGTTCTCAATATAGAGGAGGGCTTAACAACAAGTGCCGGATTCGGAGTGCTCACAGCATTCCCAATCGGGCCTTCAACAAAATCAGCATTAGCTTGAGGCTTTGAAGGTGCAGAAAATACACGACCACTGCGGGTCAAACCACTAACATCGGCAATGTTTACTACAGATGAAGAAGGCAAGGACACCTCTTTCCCATTTTCCACTGCCACAACATTGTAGCGATAGGGGACCGCCTTTTCAGAAGAGTACGGTACCGGTCTGGCTGGCTTAATGGTTAATGCGGGAGACACTTTCTGCTTGCTACCATCATATTTGATGACAACAGGCTCGAGGATCCGGAATACTGGAGAAATTACGTTGACCTCATCAGCATCTTCGTCAACATTTATGTTTTGAAGGATCTCAATAACTCCTTCATCCAGCATTTCTTGGACATCTTTGCGCACCTGGCGACAACCTCTTTGATTAACAGAACAGACTCGGCATCTATCGTGGTCATGTTCATAATGACTATAATCACATAGCAAATGATGCATTTCGACCAGAGATTGTCGAATATGACTGACATATTTGACTTTGTACTTGCCAGGGCAACCCTGGACCATGTTGACAGATTTCCCATGCTCGGGCAATGGATTCTTCTTCACGTTAGGACCTACGTCCTCAAAACACAGAATGCCACACCTCACAAGGTCTTGGACTTTAGTCTTCAAAGGGTAACAATTCTCCACGTCGTGGCCGGGAGCACCAGAATGGTAAACACAATGTAATTCGGGCTTATACCACCACTGGGGGTTAATAGGTATAGCCGGTGGGTCTCGTGGAGTAATCAACTTCCTCTCTATCAAAGAGGGATATAACTCTGCATACGTCATCAGAATAGGATCGAAGGTGACCCTTTTCCTCTCGTAACTCGTGCAGGTTTGATTACTATTTCGAGGCTGGTAGGCCTGCTGTTGCGGACGGTGCTATTGATGTTGATATTACGGATGTGGTTGCTGATTGTTGTTATGTTGCTGGTACTGCTGATTATCTCTGAAGACGGGTGCTATATGAGCCACCAGGTGCTGGTTACCGGCGGGACGCACGGTTTTCCTCCTCACAGAGGGTCTTCTTGGTTTCATATGAGAAGTCACAGCATGTGCCTCTCCATCTTTCTTCTTTGCAAACGCCCCATAACGTTTGGCAGAAGAGCCTTCTTCTCTTGTCAGACGTCCTTCTCTAACCCCTTCTTCTAGAAGCATCCCCATATTCACCATCTCGGTGAAGTCAGAAGGAGCGCTAGCAATCATCCGCTCATAATAAAAAGAACTCAAGATCTTCAAAAAGATCTTGGTCATCTCTTTCTCTTCTAGCGGGGGCACGATCTGTGCTGCTACCTCTCGCCACCTCTGGGCGTATTCTTTGAATGTTTCCTTGTCCTTCTGGGACATGGCTCTCAATTGATCCCTATTGGGAGCCATATCAATATTGTACTTGTATTGCTTGACGAAGGCCTCACCAAGATTGTTGAAGGATCGGATGTTCGCACTGTCTAAACCCATGTACCAATGCAGGGCAGCACCGGACAGACTGTCCTGAAAGTAGTGGATGAGCAGTTGGTCATTGTCAGTCTGAGTCGACATTTTCCTGGCATACATGACCAGGTGGTTGAGAGGGCAAGTATTTCCCTTGTATTTTTCAAAATCAGGGACCTTGAATTTTACAGGGATCTTCACATTAGGAACCAAGCAGAGTTCGGCATCAGACTTGCCGAAAAGATCCTTTCCTCTGAGAGTTTTCAATTCCTTGCAAAGCTCGAGAAATTGATCGTTCATAGCATCCATCTTCTCATAGACATCTGGGCCCTCAGACGGCTCAGAATGATAAATGGTGTCGTCTACTCTGGGCAGAGTATGCACGACAGGAGGAGGAACAACAAGGACCGGGCTAGATGCCGGCATAGAAGCAAAGGTGGGAGCAGGACCTTCGGGCATGAAATTGGGAGGCATCCCCCACGGGAATCCGGTTGGCATGGCCGTTGGAGCAAAGTGTGCACTGGCTGCGGGCACAATCGAGGAGACGATCTCAGAGATGATTGTCCTCTGGGGAGGAGTTGAAGGTGTTGGAGAAGACTGGCTCTGGGCAGCCATGAGTGACTCCATCAAGGCACTTAATCTGGCCATTTCCTCTTTCAGTTCGCGGTTCTTTTGTTCCAAATGATCCATCAGTCTTGAAATGTTGGCTCTGGTGTAGTACTGGTGAGTCAACTTGTCTTCAAAATAAATGAAGAACACAGAGTTAGACCACAGGACAAGAAACCGGGAACAAAACCTGTTTATGCACATGATGCATGCAATGCTTGTGCACGTGATTTTTTCTTTTATTTCGAAGGAACTTTAGGGTTCTATTTGCAAATTTTGGAAGTATTAAACATTTATCACATATGGAAATATCTCATCAAATAATATCTGGAAACATTTTTACACTAAAGAAGTACAGTTTTGGTAACCAAATATAATACAAGAGAGAAGGGAAATAAACATCTTATGGATCCCTAGAAGCAATCGTCCAAAGCTCTGGACACAGGAAGATAAGTTGCACGAAGCTTCTTCACCTCCCTCTCGTAGGCTGCTTCCATATCGGCTTTCTCCTTGGCGAGTCGATCGTACCTCCTTTTCCAAAACTTGGAAGACTGAGGAAGTAGAGAAGTCCATGCATCATTAGGATCATCAATAACCTGATGTTCGAGGAACTCTATCAAAGCATCCTTCTTTCTCCTTGATCTGCTGAAGCAACTCCTCTCTTTCACGGATCCAAGCACGTGATCGGTCTTCGTCTCTCAACTCCTCTACTCCTTGGTCAGGGAGGGTTAAAGGCCCAGCCATAACCAAAGGTGTAGGTCTCGGATATTCGTAAGGCATGAGATACTCAGACGCTCTCTTCCTAACCCAAGCAGTGTAAGGCTCCAAAGCGACACAATTCTTAGGGCCCAACTCACTCCTTCCTTTCCTATGAATCTTGCGCCAAGCGCGGACCATTCTGCCCTTCAAGCCTTGGGGATCTTTACCCTCCTGAAAGAACACACCCTCTAACAAAATGTTATTGGGTTTATCCTTTAGGGGGAACCCAAGCTGACGACGTGCTAAAACAGGGTTGTAGTGAATCCCACCACATGTACCAAGAAGAGGCACATTGGAGAATTCACCACAAGAGTCGATAATATGCATACCATCATACACACAGTTGTACCAAAAGATATCATCATTAGTGAGAGACATAAGTCTCGTGGACCACCGTAGACATCCCTTGTTCTCCTTGAAGGCGACCGTCTGCGGAAAGTGAGAAATAAACCACTTATACAACAGAGGCAAACAACACACAATGGCACCACCACCCTTTGCATTCCTCATATGCAAAGAGAAATAAGTGTCACCCAACAGAGTTGGAACAGGATTAAGAGTAGAGAAGATCTTAATAGCATTCACATCCACAAACTTGTCAATGTTGGGGAACAACACTAACCCATAGATGAGAAGTACAAATATGGCCTCAAAGGCGTCCTCACTCATGGCCTTCCCATACATAGTAGCTTGAGCAATGAGGAACTCAGAAGGGAGACCTTGAATTCCACCTTTGGTAGTCATATGAGCACCAACCAGAGATTCATCTATGTGCAACATGTCTGCTATCTCTCGAGAAGTAGGAATACTCTCCAAGCCACTGAATGACAACTGGTCTAGAATCGGTATACCCACAAGGTAGGCATACTCCTCAAGTGTAGGCAAGAGCTGGAAGTCCGGAAACGTGAAGCAACAGTACAAGGGATCATAAAACTGCACCAATACACTCATCAATCCTTCATCCACCTGAGTAGTCAGAAGAGGAAGAAGCTTCCCAAAACGAGCCTTGAAACCCAAGGGATCTAGTACATAGGATGTCAGATTCCTTAACTCTTTCAAATTTGGTTGTCTGAAACTGTACTTCTTTGTATTCCTTCTTTGTCTTTCCATGTCTGAAAATTTGCAAATAGACCTCTTAGGTTCCTTGAAAATTTTCTTCATTATTAATGATATGGATGCAAAAGGATGCATGAATGCATGAATGCAACAATCACACTCAAGGATCAAGCAAAGCACACCAAACAAAGGTCATGGGATGGATCATATCATCCTTAATATCAATCATCCATTTGGTGGATTATGGTTTACACCTTATCAACACCCAAGTTCCATTGATATTAAGGATACATGAACGGATCAACCACGAATCAAGGGTTTGTTGCGAGTCACGAGCATGGAGTCTCGGTTAAGAACCACCCAAAGGGAGTGTACTGGGGTTTAAACCTGCCAAACATGTTCTACAAGAGGTTCCCATAGTCATCATCCCATCTTTCGAATATTATCGAAGAAACGACTACTCGTATTCCAAAAGTATTCTCAAGAGGGACTCTTATGAGTGTAGTATCGCGTAACAATCATATCAAATCTTACACTTGAACGACTTTCGCACTACATCCTAAGAATAGGCCAAGATGGGCTTGGTAAACTAAGGTCCTTGGCTTCTAAGGTCTATATTGGAAAGAGTAATGTCTAACCACAACTACTTGTGTGACATTATTGATCCCAACATGACCTCCACCAAGTGAATGGACTTGCAAGTCAACTTGCTAAGGAATAACTCCACACAAGTCAACAAGACTATGCCATTCTCCTATCCTAAGTGCACTCGAGTCCGAGTATAGAACTCATCTCACAAAGATCACCAAGCACACAAGGAATTAATATCAAGCAAATCAATCATTACATACAATACAGTAATCCCAAATTGCACAAAAATATGTCACAAAACAATATACCACACAATACAACAAATACGAAAAGTAGGCAAAACCCACTAGGAAAATGTCGTCCCCAGCAGAGTCGCCACTTTTCTGTAGCGGGATATTTGTTACCATTAGAGATATTGACTAAATCCAAGGTAAATCATACAAGTCGAGTCGCCACCGCACTTCTATTTATCCAAAGGAATGGTTAGAAAGCGAACAAAAACCTAAAAGTTTTATCAAATCAAAAACTAGTAAAAGAGAATCAGAGATCTGGGTAAGGGGTTTGGTTATGTAATGGGAAGGTGTTAGGCACCCAAAACATCCTAGGTACTCCTAGGGAGCCCTTTTCATACTTGTTGCAAGGTTGTTGTTTTGTGAAAGTTTATTTGTGCAAACATGATTGAAGAGATGAGAAGAGAATATACAAGTTATTTACATTTTTGTGTTTGGATGGATAAACCCATTGCCTATGTACCTTCTTAAAAAAGATTAGGATCAAAACCTCGTAGTTCGGGGTAAAAATCTCAAAATGGGTTGGTGAATTGATTGGTCCAAAAGCCTTAAGGTCTTTTGTTATCAAAGGGAGAAAACTCAACCTAAAACCACAAATCCACCATGTGAGGATAGCTTCAACATGCTAGTGAGGGGTTAATCCTATAATAAGCATGGAAGACTCATTGTCCATCACTAAGGATATAGGTGAGTATTGCATCTACCTCAAGGATAACTCAAACCTAATAACTAGTGGTTATGAAAAGTTTTTGATAAGAAAGTGGCCATTGAAACCACAAAAAAGATATTTGAATGGGTTATATTTACCAATTAGAAGTATATACAAAATGGTCAAAGTTGACTTAAAGATTCAATTCAAAAATAAGTATTATGAAAGGGAAGTTTGAGAATCAAAAGCATAAGGCTTAGGTTTCTAATGTTGAAAACAAGTGTTAGATGTTTGCACAAAGGTTTTGGCTTGGGTTAGAGTGGAGAGAAGAAGAAGAAGGGCTAAAGTCCTAAGCAATGCAAAAGGTAAGGAATAAGAAACAAAACCACAATGGAGTTCCTCTCTTGAGATCATATTGATGATCCAAGTAGCTCTCATCCTTTGGAATAAGCAATCACAAGCATAAACTCAAGCAATCAACAATCAAATAAACTCTTGGAAAGACTCCTCAATGCATCTTGGATCTTGTCGCAACCTGAAAAATACAGTGTGCGAAAAAAACAACCGGCAAAAGAAAAAGACAGAAGAGTCGCCACCGTGCGTTATTCATCCCAAAGGAGGGAAAGGAAACGCTCGAAGTAAACCTGAAAAAGGAAAGGAAAAGACAAGGTCTCGCAACCAAATCTTGGGTTCGGGAGTCGGTTATGCGAAGGGAAGGTATTAGCACCCCTACGCATCCATAGTACTCTACGGGATCCACTTTTGTGGTTTTCGTCTAAAAGTGTGTGGGTTTATCTAATGTGTTTATTTACTAAAAAGGTTAAGAGAAATGACTCGCGCAGATGTCACATCCACTGCATACGTATCTCATCTGAATATGAGAATCAGAGTCTTCGTAGCTCGGATGACCTATGGGTTGGGGGATGTGTGCTCGCTAAGACATCGCGTCTTATGCCTACGTATCTCATCTGGAATGAGAATCAGAGCAAGCCGTAGTTCGGCTAACTACGGGGTTATGGAGTGGGTTTTGGACGAACGACGTCACTACGCAATCTACCGGATGCTCGACCTTTGGAGACTTACTCGCCTGTAGTAGAAGGAGTAAACGTGTTGCTTTGGGTTTTAGGGTTTGGGATGCTCGAGGGCAAACAGGCAGTCCTTGACGAAGGAACCACGCTACATGTGGGGATATGAGTACAAAACACAAAAGATGTATCTCAAAGTAAAATGCCACCAAGGGGCTCAAACATTGCCTCCTATCGAGGTCTTCCAACTAAGAAAGCGATAAAGTACGAGAAAAGGAAAAAATTACCACACGGATAAAGATCCGAAGTTACAGCAATTAAAGGAATGGGAAACCCAGGGATCCTTCCAAGCTAAACACCATCAAAGAAAGTGAGTCAGTACAGGTAATCGGAATGAAACCTCCAGGGGGTATCCCACAAATAAAGTGGAAAACCACGCAAGTTATCCCTGCAAAAGTCATGTGAGCCCTCACAAAAACTCAACAAAAGGGTTAGTGAAACACGATAAGCATTTTTTTCATGGATAACAGTATGGATTCAGGAACCTCAAACCCTGTGGCATACACTTCAGAAATTAAACGATTAAGCATTCAAGGCATTATTCACATATTCATACACAAATATAAACCCGTGGGCAAAATCTGATGTTACCTCATACATTCATAGCATTCAAATTCAAGGCATAAAGTAATAGGAACAAAGGCATACCTGATGAGAGAGATTGATTAAGATTTAATGGTACGACCGGATCTGCAAAGTAATACTAGGGTTTGTGTGAGGCGGAGTGAACTTCTCAGTTGAGTTCCCATCAGGGTTTGGAGGCTGCTCTGAGTTCTCTGTCAGGTTTCTCTCCAGGTTTTGTCCAGGGTTTTGTTTCAAGGAAACCCTAGAGTATTTTTCTTCTCTTCCTTTTTCTCTCCAGTGAATCTCCCAGTGTAACTCCAAGTGTGTTTTCCTCAACTGAAACTTCAGTATTTATAGACTGATTTTCGTGGGTAGTGGGCTCAAATGAGGGAGACCCAAGTCCAAAAAAATTGTTATATTTTATTTATTTATTTAATTAATTCTATTTATTTATTTATTTTTAACTTCTTTTTTTTTCGGTTTTTTTTTCCAGGAAAAATGAAGGGTAAATTTTGGGGTATTACAGCTGCCCCTATTCAATCAACTGGAGACCCAGAAAGAAGATGGCAGCTGCTTTCGTACTTTCGAGGTATCAAGGGATTGAATACAATAAAAGCCTAAAAATTTGCACTGAAGTGAAGTGAAGTAACAATGTCTGTCAGAATCGGCAAAGAGGTGGTCTTGAAAGAAGAATCCGTCTGGTACAGTGAGAGTCAGTCTGAATACCGAAAAAGAATGTTAACTTGGATACCAAAATAAATGGTAACATAGAAATAACCATGGCCTGAATGCCGCTCATCAGTCTGAATACTGGAAAGGACTTCGATCTGAACATCGGAAAATTGGCCTGAATGCCACAAGTCGCATCGACCTGAACGTCGGAAACTTCTTCGATCTGAACATCGGAAAGACTTGGCCTGAATGCCACTTCGATCTGAATATCGAGAAAACTGGCCTGAATGCCACTTCGATATGAATATCGGAACACTGGCCTGAATGCCACAAGTCGCATCGACCTGACCGTCGGAAACTTCTTCGATCTGAACATCGGAACACTGGCCTGAATGCCACTTCGGTCTGGATACCGGAAAACTGGCCTGAATGCCACTTCGGTCTGGATACCGGAAAACTGGCCTGAATGCCACTTCGGTCTGGATACCGGAAAACTGGCCTAAATGCCACTTCGGTCTGGATACCGGAAAACTGGCCTGAATGCCACAAGTTGCATCGACTTGAACGTCGGAAACTTCTTCGATCTGAACATCGGAAAACTTCATGCCTGTCAGCATTGGCAGAAATAGGGAATGATAATAGAGGCGGCGCATGGGCCAATGACACTTGCTGGGGATAACCGAGGTGGGTCATGAACAATCTTCAGTCTGATTACTGGGAACAACTTATAGCTTATCACTTGGGATACCGAGAATGTTTTATGCTTACATGTGTATGTTTGAATCTTTCAATGGCGTAATGCTCCATGAAAATGGAAATGCTACGCGATTTGGGAGGATGCAATGCAATATGATTCTACATGCAGGGATGCGAAATGCTGGGTAGAATGCCAAGCTGAGGCAAGGGGATCTACTGGGGAAATGATCACCATCTTCTGGACTCTGGCAAGGCTGTTGGAGATGCACAGCGCAAAGAATTCTGTGGGGAAATGACCCGCCACACGGTGTTCTAGCAATGACGAAATACCGAGATTCTGACTGGGGAGAGAACGACACTGAAAACCTGTTGTTGGGGAAAGCGATAGTGGTTCTGGCAACCACGATTTGCAAGAGATGACTCAGCAAGGGAAGCAAACACTGATACGGTACCGAGGTTCTGCTTCAAGGAAAGAAACCATGGATCTGGCCTCGAACTCTAAGGAGCAGCCACTTCTGCTGGGAAGATACAATCTGGCACTGTCAACTCCGCTGGGGATATATAGTGTGGCACTGTCAACTCTACTGGGGAGTGTATGTCCTGAAACAAACGCTTGGGGAAGTACAGTGGTGAGAACATGCTGGGGATTGAAGAATCCAACACTCTGATCAGCTCTGCATGGATAAGACACCGGATTCGTCTGTTGGCGACTTCACTGGGGAAGATATTCACGATCATCTGCAGGGGATTTTAAGGAAATGCCCCGAGGGTATCTGTTCTGAATAGACGATCCAAAGCACTTAAAATTCACAGCAATTTTAAATGTTTATTAAGCATGTACCTGTAAAGCCCTTATGTGTCATGATGCAATGTTTATCAAAAATTCGGACGTCATTTTTGCAAACAAAACAGTAAAATGAAAATGAAAACAGAGATATACTGAATAACATGATTTTATTGATTGAATGGCCTCTGAATAGGCATTTACATCAGGAAGCAATCCCTGGAAAGAGGTAATCGCACAAAAGATAAAAACAGAAATTAATCTAATGGCAATGTGAAATGGATTTCTATTGGGTTCCAATTCTGCTATGACTTGCTCGTCTTCAAGATCCTCCAGATGATCAGCCTTCTGAAAAGGTGATTGGACTGTTTCCTACCTTTCGAAAATTTCCAGTCATCGACATGAGATGAGATTCAGAACTAACTCAGAACGCAGTCATTCGCTTAATCCCTAACTTTTGCCTGGATCGCCCTTTTCGGGTTTTCAATCCACCGGGATACCCATTTTTGCCTAAGTTGCCTTTTCAGGTTTTCAACTTACCGGGTGTACGATCTTTTCATTTTTAATCCCTAATTTTTGCCCGAACCTTTTCATTTTCTTGGTTCGTCGGGATGCCCATTTTTTTGCCTGGATTATTCTTTTTACTGTCCAGCGGGTCTATTTTATGCAAAGTATTTTTTAACTGCGTCTGAGTTCACAGGGGAAGTGAAGTTTTCACCATCCATAGTTGCAAGCATTAAGGCCCCACCATCAAAAACCATGGTGACAATATACGGTCCATCATAGTTAATAGTCCACTTGCCCCTGTGATCTGTCTGAGGAGGAAGGATCCTTTTCAACACTAAATCTCCGACTTGGAAACAACGAGGACGCACTTTCTGATCAAAGGCTCTCTTCATCCGACTCTGATACAACTGCCCATGATAAATGGCTGCCATTCGCCTCTCTTCGATAAGACTCAACTCATTGAACCTTGTCCGAATCCATTCGGCTTCGTCTAACTTGACATCCAATAGGACTCTTAGAGAAGGAATCTCCACTTCAACAGGTAGAACTGCTTCCATACCATACACAAGGGAGTAAGGGGTTTCCCCGGTCGATGTACGTACTGAAGTGCGGTACCCATGCAAGGCGAAAGGTAGCATCTCATGCCAATCTCTGTACGTGACGACCATCTTCTGCACAATCTTCTTTATGTTCTTATTTGCCGCCTCAACAGCGCCGTTCATCTTAGGGCGGTAAGGGGAAGAATTGTGATGCTGAATATTGAAGTTCTGACGCAACTCCTTCATCATTTTGTTGTTGAGATTAGAACCATTATCAGTAATGATTCTTTCGGGAATCCCATAGCGACAAATGATTTCTTTCTTGATGAAACGGGCAACCACATGTCTGGTGACATTCGCGAACGACGCTGCCTCGACCCACTTGGTGAAATAGTCGATGGCAACAAGGATGAAGCGATGCCCATTGGAAGAAGTCGGCTCAATCTTTCCAATCATGTCAATGCCCCACATAGCAAACGGCCACGGCGAAGTCATCACATTCAGAGGATTTGGCAGCACATGCACCTTATCAGCATAAATCTGGCATTTATGACACTTCCGAGCATATTTGAAGGAATCTGATTCCATGGTCATCCAATAATAACCCGCTCTCAACAATTTCTTAGCCATTGCATGTCCGCCGGCATGAGTACCGAAGGAACCTTCATGAACTTCCTGCATTAACATGTCCGCCTCGTGTCCGTCTACGCATCTGAGAAAAACCATGTCGAAGTTCCTCTTATACAACACATCGTCTTTGTTCAAGAAGAAACTGCCTGCCAATCTTCTCAAAGTCTTTCTGTCATTGTTGGATGCCCCTGCAGGGTACTCTTGATTCTTCAGAAAGCACTTGATATCGTGATACCAGGGCTTGTCATCGACTACCAGTTCAGCAGCAAACACATACGCGGCCCTGTCAAGGCACATCACATCGATCCTGGGAGCATGGTTCCAACGAATTACCTTGATCATGGAGGATAGAGTAGCAAGTGCGTCTGCCATCTGGTTCTCATCACGAGGTATATGATACAATTTTACTGTTGTGAAGAAAGTCAACAGTCTTCCCGTGTAGTCTCTGTAGGGGACCAGAGTGGGCTGGAGAGTATTCCAATCACCATTCACTTGATTGATCACCAGAGCTGAATCTCCGAAGATGTCCAGAGTCTTGATTCTCAGATCAATTGCTTGCTCAATACCCAAAATACAGGCCTCGTACTCAGCTTCATTATTTGTGCACTCAAAAGTCAAACGAGCGGTGAAAGGTATGTGGGCACCTTTCGGAGTTGTAATGACAACGCCAATTCCACTTCCTCTAGCATTGACAGCCCCATCAAACAACAAAGTCCACTTTTCGTTTGGATCAGGTCCCTCCTCAACAACTGGCTCTTCACAGTCTTTCATCTTGAGGAACATGATGTCTTCATCTGGAAAATCAAACTTCATCGGCTCATAATCATCAATCGGCTGCTGAGCAAGATAGTCTGACAGAATATTCCCTTTGATGGCTTTCTGGGATGTATACTGGATGTCGTACTCTGTCAGTACCATTTACCAACGAGCAACTCTTCCGGTAAGAGCTGGCTTCTCAAATATGTATTTCACTGGATCCATCTTAGAAATCAACAAGGTAGTATGGTTCAACATATACTGCCTCAGTCGGCGAGCAGCCCAGGCCAAAGCACAACAAGTTTTCTTAAGCTGCGAATATTTGACTTCATAGTCGGTAAACTTTTTGCTAAGGTAGTATATGGCATGCTCTTTTCGACCAGACTCGTCATGCTGTCCCAATACACACCCCATTGAGTTCTCGGTCACTGACAGGTACATTATCAGAGGTCTCCCAGGAACTGGAGGTATAAGGATTGGAGGTTTCTGTAGATACTCTTTTATCTTCTCGAAAGCCCTTTGACAATCTTCATTCCACCTGATAGCCTGATCTTTCCTCAGCAATTTGAAAATTGGCTCACACGTGGTTGTTAGGTGAGAGATGAACCTTGCAATGTAGTTCAACCTCCCTAAGAAACTACGGACTTGCTTCTCTGTTCTTGGCTCAGGCATTTCCTGTATTGCTTTCACTTTGTCAGGATCCACCTCAATCCCTTTTCCGCTAACAATAAAACCCAGCAATTTTCCCGATCTCACCCCGAAAGTGCACTTGTTCGGGTTAAGTCTCAGTTTGAATTTCCTCAAACGCTCAAACAGTTTCTGCAAATTCACCAAATGTTCTTCTTCTGTCTGAGATTTGGCAATCATATCATCCACATAAACCTCGATTTCATGATGAATCATATCATGGAACAGAGTTACTATAGCTCGTTGATATGTTGCTCCGACATTTTTCAGACCAAACGGCATCACCTTGTAGCAGAAGGTGCCCCATGGGGTTATGAAAGTTGCCTTTTCCATGTCCTCTGGTGCCATCTTGATTTGGTTATAGCCAGAAAAACCATCCATGAAGGAGAATACCGAGAACTGAGCTGTATTATCCACCAAAACGTCGATGTGAGGTAATGGGAAATCATCTTTAGGGCTAGCTCTGTTCAGATCCCGGTAGTCGACACACATCCATACCTTTCCATCCTTCTTAGGTACTGGGACGATGTTTGCAACCCATGGCGGATAATTGGTGACTGCTAGAAACCCTGCATCCAACTGCTTTTGCACTTCTTCCTTTATCTTGATGGCCATCTCTGGTCTTGTTCTTCTGAGCTTCTGCTTGACCGGAGGACAACCTTGTTTGAGAGGCAAGCGGTGTACCACGATGTCTGTGTCCAGCCCAGGCATGTTCTGATAAGACCAGGCGAAGATGTCAATGTATTCTTGCAGCAATTCAATCAACCCCTTCTTCACATTGTCTTCTAAAGCAACCCCTATCTTGATTTCTCTCTTGGCGTCCTCGGTGCCGAGATTAATCACTTCAACAGACTCTTGATGCGGTTGAATAACCCTTTCCTCTTGTTTTAATAACCTGGTAAGCTCTTCAGGGAGTTCACAGTCTTCATCACCCTCTTCTTCAGCCTGAAAGATTGGATTTTCAAAGTCGAAACGAGACATAGCAGAAACGTTATCAATAGGATCCGGTGATGTGCATCTGCATGAGTGATGGTATGTGCTTATGTGTGTGAACAAGAAGTGAAAACTAAACAAAACATTGCCATTTTTTTATTTTGAAAAACTGCAAAAATAGAAAGACAGGGAACGAAATATTTGAATGCAAAAAGACGTCCTTTATTTATGATAAAAAAATGCAAGTGTCACATAGATGAGCCCTACAATGAGTCATTACGCCCTGGGCGGAACGTAAGACTTGGACATGCATGAATAAACAAAGAAAATTACTCCTTTAGAAAAGTGACTTGGATAATCTCCTCAGAAGACCAATTGTTGATGACTTCACCCGGGATCCTCGGACGCACCCAGTTGTCGATGTCGCAATCACTATCCCCATCTTCATTGTTGACTGCAGAGACTTGACCATACTGAATGATGCCAGCACTGGAGAAAGTAACCGGCCCCTGACGAGTCTGAGGCGTTGAAGTACACACATTCGAAACATCGGAATCAAGTTCAGCAAGTACATCAGAATCAAACGCCATGTTTGGAATATCAGCGACAACATCATTATGGATCATAGAATCAGTAGGAACAACATCTGCGAATTCATCAGTAGCATCTTCAAACACTTCTTCCTCAACCCCTTCCACAAACTCTTGGACAGACAAATCTTCAACCTGGAGGATACCTTTGTCGAGCAAGGCCTGGATACCCTGCTGTAGCTTCAAACAACCTCCACTATGAGTGGCACAATCCAAACAACCCTTCCCACAACCGGGGAAAACATCGGCCTTCAGCAAGCATCCTTTGATATCCAACAATGGAGTCTTTAACTTCAACACATCCTTAATGGACTTGGCTTTTCCCTCTATCATGTTAACATTCGCACCACCATGCTGGGGCATGGGATTGTTAACGACATTCGGAGTCGGTGCAAGGTCGATGGCCTTTGAATCTATGAGGTCCTGAACTACGTGCTTAAAAGCTTTGCAGTTCTCAATATTGTGGCCAGGTGCCCCAGAGTGGAAGCTACACCTAGCGTTGGCGTCGTAACCCACTGGAAGTCTACCAATAGGAGGAGTCAGAGTGCGCAGTTGCACAAGTTGTAGTTGTTGAAGACTAGAAAGCAACTGAGCGTACGACATTGGAAGGGTGTCGAAACGCCGGTCCATCATCCTTTGCCTCTATTGATAAGCGAGTCTGTTACCCGGTTGCTGCTGATGTTGATACTGAGCTAGTTGACGTTGTGGTTGTTGTTGTTGTAGTGGTGCTGCAGCTAGAATGGTCACAGCCGCAACATACGGTTGCTGATGATAATTCTGAAAATTATTCCTCCGGTTATCCCTGTTCTGATAAGAAGATATGGCATTTGCATCCCCTTCTCTCCTCTTCTGTCCCTGAATGAACGGCTTCTTCACCCCTGATGAGGATCCACCTCCACTCTGGCTCTTATAGGTCTTTAGGTAATTCTCCAGTAGAGACCACATCAGCAAAGTTGGAAGCATTACACCCCACTAGACGCTCCAGATAAGGTCCAGGCAGCGTATTCATGAACATGTTGGCCATTTCCTTTTCCAACATAGGAGGCTGAACACGGGAAGCTGTATCCCTCCAGCGTTGAGCGTACTCCCTGAAGCACTCATTGCTTTTAAGAGACAGATTCTGAAGTTGAGTTCTGTCCGGAGCCATGTCTGCATTATACTGATACTGCTTCACGAAAGCCTCTGCCAAATCCCTCCAGCAACGGATGTGGGCTCTGTCCAGCCTCATATACCATTCCAAGGATGCCCCAGCCAGGCTGTCCTGGAAGAAATACATAAGTAGCTTCTCGTCATCAGAGTATGCAACCATTTTACGAAAATAGGCTTGCACGTGAGTTTTGGGGCAAGAGCTGCCATGGTATTTGTCAAATATTGGGACCTTGAATTTCGGTGGCACTCTCACACCTGGGACCAGCCCCAAGTCAGCAACATCTACTCCCAGAGGATTCTGTCCTTCCACTGCTTTCAACCTCTCTTCCAATCTTCTAAACATGGGGTCCATGCCAAAGTCTTCCTGAAGCAAGGGGAACTGATCATCCTGACCATCCTGAATGGGTTATTGATCTAGGTTGACATGCGGGATCGGGATAGGCCCCGGTCCATTGGGACCATTAGCCTCTCCAGCTGGAGGATCAACCAACGTCTCCGGTTGAGTAATAGGGGGATCCCTCTGTACCAACAATCTAAGCTCCTGCTGTCCTTGAGCCACCCCTTGAACCAAATCCATGAATTGATTCATGCGAATCTTCATCTCGGCGAGCTCTGCTTGTAGGCTCTCCATCGCTCTCTGTTGATTCCTTCGGGTACCGTATCGGTGAATGCCTGAGTCAGCTATCCTGCTAGTGGGACACCAAACAACTGAGAACACTGCGGCGGTACCTGTTATGCAAATGAATATGTAAATGCAATGACATGTTTATCAATTCCAAAGGGCATTCTACCCCCTTGATTCCAGCCTCACATTTGATAAACAGTGTAAGAAGAAAACCCCGACTAGAATCAAGAAGAAGATGTAAACCCCTAGGAATGGATAAACATGTGTTAAATGATATGAATGCAAAATGATGTGATGCAATGATGTGAATGCAATGCAGTGGCATGTCAATCAGGATTGCTGTATCTGCTTGAACATCTGTCGGGTTACACTGTCTAAAGAGAAAACCACTGAGGAATATAATACAAGATCAAAGCTCTGCTCCAGAAAACCGGGTTGGTTGGAGGTTAAGGTTTCCTGAATTTAGCCCGCCCCTCACTGGTAGGTTCTAAGAACAGAAGTTCGTCAACTTCAGCCCTTCAGTCGCGAATAATACGTTTACCACTGAAGGTTTGGCATTATTACGGGATAAAAGACCTCCACTGACTCCCCCCAACAGGACATCCTAAAGCAAGTTCCCAGTCTCGGGGTCCTCGGATTGATCAGCGAGAATGCGCCCACCAGAGCTAACATAATCACGTCTCGGAGGAGAGGCCTCGACTGAGTTCTCGGGAAATGGTCACCAGAGTCGACAATTTCTAAAGGAACATCATGTCGTTACGGAACATCCGTAGGACATAATATATCCAAGAGAAACCTCGTCTGGGTGTGGTTCTTCACGAACGACTTAACGTAGCAACATGCCATGCAAGCCTCATGATAGGCCACTCTAAAACCTGTGTGTACACTCAAGCCTGGGTAATGGGCTTATCTCTCGTAGAACATCCCATCCCAACAAACAAACAACAGCTCCAACAGATACAGCAGATGAATGCAAGCAAGTAAGTAAATAAATGTACAAAAGCATGAACACCCAATAAACAAGAAATCACAAAAGCTAGGAGGGACTCGCTTAGGGAAGATGGACCAGCAAGAGGTCAACTTCTTAACTCCCCAGCAGAGTCGCCAGCTGGCACGACCTGAAAAATACAGTGTGCAAAAAAAACAACCGGCGAAAGAAAAAGACAGAAGAGTCGCCACCGTGCGTTATTCATCCCAAATGAGGGAAAGGAAACGCTCGAAGTAAACCTGAAAAAGGAAAGGAAAAGACAAGGTCTCGCAACCAAATCTTGGGTTCGGGAGTCGGTTATGCGAAGGGAAGGTATTAGCACCCCTACGCATCCATAGTACTCTACGGGATCCACTTTTGTGGTTTTCGTCTAAAGGGTGTGGGTTTATCTAATGTGTTTATTTACTAAAAAGGTTAAGAGAAATGACTCGCGCGGATGTCGCATCCACTGCATACGTATCTCATCTGAATATGAGAATCAGAGTCTTCGTAGCTCGGCTGACCTATGGGTTGGGGGATGTGTGCTCGCTAAGACATCGCGTCTTATGCCTACGTATCTCATCTGGAATGAGAATCAGAGCAAGCCGTAGTTCGGCTAACTACGGGGTTATGGAGTGGGTTTTGGACGAACGACGTCACTACGCAATCTACCGGATGCTCGACCTTTGGAGACTTACTCGCCTGTAGTAGAAGGAGTAAACGTGTTGCTTTGGGTTTTAGGGTTTGGGATGCTCGAGGGCAAACAGGCAGTCCTTGACGAAGGAACCGCGCTACATGTGGGGATATGATTACAAAACACAAAAGATGTATCTCAAAGTAAAATGCCACCAAGGGGCTCAAACATTGCCTCCTATCGAGGTCTTCCAACTAAGAAAGCGATAAAGTACGAGAAAAGGAAAAAATTACCACACGGATAAAGATCCGAAGTTACAGCAATTAAAGGAATGGGAAACCCAGGGATCCTTCCAAGCTAAACACCATCAAAGAAAGTGAGTCAGTACAGGTAATCGGAATGAAACCTCCAGGGGGTATCCCACAAATAAAGTGGAAAACCACGCAAGTTATCCCTGCAAAAATCATGTGAGCCCTCACAAAAACTCAACAAAAGGGTTAGTGAAACACGATAAGCATTTTTTTCATGGATAACAGTATGGTTTCAGGAACCTCAAACCCTGTGGCATACACTTCAGAAATTAAACGATTAAGCATTCAAGGCATTATTCACATATTCATACACAAATATAAACCCGTGGGCAAAACCTGATGTTACCTCATACATTCATAGCATTCAAATTCAAGGCATAAAGTAATAGGAACAAAGGCATACCTGATGAGAGAGATTGATTAAGATTGAATGGTACGGCCGGATCTGTAAAGTAATACTAGGGTTTGTGTGAGGCGGAGTGAACTTCTCAGTTGAGTTCCCTTCAGGGTTTGGAGGCTGCTCTGAGTTCTCTGTCAGGTTTCTCTCCAGGTTTTGTCCAGGGTTTTGTTTCAAGGAAACCCTAGAGTATTTTGCTTCTCTTCCTTTTTCTCTCCAGTGAATCTCCCAGTGTAACTCCAAGTGTGTTTTCCTCTACTGAAACTTCAGTATTTATAGACTGATTTTCGTGGGTAGTGGGCTCAAATGAGGGAGACCCAAGTCCAAAAAATTTGTTATATTTTATTTATTTATTTAATTAATTCTATTTATTTATTTATTTTTAACTTTTCTTTTTCATTTTTTTTTCGTTTTTTTTTTCAGGAAAAATGAAGGGTAAATTTTGGGGTATTACAGATCTCTCTCTCTCTTAGAAGCCCATGGTAATGGTTCCTCAATTAAGCTCAAGTTGGAACTCCTAGCACAAGAAAACACACATCAAAAGGTTCTATAATACAATCAAAAAATGGACAAGAGGGAGTTTAGCATATGGTCTTTTCAATGTCATCTTCAATATTAAGCATTCTAAAGGCCCAATGCCTAGTTGCTCTTTGACTTTTATAGCACTCTAAAGGCCCAATGCCTAGTTGCTCTTCAAATTCCATTTGCTTGGGTAAGGTCCTAAAGTCTAAGTCCATTTTGTCCAATTCTTTGCATTTGGTTCACAACAAACAGACAAACACAAGCACAAAAGATATATACACAATTATATACCCAAGTGGGCAAAAGGCAAATGACATTAACATAAACATGTGCTCCAATGAGCAAAGGAAAAAGCAAATGAATAAGATGTGCAAGAATGATAAATTGCATAAGAGTAAAGTGCATAAAGTAAATGTTAATTGTTAGTGGTCAATAGTTAGTGTGCCATAAGGCAAAATTTAGCGCTATGTTAAGCAATCGTAATTGGACTTATGTAGAAGTCACAACTATCTGAGGCCGGTCAATAATAATGTAGGCAACAACACAAGTTAGAAGTCTTGATTAGTGAACCAAGTTCCAACAACTTGCCATGCCAAAAAGAAGAAGAGAATTGATCTTGTATTGGTTTAAGCCTTTTGCATGATTTAGGAAACAACCTATCCTTAATGCAAAGCCATTCACTTGATCAATTGATCAAGATGAATTAGATTTGAATCAAGGAAGGTTAAGTCTCCCTAATCAATGCTAACTTATTAACCTTCAACTCATTGATCAAAAAGAAAAAGGAAGAAGAAGAAAGAGATGAAGAATGGATAAGGAAATGGAAAGATTAAAATGCATAAGGTGAAATAAAAATGTACCAATCCATGTGTATTGACCAAATGACATTGAAAGTCAAAGTCAAACAATGAGAAATCAGAAATGAGATGAAGATTGGAGGTTAAACAATAAACAAAATATTTTTGGCATTTTTAATATTAAAATAAACTTGAATTAAAAATAAAAGAAATGTCAAACTTCAAAATCACTTCAAATCAACCTTGAAAGGTCCAAGTGATTTATCCCAAGTTCAACAAGGTCAAACAAAGTTTGACAAAAAATTTCAGCATTTTTAAAAGTCAGAAACTATTTTTAATCAATTAAAAATGAATTAAAATAACCTAATTGAACTAAAATCTCAAATAAATCTCAAATCAATTAAAAAATTGATGAGAATATTTTTCATAGATCCATCAACATTCAATTAGGTTAGGAAAATATTTTTGTATTTTTTGACTATCAAAAACTATTTAAAATGAATTAAAAATAACCAGAAAAGAGAAAATTCACAAAAAATATCAAATGACAAAATAAAAAATATTAAAAATCAAAATTAGAAACCAGAATTTATTTGGAGAAGAATGCAATTGGTCCCATAATTTTTGGATTTAAAATGAAGAAGATATGAATTTTTGAAAATAATGGAAATAAAAGAAATAAAATCAGAAAATGAAAAATAACAAAAATCAGGGAGCGTTGGATTGTTTCTCATTAAATGACGTGGAAGATCCAATGGCATTGGCAAGCGCGCGCACCATGAACCTCAGTCAATGAGAAGTATAATGAATTAAATAAAGTCATGAAATCCAAAGGACCTGATTAGACCTGGACACATGATCCAATGGCTGTGACTTGTTCTGGCAAATGGACGGCCACCAGAGCCACCTTCTTCTCCGGTGAGCATGAAAATTCCGGTGACAATTGCAGGTTTTCAAACCTTCGCCATTTTGCACGATCCTTATATCAAAATAAAGCTAGGGTGATGTACATCACCCCTGTAACCTTGAATCACACTCAAGATTCCTATAGAGTAAGAAATCTGAGATGGAAGATTCAGGTATGAAAAATGCAATTCAATAAAACACAAAATTGAAGCTACCACTAGCTTGCCTCTCAAGTGAGGACTTCAGAAAACATAATGGCCAGGCAAATAGATCAAAGAGTAATGAGATTCGAAGAGAAAACCAGTTGATGATCAACCTTGGATTCTGGAGATTTGAGCTTGCTTCCTTGCTTCCTTTGGTAAAACAGAAGTGCAATGGACTAAAGGATGAAGGTCTAGAAGCTTTAGATCCAAAGATTCAACCAGATGTAGTTGAATTTTAGATCTGAAAAATTTGAAGAAAAGTGAAATAGCTTCTTTGGTGAGAGGTTAGGTTTTCAGTTCAGCAGCATTTCAGGTTGATTCATGGATCAAATTTGAATGGAATAGAGCTTCTATTTATAGATGGAATGGCAAGGCAAGTGTGATTCAATCCGTGTGCATGGAATTGGACATTCATTGCATGGGCTTGCATGATTACTCAAAAGGCCCAAATGCAATGCCAAATGCAATCTGAAATCATACCAAAGTGAAATGGACGTGTAATCTGAATGGTAATTGCTTGTGCATGGAATTTTGAGGTGTTATGCATAATTGAACCAAAAACTTCTCCTCTTCGAAAATACCATTTGCCAAATCCAAACATGATCATGTGAGTAATGGTTGGAAAGGTTTTGATGTAAGGAACAATTGTTATGTTTGGAAAAAATCCATTTGAAGTGTGGAAATTGGTGAAATTTGAGTTTAAAGTGCAAGGTGCAAAACATGAAAAGGCAAAGTTTCTAAATTTGGCCAATGTTCAAGCCCCTCTGTTTCAATGATGCAAACCTCAAATTAAAAAACCTCCAACATCAAAGTTGTAGATATCTTCAAGACAATAAAAATGGACTTAAATTTTGCATCATTTGGATTTTTGATGAAAAAGGTATGGGCACTTGAAATTGGACTTTTTTGCCTTTCAATGCATTTGGTCCAAAGTGACCTATAATGTCTTGCATTATCACATGCATTTCCTTTGAGATTTTGAAATTTTGTTCAACATAACATTTTAAGTAGACATCGTAAGCTTTCCAATGCATTTGATCCCACCTTAAAATCATAAAAAATTAATGAGTTATGTCCTTGGGAAGTTGACCCAAAATTAGGGTTTCAGTCAAAATGACCTATAATATCTTGGAATGGATGATGACCTTCCAAGCTTCAAATAATTTTTTGATGAACATGAAAGTTGTTAATATTGTGCTTAATAACATTTTTTATTTTGGGATCATCTCCATTTGACCAACACATAAAAAGTTAGGTTTCAGTGCATTTCAAAATAGTCAGATGAATTGACTGATCAACTTCTCAAGTCCATGACTCATATTTTGATGAATTGATGATTGAGGACACTCAAATAAGTTCAAATATGCATGAAATGATGAGTTAAAGAACTTCCCTTGATTGTATTTGACCATGGGCTGAGGTTGCTTCATGAGCAAGGCATTGTGGTGCATAGATGAATTAGGGTTTCTCTGGGGAACAAACCTCAAACCCTTTGACTTGCTTTGATCAAAATGATGGATTGAGATGCTTGGGAGGCATATTTGATGGATGAAAGCTTTGGGAACCATTACCATGCTTGCTTTCATCTTCTCTTGACCATATCTTTGCACAAAGGATCTCCTTGAAGCTCTTGACCTTGTGATTGCTTAAGCTACAAACAACAGATATTAGTGACATATTTTTGTGCTTTTGGTTAGTAAACAGAATAAGAGAAGCAATGATATACAATTCAAGAATGCCTGGTGATCTCAAACCACTCACAAGAGGCCCTACCCAAAGGTAAAGGGAACCAAGATGCTTATGATCCTTGAGGCAATGCAAATGCAATGTTATGATGCCATGAGGGATCTTAGGGTCAAAATTGGGGTCTTACAGACATGATTGCTAAATCGATTGATGAAGAGGAACATGTTGAGCATTTGTTGAAGTTATTCCCGCGTTTGAGGAAGTATAAACTCTACCTAAATCCCAATAAGTGTACTTTTGGTGTTCGTTCTGGTAAGTTGTTGGGCTTTATTGTTAGCGAGAAGGGTATTGAGGTTGATCCTGCCAAGGTCAAAGCAATACAAGAGATGCCTGCGCCCAAAACTGAGAAGCAAGTCAGAGGTTTTCTCGGTCACTTGAATTACATTTCCAGATTCATTTCCCATATGACTGCCACATGTGCGCCTATATTCAAGCTACTTCGGAAAGATCAGTCTTGTGATTGGACCGAAGACTGCCAGAAAGCTTTTGATAGTATCAAGGAATATTTGCTTGAGCCTCCTATTTTGTCTCCACCTGTTGAAGGAAGACCGTTGATCATGTATTTGACTGTGCTAGAAGATAATATGGGTTGTGTTCTTGGTCAGCAAGATGACACTGGGAAGAAAGAATTTGCGATTTACTACCTCAGTAAGAAGTTCACCAACTGTGAGACTCGGTATTCAATGCTTGAGAAGACTTGTTGCACATTGGCTTGGGCTGCTAAGCGTTTGCGCCAGTATATGTTGAATCATACCACTTGGTTGATATCCAAAATGGATCTAATCAAGTATGTATTTGAGAAGCCTGCTTTAACTGGGAGAATTGCCCGTTAGCAGATGTTGTTATCAGAGTATGCTATCGAATACCGATCTCAGAAAACGATCAAAGGTAGTATCTTGGCTGACCATTTGGCTCACCAACCAATTGAAGATTATCAGTCAGTGCAGTATGATTTCCCTGATGAAGAGATTTTGTAGTTAAAAATGAAAGATTGTGATGAACCATTACTAGAAGAAGGGCCAGAACCTAGTTCCCATTGGGACATGGTATTTGATGGAGCTGTTAATCATATGGAAATGGCATTGGGGCAGTGATTATTACTCCTCAAGGCACGTATCTACCATTTACAGCTAGATTGACTTTCAAGTGTGCAAACAACATGGCAGAATATGAAGCTTGCATTATGGGGCTTGAAGAGGCCATGAATCTCAAAATCAAGTATTTGGATGTCTTCGGTGATTCGGCTTTGGTTGTGAATCAGATCAAAGGAGAATGGGAGACAAATCAACAAGGTTTGATACCAAATAGAGATTATGCGAGGCGGATTTCAACTTTCTTTACATAGGTTGAGTTTCATCATATCCCTCGAGATGAGAACCGGATGGCAAATGCTCTTGCAACGTTGGCATCAATGATTATAGTGAAGTATTGGAATGAAGTTCCCAATTTGTCTGTGATGCGTCTTGATAGGACAGCTCATGTGTTCACTGTTGAGGAGATCAAAGACGAGAATCCATGGTATTACGACATCAAATGTTTCCTCCAAAGTCAGCTTTACCCGCCTGGGGCATCTTTGAAAGATAAGAAGACTTTGAGAAGATTAGCCGGTAATTTCTACTTGAATGGTGATATACTGTACAAGAGAAACTTCGACATGGTTTTGCTCAGATACATGGATAGACACGAAGCAGACTTGTTGATGACCGAAGTGCATGAAGGTTCCTTTGGTACTCATTCCAATGGACATGCAATGGCAAAGAAGATGTTGCGAGCAGGTTACTATTGGCTGACAATGGAATCTGACCGTTGCAAATTTGTGAAGAAATGCCACAAGTGTCAAATTTATGCTGATAAGATTCATGTTCCTCCGACACTTTTGAATGTTATCTCTTCCCCATGGCCCTTCTCCATGTGGGAAACTGATGTGATTGGGATGATTGAGCCCAAAGCGTCAAATGGACATCGTTTCATTTTAGTGGCAATTGACTACTTCACAAAATGGGTTGAAGCGGCATCATATGCAAATGTAACCAAGCAAGTTGTTGTGAAGTTTATCAAGAATCAGATCATATGCCGTTATGGTGTGCCAAGTAAGATTATTACTGATAATGGATCGAACTTGAATAACAATATGGTGGAAGCTCTTTGCAAAGACTTCAAGATTGCACATCATAATTCTTCTCCCTACAGACCCAAGACGAATGGGGCTGTTGAAGCTGTGAATAAGAATATCAAGAAGATTATTCAAAAGATGGTTGTCACATATAAAGATTGGCATGAGATGCTCCCATTTGCTTTACATGGGTATCGTACATCTGTCCGCACTTCAACAGGGGCAACCCCTTTCTCTCTTGTATATGGTATGAAAGCAGTACTCCCCGTAGAGGTTGAGATTCCTTCATTGCGTGTGCTTATGGAAGCCAAGTTGACTGAAGTTGAATGGTGTCAGACCAGGTTTGACCAGTTGAATTTGATTGAAGAGAAGAGATTAACTGCCATGTGTCATGGTCAGCTATATCAGTCGAGAATGAAGAAAGATTTTGATAAGAAGGTCAAACCTCGAGTGTTCAGAGAAGGTGACCTTGTGCTCAAGAAGATTTTATCGTTCAAACCAAACTCGAGAGGAAAATGGACTCCCAATTATGAAGACCCATATGTTGTCAAGAGAGCCTTTTCAGGTGGTGCATTAATTCTTACAACTATGGATGGTGAAGAGTTCACTCGTCATGTGAACGCAGATGCAGTCAAGAAATACTTCGCCTAAAAAATAAAAGAACAACTCACTAATTTGAAAACCCAAAAGGGCGACTTAGTAAAAAATAAGCGTCTCGATGGATTGAAAACCCGAAAGGGCGATCCAAGCAAAAATTAGAGACATAAAACAGAAAGAATTTCCCGATAAGTTGAGTACCCCACCTTGGGGAAACTTATGCAAAAATTAGGGATTATGGCAAGTAACTGCATTCTGCTGTCTTCAGTGATTTTGAAGACTTGTTTGAGCACAAGGGTTGACATCAGTTCATCATCCCAGCAGTGGTCAAGAGCACAATGGATATCAAGCGTTGGTAGAGGGATTAAGGATCATTTGTATTCAATGTAACCCTTTTTCATGTAAATTACCATTTTCAACTTTGTAAAAATCTATGGAGTCTTGTCATTTACAAACTACCATTCCATTAAATAAAGTTGAGCTTTTGTCCAATTGTTTCTACTCTTATTTACTTCAGCCAATAGTTTTAAATTTTATTATGATCATTTTGAAATTAAAATTTTAAATCAAAATCGAGTTTTCTTTAATATATAAAAGCAAGAATTTTTCCAAAGCAAATAAAAGGAATATCAACTGCATTCCAGTGAAAAGCAAGTCCTTAAGTGTGAAGCATCAGAGGTTCCCCAAGCAGTTAACTCTTCGGGTATCACTAGATGTTTGTGTTGATTCAGCTCCTCGGAGGAGTGTTTGATTCCCTAGTGGAGCTTCTTTATTTATCCCCAGCTGAGTTGCGGCACGTCCTTGTCCCCAACAGTGTTTCGGCCTTCCCCAACGGAGTTCGTATTTCCTCAGCAGGTGGATCTTCATCAGAGATGTTTGATCTTCCCCAGTAGATCGCTTTGGTGTCCCCACCAATCACCATGTATCTTTGCTCCCAGTCAGAGTTTCCTCCTGGTTACTGAGCAGCTTTTGTTATTTTCTCTTTAGGGTTGTCTCCCATTTTTATGGTGTTGACCTAAAAATTCCCACATAGTTGATGTTGTTCTATCCTCAGCAGATCTCCTCCATCCTCATCTAGGTTTGAGCCCTTTAGGATGTTGATATCTCTATTCTCTAGCAGTTTGTCTCCATATTTTGTGGATTGACCAAGGATTGTACCGGTGGTTCAATTTCTTTATGACACCTTTGTATCCTTGTGATCGTTTTGTCAGCATAACCATCATACAATTTCATAATTTGCATATCCTGCATCTTCATATTTGATTTGTTCGAGATTCTCATTCTCTGTTATGGTGGTACTTTATCCCCATACCAAATCTGGTGTCTGTCCTCTTTCAATTGTAGAGTGTCAGCTCCTTAAGCAGAAAGACTTTAACCTTTCTCTGTTTCCCCACTGAGTTTGTTTCCTCGTGGATGGTTGTTATTTCAGTTTCCTCTCTAGTAGTTTTTCTGGATGGAATTACTCCCCTTGAGTTATGTCCTCATTGGGCTGAGTATTGATTGGTTGCTTCCTTCTAGCTCTTACCTAGATGTATACTTTGGTCTCCTAAGAGTCTATTACCCAGTAACTGGTAATATTCTTCTTAGTTTGCAGTTTGTTACTTCTTGCGCAATACCCGACAAAAGTTCCCTTTTTTCTCCTCAATAGAGTCCCCTGAAAGTATATCCTTAATATGTTCACCTTAACCGGTGAAAGATATCTTTCTTTCCCCACAGGAATTTATCCTTGATATGTTCACTTTCCCCAGTGACGGATATTCTCATTCTTTGGTATTCTACTCAGTAAAAAGGTAGTTGTAATCCATATTTTATTCCTCAGAGAGTTAATCCTTGATATGTTCATCTTAGCCGATGACGGGTTTTCTTCTCCTTGTTGGTTTTCTACCCAGTAACTGGTACTTGTAAATCCTACTTTTTCTTGTGCAGAGTCTATCCTTGATATGTTCACTTTAACCGGTGACAAATTTTCTCTTCTTTTGGTATTCTACCCAGTAACTAATAGATGCAATTCCTATTTTTCTCCCCTTTCAGAGTCAATCCTTGATATGTTCATCTTAATCGGTGACGGATTTTCTCTTTGATTGGTCTTCTACCCAGTAACTGGTAGTTGTAAATCCTAATTTTTCCCTTGTAGAGATAATCCTTGATATGTTCATCCTAACCGGTGACGGATTTCCTCTCCGACGATTTTCTATCCAAATTTTGATAGATGTAATTCCTCCCTTTTTGTTCAGTTGGTATATCCTTGATATGTTCATCTTAATCGATGACGGATATCCTCCTTAACATCCCCAGGAAAGTCTATCCTTGATATATTCATCCTAACTGATGACGGATTTTCTTCCATGTCGAGTTTATCCTTGATATGTTCATCCTAACCGATGACGGATACTCTCACCTTTGGTCTTCTGCCCAGTAACTGGTAGTTGTAAATCCTATTTTCTATAGTTTTCCCCAGCAAGGCTATTCTTACCCAGTAACCGGTAATAAATACTCCCTCCTGGCGGTTCCAAGCGAGTCATCCTTGATATGTTCATCCTAACCGGTGACGGATGGTCTCCCTGTCAGACTTTTATTATCTCCTTACCCAGTAATAGGTAGTAGATAATAGATTTCTGCGCCTACGCGTAACTCCTTTATCCCCCAGAGTCTCTATCTCCCCGGTGAGTTTTCCTTACGGAATGCATTATACTCCTACGTACTTTCGGTCTCTCTGATTTCGTTTCCTTTGTGGCAATATTTCCCCACAAAGCATTAACTTTTGCATTCATACCATATGCATCATGAGGTCTCTTAGGGACCAAAATTTGTTTATATATGTTGTTATTTAAGCCCATTCTACTGAGTCGAGCCAAAGATTTTAACCTTCACCTCCTCAATTAGAATGTTCTTAAATAGGGGCAGTTGTAAGACCCCAATTTTAACCCTAAGATCCCTCATGCAATTTCATCATAAGCATTAGCATTGAGATCATATCTTGGCATTCTCCTTACCCCTCTTTCATTGGGTTGGTTTTGGGAGAGATCACCAAGTACTTTGTGATTATATCATACTTGTATTTTATCATTTCACTAACCAAAATACCAAAAATATGTCTTTGTATTAGTCTAACTCTTTTGTAGGTAGGGCATGATCTCATTGATTCATCAAGTCCACATCTAGGGTTTGAGACCCTCATGAACAAAGAGCACAACCAAGAATTGATTCAAGAATTGTTATGAACATAATATATGAGTACCAATGTTCTCTACATGTTATATTGATCAAGTTTTCTTCAAGAGTTTGAGGGTGATTTGCCTTGGAAACCCTAGTTTGACTGGGTATCTTAAGTAACTTCTCCAACAAGCTATCTCACCAATTGAATTAATTTCTCAAGGTACACTTAAAAATTCATCATATTATGCATATATGATCTACCATGAGCCAAGAAAGTCAAGATAATTGGAAATTAGCAAGTTGGTTGATGGTGGTTGACCAGATAAATTCATCTGATCAAAACTGGGTCTCCCTAGACCATATCTCCTATAATTTTCACCATATGAAAATTATTCCAAGAGAAACATTACTCTAAATGACATTATAAACAACTTTCATGTTAAGACCTAGAGCTATTTTTGCTTGGAAAATCATTTTCTATGTTGAAACATTATAGGTCATTTTGTCTAAACCCTAATTTGGAAGTAAACTTCCCAAGGCCATAACTTGCTCAATTTTTATGATATGAAAGATTTCTAAGTTGCACAACCAAATTCAATGTGTATAATTCAACTTTGATGTTTGGAGTGGGAGCTAATTCAACTTTTTTGAGCATGTGATATGAGGCTACATTATAGGTCACTTTTGACCTATACCATTGATCAAGTGATTTTTCCAAACTTCAAAAATATATAACTCTATCATTTCAAATCCAAATAACATGAAATTGGTGACCATTTTAAATATATTCGAGAGAGCTACAACTTTGATGAAGACACTTTTCTCATTTGAAGCTCCCATTAAAAGTTAAGCAAGGTGGAATATTGAGACATATGGCTTGACATTTAGAAAACAATTGATTTGTCAAAATTTTCCAAACTTCCACCTCAAATTTCTCCAAGTTCCAAGCTCCAAATGAAACAATGTTCAACATCAAACTTATTCCTCTTGATCTCACCTTTCCAAAAAGCTCAAATTCATTCATTTTGGATGATAAATGCATAGGCTGCACATGGCTTAAACAGGTTGATATCATTCGGCATGGATCAATCTTCAAGCATCAATGTACATTTGCCTTGCAATCTAAGCTAACTTCAAACCATATGATATGCAATTTTGGACCTTCAGCTATCATTTCAGGGGCCTATGCGCGCCCATGCAGCATTGCATCATCATTTTGCCAAATTTGGAAAGTGAAAGTAAGTGTGCAAATATCATATGATTCATCTATATATAGAGCTCCATTTGCTCAGAATTGAGGACACCATTGCGCCAGCTTTGAGCCCCCATTGAAAACCCTTCACTCTCATAGGATAAACCTGATAAATTCATTCAAATTTGAGCTTGAATCTCCACTGTTTTGGAATTCAATTCTCCAGGAATCCATTGCTTCTAAACCTTTCCATTCTCTTCCTACAAGCAATTGAAGTGAGTCCAAGCACAAGCAAGCTCAAGATCCATCAAGTTCAGACCTCCATTGAAGATAATTTGCAGAAATTTTAAACTCTTCGATTCTATTAAATTCTTGCTCAATTCCATTGATTCTTTGGTTGTCTAAAGTCCTACCAATGTAGGCAAGGAGATTGAGTTGCTTTGAGGTTAAATCGGAGCAACTCAGTTCATGTACCTCAGATTTCAATTTCACATATCTCTTAATATATTTGGAATTGGAGTAATTGGAGGTCAGATTCGAGCTCAGTGTCATTTTCTCTTTAAGATCATGTCCTTGTTTCTTTTTTTGGTGATGGTTTATGTTGACCAATCTGGTGAGTGCCACCGGAGAAGATGACCGGAGCTCTGGCTCCGGCGATGACTTGGCCAACCTCTGAACCATAGGATCCATGTCTCATGTTCTAAAAATATTTTTAAATGTCCAAAAATTATGAAAATTTTTCTCCAAGGTCCTTTGACCTTGTTTGACCTATGATAAATCTCATGGCCATTTCTTTGGTGTTTTGATGAGATTTTAGGAATTGGACAAAACATATTTAAATTAAATGCATTATTTTATTATTTTTTATTGAATAAATGCCAATTTAATTTTGTTGACCATTTGTATTGACTTGTTTGAGTTTGCTTATTGTTGTTGGGCCTTGGTCAAGGTTGATTTGACTTTGTCAAGTTAATATCATTGGATTTAGGGGATTGATGGAATGTACATTCCATCTCCCAAAATGAATGAATGATATTAATTTGGTAAAAGTCCTCCTTTGACCAATTTGTGATCTCATTCATCCCCTTTCCTCTTCATCTAATTCCCCTTCTTCATCCATTCATTTCCATTTGGCCTGTGACATCTCAAAGTCCTAATGTTAGTTGATTGAAAAATCGACATGAGTATGGATGAGATTAGGCCATACCTTTTGCATTTTTTTGTGTGTGTGGTATGTTTCATGAGCATAATTCATAGTATTATGTTCCCAACATGCATTAACACCAACCCGGCCTCAAATAGTTGTGACTTCTACATAAGTCCAATTACGATTGCTTAACATAGCGCTAAATTTGTGACATAAAAGGCATAAGCATTCTAGTTAGTGAGATTGTAAGTCTCCCCTCTTTCATGGTATTGTGTGGAAACTTGGCCTTCTTTCCTTCCTTTGGAAGATGTTTTGGTTCAAGGATCCATGCTTGTGATAAGTGGGTTGAGTCTTCTCCAAAGAATGTCTTGAAATGAAAAGCAAAGCAAAACTAACCCCTAACTTACTAACCATTAACTTTTAATTTCAAGCTTTTACTTTAATGCAATTTACTTTTAGCACTTTATATCATTTGCCATTATACATATCATTCTAATTCTTTATGTTAATCTAATTTTCACTTTGTCCATTTGGACCATATTGTGTGATATATTTTGTTTGTGTTACTTTGTTTGCTTGTGTGATCTTTGACCATTAATGTACATAATAAAAATAAAAACCCTAAAAAACTTTTGAGTGGACGGTTGGCTTGATCTTGCCCAAATGGACTTAGAATCTAGGCAACCTCCCTATGCAAATGGACTTGGCCAATGCCAACTTGTTGAAAAACCAAGTGTTTGCAATTTGAATTCATCTGATACATCATTGAAGATCTCTCTAAAGATTCATCTGCAACATGATCATTATGAAGCTGTTATTTTGAACCTGTGACTTGTGGAATTCATTTGTTGCACGGGCCATTTTGAAGAAGATCATGAAGTGGATAAGCTTGGATGAGGCCATCTTTATTTGATGCCTTTCTCTTCAAGAGAATATAATTGTGCATTTGTATGTTGTTTGATTCTAAAAGTCCAAGGGAATTCTGGGTTTCTATTGACATACTTCTCTATTGGATTGCTACCCATTTGGTCAGATCTTTTCAACTCTAAACTTTTAATTTTTGTACATAGGGTAGTCTCTTCATCTTCTCCCCATTTCTTTAATTTCAAAATCTCTCCCTCCAATTTTCAAAAAAAAAATCTTCTTTGTGTGAATTATTTTTGTTCTAAACTTTGACCACTCTTGCAAAAAGGTAGAAACTTTGGCCTTATGCCATTGCATTTTCAAACTTCTTTTCTTACATCAAACTTGTAAATAAACTTAAGAATACTTGACTTAAACTTTCTAAAAGCCAAAAAGAACTAACTCATTCAAATCATTTTTAGGCCTTTATGCCTTTCAAACCTAATTTTTGTTAAAAGCAATGCATCCATTTTGAAATTTGTATCACGAACTACGAGGTTTTGATCCCTCATTTTTATGTTGGTACATAGGCATAAGACCGAAGGTCTTGTCAAACACAAAAATACATATGTTTGTAAACATCAGTTTGTATAAAATACATATGCACACAAAAAGGGCTCCCTAGGAGTACCCAGGACACTTTGGGTGCTAACACCTTCCCTCTGTGTAACCAACCCCCTTACCTGTGATCTCTGACTTTTATTAGTTTTTATTTGAAAACTTCTTACTTATTGGGTTTTGTTCATACTTTTTCCCTTTTCCCTTGGAAACAATAAAAGCGCGGTGGCGACTCTTGTTAATTGATCCTAGCTTATCAATAGCTTGATGATCATGAATTTCCCGCTACACCATGAAGCTACTAGGTTAAGTCCATAATTACATGTCATTGAGTCTGAAAGTGAACTGGAATGCAAGGAAAAATTGTGCAACTATTTGAAGTTTGATCCTTGCCAAATGATGCAGCCATGTTCAGAACATGCGTAGACCCCTCAAACCTTATCCAAAATAGATGAAATTAGACTCTTTAGAAAGGTTAGATCAAGAGGAAAAACTCTTATGTTGAACACTTTTCGATTTGAATATTGTATCATGATTAATTTTTAGGTGGAAGTTTGGAAATTTCAACATGTCAAAAAATTTCTAAGTCTCAAGCCATATGTTCAATTATTTCACCTTGGCTAACTTTTTATGTGACCTTCAAATGAGAAACGTGTCTTTATCAAAGTTTTATATCTTTCAAAAACCTTTAAAATGGTAACAAATTTGACCTTATTTGGAATTGGTATGAATGAGTTATGAATTTTTTAAATTGAGGAAAATCACTTGTTCAATGGTATTGGTCCAAAATGACCTTTAATCTATCCTCATATCACATGCTCATAAATTTTAATTAGATCTTCCTCCGTAAATCAAATTTGAAGTAGACACCTTGAATTTGATTGTGAAACTTGGAAATCTTTCATATCATAAAAATTGAGCAAGTTATGGCCTCTGGAAGTTGACCTCCAAATTAGGGTTTAGACAAAATGATCTATAATCTTTCAACATAAAAAATGACTTTCCAAGCAAAACTAGCTTTAGACCTAAACATGAAAGTTGTTTGGAATGTCATTTAGAGTAACTTGGATATGACAAAAATTGTAGGAGATATGGTCTAGGGGTCCCCAATTTTGATTAGATGAATTTCTCTGGTCAACCACCATCAACCACCTTGATGACTTGCAATTCTCTTGACTTTTGGGACTCATGGGGGATCATATATGCATAAGATGATGAAATTTGAAGTGTCCCTTAAAATATTTGATCAATTGGTGAAGAATCTTGGTGAAGAAGTTACAAAAGACACCCAGATGAACAAGGGTTTCCAAGGCACACCAATTCCAAACTCTTGAAGAATTTGATAACCCTGAAATTTACCGTATTTTCGACTCCGATGTCACATGCATTCTAGTTGTTTTATTGTTATTTTGTTGTGTTATTGCTATGTTTTCTTTTGTTTTCAGGTTTTTACTTTAATCGGAGCCCCGATCGAGAAAAGGAGTGAAAAAGAGCTAAAAACCCTAAAATTCAGCATTTTGTACTTGTGGCCTACCCCATGGCTGGCGCCATAGACCCTGCCATGACGTGTCCAAGCTCAACTTCTCTCAACTGCCACGTTCCCCACTACTTCCACTAAGGCGCCTCAGATTGGCCTTGTGGCGGGCGCCACAAGAGGAAAAGTTTTCCCTCCCATTTTCAAGTTGAAGGGCATCCTTGTCATTTCCATCTTTTTACTTGCTTATAAATAGAAACTCGAAATCACTTTTACAATCATCCAAACTTAGAACAGAGGCAAACTCAGAGCAACTTTGTTTCACTTAGGCATATATTCAGTATTTTAAAGTGGTAATCGCTTCGCATTGGAGTGTTACCATAATTGTGTAATAGAGTCTGTGATAGAGTCTGTAATCGAGTTTGGAGCACTTTGGAAGGAAGTTAATCCTGCCGCCATTTTCATTTCCGCTTTGCAATTTATTCAACCCTCCGATTGGAGCAGATTTTTATTACTTGTCTTTATCTTATTTATTTTCTCGCACTCGCTTTAAATTATTTATTTCCTCGCACTCGCTTTACTTTCGTTTATTTCCTCGCACTCGCTTTACTTTGTTTATTTCCTCGCACTCGCTTTACTTTGTTTATTTCCTCGCACTTGCTTTAAATTATTTATTTCCTCGCATTCGCACTACTTTATTTATTTCCCGCACTCGCACTACTTTTATTTAAATTAATGCACTTTTACTTTACCATGTCTAACTAAATTTATAAGGTTAGAATGTAAGGATCGTAATTGAGCCGATAATCCGTACAATTGTTCGTAGAAACACTTAAGGGCTATTTTAACTTTCAACTTAAGTTTTCCCGCACATAATTTCCGTTGGGTAAGATCGAAAGCCGTCCAACGTCTTTTTAAACCTAATTGTTTTTAACTATTTCAAAAGCAACGAAAGCACTTTGTTTAGTTCATTAGGAGTTTTTAACTTAAGAAGAAAAGAGATTTTAAAACTATTTTCGGACGCGTTTATATGTTTAGAGTCTAGTTCGTGAGAACCTCTTTTGGTTAAGAAATTCAGGTTATAATACTTTTCAACTTAGTCAAGATACTATATTTCTTAAAAATAGGTTTACTACTCTAACGCAATGCGCGCCTTTTTATAAGTGACAATAAGAGGGTTTGATTAGGGAGTACAACTCGATTCTGAATACGCAAAAGCGACAGTTCTTGTTAAATTAGTTCTTTTCAAAGTAGGAAACATTGCCCATAAGTAGCTCTATCAGCAAGTACTTGGATTATTAATTGATTACGTGAATTACATTCGACCCTGTCTTTATTAATTAATCTTTATTCAACACTTTACGTTTCATTGCATAATCCAAAAACACCTATTTTGATTGCCTTTGATAAACACCATAACAATAGATAACGATAGATTGACACTTGGTCTCTGTGGATTCGACAATCTTTTATATTACTCTGACGCGTTCGTATACTTACGAACACCGCATCAAGTTTTTGGCGCCGTTGTCGGGGACCAATTTCGTCAAATTTCATTTCTCTGTTGTTATATCGTTTAGACTTAGGCTATTTCCCGCCGGTCAATGCGAAGAACTCGCAGCACCGGAAGTTTAAGCTTAGTATACCCTCTGGCGGAACCTGAACGTACGCTCGTGCACGTTTATTCTTTCATAGAATTAAGAGAGCTATGGCCGAAGATCAAAACCAAAGACCTCTTAAAGATTTTGCTCAACCATCAAATGAAGAACCTAGTTCTAGTATAGTAAACCCAACCATCCCAGCTAATAATTTTGAACTTAAACCATCTCTGTTGCAACTAGTGCAAGAGAGACAATTCGCAGGTCTCGATAGTGAGAACCCAAACCAACATTTAAAAACATTTCTTCAATTAGCAGACACTTTTAAAACCAATGGAGCTTCTCCTAAGGCAATACGTTTAAGATTATTCCCTTTTTCCCTCAGAGATAAAGCCCTATCATGGTTAGATTCCCTTCCACCTAATTCCATTACGACTTGGGATAACCTTAGAAGAGTATTTCTTGCTAGATATTTTCCCCCAAGTAAGACCGCCGTTCTTCGAAACCATATAACTAGATTTACCCAAAACCAAGGAGAATCGCTGTTTGAAGCTTCGGAGAGATATAAAGAGTTGTTACGAGCATGCTCACATCATGGTTTAGAAAATTGGTTAATCATTCAAACCTTCTATAATGGACTTCATTACAACACAAAGATGACCATCGACGATGCCGCAGGCGGTGCTCTGATGAATAAACCTTATCCTGAAGCTAGTGCCCTCATCGAAGATATGGCTCAAAACCATCAATCATGGGGAGTCGAACGAGCGATAGTTGAGAAGAAGGAAGCCCAAGGAGGAGTGCATGAACTAAGCTCTATAGACATGATGCAAGCTAAAATGGATGCATTAGCCCTTAAGGTCGAGCATATGTGCATAAACCCGAACACTGTAGCCGCAGTTTCGTCGGATTGTGAGATATGTGGAACCAAAGGACACCAATCCGCAGAATGCAGTCTATTAAACGAAACCCACTATGAGCAAGTGAACTACACCCAAGGGAACCCATATTCGAATACCTATAACCCTGGATGGAGGAATCACCCGAACTTCTCCTATAAAAACAATAACCATATCCAAAATAATGCACCTCCGAGACCTAGTTATCAAGCCCCTAGATCAAATCAACCTATGCAACCTGTGCCACCAAAGCCGAGCCTTGAGAAAATTATGGAAAATTTTATCACCTCTCAAACCCAACAAAACAAGGAGTTCATGAACCAAAACATTCATGTTAACGAATTGATTACTCAGTTAGGAACCAAGGTTGACCAAATAGTTACTCATACTAAGATGCTTGAAACCCAGATCTCTCAGGTAGCTTTAAACCAAGCCCCTCAGACTACACCTGGAGGACAATTCCATGGACAACCTCAACAAAATCTGAGAGGACAAGCCAATGCCATTACCCTACGAAGTGGGAACGCTTATGATGAGCCACCAAACCCTAGATTGAGTGAACCCGAAACTTCTAAGGAATGTACCAAACCCACGGATGAAGTAAAGGAACCAGAGGAATCTGAAAACCAAGAAGGTCGAGAAAAAGGAGAAGAACCTAAAGATAAAACTTACGTACCACCTCCGCCGTATAAACCACCTATACCATATCCGCAAAGACTCAAACAAACCCAAATCAATAAACAGTATCAAAAATTTATTAAAGTTATAGAAAAACTTCATGTAGAAATCCGTTTCACAGAAGCCATCACCCAAATACCTTCTTATGTAAAGTTTCTCAAAGACATCCTTACCAACAAACGTAGACTTGACGATCCGAAGCCTTTGGAATGTAATGCTATTTCCGAGGACAAATTAGCAAAGAAAGATAAAGACCTTGGAAATTTCTCCATTCCTTACCTTTTGGGTAATCATATCATCGAAACAGCTTTTCTAGACTTAGGAGCTAGTGTGAGCCTAATGCCTTTAGCAGTTTGTGAGAGGTTAAACTTAGGAGAATTACAGCCCACTAAGATGTCACTTCAGTTAGCCGATAGATCTGTTAAATATCCGATAGGCATTTTAGAAGATGTTCCTGTTAGGGTAGGTCAGTTATTTATCCCTACTGATTTTGTTGTCATGGACATCAAAGAGGACAATGATATACCAATCCTTCTAGGTAGACCATTCTTATCGACTGCAGGAGCCATAATAGATGTCAAGAAAGGAAAATTGACATTTGAGGTAGGTGACGAGAAAATAGAATTTAAACTTTCGAAATTTCTTATGGCACCTGTGATGGGAGACTCGTGTTATGCCTTAGATATCATTGATGAATGTGTTAGAGAATTAAAACAAAAAGAAATTATAAAAAAAATTAAGTTACCATCAACTCTCATAAGGGGAGATGATGACTTTAAGAAACACTACATCGATGATAACCTTTACGAATGTTTATCCCTTACTCCAGATCCTATGCCATGCCCTAAGAAACCAACCTTAGAACTTAAGGAACTGCCTAAGAACCTGAGATATGAGTTCCTCGATGAAAAGATGAACCGTCCAGTTATAGTCAGTGCTACCTTGAGCCAAGAGGAAGCGAACCAACTTTTAGATGTTTTACGAAGATATCCCTCAGCCTTAGGATATAATATCTCTGACCTTAAAGGTATAAGCCCATCCGTATGCATGCATCGGATTTCGCTCGAAGAAGATTCAAAACCCTCCAAAGAACATCAGAGAAGAATAAACCCTATAATGAGTGATGTCGTTAAAAAGGAAGTTCTTAAGTTACTTGAGGCAAGTATCATCTATCAGATCTCGGGTAGTAAGTGGGTGAGCCCTGTGCATGTAGTACCCAAAAAAGGAGGCATCACAGTCGTGCAAAATGATAAAGGCGAACATGTAGCAAAACGTTTAGAAGGAGGATGGCGGATGTGTATAGATTATAGAAAATTAAATAAAGCAACTAGGAAGGATCATTTCCCTTTACCATTTATAGACTAAATGTTGGAGCGTCTAGCCAGACACTCTTACTTCTGCTATCTAGATGGATACTCTGGATTCTTCCAAATACCTATCCACCCCGAAGATCAAGAAAAAACTACCTTTACATGCCCTTATGGAACTTTTGCCTACAGACGAATGTCGTTCGGCCTCTGTAATGCCCCAGCCACTTTCCAACGCTGCATGATGTCAATCTTTGCAGATTACCTAGATGGTATCATGGAAGTGTTTATGGATGATTTCTCGGTTTGTGGATTTGATTTCCATAATTGTCTTGCTAACCTTGAGAAAATCCTGGAGAGATGCGTGGAGGTGAACCTCGTGCTGAACTGGGAAAAATGTCATTTCATGGTGACCGAAGGAATAGTTTTAGGACATATAGTTTCCGAAAAAGGTATAGAGGTAGATAGAGCTAAAATAGAAGTTATAGAAAACCTAAAACCCCCAAAAACCATTAGAGAAGTCCGAAGCTTTCTTGGACACGCTGGATTCTACTGGCGTTTTATTAAGGACTTTTCCAAAATAACTAAACCTTTAACTGGACTTTTAATGAAAGATGCTGAATACATTTTCGATGAAAAATGTAATGACGCATTTAATCTTTTAAAGCAAGCATTGATCTCAGCACCCATTATGAAACCACCTGATTGGTCAGAACCTTTTGAGATAATGTGCGATGCTAGTGATTATGCAGTTGGAGCCGTTCTAGGACAAAGGAAAGATAAAAAATTACATGCCATTTATTATGCCAGTAGAACCCTAGATGCTGCCCAACTTAACTATGCAACAACTGAAAAAGAATTACTCGTTGTAGTTTTCGCTATAGAAAAATTTAGATCTTATCTAGTAGGAGCAAAAATTATAGTTTACACCGATCATGCTGCCATTCGTTACCTATTAAGTAAAAAGGATGCCAAGCTCAGGTTACTCCGATGGATTCTATTACTATAAGAGTTTGATTTAGACATAAGAGATAAAAAAAGGCACTGAAAATGTAGTAGCCGATCACCTTTCTAGGCTAGAACATCTAAAACCAGAACTAGTACCCATAAATGATGATTTCTCCTATGATAGACTGATAGCTAGAGTAGAAACCATTGAAGATAATAACCTAGATCCTGATGAGCACCCCCAAAATTCCTTAGCAATAAGTAACGTACCCTGGTATGCAGACTTCGTTAATTACCTAGTTGCTGATATAGTACCCCCTGATCTTGACTACCATCGCAAAAGGAAATTCTTCCACGATGTGAGAAACTTCTATTGGGACGAATCGCTCCTTTTCAAAAGGGGTAAATATGGCATTTTTCGCCGTTGCATTCCAGAAGAAGAGGTAAATAGTATTATTGAGCATTGTCATTCTGCACCCTATGGTGGACATGCGAGCACCTCTAAGACATACGCCAAGATTCTTCAAGTTGGCCTATTTTGGCCTACCATGTGGCGTGATATCTATGCTTGCATTGTCAAATGTGGTAGATGCCAACGCACTGGAAACATTTCAAGGCGTGATGAAATGCCTCTAAGAAACATTCAGAAAGTAGAACTCTTTGACGTATGGGGTATAGATATCATGGGACCTTTCCCACCATCCTTAGGAAACAGGTATATCTTAGTAGCTGTAGACTACGTGTCTAAGTGGATCGAAGTTATAGCTGCACCCACAAACGACACTAGGGTAGTAATCAAACTATTTAAAAACTATATATTCCCTAGATTTGGAACACCACGTTTAGTCATAAGCGATGGAGGATCACACTTTATATCGAGAATATTTGACAAACTTTTAAGAAAATATGGAGTTAGGCATAGAGTAGCAACACCATACCATCCACAAACTAGTGGCCAAGTAGAAGTATCTAATAGGGAGATAAAACAAATCCTAGAGAAAACTGTTTCTATTTCTAGGAGAGACTGGTCTCGGAAGCTTCAAGAAGCATTATGGGCCTACATAACTGCTTTCAAAACCCCTATAGGAACTACTCCTTATCAACTAGTTTATGGAAAATCCTGTCACTTACCGTTCGAATTAGAGCATAAGGCCTATTGGGCCATTAAAACTTTGAATTTAGACTACCTAGCCGCTGGAGAAAAGCGTACCTTAGACATTCATAAACTAGAAGAACTTAGGCAATCTGCCTACGAGAATGCAAAAATATACAAAGAAAGAACAAAAACCTATCACGACAAAAGAATAGTAAAGAAAAACTTCAATATAGGCGATCCTTTTCTCCTTTGCAACTCTAGGTTACGACTCTTCCCTGGAAAGCTACGTTCAAGATGGACTGGTCCTTTCGAAGTATCCAAGATTCTGAGATCCGGAGCCGTAGAAATCAAGAACGAAACATGTAGTCCATTCATTGTAAATGGATAAAGACTGAAGCTCTATGAAGGAGGAGACATTCCAGCATACTACTCAAGCCACACCCTGATTGATCCACCAATTCCTACTACTACAGGTGTATAAATTCTAATCGTCAAGCTAATGACGTTAACCAAGCGCTGCGTGGGAGACAACCCATGGTTTTTCTTTCATTTTACTTTTTCGCATTTATTTAATTTTATTTTTATTTTATTTTATCATATTTTGCATTGAGACTAAAATTTGAATGGTTTGCATTTTCAGGATCACTTTCTTAACTTTTACAGGATGCAGGATTTCGATGACATGCACGTGGCCTATAGAGATAATGCTCAGAGAGAGCGCTACATCGCTCTGTATCAGCGCCCTATGGCACCCACACGTTATCCTGATCAACACTGTATAAAGGCACTGGGTATCGAGCCGAGTATCCGATTCCTTAGCCACCAGCTTCACTGGGACGAGTTTGCTGATGACTTGAGTAACACCTACAGGAACCTGACATTGGAGTTCCTGAGTTCATTCGACTATGACCCATACTCTGGACCAGATGGGTATGCTTCTTTCAGGCTCTTTGGAGTTGAGTACTCTTTCACCCAGAAAGAGTTCGGCGACCTACTGGGTTTCCAGACCACTCCTGATGCTATCCCGGAGACACCTATGGGATATTTTCTGGGTAAGGAGGTTGAGAAGTTTTGGAGTGATATATCAGGTGGCGGAAGCCAAGATCCATCTACGCAGCTATCTCATGTTATACATAACCCCGCGTTCAGATACTTTCAGATGATATTGGCACATTCCTTCCTGGGAAGGCCGGATGCAGAGACATTACTGAGTGAAGAGGAGATCTTCCTATTATTTTGTGCATCCTAGTCTCGCCCAGTAGCATGTGGGAACTTCTTGTTATATAGTCTCAGCGGTATCTCCAGATCTACCGAAGGAGTCATCCATGTGGGCGAAATCATCACGCAGATTGATGTCGCTTTAGGTCTGTCTCGCAAGCTGTCACATCTCCGGATCTACTGTGGGTACACTACCATGGATATCGACTTCTGTTTGACCAGAGGGTTGATGAGGAGAGCCTCTTTCCACCCATGTTAGTTCCGATTGCTGGTCGACAGCGAGGCTACCCATTATTTCACACTTCCAAATCCTATGATGACCAGTGTGCATGATCCAGCGAATTGGAGTTATGCTCTGGAGGGCCAGGGAGATACCGTCGAGGAGCCGAGATCACCACCCATTGCTGAATACACGCCTACACCACCATCTCCCAGGATCACTGTTTTCTCTAATAATCTTTCATTGCAGACCCCCGACATCCGCACTCAGATTGTTGAGTGTCGTAGAGAGATCGCAGAGCTTAGACAGGAGGTGGCTGACCTCACTTTACAGATGGGAGTGTCTGATCTCACCCATGCTACTGAAGGCGACTGTCTATATCAGGAGATCGTAGAGCTCAGGCAGGAGGTAGCCATGCTCCGTGGATCCTCTCATCTTATATTATCGCATTTGGAATATTATATAAACTATGTCTATACATTGATATTTCTACTTTTATCTATATATGTCTTATGTTTGTTTTATGTGCATTTTTTTTATTTTCAGTTATTTATTTATTTATTAGTCTAATATTTATTTTTTTTGTTTCATTTTTATTTTTATTTTACTTCTATAAAAATTATGCAAGCCAATGATACTAGGAAATCACAAGACAAAAGCTATCCGGACCCCTCGAAGCCAAAAGACAAGAGAAGCCCAAACCAAAGGATCAAAATCCGGCCCAATCAGATTTTGCCTTGTGGCGCCCGCCATAGACCCTGTGGCTCCCACCACAGCGTCTGTAAAAGATCGGGGTAGAACCCCTTCCTTCACCATTTTCACACCTTACAACCTTCCAAAACCATTTTTTCACCTTGGAAAAACATCCTTGAACCCACAAAAAGCTCATACTTTTCTAACCACTACACCGTACAAATCATTTTTCCGATTTCCATTTCCATTTTCATTCGTCGGATTTCGTAAAAATCCAACCTTTTCACATTCCACTTCATCTTCTTCGCCACTTTTCAAGAGCTACACAAATGGAGTTTAACGGATTCATTCTTCGAGGAGGGAAACCGGGGGATAGACAAAGAAAAATTATCGAACGGTTGCAAAATCGGGAAATCCTCCCGACAAGGTATGTTGACGAAAACTGTCTCTACACTTTAGGTATCTATCATAGCATATTTCATTTATTAGATAATTTAGGTTTGCATAATTTCTTTTCCAACAAAGAACCTACCTATGAGCGGTTGACAATTGAATTTTTGAGTTCCTTAATTTATATTGTCAACCCTAACACTTCTAGCATAGTTGGTACTGTCAGATTTAGAATGTTTGCTGTTGAATATGAATTCAGTACCGACGAACTAGCCAGCTTGTTAGGAATCCCTCATGGGGACGGTGCTATTTGTGAGGCCCCTTTGGATTCGGAGTGGTCAGTTGAGGTATTTTCCTTCTGGGAGCGTTTATCAAACACTTCCATAAACTCTTTTGAAGGAGTTCTTGCCTCAACTATCCATAACCCGACCATCAGAGTTTTTAGATATTTGTTGGCATGCACTATTTTTGGCCGGGAGAATCCAAATAAGGTTAATGCTAGAGAGCTTCTATCTTTACAAGGAAGCCTCACAAATAGACGAATTAATTCGGTCCCGTTCATGCTTGCTCATATGACTTTAACTTTGAATAAAGCAGGACCGATTTCTTTTGGTGGATTGATTACATCTATTGCTCGGGCGCTTAACCTGAACAATGAGATGGCTGCCCTAGACCCCTTACCTCCTCGCACAATTAACCTAAAATTTCTGAGAGACATGAAATTGTGCCGTTTGAGGAGAGAAGGAGGCTATATGATTATGGTTCATGGTGTAGCCATCCCATCTGTTGTTTTACCGTGCACTAGACGTACAGATGTACGAGATGAAAGGAATTTGACCTATGCTTTAGATGCTCCACCTGTTTTGGGTCCTCTTCCTCCTAACATTCCTGATGAGGCGGGACATGACACTGATGATGAATATGATCGGAGAGAGAGATCTCCCGTACCCCATGTGTCCCCCCATCATCCTTCACCACCACACACCGCACCATCTTCTTCTTCTGCAGGTACCACTCTTGGCTTTTATATTACAGAGGAGATGTGATGTGACCACATGGATAGAAAGCAGGGGCGTGACGACCTACTCTCTACCATCCAACAACAGCTGGCGAATAACATGAGCTTCATGCAAGAGTCTCAGTGGAGGACAGACAGGTCCTACGACACTGTTCTACAGTCCCTGCAAACGATCACAGATACACAAGCCCGTCAGCAACACCACCACCGTCAGCATGTTTCTCTCATAGAAAACACTCAGGGTTCCATTATGGGTAACCTTCGAGAGGTGAGGACCGCTCAGGATGCCCTGCAGGCGAGGATGGATCAGAGAGACCGTCGTCGTACCCGATCCCGTCGTCCACCTCAGGATGGCGAGGGAACTAGTGGTCAGCAATAGGTTGCCAGGTAACTCTTCCCTTATCTTATTTCGAAACTTGGGGACAATGTTCGATTTAAGTGTGGGAGGAGACTCTATCATCTTTTCTTTATTATCGTCTTTTCTTTATTACCTTTCTCGTTTCTTCCTTTATCGCTTTTTCTTTGCTGTTTTTTTAAATAGTTTATTTATTGTTATTTCCTTTTTAGTTCTTTATTTTGCTTTTTAGTATAATGCATGAGTCTGACGAGTCACCAAATATAGTATATCTTTAGTACAATCCTACCTCCCCATACCTTTAGCCCCACCGAAAAAAAAATTGCAAAAGAAAATAGTGTTATTCCGAAAGTTTTCAGGTTTTAAAGACATGTTTTGAATAAGGATGCGGTGACTTGGGAGAACTTTGCGAAACATCAGTATTATTTTAGCACCATAGACTTCGTAAATATAGGAACCACTCCCGAAATCCCATATACCATGGCCTTAATCATCATTTCCATATAAGTCCTCAGTAGTTTATCTCAGCAGTCAACTCCGGCCTACGCATCCTCTACGTGGGGGACCGATGCAAATAAGTGAATGATCCAGCAAAACAAAAAAATAAAAGAAAGAAAAAAGGCAACTCCTGTATAGGTGACCCTCACAAAGTCATTTAAACCAAAGAATTGTAAAAATTTGCTACAAAAAGAAAAAGAAAAAACAAAAGAAAAAGAAAAACTTACCCACTGTTAGTTGGTTCAGAGGTATCTGGCACTGAACTCGGTAGGGCGGATTACGATCCGATCCCCCACAACTACAGTTGGGTCCAATAAAAGGGTTTACACATATTTATGTGCCAGAAACCCCATGCTCAGATCATAATCACTAACAGGCCACTCTACTTTGAAGCATGTACGGATAACGGCCTTAATGTGATTGCGCCTGAATGAAAAGGACACAAAAAGAGATGAAGAGGCAGGCCTAGGTATTGTGGGATAATATGGGTTGGTTAATATAGGAATGAAGTTTATGTTCGTATTCGCGGATCAGTGTCATCATGATACCCTTAGTTCACTCAGTTAGTACCTATCACTGCATCCCGACTTAAACTTAGAATTTTTACCTGAAACACTCGTTTGCACCAGTTTTTCTTTTATGAGCTTTTTAATGTTTTGCTTGAGGACAAGCAAAGGTTTAAGTGTGGGAGAGTTTGATAACACTGAAATTTACCGTATTTTCGACTCCGATTTCACATGCATTCTAGTTGTTTTATTGTTATTTTATTGTGTTATTGCTATGTTTTCCTTTGTTTTCAGGTTTTTACTTTAATCGGAGCCCCGATCGAGAAAAGGAGTGAAAAAGAGCTAAAAACCCTAAAATTCAGCATTTTGTACTTGTGGCCTACCCCATGGCTGGCGCCATAGACCCTGCCATGACGTGTCCAAGCTCAACTTCCCTCAACTGCCACGTTCCCCACTACTTCCACTAAGGCGCCTCAGATTGGCCTTGTGGCGGGCGCCACAAGAGGAAAAGTTTTCCCTCCCATTTTCAAGTTGAAGGGCATCCTTGTCATTTCCATCTTTTTACTTGCTTATAAATAGAAACTCGAAATCACTTTTACAATCATCCAAACTTAGAACAGAGGCAAACTCAGAGCAACTTTGTTTCACTTAGGCATATATTCAGTATTTTAAAGTGGTAATCGCTTCGCATTGGAGTGTTACCACAATTGTGTAATAGAGTCTGTAATCGAGTTTGGAGCACTTTGGAAGGAAGTTAATCCTGCCGCCATTTTCATTTCCGCTTTGCAATTTATTCAACCCTCCGATTGGAGCAGGTTTTTATTACTTGTCTTTATCTTATTTATTTTCTCGCACTCTCTTTAAATTATTTATTTCCTCACACTCGCTTTACTTTGTTTATTTCCTCGCACTCGCTTTACTTTATTTATTTCCTCGCACTCGCTTTAAATTATTTATTTCCTCGCATTTGCACTACTTTATTTATTTCCCGCACTCACACTACTTTTATTTAAATTAATGCACTTTTACTTTACCATGTCTAACTAAATTTATAAGGTTAGAATGTAAGGATCGTAATTGAACCGATAATCCATACAATTGTTCGTAGAAACACTTAAGGGCTATTTTAACTTTCAACTTAAGTTTTCCCGCACTTAATTTCCGTTGGGTAAGGTCGAAAGCCGTCCAACGTCTTTTTAAACTTTTTAATTATTTTTAACTATTTCAAAAACAGCGAAAGCGCTTTGTTTAGTTCATTAGGAGTTTTTAACTTAAGAAGAAAAGAGATTTTAAAACTATTTTCGGACGCGTTTATAAGTTTAGAGTCTGGTTCGTGAGAACCTCTTTTGGTTAAGAAATCCAGGTTATAATACTTTTCAACTTAGTCAAGATACTATATTTCTTAAAAATAGGTTTACTACTCTAACGCAATGCACGCCTTTTTATAAGTGACAATAAAAGGGTTTGATTAGGGAGTACAACTCGGTTCTGAATACGTTAAAGCGACAGTTCCTGTTAAATTAGTTCTTTTCAAAGTAGGAAACATTGCCCATAAGTAGCTCTATCAGCAAGTACTTGGATTATTAATTGATTACGTGAATTACATTCGACCCTGTCTTTATTAATTAATCTTTATTCAACACTTTACATTTCATTACATAATCCAAAAACACCTATTTTGATTGCCTTTGATAAACACCATAACAATAGATAACGATAGATTGACACTTGGTCTCTGTGGATTCGACAATCTTTTATATTACTCTGACGCGTTCGTGTACTTGCGAACACCGCATCAGAATTCTTGATCAAAATAACATGTAGAGATCATAGGGACTCATATATGATGCCTAAAGCCATTGTGTAGCATTCCTTGGTTGAGATCTTAGCAATGAGGGTCTTAAACCCTAGATGTGAACTTGATAGATCAATGGTGATCATGTGACCTACCTACAAAAGACTAAGGCAAAATGCAAATACATATTTTTGGTATTTTTGTTAGTAAAATGATAAAATGCAAAGTATGATACAATCACATGGTGCTTGGTGATCTCTCCCAATATAAACCCAATGAATAAGGGGTAAAGAGGATGCCAAGGTATGATCCCAATGCTAATGCATTTGATGAGATAGCATGGGGGATCTTAGGGTCAAAATTGGGGTCTTACAGCACATTATGCAAAGCATGCATAATCTTCTGCTTCAAATGTTGGGGATCTTTACCCTCTTGATAGAAAAGAGCTTCTAACAAAGTGTTATTAGGTTTGTCTCTCAAGGGGAACCCAAGTTGACGACGAGTCAAAGAAGAGTTGTAATGGATTCCTCCTTGTGCACCAATAAGAGGCACATTAGAGAATTCTCCACAACTGTCAATAATCTTCAATCTGCTTACTGAAGGATCATACCAAACTATATCATCATTAGTCAGAGACATAAGTCTCTGAGACCATCGTAGACATTGTTTTTTCTCCACAAAAGCGGGCATCTGAGGCAAGTGCAAAATAAACCACTTCTACAGAAGAGGAATACAGCACACAATAGTTCCACCACCATTAGAATTCCTTAAATGTAAAGAGAAGTACGTATTCCCAACAGAGTAGGCACAGGATTCCCAATCAAGAAAATTCTAATGGCGTTAACATCAACAAAACCGACAATGTTAGGGAACCATAGATGAGCAATACAAATATGGCTTTAAAAGCATCCATACTACCAGCTTGAGCAAAGGCAGTAGCTTCCTTAATGAGTAATTCAAAAGTCAACCCAAACATTTTTCCTTTCTTCACCTAATGAACCTCTATCTCAGACTTCTTCAAGTGAAGAGCTTCAACTATAATATGAAATATCGAAATCTCTTCCAATCCTCTAAAAGGCACTTTGTTAGAAACGGGTATTCCCAAGAGGTTGGCATACTCCTCCAATGTAGGCACAAGTTGATAATCAGGGAAAGTGAAGCAACGGTAGAGAAGGTCATAAAAGTGAACCAACACACTCAAGAGTCCTTCAACCACATCAGCAGACAAAATAGACAAAAACTTCCCATGACGTTGCTTGAAGTCCAAGGGATCTAATACAAAGGAAGATAGTTTCCTTAACTCTTTCAAGTTGGGACATCTAAAACAGTACTTCTTAGTGTTCCTTCGTCCATAATCCATGCACTACAACAAACAAGACCTTAGACAGCGCTTTTTTTAGCCTTAGACAGCGCTTTAAAGCGCTGTCTAAACCTCCGCTGCTAAAGGTTTAGACAACGCTTTTTTAAATCTTAAAAGCGCTGTCTAAGCCCCCCCCCCCCCCCTTAGACAGCGCTTTGGCCAAAAGCGCTTTATAAGACCCTCTTATTTTAAATTTTTTAGGTATACCTTAGACATCGCTTTTGAAAAGCGCTGTCTAAGCCCCACCCCCTTAGACAGCGCTTTGGCCAAAAGCGCTTTCTAAGACCCTCCTATTTTAATTTTTTTAGGTATACCTTAGACAGCGCTTTTCAAAAAGCGCTGTCTAAGCCCCCCTTAGACAGCGCTTTTGCCTAAAGCGCTTTCTAATCCCCCCCTTAGACAGCGCTTTTTACAAAAGCGCTGTCTAAGGTATACGAAAATTTTTGAAGCTTTTGTTTTAAACCACATTTTTTCCAGGTTTATAAACCAGAATTTCTACCTGTTTTCAACCAGATTTTGACAGACAATTATCACATTTTATATATGCCATTTTGGCCTTTTTTCTACCAATTTTTGGCTAACAAATATATATATATATACCAATTCAAACCAATTTTGCCTTAAATGTATCAAAATATATACAAATTTATGTACACATTTATAAGTCATAATATATACTACAAATGTACACATTAATTACACAGCTTTATCATGAATTGACACCACTCCTCTTTGATTTCGTCCACTTGATCCTTTGTATAAAATGCACACTTGAATTCATCAAAGTACTACATAATAATATAACATATTTTGAATTAATTCCAACTATTTAATTATATGAGATATGTGTAAATATAAAAATAACTCATAAGTTAGAAATACATACATCGGTGGGAATCTTTAATCGGCCCAAAGCAAGAGTATCTCGCATAAACCTCACATGAAATACCCGCAATCTATTTGATTACGTTGTTGAGGACACTACATATGAAAAAAAATATGGATTATAAATCCTAAGTTTTATCAAGTGTCATCACTAATATAATAAAAAATGTGGTAATTAAAAATATACCGCCACTTTAATCCATGTAATGGAGTTGGCGCCCCTCCTTGAGGTTTGGATATCTCGTTGGGCCCGAAAAGCTTGTAGGACGCTAATAAAATAAAAATGAAGCAATTAGAACAATTCACATAAACTAAGAAAAATTTTGAACATTCTCACTTACGTGTCAATTAGGACCTTCATATCCGGGTATGTTGTCCAATCATTTCCTAACGAGTCAAGATAATACACAATTTCTCGGATAGGATTGATTGCGAGCAACAACCAATGTCCACTGTAATGATTAGGCAAATGTTAGATGGTAACTTGGAAAATAATTATAATAGATGAATTTAGAATGAAATGCTAACCCGGTATTAAACGGTATAAAAAAACTTCTCCGCATCTTTATTGTCCATGAGGATCCGAAGAACGTACTCCGTCACGGTATCCGGTCTACTTAAGATTAAACCTAAGTTGACGGTCGCGGGTGCTAAGAATCCGAATGACACGTCCAAACCATTGGGGCGCATCAATTTGTCATACAAAAACCTAATATAAAAACATCATTAACACCTCTTTTGAAACATAAAGTAAACCGGATTAACATAAAGTAAACATCATTAACATAAGTTGTTTTTAATTATAAACAAAGTAGACCGGATTTACCTAATATATGTATTGACAACGGTGACGCCGATTTCTTCATGACTAAAAACTTGCATGAAGTCTTCATTACCAATCATTTGGTCGAAATCAAAGCCGAAAATCCCTACCTCCATATGTACAGTCCGAACACCTCTGGTCGGTATATCGGTCATCTCTAGAAATGTCCTGAGGCACGACCTATACTTGGTGGTAGGTTTTTTCCTAGCTACGGTCTTCTTAGCACCAGAACTTTTTACCCGTGCGGAGGCGTTGCTAACCTCCTTTTTTTGTTGTGCGGAGGCATTGCTAACCTCATTTTCTTGAAGCTACATGTCATATAAATAGTTAGATCAAATTAAGAATGTAACAACTTCCATGAATATATGTCATATAATTGTATATTACCTCTTTTCTTGAAACCGTGGACTCGGTATGCCGTGGAATCGCATTATCTTTTGATTTGGATTTTGTGGGAGTCTATTTAACATAACCAAGGAAAATATGTAAGTAAAATTTTAAGCATAAATTTTAAACTTTGAATATACACATTAAAGTTAACATAAGTTTTAAGCATACCTCATATCCTACGCATATGAGGTTTGTCGGCCATGCAACAAACGAACCTACTGCTTCGTGCACCGTTGTTGCATCCGAATCATCGCTAGGATATGGTAATGCTGCATTCGGCTCAACTGCAATATCAACTGATACCTTCAAACATCCAGCAGGGAGCTCTCTAGTGTGGAGTAATACTCCGCTAACGTTATGCACTTTTCCCTTGCCAACCATCCGATAGTATGGTGACGACAAATACATCTGACAATGGGAAATGCCCTAAAACCAATAATAACAAGAAATCATTAATGTGTATATATGTCAAATACATAATTTAAGCAAATAGTTCAATTTAAGACAATTATATGTAATTACCTCTGGAATGTTCGGCTGAAAGGTACAGTTGATACTGTCTTTGTCCGAAGCATCTTTGTATACTGTTGAGGCGCTAGCCTCTCTTTCTCTCCTCAATGCATCAAGCTCAGCTTGCATGGCTTCCAATCTTGCATGAAGCTCCCGATTACTAGGAGCCTTTCCTTTTTTAATACTCAGGGAGGTCGGAGTGACTCCAAATCCCTTACCCCTCACCCGACCAGAATACTCAGGGACATCTAATGCCCGACTAAGTATGCCCTTAGTATCATCGGGAGATAAAGACTGAGATAGCTCCTCCTGAAAAATCAGATGAATACCGTATACTTGTCAAATATTGTGTATAAAAATGTTTTTCAATTAATGAAAAAATGTTATACTTACACATTTCTGGTATACGTGTAAAACTTCTTCTTGAGGAACTCCAGATTTGCCCACACGGGCTTCCTTCCACAAAACATGTGCAGGAAGAGATGTTTCTGAACTTTCCTCCTTCTGCAGCTACACATTAAGTCATACAATTTGATCAGATAAAACTAATATATGATGAACAAATTTGTTATCGCAATTTATAAATACTTACCATGGATTGTTCTAAGCGTCCATATCCGACACGTCCTTTTCGGTACGGATATGCGGGACTTGATGCTCTTTCCCGATTTGTAGCACTTATTCTTTGAAAAACCGGGTCTTGTCTTTTGGATTTGAAAGTTTCCCATTCTTCAGCCGATATCAAACTTTCATATTTTTTAGGAAGCTCCGCATCCACAAAATTACCATCCGCATCCTTAAGGAACTTGGATGGTAAAAATGTCTGAAACCCTCTTAGAAGCTTTCCGGCCAATTTCATACAAAAACCTCTTCTTTCTTCTTCGATGTTAAAACATCGCTAAGAAAAACATACAGATTGATAGTTAGTATCGGTAATTGAAAAAACATAATTGATACCGTATAATTATGGGCCAAATGATTGTACCTTTATCTCACTCCAAATTTTTTCTTTGGACTCATTCAGCTCTTTGTTTCTCCAATCATCACATGTAATGGGAATTTCATTCTTTACTAGTGCACCGATAAAACTAGTTAAGGTATGCCCATTAGGTTCTATAAGCTGTCCCTGGTTATTCCAATAGACATCTAGTATGATGCCTCGAGATCTTCCTTGGACCACCCTTCTCATTACTGTGATGCCTCTTCGAATTTCTTCTTCCGCGGATACTTTTTTACTAACTTCCTCATGTTGGTCATCAGCCATGTCTAACCTGTAATAAACCAAGGAAACCATCAAATATCAAATATAACTTATAATCAAAGCAATTGAAAACAAAAAAATAAAGAAATCATGCATTATCAGATATAACTTATAATCAAAGCAATTGAAAACAAAAATATAACGAAATCATGCATTATCAGATATAACTTATAATCAAAGCAATTGAAAACAAAAAATAAAGAAATCATGCATTATCAGATATAACTTATAATCAAAGCAATTGAAAACAAAAATATAATGAAATCATGCATTATCACATATAACTTATAATCAAAACAATTGAAAAAAATAAAATAAAGAAACCATGGATAATTTACCTAAGTCACTAACATCTCTTTCTTTTCTTTGTTGGAATATTAATCACTTGTTTCTTAGCAATGCGTACAGATGAATTGATCCAAATTCCCTCATTATGATCGTTTCTTATATATGACTCATCCGGTATAAGATCCTCAACTTCATCATTTCTATTCAACTCATTCCGTCTAATGCATGACTCATTCTCAACATCAATATCACATTGATCGACACCGCTATCATCAGTCACTTTGTTAGAGAAAAGCACTGTAGACCATTTTGTACTCTTCGGGTCATTCACATAGAATACTTGTTTAGCTTGAGATGCTAGAATAAAAGGTTCATCTTTGTACCCCACCCTAGTAAGATCAACTTGCAAAAATCCATACTTATCCATTCGTATGCCACTACTATTCACCCACTTGCAACCAAAGATGAGAATCTGAAACTTCTCGTAATCAAACACCCAAATGTGCTCAATAACTCCAAAATATGACAAATTTGCATATTTGGGGTTTAAGTCCTTCATACTTGATATATGCATTGCTTCAGCTAGCACGGTGACACCACTATTTTGCATAGTACTCTTATCATCTTGTTCTTTGGTATAAAATGTGTATCCATTAATTGAATATGCGCTATGAGAAAACACATGCAAACTTGGACCATATGCCAAACATCTCAACATTTCTGTTACCGAAGAAGGATCTGAAGAGCGCTTCAAATAAATATGATCCTTCAACCATTGTATGAAACTTTGATTGTGCTCTATAACTATCCAATTTTCATTTCTGTTCGGATTTAACCTTCGGAGTACATCCTTGTGCATTTCAACATATGGCTCAACCTCATTATTATTGTGCAGAACATACAAATGAACTTGATCCCGTTCATCCCTTGATATTGTCACAATTTTATTCCCAATTAATTTTTTACCTTCCATTTTGTCGAAAATCTGAGCTCTGGGGAGTCCAATCGATTGAACGTTAGACAAATATTCAGTACAAAACTCAACAGCTTCTTCAACAATGTATCGTTCAACAATACAACCCTCTGGTCGACTTCGGGATTTCACGTACCCTTTTAATATTTTCATATACCGTTCAGCAGGGTACATCCATCTCATATAAGCTGGTCCACACAACTGTGTCTCTTTCACAAGATGAACAACTAAATGAACCATTATGTCAAAAAAAGACGGAGGAAAATACATTTCAAGCTCACACAAGGTAATTACAATCTCTTTTTGTAGTGTTGGTAAGATCTCGGGATCGATCACCTTACTACAAATTGACCTAAAGAAAAAACACAATTTAGGGATGTTTAGAATGTAAGAATCTACGATGACCGAGAAACACATTCTTCTGGCAAAGTTCCAATCGAATCGTATCGGTTCCGTCTTCACAAACAGGACACGCACGTTGACCTTTAATGCTATACCCAGATAGATTCCCGTATGCTGGAAAATCATTAATTGTGCCAAACAACATCGCCCTCAAATTGAAACTTTCTTTCCTATATCCATCATAAACCTCCACACCGTTCTCCCACAAAATCTTTAAATCTTCGATCAGAGGTGTCAAGTATACGTCTATGTCATTCCCTGGTTGTTTAGGCCCAGAGATTAACATAGATAACATCATGTACTTACGCTTCATACATAGCCACGGAGGTAGGTTATAAATCATAAGAATCACAGGCCATGTGGTATGTGAGATACTTTGAAGACCATGTGGGTTCATTCCATCAGTAGATAATGCCAATCGAAGGTTTCTTGCTTCTGATCCAAACTCAGGATAATCATTATCAATCTTCGACCACTGTGGTGAATCAGCCGGATGCCGATACTTTCCATCAATAATTCTTTCATCTGCATGCCAAGTAAGATGTCTTGCATCGGTTTCACTACGAAACATGCGCCTAAATCTCGGAATTATCGGAAAATACCATAAGACTTTTGCGGGAGATAATCTTTTCTTATATCGAGACAAACCGCATTTAGGGCACTCAGTTAACATTGCATATTCGTTACGAAACAAAATGCAATCGTTAGGACAAGCATGTATCTTATCATTGCTCATGCCAATAGAGCACAACATTTTTTTTGCCTCATAGGTTCGATTAGGAAGAACATTATCATCCGGTAGCATTTCTCTCATAAGGGCCAACAACTCTGTGAAACTTTTATCCGACCATCCATTGCCCGCCTTTAAGTTGTACAACTTTAATACCGCAGAAAGTCTTGAGAATTTAGTGCAACCTTTGTACAACGGTTTCTCTGCATCGCTTACCATCCTCTCAAACATTTCAGGACAATCATGAAGATCTTCTTCCAGTGCTTCTACAATCTCTTCAACTCGATCACAATCGTATGTTTCCGTGTCTTTGTCGTATGAAGCATAGGTCGTATTACTTTTTCCACTCGATTCAACATTCTCGTTAATTTTCTCACCATGAAATATCCAACACTGATAACTTTGATCAATTCCATGCCTCAGCAAATGCGATTTCAATCCATGTGCGTCAACCTTACCAATATAACAACAACGCAAGCAAGGACAATGCATTCGTCTGGGGTTTTCAGCGTGTTGAACAGCATACTTAACGAATTCCAAAACCCCACTCTCGTACTCTTTGGTCATTCGATCGGCACAGATCCATGTTTTATCCATGGTTTTCCTACTTATTAAAGTAAACAATTAATCCAGACGAAAATACATAACTAAGGTAGTATCTTTGAATATCCTAACAATTATAAAGTTCAATTCATTTTAAACTTCAAAAACCTATACATAACCAATGTTAATATAAACTTCAATAACGTATCCGATACGCAAATATACCAACTTTAATTACCTCATCACTTTCATTTTTTATATTACAAGAATCAAACTTTTTCTATTACAATATACCTATAACTATACCTATAACTATATTAGAGTTCGTTCAATCATTTTATGGGAGAAATCTTGTTCCTTTAGAATGAAAGTGAGATGAACAACACTTTCACAGTTAAAAAGAAAAAAAAACTACCTATTCAATCTTCAAGTATAATCACTAAGGAAACATGAAGTTTGAACAATATTGAACATCTAAATCCAAAATGATATTTAGAGTTTAAAGTCAAGTAGACACAGACACTGTAACAAAACAATGTATGAAATTTAATACTACCTACCTACCTTTTTATTTCTCATTCAGTTAGGGTTGGCAATTGAGCATCAACAGTGTATTTTACAAACAAAAGAGCAAGCATTGAACTAAACAAAATAACAGAGCATGAAAAATACTGATGAAGTTATTTACAAAGAATAATACACTAAACTCAGTCAACAAGATTATGCACATTCTCAACATTAGTAAACTACCGCAAGATTATAAACATTCTCAACAAGATTATAAACATTCTCAACATTCTCAACAAGATTATACAGTAGAAACGAAGAAATGAAGAAATATTGAAGAACATACCGCAAGAAATGAAGAACAGTAGAAACGAAAAACGAAGTCAACACCCAAATGTCGAGACACGTACGATTCTTCAAACACGTTCAATGATTGAAACCGAAAAATGGAAGTGTATTCGTGTTCGCTGTTATGGTTTTCGCTGTTAGGGTTTCAACGTTCGCAGGAGGGAAAACAAAAGAACAGAGAACGAAAATAGAAATGGAGTCTGAAATTTTATTTTAATTAGACCTTAGACAACACTTTTGTGGAAAGCGCTTTCTAAGGTATGCCTTAGACAGCGCTTTCCAAAAGCGCTTTCTATACCCCCCCTTAGACAGCGCTTTTGGTTTTAATTTTTTTTTTAATTTAAAGACTTTAGACAGCGCTTTATCAAAAGCGCTGACTAAGGTCTATATTTAAAAGCGCTTTCTAAAAGCGTTGTCTAAGGGGGGGTCTTAGACAGCGCTTTTAGAAAGCGCTGTCTAAGACCCCCCCTTAGACAGCGCTTTCATTATTTTTTTGGAACATTTTCCGTGTTTTATTTTAATTTTAACCTTAGACAGCGCTTTCTTTTAAAAGCGCTGTCTAAGATGCGCTGTTAAAAGTCATTTTTGGCGTAGTGATGGTCTGAAAATATTTGCAAATAAGACCTAAGATCGTTGAAATTTTTGTGTGATGAATGTTATGATGTGCATGAATGCATGAATGCAACAATCACAAATAAGGGATTACACACAAGGCAAACAAACAAAGGTCAATGGACGAATCAAGTCATTATCAAGATTAATCATCCATTTTGGTGGATTATGGATTACACCTAATCAACACCCAAGTTCCATTGATATTGAGAAGACTTGATTGGATCAACCAAGAATCAAGGGTTTGTTGTGAGTCACGAGCATGGAGTCTGGGTAAGAACCATCCCAAAGGAGTGAACTAAGGATAAAAACTTGTAGATCATGTTCTAAAAAGTTCCCAGAGTCTTAATTCCATCTATCGAATATTACATGTTAGGATGACTGACTCATCAACCCATAATATTCTCAAGAGAAACTCGTCTGAATGTAGTATCGTGTAACAACTGTTATCAAGTCTACACTTGAACAATCTCCGCACTACGTCCTAAATAGGCCAAGAGGGGTTAAATGTTCTACGGTCCTCAGCTTCTCGGACCCCAAATCAGAGATAGTAATGCCTAACCACAAATAACTTAGGTGACATTCATAACTCTAAAAGTGTCTCCACTGAGTGGATGGATCTTAATACAACTTGTTAAGGACTACTCCACACAAGTCGAACATGACTATACCATCCTCCTATCTTAATTGCACTCAAGTTCTGGTTAGAACTTATCTCACCACTTAGAGATCACCAAGCACAACAAGCAGATTATATCATACAAACAAATATACATATATCAAATGTACAATTATATACACACAAAAAAGTAGGCTAAACCCACTGGAGACTACTCCCTAGCAGAGTCGACACTTAATTTATGTAGCGGTAAATTTATGATCATCAAGCTATGGATAAGCTAGACGTTAATAAAACCAGAGTCGCCACCGTGCTTTTATTGTTTCTAAGGGAAAAGGGAAAAGTACGAAAAAAACCGAAAGATAAAAAGTTTTCAAATCAAAACTAATAAAATGCCAGAGATTACAGGTAAGGATGTTGGTTACACAGAGGGAAGGTATTAGCACCCAAAGTGTCCTAGGTACTTCTAGGGAGCCCTTTTTTGTGTGCATATGTGTTTTTGTACAAATGATGTTTGCAATAAAATAGAGTGGAGGGATGAGAAAAGTATTCATTAATTATATTTTTGTGTTTGACAAGACCTTCGGACTTGTGCCTACATACCAACATAAAAATGAGGGATCAAAACCTCGTAGTTCGTAGTATCAGTTTCAAAATGAGTGTATTGTTTTTTACAAAATTTAATTTTAACAAAGGCATAAAAGGCCTAAAATGGTTTGAATGGGTGTTAGTTCTTTTCGGCTTTTGAAATTTTAAGTCAAGTATAATTAAGTTCATTTACAAGTTTGATTAAGAAAAGAGTTTATAAAGGCAATGGCATAAGGCCAAAGTTTCTAATTTGCAAAATGGTCTAAATTTTTGAAAACAAACTCAAGCAAAGAAGATTTTTAAAAGGAGGGAGAGATTTTTGAAATTAAAGAAATGGGGAGGAGATGGAGAGACTAATCCTAAGCACAAATTTTAAAGTTGAGAGTTGAAAAGATCTGACCAATGGGCTGCAATCCAATAGACAAAAATGTCATATAGAAACCCAAATTTTCCATGGATTTTTAGAATCAACTAATATCAATACACAAAATGGCAAGTTGAAGGGCAAGACATCAAATATAGATAGCCACATCCAAGCTTAGTAATTCCATGATATTCTTCAAGATTCTATGTATCAGATGACTTCAAAGATGGCATAAGACACAAGTTCAAAATAATAGCTTCAATATGATCATGTTGCAGATGAACTCAAATGGATCTTCATTATTGTACCAGATGAATGTTCACTTCACAAGCACTTGGTTTCATGAAAGTTGGCATTGGCCAAGTCCATTGCATAGGGAGTGTTGCCTAATTCTAAGTCCATTATCTCAGATCATATCAACAGTCCACACAAGACATTTTTAGGGTTTTTGTTCTTATTATGTACATTAAGGTCAAAAGACCACACAAACAAACAAGTATATACAAACACAATATATCAAAAAATATGGCCCAAGTGGGCAACGTAAAAATGGCATTAAAGTAAACAAATTAAATGGTATGAATAATGGCAAATTATTAAATACTTGAAATTAAAGTGCATAAAAGTAAATGGCTTGAAATTAAATGTTAGTTGTTAATTGATTATAAGTTTGTATTGCTTTTGCTTTGTTTTGTTTAAGTCATTCTTTGGAAAACACTCAACCCGCTTATCACAAGCATGGATCCTTGAACCAAGACATCTTCCAAAGGAAGGAAAAAAGGACAAGTTTCCACACAATACCATGAAAGAGGTGAGACTTACAATCTCACTTACTAGAATATTATGCCTTTTTGTGTCACAAGTTTAGCACTATGTTAAGCAATCGTAATTGGACTTATGTAGAAGTCAAAACTATTTGAGGTCAGACAATAAAATTTTGGTGTTAATGCATGTTAGAGACATAGTATAATGGACTATGCTCATGAAACATACCACACACAAAAAGAATATGCAAAATGGTAGACCTAATCTCATCCATAATTATGTTGATTTTGCAATCAACTAGCCTTAGGTTATAGAGATATCATAGGTTCATGACATGAATGAATAAAGAAGGGAGATGAGATGAAGAGGGAAGGGGAATGATTCAACACAAATTGGTCAAAGGAAGACTTTTACTAAATTAAGATCATTCATGCATTTTGGGAGCGGAATGCACATTCCATCAATCCCCTAAATCCAATGATCATAACCTAACAAAGTCAAATCAACATTGATCAAGACCCAACAACATAAGTCAAACTCACAAAGTCAATTAAAATGGCTCTACACAATTTATTTAGCATTTAATCAATTAAAACAATTAAAAATATGCATTAAATTAAATAATGGTTGGTCAAATTCCTAAAACCTCATCAAAACACCAAAGAAATGGCCATGAGATTTATCATAGGTCAAGCAAGGTCAAAGGACCTTGGAGAAAAAACTTCATAATTTTTGGAAACTTAATAGTAATTTTAAATAATTAAAAATATTCACAAAATCAATTAAATCATGAAAAATATTAATAATGATCCAAAAAATAATTTTAATTCATATAATGAAAGAGATTTTTATTTTTTTGGTGAAACTCTCATATTTTTTGGATTAATATTAAAATTAATATGAATTAATGAAAATAGCACAAATAAAATGAAATTCAAATAATCAGAAAAAACGTGGACCACTTGATCTCCCTCATTAATTGAGGTGACAGATCAAGTGGATCCAAACGCGCGTTCCACCAAGGACTTGAGTCAGCGCGCCACAAACCAGGTATTCAAAACCAGCACTCATGATTAGATTAATTCAAACAGATCATGTGGCTCTGGACCATGCCAACTCACCACCGGACCAAACTCCGATCACCTTCTCAGGCGAGCCTCGCCGGACTGGTCCACTCATCACCATCACTAAAATAAAAAAGAAGGACATGATTTTAAAGTTAAAATGGCACTGATCACGAATCTGGCCTCAATTCATCATAACTCCAAGTATATTGAGAGATACATGGAGTTGAAATTTGAGGTACATGATCTGGGTTGCTTCGATTTGACCTCAAAGCAACTCAATCTTGCTGCCTACATTGGTAGGACTTCAGACAATCAAGGAACCAAGAGAATTATGGATAATTGAGTGAGAATCTAAGAGATGAAAAATTATGGAAAATACCTTCAATGTAGTTCAGAATTCGATTGCTCTTGCTTTGGTTCTTGCTTGATCTCACTCAAGAAGCTTGCAGAAGTATACTAGAATAAACCAAAGGCCTTGGATCCCTGGAGTTTTGAATCTCAAAACAGTGAGATTAAACTCAGTTTTCAAAGAAAATTCTCAGGATTATCCTTTCAAATGGAAGGGTTTGGGGTTTTGGAGCAAAGCTGGCGCGAGGGATCCCCATTTCTGATGCAAAAGGCTTCTATTTATAGTTGTAGCACATGTTATTTGCACCTTCAAATTGAATTTCCAAATTTGGAAATGGATGATGCATGCTTGCATGGGCGTGTACAGGCCCATGAAGTCACTCCTTTAGGTCCATAATCAAGTGTAAATGAGTCTGAAATCATCTTGGAGTGCAAGGCAATTGTGTATAGCTATTTGAAGTTTTGATTTTTCCAAATGATGATGCCATGTTCAAGCCATGCGCAGACCATTTAAATCTTGTCCAAAATGGATGAAATTGACCTCTTTGGAAAGGTTAGATCAATAGGAACAACTCTTATGTTTGACACTTTTCCATTTGAAGCATGTATCATGGTGAATTTTAAGGTGGAAGTTGGAAAACTTTAACATATCAAAAAAAATTCTAAGTGTCAAGCCATATATTAACTTATTCCACCTTGGCTAACTTTTCATGTGAGCTTCAAATGAGAAATTCTCATCATAAAATTTGTATATCTTTCAAAGTCCTTCAAAATGGTCATAAATTGGACCTCATTTGGATTTAAGATGAAAGAGTTATGCATTTTTGAAGTTGAGGAACATCACTTGCCTAATGGTATTGGTCCAAAATGACCTATAATGTATCCTCATATCACATGCTCATAAAAGTTGAATTATCTCTTCCTCCAAACATCAAAGTTTAAATAGACATCTTGAATTTGATTGTGCAACCTTAATGACTTTCATCTCATAAAAAATTAGCAAGTTATGACCTTGGGAAGTTGACCTCAAAATTAGGGTTTAGACAAAATGACATATAATCTTTCACCATAGAAAATGACTTTCCAAGAAAAACTAGCTCTAGACCCTAACATGAAAGTTATTTAAAATGTCATTTAGAGTAACTTTTCTCTTGGAATCATTTTCATATGATAAAAATTCTAGGAGATAGGGTCTAGGGAACCCTAGTTTTGATCAGATGAATTCTTCTGGTCAACCACCATCATCCAACTTGCTAGCTTGCAATTCTCTTGACTTTTTAGACTCATGGGAGATCATATATGCATAAAATAGTGAATTTTGAGGTGTCCCTTGAAGTACTTAATCAATTGGTGAAGAAGCTTGTTGAAGAAGTTACACAAGATACCTAGATGAACTAGGGTTTCCACTGCAAACCAACTCCAAACTCTTGATGCTTTCTTGATCAAAATAACAAGTGAAGCTCATAGAGACTCATATACGATTCCTAGAGCCATTGTGGATCATTCCTTGATTGAGCTCTTGTAATGGGGGTCTTAAACCCTAGATGTCAGCTTGATAAATCAAAGGTGATCAAGTGCCCTACCTACAAAAAAGTTAGACAAATGCAAAGACATATTTTTGGTATTTTGGTTAGTAAAGAAGATAAAATACAAAGTATGATACAATCAAATGGTGCTTGGTGATCTCTTCCAATACAAATCCAAATGGATGAAGGGTAAGGAGGATGCCAAGGTATGATCCCAATGCCAATGCATATGATGAGATAACATGAGGGATCTTAGGGTCAAAATTGGGGTCTTACAGATCCATGCAACTGTGTAGCTTTGGAAGCTTACACTATATAGGTTAAGAAGAGAGATTTAGAGCTGAAGATGGTGTATGCTTGTGAAAGACCTATGTCGTTGGTTGTGGTTGAGCCATCAACTTTCCCTAACCAAGATGTAGAGGAGTTGGAAGACGCACTCATCAAGATAAAGCAAGAGAAGGATATATGGGAAGAGTGGTTTCATGCTTTGAGCCAAAACCAAGAAGAATTGCAACTTGAGTCGAAAGACAATGATACACTTATTGAGATTCTTGAAGATCGAGCTGTGAAGACACAGAGAGAGCCAAAGGGTCTACCTTCCTCTAGTATGCCTCAGCCTTCCAGTGTTTGGAAGAAGATTATTGATCAGTTAGTTCTTGAGAAGGCTAAGATGAAGACATCCTTTGAGTCTGAGATTCGACGCATCCGAAGGAAGTACGCACCCACAATCAGATCATCTGATACAATTGTTAAGGGCTCCTTAAGATAATAGTTTCTTTTTCTCTTGTATTTGTACTTTGGTTTCTGAAATGGTACTCTGTGCAATCCTTCCAAATTTTATGAATATAAAGAGATTTTATGGTCAATCAAATTGTTATTATTATTATTATTATTATTATTATTATTATTATTATTATTATTATTATATATTTGCAAATAGAAATTCATATGTTCCTTGAAATTAAAAACAATAAAAAACATTGCATTTAATGCATCATTTGCATAACAGGTTTTCTTCCGCCAGATGTCTTATCAGTTATTCTTCTATGCTTAAGCCAAGCTGGCTTACCGTTATCACACTCGTACTACTCAACCAAGGATCATGGAGCATATAGAGCAAGAAAACAGAGACCTAAAGGATGAGATATCCAGGTTAACGGCACTAATGGAATTTGTCATTGCTGCACATAACCAAGGTCTTGTTCAAGCTTTCATCCAAGTCTTGTTCCAATCTATTTTTCCATTCAAGTCCATTGATCCTAGGTATATATTTCATTCAAGTCCATTAATCCATGCTTAATAGTCCATTGGCTCATGATCTCCTAGTCCATTGATTTCATTATATCATAGTGCATTCGTGGTCCATTTATTCCATTGTTTCATTATGCATCCTTAGTCCATTAGTCTTTGATTCAAGGTGAATTCATAGTCCACTTAGGTCTAGTCCATTATTTTATATATCATCATGCATTCATAACCATTTGTTCAAGTGATCGTGATTTATTTTAAGAGGTTTCAAACTTGGAATTTGGAAGAAAAGTCATGACTTGGAAAATAAGGCGTTGTTCTTAAAATAAAAAAAGACCATTTCCATTCAAAATATTCTCCATTTAATCATACAATTGTCATTTACATTGTCCATACAAGAAATTAAAAAAAATACAAAGTTGACCTACAATTGACTTTTGGTTAAATGTTGACTTTTTGGTCAACTAGTTTAAAAAAGTCAACTGACCTATTCTAATGACCCAACCCTAATGCCTACATGAAGTACATATCATTTCTCATCTTTCTATGTGATTCCATCACCAAATTCCTTCATGAACAAGAAAACCATTTTTGTGCCAAACCTTGTTGCCATGCCTTGAAACCATGTCTTGCCAAGCCTTGCACTACATAAGCCCTGCACTCAACATGTCATTTAGCATCCAACCAATCAACAAACATGCATTATACATTCATGATTTTAGGCATACACACAATACATCATCCAACATTGGTCAACAAACATGCATGCATTCATACCAAACAAACCAAGCATTCATGAATAACTATGTTAACCAAAGAAAGCATACATACAAACCTACCATACCTAGAGAGGTCAAAAAAGCCTTAAATGATAAAGCCCTAACAATTAGGTCCCTATTTGGCCCCATTTTTTTAGGCCCTCTACTAAATCAATAATTATTTGGCCCCTTATTTTTAAGCCCCCTCATATTTTTGTTTTTTAAAAGGGCCTAAATGACGGGCTCAAAATATAATTTATTTGAAACAACATATTTTATTTTTTTAAATAAATATTTTTAAATAATAAATATTTTTGAAAACTATTTTTTTTCGAAAAAAACATTATTTTTTTAAAATAAAAAAAAATCTATATTTTTAAATAAAAAAAATCATTTTTTAAAAAATAAACATAATCGATTTTTTTAAAGTATTAAATTTTTTAGTTTTTTTAAAAAAATTTGATATTTTTGAAAAAAAGAATATTTTTTTGAAAAAAGATAAATAGATTTTTTTCGTAAAAAAACTGATTAATTTTTTAAAATGAGAAAGGCGGTTTTTCTTTAAAAATAAAAAATCATTTTTTTTCGAAAAAAAAGTCAATTCTTTTTTAAAAGAAAAAATTATTTTTTTCGAAAAAAAATATCAATTTTATTTTGAAAATAAACAATCGATTTTTTTCGAGAAAAAAGTCGATTTTTCCTGAAAGTTAAAAATTTGATTTTTTTTGAAAAAAAAAAATCAATTTTTTTTGAAAAAAAAATCAATTTTTTTTATATATAAAAAAAGTCGATTTTTTTGAAAAAAAAGGTGATTTGTTTTTGAAAAAAAAAACTGTCTTTTTTCGGAAGTAGAAAAAAAAAGTCAAAGTTTTTTCTAAAATAAAAAAAACGATTTTTTCCAAAAAATTAAATCGATTTTTTAAAATAAAAAAGTTTAATTTTATTTGAAACAAAATCGAATTTTTCCTAAAATAAAAAAGTTGATATTTTTTGAAAAAAATGATTTTTATGAAAATAAAATAATAAAATATTTTTTTCTTTAAAAAAAAAGTCAATTTTTTTTAAAAAAAAGTCAACTTTAAAAAATGATGGGGCCTTAAAGCTTTACTTGAATTTTATGGGTCTTTAGTTTAGGGGGCCTATATATTTTGAGACTCATTTATTTTTAGAATTTTGGGCCCCCTATATTTTGGGGACCTTAAAAGTTAGGCCCCGACCCCTTAAATTAATGGCTCTTACCATACCATACTAACTATACATGATGCATCCAAACATTTACCACCATTCATAAGCAGCTTAACTTGTTAACCAAAGCACCAGTGCATAGACATGGCATCAGGAGATTTACTCAGCAAAAATTGTACCAACCATTGACAACACGAAAGCATTGCATACAAGGCCATGTATCAGCCATGTTTTAACCTCTCATTTACCACATAACCTAACCTAAGTACTAATAGTAATTAGCATCACAAAATATCCACTAACAACCCAAATATTTGCAGCTAATTCCTTACCATTTCAGACATGCAAACAACAATGCTCATGGAGAAAAAAGTAATGGAACGTCATCTAACCAGTCCAGCGGGTCACCATGTTAAACCCTAGCAGGCCATCAAGAAACCAACCTAAACCTGCACCAAAGCCACTTGCAACTTGCATGCAACCAAAACATATCCTACAAGAAATTGAAACTAAACATGCAGCTTGCAGCAAAAACTGCATTTGTAGGTCATGCTCGATCTATCAGTAGCTTCCGCATAACTTCAATGTAACATGTCACCTGCATTAGCCAGTCACCAATTGATTAACTAACACTAACTAACATTTTAAAATCTAACTAACTAACAGAAAACGATTTTCTAACAAACTTCAAAATCAAGATTAACTGAAATAACCCCTAACTAAAAATCATAATTCTCAATAACTAATAGAGTGAGTAACTTCTAACAAACTTTCACATTAATCAATTAACAGAGTTTGATCTGTTAACTATCTCCATCTATAAATTGATCTCCATTCTTCAGTTTTCATATCAAATTTTCATTTGCTCAGAAACCAGAAATCTCTTATTCTCTCTCAAGCTAAACTCTCTCAATCACACCTCTAAAACACTTCATGCAACCACACCTTTCATAATTCACCCCTTCACTCTCATTGAACACGCGTATAAGAAGAAGAAGGTTCAAGTCATAAGAGATGGAAGAAGAAGTAGGAGTGTAGAAAAAGAAGAAGTTCAAGCAAGGAAGATTCATACCTGAAAGCTGCATTATCAATACCTTTGCTCCGATCTTGGACCTCTCCCTCTGGCATGCATGTGCCATTTCTTCATCTTTAAGCTTCATTCTAGTTACCACCATGTGGGGTAGAGGCTGAGGAATCAAAGCCCTAACGTCATAGGCTTTGATTCCTCCATTTAAGCATTTAATTTTTGTTTATATGGTTAGGGTTGATGTGATATTTTGGTTTGATTAAGAGAATTTATGAAGAATTGGTAGAAATTGAGCTGATATTCGGTTAGAGCTTAAAAAATGGAGTGAAATGGTGTATTTGGTTCTGATGATTGGTGCTCCACCGCCACGACTGGTGAGCTATGACGCGGTGGAGAAGCTGGTTATAGTGATGATGGACTAAGCGCATGTCAAAATGAGATACATGTTTAACACGCGAATCATATGCATTATAATTGGAATTGATCCCTGAGTCTCACTTCTGGAATGCGTTTGTTTTTCCCTTAAGACCATTTTTTTTACTGTTGGCACCTTGTTCATAAGGAAAATGACAAATGGGCTCAATGTATGGGCCCTGCGCCTATGTACTTTCGACACCCTATTTCATGTATTTTTGTTATTTTTTTTTTTTTTTATATTTTTAGCATTTGTTTTGATAAATAAAATAGCTAATAAACAATTGTTTAAATTCAATTTTTAGGATTAATTGTTCATTTTTAGAATAAATGATATAATTGTTTTCTTAATCTTTTGGAATTAATTGAGTATAATCATGATTAACATGTTGGTTATATTTTTAATTATTTTTAAGGTTTAATTCTTATAGTTAATTGATAATCAACATATCATTAACATGTTCCTTTCATTTTAGGTTAAATTACAGAATTAGGATTAGTGTAATTTGATCTTTTCTTAGGGTTTTAGGTCATCTAATCTGAATATCTTTGGATACGAGATGAATGACCCACTTGTTCAGAGTATTCACCTTTACTCATAGACTTTAATTTGGTTCAAGTCAAATAACTACGAAGTCTTGTGCAACATCATGATCATTCATCTCAGTGACTAAATACCATTTTCCTTTGGATTCCATAGATACCTTTGGGTCAATAACCAATACCCAGTTTTGAACCAAGAGCTTTTGTTTGTCTTGTTATAGACAAACATTTCCTTTTGTTTTCATGAAAGTCCTAATGTTAGGAAAAACCCTTTATTTTTTTCCATACCATATATTGGTTCATGTCACCTTTACTCTTTGGTTGAAATATCATTACCCTATGGGTTTCAACAATACCATTGTCTATTGGTGCAAGTTATACTTTTTATCACTTCAGTCATGCCCTTTTATTATTGTTCGTCTTGTTAGGCCTAGTTTCTTAGGAAAACACCTATTTCATTTTCCATCTTAGTTCTATAAACTACGGAGCTCTGACTTTCTCATTGCACAATGAGAACACGTGGGCACAAGGGTTCGAATCCTTGACGAGCATATTTATTCTTTCTCCTTTCATTTACCTTCCATTATATATCATTCAATACCTTAAATCACCAACATTCATCCCCAGTGATATACTTTCTCTTTGAACCAAATACAATATTTCTTTGGATTCCATACATACTTTTGAGCCAATAACCAATTCCTTCCTCTGAACCAAGAGCTTTTGTTTGTCTTGTATAGAAAAACTTTTTCTTTTATTTTACTTACCTTTAGTCCTTATATAGGATAAAATCCATTATTTTCGGCCATACCATATATTGGTTCATGCTTTGGCCATACCATGTATTGGTTCATGCCACTTTTCTCATTGGTTCATACATACCTACCATATGGGTTCAAACAACATTATCCTTTGGTTCAAACCATACTTTGATCACAACTTCTTTCATCTCCCACCATTAGTTCTATGAACTATGGAGCTCTGAATTTCTTATTGCACTATAAGGATACGAGCAATTTAATTATTCTTTTCTTTTTCCCTTTTATTCATATCTTTCTTGAGTAATCTGTAGATATAACACCCCTTTGAGCAAAGAACAAGTAAAATGGTTCGAGTTGAGTACAACGGATGTGAGGGGTGCTAATATCTTCCCTTTGCATAACTGACTTCCTTACCTTTTTTCTCTCCCCTTGGTTTTATTGACTTTTCCCTTTCATTCGGGAATAAATAACGTTCGATGGCGACTCTGTTGTATCTTCAAGCATCTGATGCGCTCGGGTATTTTTCGCGTAGCTTCAACATGAAATGGCATAATTTTGGGGTTATACCCTAATTAGGATTAGTTTAGATTTTGATTAATTGATTAGAATTTTTAAACTAATTAAGGTTAGCTCTAATTTTTTATTAAATCCAAATCTTAGTGTATGTTTTGGCATGTTCTCCCCTTTATTAGTTGATCTAGATAATTCTTGATCAATTAATTACTTTGGTATTTGACCTTTTATTGTACGATTTCTCATGAACAATTGCATGCTCCCTTAGGTTTTTCATCCATTTAAGTGATCACAAGTTCCTTGTGTTAGACTATGGCACGGATCTAGAAGGGGGGGTTGAATAGATCCCAATTAAAAACTTGAATCGGCGCTGCCAATTTAAAAGAACATTGGTTTTGAAAATTTATTTTAAGTGCGGAAGCGGCCGAGGAAAATTTTAGTCTAAAACGAACCGTTATTGGAAAACCGGATATGCGTTAAGCTAATGGATTAGAGATAAAGTGAAATACAAATCACTACACTAGTTGCACACTCAATGATATATTTCACTTACTAGCAAGCCTAGTTCCAATGATCCAAAATACCAAATTAAACTGGATGTAAACTTAAGACAACTTTGGCTTATGCAAATTAACAAACACTTGGTGTGTATAAACACTCCAAGTGATATTTGAGTTGAGTAAGTAATTCAAATTTATCTAGTACAATATACTATTGTACTTTGGATTCAAACTACAGTCTTAATCTCTTACTCAACTTATATCAACGTTTGGTAAAATTGCTTAAACTAAAATCACTTAATTTTTAAGCTGAAAAACACTTATGCAGAAAATTAAAGAAGACAGAGATTTGATGAGGCAGTTCCCCCGCCGTCCTCGCTTCGGGGTACGTCTGCCCTCAATTCTAAACTTAGAATTGAGATGATTTAATTAGATATCACCTGTGAAATTTAACCGTTTATACAAGGATTGCAAAGCAAGTAAACAACAGAACTTCCAATGTGTTGAATGATGCTTCCTATCCTTGTTCCTTGATTCAAGATGAATCAAGACCTTCGATCGTTGTTGCTAGACCTCCGATTCCAGCCCCTTTGTTGAAGAATCTTCCGTTCTTCAAACCCTCGGCCCGGCTGATCTCAAACACAACGAATCGAACCCGAATCCTTCACTTCAATATCACTGAATCTGCTACTAGACTGATGAAGACTTCCTCTTCTCAATCACCTTCGCTCAGCTGAATATTGATGAAGCAATTCGTCCAAAAACCCCCAAACACAAATCGGGATTGGAGGACAAAACCCTAACGGTTTTATTCAAGAAAGAACCTGCCACAAGCTTCAACCCGAACCGGATTCTCCGATCACAGCTTCGAACCTTATCACTTTTAACCAAACACGAAGCACATCAAAAATGGTTGTGTGTAGTTGATGTGTTGTGAAACGTTGAAGATGAAGATGATGAGTCTTGGACACCTTTTTCACTCTTTCTTGTTTCCTTGAACACTTGAACTCAAATTGACAAATGTTAGTTGATAAAAGTGTTTTGACTTCTATATATAGTAACTGGCAAACCAACCAAAAATAACAGCTTTTCAAACAGTGAAAAGTACTCAGAAAACTGAGTTTACGCACGAGCGGTCGACCATAGGTCGGCGTGTGCTGACCCGTGGGAAATGCGCCGACCCCTATGGTCGACCCAAGGTTTCATGCGCTGACCCATGGATAGCATCATTATTCCATGCGCTGACCTCTGGTCGACTCAAGGGTTTTATGCGCTAACCCGTGAGTTATGCGCCGACCCTTATGGTCGACTCAAACACGCATGCGCTGACCAATCTCCAATTTGGCTGAGTTTTGCGCTGACCCGTGAGCTATGAGCTGACCCTTATGGTCGACTCAAAGTCTTCAAATCTACAGAAATCTGTGTTTTGTGATTTTCATGCATTTCGTCATGATCACACTTTGTCCACATATGTTCTTAAAAATTATAACAGATTTAGATAAGCGTAGGAAAGGATATGATGAGTAATGTGTTGCATTTGTTTATAGACGTGCATGATGGTCTTTTGTCATCATCGAAACTTGCGATCGTATGTTGTCTGACTCTTTGTCTTTACACCTTGATCACTTAAATTGGATTAGATCTTTTACTCGATTCCATACTTGATCCTTTAGATCAGTCATCCACTCTTTCACTTTTCAAAACCCTATAATCAATGCATTACAACATGGTATTTCACCCCATTCACATCCATTTCATTTCCTTGTTCATTTAAGACTAAAATATTTTTGCAAAAAAATTCAAAAACACTTTAAAAATACAATGTGAATTGTGTCCCACGAGCCTTAAAAGTGGAAAAGGAGTACGAGGGAGTATTCCTACCCTTATTCATAATATCTTTGGATACGGGGCGTATAACCTAGTTGTTCAAAGTATTCACCTCCATTCATATACTTTAGTGCAATTCAAATCAAAATAATCTTTTCAAATTTAAGATCAATCATAACCCATCAAACTCAATTTTCTCGCCTTAGGGCATTCCAAAACTTTTCATAAAGGACATGTTATTTTCGTTCTACCGCAATACAAACAACACTTAAACCCCTCACACGCGAGTAAACAAGCAACTTTTAACAGCTAGAATGCAAATGTTAACATTGTTCAGTAAAAACAACCAACAAGTCCATATTTTCTACCATGAACTAAGGAGCTCTGATTTTGTAATTCAACTATGAGAATACGTAGGCACAAGGGTTTGAATCCTTGGTGATCACATTAATTAATAAAATTATTATTTTCCTTAATTAAAACAATCGCAAGTAACCATTATATAATAACACCCATCCGTGCAAAGAATAATCAAAATGGTTCTCGTTGAGTACAACGGATGTGAGGGGTGCTAATACCTTCACCTTGCATAACCAACTTCCTTACCATGTTTCTCTTTCCCTTGAGTTTTATTGATATTTTCTCTTTCATTTGGAATAAATAACGTTTCTATATTTTTCGCGGCGCGACAACTGGCGGCTTTACTGGGGATTATATTCCTAAGAAAGTTAAACCTTATTTTGTTTGTTTTCTTTGTATGTTTGGGTGTTTATCTTTATTGTTTTACTTGCTTTATTTTATTTCATTGCATCTTTACTGCTTTATATGTTCATTATATTCTAGATATCTATTATATTCTAAATTAAGGGTTGGTTTCATGATATTACTTGAGAGAAAAGCTTTACACCCGAGCTTGAGTATACACACAAAATAGAATCAAGATAGTCGTGTTGACCTACGTCTCGCATGTTGGATTGGTATGAGACCCACACCCAGACTAGAGCCACGTGGAAGTGCCATTGTCCTGCATGCATTTGCTATGAAAAGGAATTTCCACTTGGATCCATGGCTCTGGGTGGCCTTTTAGGGACCACATTTTGAAGACTAGAACCTACCTATGAGAGGGATATGGTTTTTTTTTGCAGGAAACCTAAAACTCTACATTCCTTGAAAATCATGAATACATCGAACCTTTGAATTTGAAGAGTTCAACCTACTTTGAGAATCATATCAGGTTTATCTAGACTATACTGATCCTTTGAACATAATGTATTGTATACCATTGCATCCCTTGAACCTAAAAAATATTTCATAATATTACATGGCATTATTTTCTTCATGCATCCCTCTAGATGCAGGCATATCTTATCATCAAATAAAAAAACCTCATATCGCCTTTCATCTATAACCAGCTAGTTCATTACCCAACACATGTTAAGAACTGGAACCATGTCTTAAATGACTATGGATGAACTTCAGCGAAGCCAGGAATTATTGAGCGAGTAGGTCAAACAATTGAAAACACAGATGAACATAGTAGGGGTTTTTGTATGTGAATATCTATGTCCTAATGGCGATGTCCTGGATGATAACAAATGCCCGGGTTTTTGTAGGGGTCAGCCAGAGATGATAGGTATTCGGTAACACCGTTCAGATGCTTGAGACTCTCGTCGATCGACCTTTCCTGAAGTTCAAATGATGCCGAAAAGGCTGCATACCGGTCATTCATGCTTGTAGAGAAGGTGTCGAGACGCTCATTTTGGGCTTGAAGTTGCTCGTTAATATGAGCATAGCGCTCATCTTGAGTTTGCATGAAGGACTGTTGAGCGATCTGCATATTTCGCATCATATCCAACAGTTCTGAAGAGTCTGCTTGCTGTGGAGGGGACGGAGGAGATTCTTCATCATCTTGGTGATACGGCCGGTAGAATTGACGTTGAGTTGACCATCCCGTATGTTGCCAGTCACCCCAGCCACCCCAGCGTGGAACATCTTCTTCAGTTGAATGCGACTGCTGAGCCCAAGCGGAGTCGGAGTAGTCGTGAGTGTCAACGGGTGGAGGACTATCATCTCCACCATTGTGATCAAAAGCGTGCCTGGCTTCCTCTTCTTCATTTTCCTCTTCATCTTCTTGTTCTTCGGTTGCATCACTGTCATCATCTGCAGGAACATTTCCTCTTCGAACAAACTTATACATTCTCCGCTCATCGCACCAAAGATATCCCATCATAGACATAGTTTTTGTGCTGAACTCTTTGTCAGATGAGATGGAAGTGTACGGGAAAGACGGATGATTAACGTTGGTTGCAGTAAGGACCTCTTGAATGAAGGATCCGTAGGCAAGAGCCGTTCCTCGTCCGGAATCACGTAGACTGAACATTCTACTTGCAATGTAGTACGACCAGTTGATTTTCTTCTTATATTTCAGAATGTAAATGAGATGAACCTCGGCCTGTTCGACTCTGGAGAGACCGCCCTTCTTTGGTCGCAGGATGCGTGAGACAATCCACTGAAGAATCCGTTCTCCGGCTTTCAGCTTGCCGGCAGTGACAGTTCGTGGGAACGCGTCACTGTTCACAAAATGATCAGGATATGGTCGTTTCAGCATGTCATTCAATACACTCTTAAACTCGTAGCCATCTATTTGGTGAGAGTCAGTTACCTCAGGTAGAGGATTTTCAGCATCATCCACATACATATCAAAATATTGGTTCCAGATATTTGATTTAAGCGATACCTTTGTCGGGCCAATTCTGGAGTGAAACTTGTGCCCGCGAAAGTTGTCATGAAGGCCGGCGTAGAACACTCGGACTAAGTCTTCAATGTATTTAGTGTTGCATTCCAAGAAGTTGATAAAGCCTTGATGCTGCAGCAGAGCCATGATTTCAGCGAGGTGCATGCGTTCGGCGGTAAGTTTGTAGAATGCATGTTGTTGCACAACTCCTCTTTTGCCGATATCTTTGTTGAAGGCTTCGACGCGAGCGGGTGGAACGAGCGATACAGCAGATATGGGGAGAGATGCGGTGGATGATTCTCGGGATCTCTTACCGGAGGGTCTGCGTGATGTGGTAGCCATATGAGCAGGTTTGAAACTAAGTGTTTGGGTATAGAGTGAAGGTTTGTGAAGGGTTTTTGAGAGTGATTCTGCTAGAGAGAAGTTTCTCCCTATTTATAGAGGAAGGTTAGGGTTTTGGGAAGATGGAAGATCAAGGAACAATAGCCACTAGGTAGATGCAAGTTACAAGGTAGTGGGTAGTTTGAAAGGTGATGGAATGTAAATGCACACTTAATGATGATTTTTTTGAATGGGGATGCATGAAACGATTTAAATTTTTCTGCAGAAAAACAAAATTTTCGAGCGATGCGTCGACCATACCTCTGTATGCATCGGCGCATACGGTTTGATTTTTGAGAAAATGCAGAAATTATTAAGCGTGCGTCGACCATAGCCCTGCTGCGGTCGACTCATACAGTCCAAATTTCAATTTTTCACTATTTAGCACATGCGTTGACAGGTTTGATGCATAAATAACAATTCATACAGCAATAAACATCCAAAGAGAGATATCATGTATATATAAACAACATCATTATGAGGTATAACTATTTTAATCATGAGACTTTGCAGAGAGAGAAAGAGAGGAACAGTATCACCTCGATGCCGGAGTGACTTGGTGAATGGTAAACTTGTGCTCTATACCGTTTTACATCTACTTCCTTACCGTCTTCATCTTTGTTCAAGTTTGTACAAGTAGGCATGGGGGTGTCTATGGCCTTAGCTTTTGCCATATCAAATCTCTTGATAAGGTCCAAACAGTACTTTGTCTGGCTCACGAAAGTTCCTTCTTTGAGCTGTTTAATTTGCAGACCGAGAAAGTATGTGAGCTCCCCCATCATACTCATCTCGAATTCGCCCTGCATAAGGTCAGAAAACTCTCTCACAAGATTCATGTTAGTAGATCCAAATATGATATCATCTACATAAATTTGCACTAATATCAAGTGCTTTCCTTGACGTTTAATGAAGAGGGTCGTGTCAACCTTTCCTCTTGAGTATTCTTGATCGAGTAAGAATTTGCTTAGTCTCTCATACCAAGCTCTAGGAGCTTGTTTGAGGCCATACAAAGCCCTTTTTAGTTTATAAACATGATCAGGATACTCATGGGATTCGAAACCCGGAGGTTGTGCGACATAAACCTCTTCATTTATATGACCGTTAAGGAACGCACTCTTGACATCCATTTGGAATAGCTTAAAGTCTTTCGCATAGGCAAAAGCAAGGAGAAGGCGTATAGCCTCGAGTCGGGCAACCGGCGCATAAGTTTCCTCATAGTCGATGCCTTCCTCTTGGTTATACCCTTGCGCGACTAAACGCGCCTTATTACGGGTTATTACCCCGTTTTCGTCCAGCTTGTTCCTAAACACCCATCGGGTGCCGATTACTCGATGATCTCGCGGAGGAGGGACAAGGTCCCAAACCTCATTTCTGGTGAACTGATTAAGTTCCTCCTGCATTGATAAAAACCAGTGTTCATCGAGTAGGGCTTCTTTAGGGTTTTTAGGTTCCATCTGCGAAACGAAAGCGAAGTGATAACAGAAATTACTTAGCTTAGATCTAGTTGTTACACCCTTTGAGATATCTCCGAGAATGTTGTCGATTGGATGGTCTTTGGAAGACTTCCAAGCTTGAGGGAGATCATCGTTTGAAGGCGGATGAACTACCTCGGTTTCCTCATGGTGTACATCTTTGTCCTCCTCAATTTTGACTATGTCGGGTTGATCAATCCCCGGCTCGCCACCTTTGAGTATGTCTTCGGTAGATGTACCTGCACCATGAAAAACACTACCCTTTCCGACGTTTCTCGGATTGGATTCATCAAAAATGACATGTACAGACTCTTCTACAGCAAGTAATCGTTTGTTGTATATTCTATATGCTTTGCTAGATTGAGAGTATCCGAGGAAGATACCTTCGTCGGCCTTGGAATCGAATTTCCCTAAGTTTTCCTTTCCATTGTTCAATACAAAACATTTGCAGCCAAAGACAAGTAAGTGAGAAACATTTGGCTTTCGCCCTTTTAAAAGTTCATACGGTGTTTTGTTTAGAATGGGGCGAATGGGCACCCTATTCAGAACATAACAAGCCGTACTAATGGCGTCGGCCCAAAAATATTTCGGTAAGCCACTTTCATTGATCATTGTTCTTCCCAATTCTTCCAAAATTCGATTTTTACGCTCCACAACCCCATTTTGTTGAGGAGTACGTGGAGCGGAGAAGTTATGATCAATACCATGGTTACCACAATATTCTTCAAATAAGTGATTTTCAAACTCACCCCCATGATCGCTTCTAATTGCAACAATGTTTGTATTTAGTTTATTTTGGGAAAGCTTAGCAAATCGTTCAAAGGCGGCGAACGTGTCGCTCTTACTTACTAAGAAAATAGTCCAACAAAATCGAGAAAAGTCGTCCACTATTACGAAACCGTAATAGTTTCCTCCTAGACTTTTAATCCTAGATGGCCCAAATAAATCCATATGGAGAAGCACGAGAGGTCTCGTTGTTGAAACGATATTTTTGGATTTAAATGAGATCCTCGTTTGCTTCCCCTTTTGACAAGCATCACAAAGGTGATCCTTGGTGAACTTAATTTTGGGGAGACCTAGGACTAGATCTTTTGAGACTACTTTGTTAAGTAAGTCAAAGTTAACATGTGCTAAACGCCTATGCCATAACCATGAATCTTCACTCATCATTACAAGGCATTTGTCACTTGTTAACGATACTTCATTTAAGTCAAGTATATAGACATTGTTCACACGTAGGCCATTAAACATACTCTTCTTATCATCATTATGTACAATTTTGCAACAATCTTTTGAAAACGATACATTGTATCCTTTGTCACATAATTGACTGATGCTAAGTAGATTGTGTTTAAGACCTTCGACAAGCAAAACATCAGAAATAGTAGTAGAGGAGGGATTACCTACACTACCTTTACCAAGAATTGCTCCACGGTTGTTGTCGCCATAAGTTATATATCCCTTCTTCTTAGCCACGAAGTCAATGAAGAGAGATATGTCTCCTGACATGTGCCTTGAGCATCCACTGTCGAGAACCCATCTTCTCTCGGTAGTCTCGAGGCATTGTACCTATGGCAATATAATTAACAAGAGAAGGTACCCAATGGCTTATTGGGTCCTGAATGGTGAGGAACGAAATGGTTGCATTTGGGCATCCATTGATAAATGCCTTTAGGAACTAAAAATCTCCTAAATCTACATTTAGCAATGGAGTGGCCTTTCTTGCAACAATAGAGACAAGAGAAATTTACATTTGGATTGCTTTTGCTATCTTCATCCTTTATAACATATTTATATTTTTGATATGGATTAACCATACTTTTTCGAAAGTTTGATTTGTCGATAGCAAAAGTAATCTTGGGCTCAAGAGCCTTGTCAAGTTTGGCCTTTAGGTTTCTTACTTCACCTTGCCAAATGTAACAAGTATCACACCCAAAGTTCATCATTCTACTTCTAAGGTCCTCATAACTTGTTTTTGTGCTTTCCACTATAGAAGCTTTAAGTGCCTCAAGTTTCCTTTCGGATTGTTGAATTTTATGTTCCAAATGTGAAAAAAATTTCTTATTTGAGGCAAGCCTTTTAAAGGCCTCTTTCGCTTCACAGTGTAAAGTATCAAAAGCATTTTGCAATTCATGATGAGACATACTGGAGGATTTTTCATATTTAGCATGTCGTACCTGTTTCTTTTTGTTCTTTTGATGAGCAGAGAGACATAGGTTTGCATTTTCATCTTCATCACTAGAGCTTTCATCATCGGAGGAGTCGCTATCGCTTTCCCAAGCTATGTATGCCCTCCTTGGCTTTGATGGTTTCTTGTGTGATTTGTATGATTCTTTTTCTTTTGTCTTCTTGTTCATCGGACAGTCCGGTTTGTAGTGACCCAGCTTTCCACACTTATAGCACGACCCTCTAGTTATTTTTCCTTTTGAGTCATAATTTTTAGAGTACCTAGATTGCTTCCGGAAGTTTACCAAGTTCTTCTCGGAATGTTGGATGCCGTTCTTTCTCACGTAACGGTTGTAGCGTTTAACAAACAGCCCCATATCTTCACTCTTGTCCTCTTCTTCTTCGTCGCTCGATGAATAATCACTTTGCTCTTTTGCTTGAGACTTTGAGGAGGAAGTCTTTAGAGCTATTGATTTCTTTTCACTCACCTTTGCTTTGTCCTTGTTATCTTTCTTTTCGTGTTGTTCCAGGCTCAAGAGAACTTGTTCGTGCTCTTGCAGTTTACCAAACAATGTTGTCAAGTCCAATGTGGTAAGATCATTTGCCTCTTTGATGGTGGTCACTTTCGGCTGCCATTCCCTGTTAAGACATCTTAAGATCTTATTAGTAGCAATATCATTGGAAACAGGCCTACCAAGTGAATGTAATCGATTGATGAGATGAGTGAATCTCTTTTGCATGTCAGCAATGGTTTCCCCTTGCTCCATGAAAAAGAGATCAAACTCTTGTGTTAGTGTATTGATTCTAGCCAATTTAACATCATTCGTCCCCTCATGGGCAATTTGTAGTGAATCCCACATAGCCTTAGCAGTAGGACAATGGGATACACGATAGTATTCATCTACATCTAATGAGGAGATTAGGATATTTTTGGCTTTCCAATCATAATTGTATTTCTTTTCATCATCATCGGTCCATTGTGCTTCGGGCTTAGGCACCACTTCGTTGTTCTCATTGGTCATGGTTATTTGAATTGGACCATTGAGAATAACATTCCATATTTTTCTATCTATGGAATTTATGTGCACCCGCATACAGTCTTTCCAATAACTATAATTTTCACCATTGAAAACGGGAGCTCTATTATAAGCCCCTTTAGGTTCGTTAGCCATTTTCTATCAAAGTTGTATTTTGAAGCACGGAGTGAACCGGAGCTCTTGATACCACTTGTTAGACTATGGCACGGATCTAGAAGGGGGGGTTGAATAGATCCCAATTAAAAACTTGAATCGGCGCTGCCAATTTAAAAGAACATTGGTTTTGAAAATTTGTTTTAAGTGCGGAAGCGGCCGAGGAAAATTTTAGTCTAAAACGAACCGTTATTGGAAAACCGGATATGCGTTAAGCTAATGGATTAGAGATAAAGTGAAATACAAATCACTACACTAGTTGCACACTCAATGATATATTTCACTTACTAGCAAGCCTAGTTCCAATGATCCAAAATACCAAATTAAACTGGATGTAAACTTAAGACAACTTTGGCTTATGCAAATTAACAAACACTTGGTGTGCATAAACACTTCAAGTGATATTTGAGTTGAGTAAGTAATTCAAATTTATCTAGTACAATATACTATTGTACTTTGGATTCAAACTACAGTCTTAATCTCTTACTCAACTTATATCAACGTTTGGTAAAATTGCTTAAACTAAAATCACTTAATTTTTAAGCTGAAAAACACTTATGCAGAAAATTAAAGAAGACAGAGATTTGATGAGGCAGTTCCCCCGTCGTCCTCGCTTCGGGGTACGTCTGCCCTCAATTCTAAACTTAGAATTGAGATGATTTAATTAGATATCACCTGTGAAATTTAACCATTTATACAAGGATTGCAAAGCAAGTAAACAACAGAACTTCCAATGTGTTGGATGATGCTTCCTATCCTTGTTCCTTGATTCAAGATGAATCAAGACCTTCGATCGTTGTTGCTAGACCTCCGATTCCAACCCCTTTGTTGAAGAATCTTCCGTTCTTCAAACCCTCGGCCCGGCTGATCTCAAACACAACGAATCGAACACGAATCCTTCACTTCAATATCACCGAATCCGCTACTAGACTGATGAAGACTTCCTCTTCTCAATCACCTTCGCTCAGCTGAATATTGATGAAGCAATTCGTCCCAAAACCCCCAAACACAAACCGGTATTGGAGGACAAAACCCTAACGGTTTTATTCAAGAAAGAACCTGCCACAAGCTTCAACCCGAACCGGATTCTCCGATCACAGCTTCGAACCTTATCACCTTTAACCAAACACGAAGCACATCAAAACTGGTTGTGTGTAGTTGATGTGTTGTGAAACGTTGAAGATGAAGATGATGAGTCTTGGACACCTTTTTCCCTCTTTCTTGTTTCCTTGAACACTTGAACTCAAATTGATAAATGTTAGTTGATAAAAGTGTTTTGACTTCTATATATAGTAACTGGCAAACCAACCAAAAATAACAGCTTTTCAAACAGTGAAAAGTACTCAGAAAACTGAGTTTACGCATGAGCGGTCGACCATAGGTCGGCGTGTGCTGACCCGTGGGAAATGCGCCGACCCCTATGGTCGACCCAAGGTTTCATGCGCTGACCCATGGATAGCATCATTATGCCATGCGCTGACCTCTGGTCGACTCAAGGGTTTTATGCGCTAACCCGTGAGTTATGCGCCGACCCTTATGGTCGACTCAAACACGCATGCGCTGACCAATCTCCAATTTGGCCGAGTTTTGCGCTGACCCGTGAGCTATGAGCTGACCCTTATGGTCGACTCAAAGTCTTCAAATCTGCATAAATCGGTGTTTTGTGATTTTCATGCATTTCGTCATGATCACACTTTGTCCACATATGTTCTTAAAAATTATAACAGATTTAGATAAGCGTAGGAAAGGATATGATGAGTAATGTGTTGCATTTGTTTATAGACGTGCATGATGGTCTTTTGTCATCATCGAAACTTGCGATCGTATGTTGTCTGACTCTTTGTCTTTACACCTTGATCACTTAAATTGGATTAGATCTTTTACTCGATTCCATACTTGATCCTTTAGATCAGTCATCCACTCTTTCACTTTTCAAAACCCTATAATCAATGCATTACAACATGGTATTTCACCCCATTCACATCCATTTCATTTCCTTGTTCATTTAAGACTAAAATATTTTTGCAAAAAAATTCAAAAACACTTTAAAAATACAATGTGAATTGTGTCCCACGAGCCTTAAAAGTGGAAAAGGAGTACGAGGGAGTATTCCTACCCTTATTCATAATATCTTTGGATACGGGGTGTATAACCTAGTTGTTCAAAGTATTCACCTCCATTCATATACTTTAGTGCAATTCAAATCAAAATAATCTTTTCAAATTTAAGATCAATCATAACCCATCAAACTCAATTTTCTCGCCTTAGGGCATTCCAAAACTTTTCATAAAAGACATGTTATTTTCGTTCTACCGCAATACAAACAACACTTAAACCCCTCACACGCGAGTAAACAAGCAACTTTTAACAGCTAGAATGCAAATGTTAACATTGTTCAGTAAAAACAACCAACAAGTCCATATTTTCTACCATGAACTAAGGAGCTCTGATTTTGTAATTCAACTATGAGAATACGTAGGCACAAGGGTTTGAATCCTTGGTGATCACATTAATTAATAAAATTATTATTTTCCTTAATTAAAACAATCGCAAGTAACCATTATATAATAACACCCATCCGTGCAAAGAATAATCAAAATGGTTCTCGTTGAGTACAACGGATGTGAGGGGTGCTAATAACTTCACCTTGCATAACCAACTTCCTTACCATGTTTCTCTTTCCCTTGAGTTTTATTGATATTTTCTCTTTCATTTGGAATAAATAACGTTTCTATATTTTTCGCGGCGCGACAACTGGCGGCTTTACTGGGGACTATATTCCTAAGCAAGTTAAACCTTATTTTGTTTGTTTTCTTTGTATGTTTGGGTGTTTATCTTTATTGTTTTACTTGCTTTATTTTATTTCATTGCATCTTTACTGCTTTATATGTTCATTATATTCTAGATATCTATTATATTCTGAATTAAGGGTTGGTTTCATGATATTACTTGAGAGAAAAGCTTTACACCCGAGCTTGAGTATACACACAAAATAGAATCAAGATAGTCGTGTTGACCTACGTCTCGCGTGTTGGATTGGTATGAGACCCACACCCAGACTAGAGCCACGTGGAAGTGCCATTGTCCTGCATGCATTTGCTATGAAAAGGAATTTCCACTTGGATCCATGGCTCTGGGTGGCCTTTTAGGGACCACATTTTGAAGACTAGAACCTACCTATGAGAGGGATATGGTTTTTTTTTGCAGGAAACCTAAAACTCTACATTCCTTGAAAATCATGAATACATCGAACCTTTGAATTTGAAGAGTTCAACCTACTTTGAGAATCATATCAGGTTTATCTAGACTATACTGATCCTTTGAACATAATGTATTGTATACCATTGCATCCCTTGAACCTAAAAAATATTTCATAATATTACATGGCATTATTTTCTTCATGCATCCCTCTAGATGCATGCATATCTTCTCATCAAACAAAAAAACCTCATATCGCCTTTCATCTATAACCAGCTAGTTCATTACCCAACACATGTTAAGAACTGGAACCATGTCTTAAATGACTATGGATGAACTTCAGCGAAGCCAGGAATTATTGAGCGAGTAGGTCAACCAATTGAAAACACAGATGAACATAGTTATGGAAATATTACAAGTAATGTAGAATGGAAGGCAATCCCTCACCAATTTCCACAGTAGAGATGATAACTGATTTGCATCTTCCTGGTTTCACCTCATGTCATAGGATGCCTAACCGATATCATCCATAACCTGAACTGCCTAAGCCTCCCTGCCAACAACCATTGCCTATTCCCCTACCAAGTCAGAGGAATCAAAAGCAAAATCAGAATTGGTATCCAAATCAACAGTAAAATTCCTATGCTCAACAAGTCCAACAGAGACCAAGGTGGCCAGAGACAAAGTTCAACCCAATTCCTATGCCTTATAGTAAATTACTCCCTTATTTTCTCAATAGATTATTGGTTCAATTAGGGGAACTTGGGCCTCCTCCAATACCTCTTCCTCAAGGATATGGCGTATAGATGTGAGTTCCACTCAGGGGAACCTGGGCACACAATCAAGAATTGCAAAGCCCTGAAGCCCAAAGTACGACACCTAATTGATTCAAAGGCTATCACATTCATACCAAACGGCTTGGACATACTGAACAGTCCCATGCCCTCGCATGTAGGTACAACTGCAATGCCATAACTAGTGCAAGTGGAAGCAAGGATATATCCAAAGAGGTTGCATCTGTTGGAAGAGTATGAAGGGGAACCTTCTTGGGGGACTATCACATCAACTTCTACAAGCATGACGACCCCAACCTGTGGGGAGATAAAAAGGTTGATCAAACCCACAATATTTAGAATTTTCAATCATTTTCATTTGTAATCTTTCTTGTTCGTTAAGTATTATTCACTTGTAAAACTTGTTTGTTTTTGAATAAAAATAATAATGAAATGAATATGAATGTTTAGAATCAATCCATTTGTGTTCACTCATATTTTACTCATCGGTATGAAACTCTTTTTTAAGAAAAAAACAAAAGGAGAATGATGAAATCGAAATACACGAAATTACCAATAACATGCTTTTTAATAAGACCATGTTGACGATGTAAGGTATTGTTTCAAATACCCAAACACCAGGGGTATAAGGAAGATAATCCCTAGTCAACCCCTTTGAGCCTAGAAGTAGGAGTTTCTTTTTGTATGAAAAATCCCTCAATCTTAACCAGGGACATGGTAGTCTTCAGTTAATTTGACCATGTGTTCAAATTTCAAAGGAAAAAAGAGGAATATCCAATCTAAAGATCAACCACATCTTATCCCACACACGAGGTCAAAAATCACAAATCCACAATGGTTGTACCGCACCAACAAAAGGAACGAGGCAATCACAATCCTTTTAACGTATCAAACAAATAAATGTCACACGATTTGTTCCAACAAAAAATGAGAAATTAAAAAAAAAGAGAGAGAAACTCAGCTAAGTCGATAACTTGAAAACAAGTGACTTAGGCAAAAATTAGGACATCCCAATGGACTGCAAACTCGAAAAATTGGTCCAGGAAAAAATTAGGGAAAATAAAAATAAAAAGAAAGAATCAAAAGAAAAATCCTCATCAAGAACAAATTTGTGTGACTATAAACAATAAAAAAAACAAAAGGTGGGTGGTTACCACTCCAAAAATCTCACTGGTTCCTTAACCATCAAAACCCTTTTATTCTGAAACCGCAAACTATGCCATATTACAAACCTCAAAATGTGTAACGGAAGCACGACTTATTTCAAAAGCATACTACGACAAGATCACATTAAAACTAACTCCTAAAGATTTGCTTATCATTTGCGTTGGTATCGTATCATCTTTCATCTAAAAAACCAAGGTTGCATTCTAACCAGTGATTCGTTCACTGAATATTGCAACAGTATTTCAATAAAAAGACTTGGACTTCAAAACTAACATAAGTATAACATTAGAATTATCATTTTCAAAATGAACAATTTTATTCGCGAATAAGCACTTGACATCAAGAAAGTTTCCACAATATGCATCAATTGAGAAGTTTGATCACACTGAGGGGAAAAATGTCTGAGGACTCTGTTGAGAAGGGGAAATTCACTTTAAATGATCACACCAAGGGGAAAACGCATGAAAAATCCATAGAGAAAAAGTAATAAGTTGTTTCAAGATTCAGCCAATTTAGGGCAATCACATCGAGATCTAACAAGTCTCTCTAAGAATCGGTTAATCAGGGGTACTGCTCCAAGGTTCAAAGTACTGGGGCATACCATCTCAAGTCATTATGGTACAAATGTCCCTGATTTCCTTTCGAGGCAAAATCCTTCAAAGATCCTACAGACTAGGGCAAGACTGGCTATAGAGGGGAAGTTCTTCCCCATACTTTCAAAGTTGTTCAAGCAAGTTCTATCGTGCATAAGCAACCACTAAGTTCAAGACGAGTGTCGAGAAATCATGCTAAGAATATCCCATGACCTTTCAACAAGAAGTCTTGTAGCCAAGAAAGACACTTCCCAATTTCAACCATACATGACCCACCTCAGGGGAACTTGTTGAACCTTCAAAACCATTACATAAATCATCGTAATGCATTAATCATGTCACTTCTCTCATCCATATCATTCATCTGGCATTGCATGTAGCCCTCTAAAACAAATAATAAAATCTAAAGCCCAATCATACTTGGCACCTCCATAAATCCCAACCTCGTTTGGCCTCTCTAAAAAGCCCAACTTGCTTGGCATCTCTCAAAGTCGAACCTCGACTGATACCGTGTAGTCCAATCATCAATGACATACTCACCACAAATCCTGATCCTACATCGGCATCTTGCATATAATAATCCATCATTACATAGCATTACATCACTAAAAATGCATAGCATATCCATCAATACAGAGCATTACCCCATACAAAATCAAATATGTATACTTAGCATAAGCCAAATTGAAGCCTTTCTCGAAAACACAGACAAATCCCCAACTGAGGCAATGGTATTTCTCGTAAGATAACATCATTTCCATAATGTCCTAATCGGTATTCCCAACAAGTCTTCCCCTAAAGCATTTCTTCTTTATTTGCCTTTTGTAAGTATTATTAGCCTTTTGACAGTATTATTGGTCTAAGAAAAATTATAAGTATTATTGGCCTAAGAAAATTTTATTTGCAATATATTTCCTTTTGCAAGTTCCACTTGCCTTTCGCATAGGAAATTTCTCTTGTTGCTTACCTTTTCCCGATTTCCTTTTACAAGTCCTCCCCCGCCTTTCTCGCAGAGAAATCCTGTCGCTTTCACTTACCTTTTTTAAGTTCTTTTGCTGCCTTTTGCATGAAATCTTGTTTCCTAACTTACCTTTTGTAAGTCCTCGATGCCTTTTGCACGAAAAAGTTATCTTTGTCAAAACTTCGCATCTTGAGTATAAAAAAGGGACTGGGCATATGACTTACTCCCTTCTCGATCATTTGGACAACTGCCATATGCTTGGCAGTCCAAGTGATTGCCACATTTCGAGAACTTCATCTCAGTCGTTGTGCCTGAGATGTATCATTTCGTTCTCTTTTCATTTATAAGTTCCCTCTTCCATTTACATGAGGATTGTCATCTACTTTACCCTTGCCTTTTGCAAGTCCCCCTGCCTTTTGCATGTGAAGTCACTCTTCCGGCTTACCTTTTGTAAGTGCCCATTGCCTTTTGCATGGGAATAGATTTTGCTTTACACTTGTGTTTTGCAAGTTCCTTTGGCCTTTTTCACAAGGAATTCTATTTCAAACTTACTTACCTTTTGTAAATCCCCATTTCCTTTTGCATGGGAAATTTCTGTTACCGCTTACCTTTTGTGAGTATCATTTTCCTTTTTACACGATAAAAGCCCATCATTGCCTTTTGCATGGGGGGTCACATTTACCATTCACTTGCTTTTCACAAATCTTTCTAGTATTTTGCTAAAGAAATCTCCTTGTCATTTGCAAGATAAAACCAATTTGGTTCACCCTTCTTCTTAGCCTTTTGCTAAGGAATTATCCTTGCCTTTTGTAGAAGAAAACACATTCACTTTCATCATATTCATCATCTTTCCTTCTTAGCCCTTTGCTAAGAATATCTTATCACCTTTTGTATGAGAAATCATATCCACCATCTCTCCTTCTTAGCCTTTTGATAAGAAGTTCTCATTATCTTTTGTATGAGAAATCATATCCACTATCCCGTCTTCTTAGTCTTTTGCTACAAAATTCTCATTACCTGTTGTATGAGAAATCATATTCATCATCCCGCCTTCTCAACCTCGTGATAAGAAGTTCTCATCGTCTCTTGTATAAGAAACCATATCCATCGTCTCGCCTTATTAGCATTTTGCTAAGAAGTTTTCATCGTCTGTTGTATGAGAAACCATATCCTTCGTCTCGTCTTCTCAACCTTTTGCTAAGAAGTCCTCGTTACCTGTTGCATGAGAAATCATATACATCGCCTTTTGCCAATAAATTATTCATACTTTTAAACTTTATGTTCAAGAAATATACATAATTTATGTTTGTTTCTGTGTTGTGGATGCTTTATCTTACCATACATTATATTTTTGAATGTTTTTATTAACCTTTGATGTCCTTTTCTAGTGATTTACTAGGGTCTTGCCTATCAAGAATCTGGTCAAATATGGTACGCAAAAGACATATCAATTTCAGAAAGATCTTGCGCATGGATGTCTAATGGCACATGAGTATAAATACAAAGTTATTAGTAAGAAGAGCTTTTCTGAAGCCGCTTTACCAACAATATGTTGCTTGGGGTGTTGCAAGCAAATTCAAATGCAACTCAATGAGTTTATAACTATTTTGGAGATCCATCCAAAATTTGTTATTAGTGTTGCTAATATTAGGAGGGAATTATTTAATACCTACTAATAGAAATTGTTCTGTATGACATATTAATAATTGAAATTATTCTGTATATGCATTTGTTTTGTACATTATCAAATAACATGTCACTATTCAAACCATAATCTTGCTTCCTTATCCTGCTTGGTCTTCATACTATGAACATTCCCACCACTATTTGCTGCAACAAATTCACCATCAATTTAGAGCCTAAGTGACATATGTTGAACATCTCTAAGTGAATCATTAAAAGACTCTTCAACATCTCTATCATCTTCTGGAGTAGTATTTGTCATATTACTTCTTCGTCCCTTTGCTAGTATGCATAAAAAATGAAACAATAAAATTGTTTTGTTTTAATCCTTTTGATTGCAGAAATATAAAATCTTTACTATAGCATGATTTTGTTGAAAGGAATGAAGATAACCAATATAATCAACAAAGTTTGAGTTTTTCATACTGTTGTGTTTAGAATGTCATTAGAGTTTGAAATCTTTAATGTGTTTAGAATATCATATTGTTGTTTTTAAGAATAACTATAATTTTACTCAAACACATAGATTAAATTCTTGTCATTTTTCAACTTTATTACACATAGCCAAATCACAAGCATTTTGTTGTGTGGTGGATCTTTTCAGGCAAGACTTGACGCAAGAAATATTATAGTCTTTTCAATTATTTTTTTCTTCCTTATGGGGTAGGTTTGGACAACTCGACTGTCATTGTTTAAACTGTTAGCAGAGGTGTCTACCCCGTTCCAAGTCCAACACAATATTCTTTTATATCAAACACTAACCCACTAAAGGTTCTCAATGGGTATATGTAAAATAATATTAATTTTAGTTAGTTAACATTTATGATATGTTACATAAAGTTACTTAGATTAAAAAGATTAATTTTAGTTACTTGGATTAAAAGATTTATGATATGTTACGTAGAGGTACTAATGAGTTGTCAAAGAATACCATTTTATTTTTAAGGTTTAAATATTTAGATATCCATGCAATAATAGTGAAAATCAATTTATCTCCTGTAAAAAAAATTGGATTCCATGTAATATATATATATTTTTGTTTTATTCCCAGATTCAGTATTCAAATTATACGTTAAGGGGGAGGAAAATAAATATATATATATATATATATATATATATATATATATATATATATATATATATATATATATATATATATATATATATATATATTACAGGGGATCAAAAACTTTTTCAGGGAATAAAAAAAAAATATTATAGGAGATAAATCAAAATTCGCCTACATTAGAGGAGGATGTCGTATATTTAACCATATTTTAGATAAAGAAAAATGGATTTCATAGTTAAGTGTTACAATGAAACTTTTTCAAAAACTTTTAGTTGAGAATTTATTTTACATCAAAGAGAAAAATTAAAATTAGTAAAAATTTGAAAGTTGATCCTTTATGTTTTTTTAAATTAATTTATAATCTATTTGTATTAATATTAAGGTATGAGAGGCAACAAGTTAAATTTGAAATTTTCATTATTATGTATTCTAAGTTTTTTTAGGATTATATGATAGAAAAACGGATGCAGTCTCGATTTTTGTGTTTCTCTTTATTGTGATTTTATAAAGTGATACGGGACACAATCAATTAATTTTAAATAAAAAATATGAATAAATATTGCTTTTTATTTGCATTTGATTACAATTATACCGTATTAAATAATTTAAACCCGGGATTCCGCTGGGTATTTAACTAGTTGTTTAGGTGGGATTGATGTTTGTTTTAGTTGGTCCTCGATAAGGGAAGTCTTGAGCAATGGTAAGACGGTCTTTAGTCCAAAGCCTCCAAATTAAAGGGTTTTATTTTGTTTAAAAAAATGAAATATATATTTAATAATCTATTAAATAAATTATAGAATAAAAGATAAACATGATTTTGTCATTGATTAAGCTGAAGGAGATTGATTTTTAAACATGGTGGTAAAGATTGTGGGTCCAATCCTCTTTGTTATACCTTTTTAGGGATTTGATAAAGAAATGAGTGTAGTAACATATTTTTATTTGACGAATATAAAAAAAAATTATAAAATTACATTTTTTATTAGGGATTCATTTTATATTTTTCGCCAATCATTATTCGATAGATTGTCAATGGTAAAAATTTCAAAAATTTCCCTAGAGTTTTTTTAATTCTTCCAACGCTTCTTACCCACCATTTTTTACTTTGGAAACTCCAAGGGTGAAGGATTGGTCAAAATTACATTTCCTTTACTTCAATTAACTCTTTTAACTTTTTCTTAGAAACTCTATAGCCTAAAACAATTTGTGCCAACTCATTAGTTTATTGTTTTTCTAGTCGAATAACATGTTTAATGTTGAATGTATCAAATTTTCTTAATAAAGAATTGGCTTTGATAAACTATATCAATAGATTCTCTTTGATGCATTTATACTCTTTTGTCAATTGTTTCACAACCAACTCTAAATCTCCTCTAATATCGACTTCTTTTGTTCCCAAATCTAAAAGAATCTTAAGTCCTGCAATTAATGTTTCATACTCAACATAATTATTGGAGTAACAACGTTTGATTTTAAATTTGAACTTTGATGGAATTTCTTTAGGAGAAATAATCAAAATTCTGACACGAGTTCCATTTTTATGTCTGGAACCATTAAAGTATAGTTTCTAAGGTTTTATACCAACATAATTTTGTGTTACTTCAACTATTGCATGATCGATAATAAAACCAACAACAACTTGCCTTTTCATAGCCCTTAAAGGAGCATATGTTAACTATTATTCAGTTAAGTCCATAGCCCATTTCCCAATTCGAATGTGTAAAATAGGTTTTGACAACATATGCTTAATAGCATCATAATGGGAATAGACAAAAACACCAGTAGCTTTTATGTAACATTTCAATTTAGCACAAGATAAATATAAACGAATGTATAACTTTTCTATTGGGCTATACCTATTTTCTCCATTATTCAATACTTGACTAAGGTAATAACTGGCTCTTTCGACACCATCATCATCCTCTTGGGCTAATATACTTTCTATTGTCAATTCAGATGCAGAAATATACAACTTCATAGACCTATTTCTCATGGGAGGTAACAAAATAGGAGGATTCATCAAATAAGTCTTAATTTCATCAAAGTTTTTTCGATGTTCTAGTTCCCATATGAAGTCTTATTCTTTCTTTAAATACAACAAAGGCGAAAATACTTTTAATTTACCACTCAGATTCAAAATGAACCTCCTTAAGAAATCAATCTTTCCCAACAGAGATTGAAGATACTTCTTAATTGATGGAGATTTTTTATTGAGTATAGCTTTTGTCTTGTTTTGGTTTATTTCTATGCCTTTTTTCCTGAACCACAAAGCCAAAAAAATCACCTGCACAAACACCAAAAGCACATTTTAATGAATTCATTTTCAATCCATATTTCCTCATTCTTTTGAATGACTATCGAAGGAGGCCTAATGGCCATTTTTCGACGAAGATTTGAAAATTATATCATCAATATAAACCTGCATAAAGGTCCCTCTAAAATCATGAAACATAGAACTCATTACATTTGGTATGTTGCACCTGCATTCTTCAGGCCAAAAGGAATCAATACCCATTTATAGGTTCCCAAGGCCCCAGGACATCGAAACTTCATTTTCAGCACATCTTCATCTGCATTGAATATTTGGTTATACCCAGAGTAGGCATATAAAATGCTTAAATACTCAAAGCTTGTTATTGAATCGGCTAGCACTTCCGCAATAGGCATTGAGTGTTTATCTTTTAGAGTAGCAACATTTAAGTCTCTAAAATCAATACAGACTCGAAGATTCCTATTCTTTTTAATAACAACGACTATATTTGCTGCCCATTTGACATAACTTGCAGTTTGAATCAATTTGTTCCTTATAAACCTTTCAATTTCCTCTTTGATCTTTGACATCACTTTTATGGAAAATCTCCTTGGCATTTGCTTCACTGGCTTTTTGTCAAGTCGAGTCAACAACTTTAATCCCACCAAATCTCAATTGAGCCCTAGCATTTCATCATAATCCAAAGCAAAGAAATACTTAAATTCTTTAAGCAACTTGATCATCTAATTCTTTAGGCTTTGATCAATCTTTGCGCTTATGTAAGTTGGTTTTTTTTATTGTTTCATCTCTCAAGTCAACATTTTCTAGTGGATCTTGAGCTTATATCCTTTTATCTGAAGCTAATGAATGTTTTTCGAATCCCAAAGGCTTACCATCATTAATACAAACAAGCCTCTAACTATCTGAAATTGGATTTTCACCAATCTCTTTTGTTTTATTAGTTTCAATTGTATTGGCTTCGACAACTATTTATTTGTTGGAAATTGGCATCTAAGGCGGCCTTTATGCGATTTTCAGCCATATAGTACTTGACTATTTATTTGTTTCATCAGTGTTGTTTGTCAACAACCCAGTAGATGCGGTGGCCCCATCGTCAAATCCATTTCCCATGACCTCATGTTCCCACATGAAACCATGAGTTGGATGTAACTTCATTGAGTAGAACACATATCCTTTTAAAGACAATCCTAATCCATAGGGAAAATAGGCTGAAATGTTTACCAAATGTTTGTCAGAAATTTTCTTATCTATATGATTAACTTGATTCAAGAAGTAACTCTAATCAGCTTCTATATTTTCTACAATGCATTCTGATCTCCATATCAAAATCCATGGTGTAGAGTTGAAGGACTTCCTCTACACCATGGACCATTCTCAACCAAGTAATAAATTATAGTTTGTTTTGGTCAAAATAACCATAAACAATGTTCGTCCCAATATTGTGCCTACAACAATATCAACATGAATCACTCCTAAAGCCTTACTAGTTTTGCCTTCATAATTAGACAAAACCATATTATGAGGTCTTAAATCAGTATCATAGTTGCAAATTTTCTTCAATAAAGAATATGGCATCAAATTAATTGATGCTCCTCCATTCTATAGGACTTTTTTAACACCAACATTATCAATCTTAGCCCATATAAAAATGGGCTTGAGGTGTTGATTCATACCTTCATCAGGCCTTTCGAAGACGACATTTTGTTCATCTACACAACCATTATTCATTATATAATAACATAGAGGTTTATGATTTTCCATCTTTTTCAGCAAAACAATCATCTTCTTCTTCAGTCACCTTAGTAATATGGTCAAATTCTATAGGTAGAACAGAGACCACGTTGCATATTATGTCCAATTCACCTTCTGATCCAGAATTAAAATTATCAGTCAAAATTTCATTGTCTTCATGTTGCATGGCGTCCTTCCCATTGGGTTTAACTATTGCTGGAAAAGGAAGAAAAAGTCTTTCCTTCATGGGTCTATTTTCCACTTGAACAATTATCATTTCTTGGAATCTACCATTGTTAGTTGATTATGCAACCTCGAAAAATGCCTCTTTTTTTGCGTTGGTTACTTCTCCACTAGGTCCAAGTCATAGGCTTGTTGCCTAGGTCATTCTTAGAAGAATATGAATACTTATTTGACACATGGGAGTTATCGTGGTAGGATGAACTTGCACCAATCTTGTGAAGCATATGAATACTTATTTCCTTGTGGGTCTGATCCACTCACCAAGAGGAATGTTAGCATATGGGATATAAGTCTTACTATGAATTTTCCAATCTCGTGAAGGCCCTTGGCGTTTCTTGTAAGGGACTTCTCTCTTGTCAAAAGCAAATGTAGGCCTTCTTTCATCCCACATACTCCCCTTCGATTGCTAAGGCTTAATATTCTCGAGGCCTTTAGTTTCCTCTTTGTCAATTAATTATTCCTCATCCTTTGGGTATACCACCTTTATTTTTTTCTGTGTAGTCCAACATGCTCATTTATTAGACATTCATGTTGAGGCCTTCAATATCATTTACCACCGTGATTTCTAGAGGCTCAACGAGGTGTGCTTCCTCGCTTGTAAAGGATTTGAATCGATTGTTATTGGTGGATTATATTTATCCCCAAACTTCAACCTATATTCCTTCAAATCATTCTGCACCAAATCCCTAAAAAGAACACATTTAGACGTTTTATGACCAAGAAAATTATGATATTTAGAAAAAACATTTTTCTTCCTTTGTTCCAATGGATTTGTCTTTAGGCCTTTCGGCACAATGACTTGACCATCAGTAACTAGAATATATTTTTTTGGCACATTTGGTGACATCAAATGTATAAGTTTTTGTAATTAATTTTTCATTTTACTTGGTTTTACAAGAATTTTTTTCCATTTGATGGTCTTAAAACCTTACAAATATATCGAGGCCCTAAATTTAATTCTGCCAAATTAACCTCACTTTCTTCAACATATTAAAAAACTATGTCAATTTCTTGATTGTTTTCCTCTGTTTCTACATAAGCGACTTTTTTCTTCCTAGGGTGTCGATTTAATCTAGCCTTTTCAACCTTCATTTGTCCGACTTATCAAACTTTATATGATAATTAAGCCATACCCCTTAGGTATTGGGTATCTAACTTCTTCCAAATTGAATAGTCTAAGCCACCTGTAACCATTTTGACTAACTCGTGTTCAGGCACTTAAGTAAAACATCTCGACTTCATTAACCTAAACCTATTTAGATACTCATTTATTGACTTAGAGAATTTTTTATTCATGTTGGATAGTTCTTTCAGGCCAATTTTTGAATGACCCATATATAATTTCTCATGGAATACTCTTTATAGTTGATTTTAGTTATATATGGAATTTGGAGGAAGGGTGGTGAATCATATGAAAGCGCTTTTAGTTAAAGAATTAGGGAATATTCCATATATTAGTTTTAATTATTGGTCAAATCACGTGCCTCTGATTGATATGCTCGACAATGGAGTCATTAGTATTGCCTGTAAACTTAGTGAACTAAGGAATTTTCCAACCCCTTAGGAGTTCAGTTTACAATACATACTCAAACAGGGCAGAAACAAAATTTGGCCTATGAAGACCAACTTTAAGACCATTTTGGGATAAGATTTATTGAACCATATTGGCTATATTATTTTGCCCCCCAAAATTATTTTTTTGGACTCTCCTAACCACATGACATGCGTCCTGGTTCCTATTGACCAATACTACATATGGGCCATTTTGACCTAACTCTCCTTCGACTACCCTAGGTATAGGTTGTTGAACCAATTGAGGCATAACATGCTATTGCACTTGATTATTAGGGAAACCTTCATTATTTACAACTCCTAGATTTTGCATTGCTCCAACTGCTTGGATTTGAGGAACTGGTTGAATAGGTCTTGAGAGGCACCAAATAAATCAATAATTCGACCCATTTGATGCATTAATTGTTGGTAAGTATAGTTTGTATTTTGAATTAGAGGATTAAATACAGTACCAATTTGTTGGGTAAGCATATTAATCATCTCATGGTTACTATTATGCATTTGTTGCCTGATATCCAAGATAGAAATAGTAGTTAAGGGTGGCATAACTTGAGGAATATATCCTAACTCCCATTGGGGTTGTTCCATTTGGTCAGGGTTGCCTGTAGCGAATCATGATACTAAGTATTTTTTTAACATGACATGCAATAGTCATTGTATTATATGCATATATAGATGCATTAGTTTGTACGCCTACCATCATTGCAGTTAGCATGCCATATGAATATTTCCTACTACCAGGGGATAGCGTAAAGCTTGGGAGGAAGGGATGCCTAGGGTATCCTATAGTGGTTTTGTAACCTTGATAGTATTTGGAAAATTGGTTAGTTTTGGTAGAGGAACCATCACCTCTAGTAAAATTGTCGAAACTAAATTTTAACTTATAATAAGAGCGATTGCTCCAACGAACATTGAAGTACATGCACCACAATCGTTGATTCGATTGGTTGTTCTTCTATATTTAGAGCATCTTTCTAGTTAAGGGAAGGATTTTTTGACGATTGACGGGCCATCTCTTGAATTTTACCACTCCTATGACGCATAAACACTCAGATATTGAAAACATTTCATGTATGAAGAACAAGAACAAAAAATAAAAGCACAAACACACTCCTGAAAAAAGTTTAAATTGTTGCACAAAAGGGTTCCATCGGGTGTGCCAATTTGTTTACTAGTGTTTTTTGTAAACAAATCACAAGTTTTAGTTCACTTATGAGATTAAACTCGAAAAAATCCTAAGAAAATTTTGTGTAAAAAGTTTGAGAAAATGTATTCGTACTTTAAAGTTTAACGTTCAAATTTAGAGCAATTGGATAGAAATTCCAATAAATAAAATGCATAATTTCTTGAAAGAATAAAGTAAAAGAAGAAAGATAGTAAACAAAATTGAGTAAAATGCTTAAATTAAAAGTAGGACACAAGTTCATACATTTCTCACAAATTCTTTATCTTTGTAACTTGGATGTGTGAATTCTAAAGAGAACATAATGAAAATGCAAACATTTGTCCTAAAGACCAAATATACTTATATACTATGTACATCAATACCTTTTGAAAACAGTTACTTCTATAAATATTCAATATGTATCTTGCTACGTGGGTTTCTGTTTTATGTTGTTTTTCCATGTGACTCTGGTTCTTAAACTGCCTTAAACTGCTACTATTATCAAAATTGTCTTCGAATCCTCTAACTGCCTCTGTCGAGGAGTTCTCTTGCCGAATCTTATAATCTGGTGTAAAAAATGCTTCTAAGTTGTCCACTACTTGGCTTGAAGAATATGATAAGTTGCAAGACACCTGATAGGCAAGTTGAACTCATCAACCCTAACAGGTGGGTCAAATTCATCACCTATGTTGAAACGATTAATATGTAGAAAATATAGCATGGTCATCTTACACTCAGCATTTTCATATCTCTATATCACACCTTCATGTCGAAATGCTAAGCTCAAATTTTTAGGCTAACAGGTATATATAGACTTCTCAATACTCTAATTTCAATCATACCATGATATCTTGAGTATATACTCAGAATTACGATACTATTATTGCTAGTGTAAATGGCGAAATGTTGATTTACAGAATCACCACTAGGAAAATCTGATACTCTTGGATAATGTTAGAATATATAGCTTTGCCATCGAATCAAGAAAACTTATCCTCTTTGATGTTGTATAATTACGATAGTACCATTTGGAGATTTTCTTGTTACGCAAACAATTAATAATATCTTTTCTTTTAAACAAATGTTTTTCTTTCTCTTGTAATATGCATGTAGTGATATAATTGTAAGATACATATTAAGGGCGGGGGAGTTCCAATTTCCCTTAAGTGGGTGAGTCCTATATGTCGCCCTCCTAAAGGATTGCTTTGCCTTGAGTACTCCTTACGCGCTCAATCATGGGAAACGTGGGAAAAGATGCTCCTCGATCATAAAGATGTTAGGGTCAACAAAATAACCCCCATCTCCCTAGTAAATATGAACTCAATGATCTATCTTTAACTGAGTCAGCGGTTATCATTCCCAAGGAAACCCTAAGCCCCAAATCACCTCTATAAATACCCCAACCTTAAGGTTAACATGGGAGATCATAACTACATGAACACAAATCCTCTCATCTCACATGAGTTGTCCCTCTATCACCATCATAAACACCACCAAACAAAACCTCTCATTGTCTTGGGAAATCCCTAACCACCATAAAAATATTAAGGGATGTGGTCATCCCAACTAACTTAAGGGTACCATGGACTTTTGTACTTTTTGACAAGTACAGTGGCGCCCACCTTGGGGCCATAGTAAAACTAACATGGGCCATAATTTTAACCCACATAACGCTACACCGATGATAGGGAAGACAACAATGTTATTACTAGGCACAAATGCAATACCAATGACAAAGTCAAGGACATTATTATCATAGGCGGGAAATAGTAAGAAAAAGAAGGTCATCTCCGACAAGATTTTCCTCTAAATATACTTCTCAATTTCTAATCTTTGATACTAACTTATGTGAAGAACAAAAAGCATTGGGAAAATTTGGTTCATTTAGCTAATCTTGAAAGCATGGGTCTATCAAGCAAGACCTCCGCCAAGACCGAGAGGTACAAACATGAGTTTATGCTTTAATTATCTATTTCTATTATCGGATAAGGCGAGCTATTGTCTCTTCCATTTGTAAATTATTTAAGAAGTTCTTTATTTTGCTAGGAATAATGGGTTGCCTCTCATTTCTATGTAGGTATGGTTTTTAATGAGGCACTCTCTTGTTGTTTGGTTTCAGTTTTATGTAGGGTCATATGTTGAATAGAAATGGTAAAACCTTGGAGAAATACTAAACTTCCAAAGGAAGATCCTTGTTTCCCTACGGGGAGAATACAAATGTTGGACTCCCACAGAAAGATCATTTCCTTCTTAAAGGCAATAAAACTATGTTGTACTTCCACGGTAAAATCATTTCCACCTATCTAGGCAATACAAAAATGTTGGACTTCCATAGAAAGATCCTTGTTGCCTTCTCATGAAACACGAGCACGATAGACTTCCACGAGAAGATCCTTGCCGCCACTTAAGGCAAGAAGAATATGTTGAAATTCCATAGGAAGATCATTGCTTCCCTTAAGGGAAATATGACTGTACTATCCACTAGGGACCATTGATGTGTATAATCAAAAGTAAGTATTTTATTATCGTATCTACGGGGACTAGTGCAATATTACCTTCTTTCAACAATCAATATGATTTTAAGTGATGATTGTAAGATGTTTGGTTGCAAAAATTAAAGGAATGTAAAAACAGTAAATGATAAGTAAAGTAACAGGGATATGAACTTGATAGTGTAAGGTTTCATTAACCTACTTCACATGTATCGTCTTGATCGACTATATAAGTCCTAGATACTCTTCAATATTATCACGTATCGCTCACCAAAATTATTTATGTCTAAAAAATTGTTTGGAGTTCAACCGTATTGTTTAATCAAAGATCTCTCAACCTATTGAGTAAAACGATAATATTAATAATCAATATTATTGGTGAATATTATATTCAAATCTATCTATATAGTTTAGCTTCTAACAAATGATTATCCTACACCAAGATTCAAACATTATTTTTCAATAGCAGTTTAAATCAATAAAATTAATGTTGAAACAAAGATAACATTAAGATTGATAAGTAACTAGTTCATATATGACACTAATCAAAAGAGATACACGAAAGTATGATTAATTACATCTAATCCCAAGAAGAGAGAGATTTAGCTACTCATTGTCATGGTAGCTTGGCATAGATGAGAAGAGAGATGAATGAGCATCAATGTTGATTTCTCAATGATTATTGTGTACCTTCACTTATATGGATTCTGGCTTTTTACTCTATTTCTCTTTGTTTTCTATCTCTCAAAGAATGTGATATCCTTTATGGTTGTGTTTGAATGATATTTATATTAGCCCTGAATTCCTAATCTCGCTTTGTGACCATTATCCTCGCCTAGCGAGATGCCATTTCTTCACCATGAAGATTTCTTCCATGTTATCCTTAAAGCGCCTTGTCTCACTTAGAGAGTCTTCTTGCTTTGAAATTGCTAGGCGTGAATGCTGAATTTAAGAGATGTTGACATTCTGCTTTATCTCGACTAGGGTTCATTGGGCGAGGGTGCTGATTTTTCATATTGATGACATTCTATTTTTCGTCGCCCGGAGATCGCTTGATGCTCGCTAGGCGAGAGCTCGCTTGGTCTTTTTGTTGAGTGAGGATGATGATTTTTCAAACTGATGACATTCTATTTTTTCTTTTCTGAAGCTCACTTAATGCTTGTTGGGCGAGAGTGTTGAAGCTAAATTCCATGCTTTTCTTAACCAATCTTAAAGGTGAGTAAAAATACCTACAAAAAATGGTAAGAACTAGTTATATAATGCATAAATGACAGATCTATAATATTTTCATTATGGTTGGAGTTTTGATACTTGAAACTTGCGAAACAAGTCAATAAGTGCACTAATTACATGTGCCCATTTACCATATTTTGCAACCTCTCAACCACCTCATCTAAAGTCTCGCCCAAGGGATGAAAGTAAAGTCTGGCCTAAGAGACTTAACTTAAAGTTTTGTCCGAGGGCTTGATAGAAGTCCTTCGCAAGAGGTACTACACCTTTCCTAAGGGACTTGTAGTCTCGTCAATAAGCTCAATATATAACATCACTTGAAGGACTTGGAGTTCATCAATTATGCTTCTCTAAACGCCTCACTTGAGGTACTAGAAGTTTCCTCAAGCGAGATCCAACTTAAATTCTCGCCCAAGAGACACGGCGAAAGTATGACATAAGAGACTTAATTTAAAGTCTTGTCTAAGGGCTAGATAAAAGTCTCACCTGAGAGGTTCAAAGCCTTGCTGGACGGACTTGGAGTTCGTTAGTCAGAATCAATTTATAACCTCATACGAAGGACTTGGAGTCCATTAATCGGGCTTATCTAAGTTTCCTTCTTGGGTAACTTAGAGTTTCCATGGGAAGAAACTAACTTAAAGATTATACCAATGGGTGCTACAAAAGTATGGCTCAAGGGACTTTAAGTAAAGTCTTGTCTGAGAAGGGCTTGATAGAATTCCCGCCCCAAAGATCTAAAAACCTAGCATAAGGAACTTATAAGTCTCATTAGCCAAGGCTCAACTCAAAATCTCACTTGAGGGACTGAGAGTCACTTCAAACAGGCCCATCCAAATGCCCCGCCTGAGTGATATTGAGTTTCCTCGGGTGGGACCTAACTTCAAGACCTAGCCAAAAGGATCAATGTCTTGGCTGAGGGACTTAGGGTCCCCTCTTACACATGTCCCTAGTGTTTTTTATTTAAAGAACTTCACCCTTCATCAAAGCCCTTATACTTGAGTGATTGTGTAGTGTTATACTTTTAAGAGACCTATTAAGGGCAACGGAGTGCAAATTGCTCTTAAGTGGTGACTCTTATTTTTTGCTTGCCATAAGAGGATGTCTTGCCTTGAGTAGTCCCTACTTGCCCAATCATGGTAAATATGGGAAAAGGCACTCTTCGGTCAGAGAGAAGTCAGGGTCAAAGCCTAACTCCCATTTCCCTAGGAAATAGAGATTCAACGGTCTATCTTTGACTGAGTGAGCAGTTATCTTTCCCAAGGAAACCATAGGCCTAAATAACCCTCAAAAAATACCCCAACCTTAAGGTTGACATGGGATATCATAACTTACCAAGCATTATGCATAGACCCAGAGCCTGTGACCTCACATGAGTTGGTAATCTCTCACCAAAATAAACACCATCAAACAGAGCCTCTCACCGTAGCGGGCAAGTCCTAACCACCAAAAAACTATTAAAGCATCTGATCATCCTTACTAGCTTAAGGGTACCACACACTTATGTACTTTTTGACAAATACAAGACTTAATAACAAACTTGAGAATACTCATCTCATTGATGATAAACTCTATATATACATTTTTTATTTAATTTCACCCAAGAGTACAAATAAGATCATAATCTTAATTATATTTACACAAAAGTTTGTTATCTTCAAAATATCAAAAATATTTTTCTCAACAATCTCACCCTTTTTGGTGATGAGAAACTTCTTGTAATTAAGATTTTGATGCTTCAAAATAGAGAACTTTTGTGCTCCCCCTCAATTTGTGCATCAAAATAAAGTATGCATTTCCCTCAATTTATGCATCAAAAATTGATTATTTTTTAAAATCTAATTTCAAATTATTTCTCCCTTAGTCATTCTCTCTCTTTTGTCATCATAAGAAAATAAAGGGGAAAGACATGCAATATCATGGAAAAAGAGAGAAACCATCCAAAAATTTGAGTTAAATACACATAAATTAAACAAATATAAATAAAATGTATCTCACTTAGTGTATTTTTTACTTTGAATCTTGTAGAGAAATCATCTTCAATTTTTAGTTTCTCCTCATACTCATTTATTGATTTTAGCTTAATTTGAAGATAATGATCATGTTGTTTGGATCTCTTTTAAGTGATTATCTTGTTCTGACTCCATCAGAAATATTTCCAATAATTTAATTTTGAGGATGTTATTTTCCTATTTTTCAGCTCTTTTGAGTATCTTAAGATTATAAAGTTTGTGTGTCATCACCACTTTAATTATTGTCAAAAATGTATTGTTGTTCAACTTCTTCATTACCGTATTCCTTTATTTTATAATCAAAACTCATCAAAAATAACATGCATATTGTATTCTACAGTTTGATTTTTGAATTTGCACATCCTATATTTTTTTAAGGATGTAGAATATCCTAAAATCGTGCATTTTATTGATTTTGAGTCAATCTTCTTCAAACTTGCTTTATTATTTAAAATATAAAAACTACATTAAAAAAATATGAAAGTATGATATGTTTGGTTTTCTATTTATTCAAGAAGTCTATGTGTAAAAATTGTGTTTTTAGAATAGAAATTACTCGGGACTTATTTTACTTTGATGCAAACTTTACATTTTTTATCTTTATTGAAACTAATTTTTGGAAAACCTTTAACTAGACCAATATTCGATAATTTTAAAATAGTCTTCATACTTAAATGACAAGCCCGTCTATACCAGATTCATTTATCATTTACTATGAATATGAAATATATATATATATATATATATATATATATATATATATATATATATATATATATATATATATATATATATATATATATATATATATATATATATATATATATATATATATATATATATATATATATATATTCATGGACCGAATTGAAAAACACGTCAACTTGCAGGGACCAAATGACTATTTATGCCTTCAAAATAATCATATTTTTGTTTTAGAAATAAAAGCCAATTAAAACAAGATAAATCATCAACTATCACAAATTATATTTTTTTCCCATTAGACTTGCAGTTTTGATAGGACCAAAAAGATCAATTTGAGGAAGTCAAAGATGTCTATGTGTAAAAATTATGTTTTTACAATAGAAATTACTCTTGACTTGTTTTACTTTGATGCAAACTTTATTCATTTTATCTTTATCAAAACTAAATTTTGGAAAATCTTTAACAATACCAAAATTGGATAATTTTAAAATAGTCTCTATACTTAAATGACAAGCCCGTCTATACTAGATCCATTTATCATTTTCTATGAATATGAAACATAAATTAGTTAGGAGTTTATATAAGTCTAATATATATATATATATATATATATATATATATATATATATATATATATATATATATATATATATATATTAGACTTACATAAACTCCCTACTGATTTATGTTTCATATTCAATAAAAATGATAAATGGATCTGGTGTAGACAGGCTTGTCATTTAAGTATGAAGACTATTTCAAAGTTATCAAATCTTGATATAGTTAAAGGTTTTCCAAAATTTAGTTTTGATAAAGATAAAATGTGTGAAGATTGCATCAAAGTAAAATAAGTCAAGAGTAATTTCTATTTTAAAAACACAATTTTTATACCACTACGCCAAATAAGGGAAAAGAGGGCGTTTTTTTTGGCCTATAACAGCGCTTTAAAGCGCCCTCTAATCTGACGCTGGCATAGGTAAAGACAACGCTTTTTTTTCCTGGTGAAAGCGCTCTCTAAAGTGGCTTTTTAAGCCCTTTAAGGGCCACTTTAGAGGGCGCTTTTTAAAGAAAGCGCCCTCTAAAGTGGAAACTTTTAAGGGTTTAGAGGGCGCTTTTACTGGAAAGCGCCCTCTAAAGTGGAAACTTTTAAGGGTTTAGAGGGCGCTTTTACTGGAAAGCGCCCTCTAAAGTGGAAATTTAAAGGGTTTAGAGGGCGCTTATTTTGGAAAGCGCCCTCTAAAGTGGGTGGTTATTTAATTTTTTTTTTTAAAAACACTATATTTTTTTATTTATTTTAGACAACATGTATATTGAAGCAGTACACCTAAAACTGTATAATTTGAAACCCTTTTTCACACATTGCATTCAACAAGCCTTATATACAACAATCCATACATATACAACAATCCACTGATATATAATCGTTTAACTTCTAAAGATTCTAAATATACAACCAATTCATAACTTAAAAAGAAATAAAACTAAGTAGCAAAAGCATCTCTGAGATGTATGTTTTTTTTGCTAGTCGCAGTCTTCTTAGCAACAACCTCTTTTTGTTCAATATCAATAGCATGAACCTAAAATATCATAAAATTAGTTAGGTGAAGTATAAGATCAAGAATTAACATTTTCTATGCATAAATATCATATAATTGTGTTTATACCTTTTTTTTTTATGCAACTGACTCGATTTGCTGTAATAAAAGCCATTTTACCTGTAATAAAGAAAACAATTAAAATCATTTGACCTGTACCTTTTTCACTAAGTTCTCTTTCTTTTCTTGGTTGGAATATGTTCTACATGTCTCTTAACAACACGGACGGTTGGATTGATCCAAATACCCTCATTATGATCATTTCTAATATATGAATCATTTGATATAATATTCCTTCAGACAAACTTATAAATATACATCCTGCAGTAATTTCATAGCAAGGAGAAATATATATAACGAGATAACAACTATGGCAACAACCACAACCACAGTGACTCATTCTTATTGTCAGCAGCAACAGTAAGAACAAATCATATACATAAGTTTATTGAATGAAATCTCCCTAAGAGATGTTGTATTTCTGTGTCTGGTTATTTACCGCAAAGGCGATAACATAGTTCTTCAGCCTGCTCGTCAGGGTTACGGTTTGACAGAGAAAAAACGCCACTTCTTCCATTGTTCAAACATGTCACGTTAAGTTTGTTTCCGATCTGGTAATCCTGCAGCATTACATCACAAAAATGTTAGCATCAGTAACATTTCAAGTTTCATTGTTGAACTTTTCAAGCATTAAATCATCATAAGAAAATTTGTTTGGCAAATAAATTAACCATATATGCATAATCGAAACTGGTTCTTTTAATATGTGTCAACAGAACTAAAGATTAGTTATATCAGTTGTAATCACTTTTATGCCGGTGCTTCATAGAAGCTGCATAGATCAAGCAAATACATAAGGAAGTAGCATAACAGCATCACTCACCTCACAAGAAATGTAGCCTGGTTTACAGCTCGGAGGGGCACATGTTATATAATGGCACCAAGAGCAGTAATCATTCAAGTCCACCCCTTTAAAGAACAAGACGCCGCCGTCGACCAATCTGTAAACAACCACTTTCACATTGGAGACACTAGTACATAACAATGTAATTCACCTAACAGCAACAACAACAAAAAAAGGAGAGAGACACTACCCAACACTAAGTAGCACAAAAGAGATAATCCGAAGCGCATATTGATAAGATTCTTGCTTCTGGGAAGTATTAGACTTGTTTAGATTAAGCCAATGATGCTGACGGCGAGTCAAAATGACAAATCCAAGAAGAAATCCTGATGTAAACCCTCCAATGTTACTAAAATTACTTCCAAGTGGAAAAGTTCCAAGAGCTAAGTCCAAAACAATGATCACAACAAGAATCAACATCTCATCAAACTGCAAAACAATAACAAAAATATATCTATTAGACACCATCATTGAGCTTAATAACTTATAAACCTATTTATTTACCTTATGAGTATGCATTTTCCAATTTGTTAAAAGCTCTGATAGCATCACTCCTAGTAAGCCGAATATTGCACCAGATGCACCAACGTAGATGATTGAATGGAGGAATAAAACACACAGCAAATTTCCTCCCAAACCCGATATCACATACACCAATCCAATTCAAACTAAAAAAAGCAAGTAAAACAGTTATCATATTCAAAATTGGCACATAGAAGAAACCAGACGCCAATAACCAGAACCTTACCAAAACCAAATTTCTTCTCAAGAGGAATTTGAAGATTAGAAAATGAACAATAGCGAACGTCAGAAGAGAAACCAAGTAATATGAAGATTAGAAAAATACCTATGGTGTCAAAATCGAACAGCTAACAACGAATTAATAGAAGGAGGAAACGTCGTAGATCTAACAGAGGTGGAAGGAGAACGCCTTAGAAGTAGCGAAAATCGTAGCAGTGAGAACCCTAACGTGAAAAAGAACGAAAATAACAAAGAGTGAAATAACAAAACGCGCAGTATGTTATAATTTTAATGTTTACTAAAGGGGACCTTAGAGGGCGCTTGTGGAAAAAAAGCGCCCTCTAAAGGGGGCCTAAGAGGGCGCTTATGAAAGCGCTCTCTAAGGCTTTCCAACAGCGCTTTATAAACTGGAAATGCACATGGACTTATAAAGCGCTTTTTTAAAAGCGCCCTCTAAGGGTAACCTTAGAGGGCGCTTTCTAAAAAGCGCCCTGTATTGTTGTCCCTCTATCTCCTCCTTATTTTTTCGCTTCACCTTAGAGGGCGCTTTATTATAAAAGCGCCCTCTAAAGTGCGCTGTCTATTCCAGTTGTTCGCTCCTTATTTTTTCGCTTCACTTTAGAGTGCGCTTTTGTAATAAAGCGCCCTCTAAGGTGCGCTGTCTATTCCAATTTTTGGCGTAGTGTACATAGACCTCTTGAACTTCCTTAAATTGATCTTTTTGGTCCTATCAAAACTCCAAGTCTAATGGGGGAAAATATAATTTGTGATAGTTATGATTTATCTAGTTTTAATTGGGTTTTATTTCTAAAATAAAAATATGATAATTTTGAAGGCATAAATAGTCATTTGGTCTTGCAAGTTGACGTGTTTTTCAAGTATCACAAGTTAGTAATAATTTGGATTCCCATATGAACTTGGATCCTTGAGTTTTTGTTTTTCTGAGATATCTAGTCTTGCTAAAACACTAAGATTCATGATGACCTATTTGATTGCAATAAGAGAATTTTATCTTTTTCATGAAGCAACAATTTGATTCATATTGGTTACTTTTTTGCAATAACAAATATTTTTATGATTTTTGTTGTTATTTGGATTTTTCTTGATACTTTCACCCTCTTTGGTTATATACTTTTTCTTTTTGATTTCTTTATTTTTTCTTTCGAGAATAAAATTAATTTTATAGTTGTTGATATCTTTCTTAAAACTTTTATCTTGCCTGTATATAATTTTTTCTTTCTGGATTATTTCATCCTTGCTATCAGGGACAAAAATATTTTTGTAAATCTTTCTTAAAAACTCTTACTTAAGATCTCATATTGTTTTTAAAATTTTCAATATATTTTATAAATCTAGTCATATCATTTGTTAGTTTTCAACTTTTGTTTTCAAAACATTATTCTCTTTTTGAGTTTCACAAGGATTTTGGGGATGAACCTTGCTCGTCCTCTCATTGAGAATATTATGTTGCTCATACATTTCTCAATGAGTTAGTGCATGTTTCAAATGATTTTAAGATATTGATCATTCTTAATTTGCAGCTTTCATTTTTTTTATTTATCTCATAAAATTGGTTTTTTAGAGAGAAATATTTTTAGACAAAATGTTTGAGTCATTTAAAGATTATCAAAATCTATTTCAAGATGTTTACATAAATGGAAAGGTTTAGAAAAATATACCTCTTTGATATCCGAGTTTACCATTAGACTTGTGTTGGCTTCTACCTCTTCTAATTTCCATACTCAACATGTTGAGTGTGTTGTTGATACTTCATCTCTCTCTCTTTCTTCGAGAGTGTTTTTAACTCCTAATCCATCCATTAGAATATGTTGGCTTACTTGAGGATTTTGATGCATGTACACACTTTATTGCTTTTGACATTTCTTCTTGGATCCTTTCCTCTTACATTGTTAAGCGTTTTAACCTTAGAGATTGTGCTCTGATGTCAATTGAAGTAGATGGAATGTCACTAGAAGGGGGTTGAGTTGTGACCCCTTTAAAAACTTTCTTTTAATTGTTGAAATAAGCTTTTACCAAAATAATATGTAAATAGAATCAATAATATTATAAATTTAAAGTGTATTTAATTTATGTATAAATAAATAAAATTTAAAGAGAAGAGTTTAAAAAGGATCACATAGATATTTATCCCAATTCACCTAATTCGGCTACTTTAGTCCTCACAGTTTGTGAGATTTTTCAATTAATGTTCAATAAATTTTTTGTCCTTTTGTTACATCAAGATGTATTTTTTTAGTCTCACAAGGCTTACAATGTTGATCACGAAGCTTAAACAAGCTTACACTATAATACAAGTTCCAAGTAACGTGGTGATATACAAAGATGTGATGAAATTTGATTTGAGTATTGTATTCAGAATTTCACCAATAAATAAATATTCATAATTTGTGATTTTAAGAAAATACTCTTCTCAACATTGACTCTTGATTATAAATGAATGATTTTAGAAGATAATGATTTTAGAATGATACGAGAGTTTTTCCGTCACTTAAGAATTGTTTTGAATGGTTGGATGAATTGATGTATTTGAGAGAAATGAGAAAAAGTATATATAGATTTCTTGATACTTTAAGCTTCAATTATACAATGATTTTCTAAGTATATACTATGAAATACGATAATGTTATTGTTAGTGTAAATGGTGAGAAGCTAATTTACAGAATTATCATAAGAAAAATATGATACTCTTGGATGAGCGTAGAATTAGAGCTTTGTCATTAGTTCAAAAAAATCATCTTTTTGATGGTGCATAATTACGATAATACCATATAGAGATTTTCTTGATACTTAAACATTAAATAACCTCTTTTCTTTTAATCTAATGTTTTTCTTTCTTTTGTAATGGACTTAATAATAAACTCTAGAATCATTGTTTCTCTCATCTCATTGATGACATTCATTATACATACTTCTCTTATTTTATTCCAGTCAAGAGCACACATCAAATAACAAATAAGATCATAATCCTAATTATATTTACATAAAAATTTGTTATCTTCAAAACATCAAAATATTTTTCCTCAACAACAAACAACTTCTTATTCCAAACCTTTAGGGAGGCACTAAGAGCATTCAACTTATCCATAAGAACACACACCATCCACCCCTGGCGGGCCTATGATCCCCAAGAAACCTGAACCGTTGAATAAAAACTCGAGCGATCACCCAACTAGAAAATTAAATCTAAAAGGACTTAGGCCCCAGGGTTGAAAGGGATAATTAACCATAATTGGGAAATTATCAGAAACATCACGGGCCAAAATCCATAGACTTCCCTGGCCCCACATCTCTTCACATTCAGCCGACGAAAGGACACAATCCAACCTACTCATGGTTACCCTCATTAGAATGAAACCATGTAAGCCATCACTCTACGATGGGTAGATCCACCACCCGCATTTCCTCAAGAATGCTCTAAACTCTAGGGAATTCACAAAGGGAAAACCCTGAGCCCCCACCCTCGCACCCTTCCTCTCAGCTAGACTAAGAACTACATTGAAGTTACTCGTGGCACACCAAGCGACATCAGAAAACTGTTCATGCGCCTAGACCAAATGATTCCACATCACCATTTTATCTGCCAAAGAGCACTTGACATTAAACATTCATCAGAAAACACGGCCTAGTGTTCACTCATCACTCCAGACAAACCTCAAGATAGAACCAAAGAACGAGAAGATTGTCTTTTCTTTTGCACTACACCAAATAGAAAGCAACCCTCATTAACTCTCGACGTATGAGAGAAACTCCAACCACAATAAGGGTTACCCCAGAAAGAACAACACAAGAACTTCTCCACCTCCATAAGCTTAACGTCTTGAATTGCGACCAAATCTAAATGAAGACTCATGACCAGCTCACACATTTTCCTCTTTTTAACACTACCCCATAAACTTAAAACATTAAAAGACCTAATGATCATTGGAAACCTTCTACCTCCCTAATTCTCGTAGCCATAACATCTCTTCTACTTCTAAATAATGTAAGATTGAGCTCATCTTCATATTCAAATTGAATATATGAGAGTTCACATTTCTCTTTCTCCTTCCTCAAGTTCATATTCTCTCACTTTCAACATTTTTGTTTCCATCTTAAAAATTAAGATAGTTAGGGTTAGTTACTAAATTAGGAGTTAGTTAATGTATTAGTTAATGTAGTAAGTTCGTTAAATAGGACTAACGAGTAAATGATTCACTATCTTTTATCAAACAATATGATTTCTTTTATGCGATTTTACCTCACGAGTATTCATGTGTTATATTTCTCTCTTATGAATATAATTTATGGCCCTATCATCCCATGATTCTTAATATTAATCTATATAAATATAAGTTAAATACTTATTTAAATAAATTCGTAAGAAATAATTATTAAGTTAATCGATCATACCCGAATTTCGAAAAATCAGCCCATCTTTTTCCACTACTACTTGTCTTTAAGAATTAGTTGAAAAATAATATTAGTGGTTAAGCACTTGATTAGTTTTCTTAATCAATTGCAGAAAAGCATGAAACGCAGGGAAGCAGTGGAGCACTTGATATATATTTTTCATTAGCCTTGTAATCGAAGATATTACTCATAATGGAGTTTTATTTTTTACAGAATATTCACCCATAAATCATAATGGAATTGTTAATCATTCCTTTCTACACTTCCAAAGGCTCATTTCAATCTTCCATAGCCTCCCAAATAAAATATTCATGGTTTTCCATTCGGTTATATTAGTACCACACATCTTCGTTTCTTAAGACATCATGAGTGGAGTCATGGAGAGTGGAGGCTTATCTTACCTTTCCGGCCAGCCATAGCTAGTAAAGGAATTAGGTTACACTTGAAATAATAAAGTTAAGTGATTCATTTATTTTAATAACTTAAAAACTGTATTTTCTTATGATAAATGTTGTTATTGTTGACGAAATTTTATGTGAGTATTTTTTTTAAATAACTAATATTTTCAATTAAAATATTTAAATAATCAAAATTTAAAAAAATATATCAAAATAATTATATTTTTTAATTGATACGGTAGTTGAACTGACGCATCCAATTAAGATAGAGAGGAGGCGTCATTGAAATTGGCGCATGCTCCCAATTGCATTGCACTTAGGCGACATGCTTCTTGGCGCATGCACGTGTGGTTTAGTGTGTGCGCCAATACCTTTGACGCATGCATTGTCGTGTGTGTGGCGCTTAGGACATTGGCGCATGCATTTCATGGTTCATCTATAAATAACATGCGCATCTCCCATATATTTGCATAGACTTCTTCTTACCCTCCAATCCCATTTTCTATCATTCTACTTCAATCTCCTTCATTTTTTTGTTCTTTAATCATGTCTGAATACATTCACAAGAGAAATGCCGATTTAATTTTTTCAGCAGTCGCACCTCCGATAAAGATTCGACTTTGGAATATATAATCGTTTGAACGTCTTAATCGGATGTTGAACCGCTAGTTAGATGGAGAAATTGCAGATGGTGAAAGGATTAGAAGAATTCAATGGCTTGACTCCACGTTCAACCAAAATGGAAAAGTGCGTGTATGGGTGGATATTAAGATTGACAGAGACGTTCACAGGATGTTGTATAATATGTTCAAAATTGTTTTGATGGTTGTAATTTCTTAGTTATAGTAATGGTATTTTATTTGTTCTAGTCTGTTGTGTTGTTGTTTATGTGTTGCTTGTGTGTTGAATGTGTTGTATTTGTTTGTGATGGTATTTCCTCACAAAGTTATCATATGAAATAAATATTGTTTTTTACATAAAGCAAAAGAGGTACATGTAATATTATTTTGTTGTGCTTGTTCCAACACTGGGACAGTTAGTACGATTGTGATCGGACTGACGACATGAACTACATAATCGAATCATTTTGTTCGCCGTATCCATTTCGGTTCGAATACGGGTGCTGTTTGGGCGACCCTTTTCTTTCTTCGCATAACTTCATTGTGCTAGAGAATGTCCCATTGATATTCAGGTCAGTAATCCTCTTTTACAACAACTGAAAAGCTAATTTTATAAACATTGGATAGGCTTATGACTTTGTAAACGTCAGATAGTAAGTAGGATGGATCTCTTCGAACCTTTAAACATGCCGCAATGACATGGGAGCAGGGCATACGAAAGGCTTGGAACTTGTCGCAGTCGCACCAACATCTATTTAGTTTCACTATGTATTGTCCTATCGGCATGCCTTCATTGTGATCCATGGACTCAGCAACACTGTACCAACCCTTAGTATGGTCAAACATCGTGACCACGTGTGTGTGTGTGTTAGCTTTTGCAGGTTCGTGTCTAATGAATTTCATTGAAGCATCACTAAATAATTGTCCAGATTGTAACACTGAACTCCATTTGGAACGTCTAGTCTCAAACAATGCCCCTAGCCTGAAATATGTTGCTTGCATTAAAGCGGTTATAGGTAGGTTTCAGATGTCTTTGAAGACAGAGTTCATTAATTCCACAAGATTTGTTGTCATGTGGCCCCAACATTGACCGTTGTCGTATGCCCTAGTCCACTTCTCCAATGGAATACTGTCGATCCATCGTACTGCATCTGCGTTAGACAATCTGATATCTTCACGGTAGTGTTTGAAAGAAGGTTTTGTTAATGCATAACTTGCGTTGACAACCTTCTTCCGCAACGTTTTGTCTTTGATCTCTCGCATAAAATTTTGAGTGATATGTCTAATGCAGTAGACATGTGTCGACGGAAGGTCCTGCCAGCCATTATCAATGTTTTTGTAGGCACTCACTATTGAAGGGTGTCGGTCAGAGATCAAACATAAGTTAGGTTGAGGAGCAACGTGCAATCAGAGATTTTTTAAGAAATAACTTCATCCCTCAACAGTCTCCCCTTCAACTAGGGTAAAGGCGATTAGAAAAATGTTGTTGTTGCCATCTTGTGCCACTGCCATCAGTAGAGTTCCTTTATATTTCCCATACAACCATGTACCATCAATTTGTATAATAGTTTTACAAAAAGCAAAACCTTTGATGTATGGTTGATACGCCTAAAAGAGATGGTAGAATATTCCATTTCCAATAACACAAGTCCCGTCTGGGGTATATGCCGGCAACTTTCCAACTTGACAATAGTCCCTGGAGCATGCTATTTAAGAGCCACCAAGTATTTTGGAAGTTATTTGTAAGACTCCTCCCAATTTCCATACACTTTTCAACTGTCTTTGTCCGAAACACGTTGTAGTAGTCTATCGCAATCTATTGGACCACATTGGACCAGACGATGTAATACTCCTACACAATTCTAATTTTGATTTTAAAATAATTATCAAATTACATATAATCTAATCATGTCATATTCTTATACAGTTTATCTGGAGGCCATATCTGGGTCTTGATCATCAGGTTAACCATGATGATGTTGCAGTTTGGATAGTAAAAACACCAATTATCTGGTGCATGATTGCGAAGATGCACCAGAGTGATCGGGTAAAACTGCAGTTCGGCATGCAGCAACAAATTCCATAACCTCCGACGTGTTTAGGAGATTGACATCAATAAAGAGTCGATGCCCAATGGTATTATTATGACTAGAGATATGTTGCAAAAGAGAAGTGTCGTCATTGGAGGAATCGGCGAGAACACATCTTAAACGAACCAGTCATACATGGTGCTAGATCAACTCAACAATATATGGCATGGTTTAGGTCGGTTACAATGCCATAATTTGTGTCTGAGCCAAGGTATTTGATTGATCCATGTCAACTAGCTTCAACTTCATACGCCTAACAACAAATCTCCGTCCAAGAACAATGTCAACCCAACCAAACCCAATGACCAACCTCACACCATCATCTTGCCATATACATCCAACAACCAAACATCCAACCTTGCAACCCATTCATGCCACACACACAACCTCAAAACCAAGAATCAAACCCTACCCACCAACAATCATACGCAGCCACCACAATAGTCTATAGCCCAGATGATTCATACGATTCATTTCATCGTAACCCCCCACCAGTGACCACTCAAACATCCCATCGCCACAACACCCAACAATTTTTTGACTATAGTACATCCCACGAACTATTGATGCGTTTCCAACCCGATTCAATGTCCCAATTTGGGAAACCATACCGTCCACAATTCACCCAACCACAATGACCCAACTACGACAACATGGGCATCAAACGCAATTACGGAAGTGTCGTTGACGACAACCCCATGTAGCTATTGGGGACAAATGATGATACATCTATCAAATACCGTTGGACCTTCTACTGGACCTTCACACCAGTCATCATTGGATCATGTTAGCACTCAAAAACCCCAAACACCTCAGGCAAATCATGGGAGACCTCGAAGGAAGATTAACGCACCTGGATGTGGAACAGGGAGGCGTTTCAATTGGGCGGGTCATTGAATTTATTGTCAATTCCATGTAATTTTTCATTATAATATAAATAAAAAATTTATTTTCAGTATTTTTTAAATAATTAAAATTTTAATATTTAAAATTAAAAAAATAAAATAAAGGTGCATGCGTCATATGCATTAGTGTATGCATGCGTCAATGCATATGGATCACAGATGCATGCGCCAAAAAGCATGGCGCCTACATGCATTAGATTTACATGCATGCACCAAAGCTCTGGAAGCCTCCTCTCTAGCTTAATTGAATGCGCTAGTTCAACTGGCACATCAGTTAAAAAAAGTGGTTATTTTGGTATGTTTTTTGAAATTTAGATTATTTTGGTATTTTAATTGAAAATATTGGTTATTTAAAAAAAAATCTTTTTTGTAACAAGAATGAAACGCTCTCTCTCTCTCTCTCTCTCTCTCTCTCTCTCTCTCTCTCTCTATATATATATATATATATATATATATATATATATATATATATATATATATATATATATATATATATATATATATTTAAGAAACCAAAATTGATCGGAGAATAGAGGTTGCATGATGCAATGAAGTTTGAATTTTAAATTGTGTACTTGGATAATGGCGCGCTTTTCAATTATAGAGAGATCGTTATAACAACCTGTTATTCTTTATTCATAGGATGCGGGAGTCGTTCAATGTATCTTGGACTGGATCCCCTACATTCTTCCTTAGAGTAATACCCCTATGTTGCAAGCACTAAATTGTTTCTTTCTCCGAATCATGGTCATTGGCTCTTCTGGCCGGTCCATAATAGTTGCCCCCCAAGTCCTTGTCTCTGCTTGGAAGTTAGAGGGCTTTCGTCGTATTCTCCAGTTTGTGTCGGCCATGTCATCGCTTGAATGGAAAGTCAAAATGTGACTTTGATGTCCTTTGGAATTCACGCCTTAAATGTGCCCACTGCTACAAACATATTTTCGTAGGTTCTGTCATAATAATATTTGGAACTGAAATATTTGAGTGCCTACCTAAGGCGTTTTGGAGCGTTAGTAGCGCTTACTACTTTTTAGCAAGTCATCACGCGATCTCTAAAGGGTCGGTTCTTCAGTTCCTTAAGACTTTACCTTTGCTTATTTATTGTCTATATTTCTACAACATATTTCATTTCCACAACTTGAGGAAGTAACATCGACCATGAGTCAAAAATCACAAGAAGGTATTTCTTCTTCTTGGGTTGATCATGTCATTTCTACAACTGCCTATATCTTTGTTCAAGAAGGTAGCCTTGACAGAGCCTTTTTGGATGTAGTTCCTTCTTCGGATTAGGGTGTACTGACCCTTGAGAAAGACAAAAAGGATTTGTAGTGCGTATGGCAGATGGGACATTCCTTTCTATGAGTATACCTTCTTGATTCTGGGTCTTTACTTACCTTTAAACAATTTTGAAATAGAGGTTTTGAACCACCTAACGATCGCTCATTCGCATCTAAATCCTATGAGTTGGGCGTACATCAAGATCTTTCAATATTGGTGTGAATATCAGGGGAAAGCCATTAGTGTCTCTTTTCTTCCATATATTCAAAGTGCAATGTGGTTCAATGAATCAGGTACAAGGCCTTGGCCTGATTACATTGGCACAAGTTAACTTTTGTTTCTAAGTATTTCCAGACAGCTTGAAGCATTTTGAAAATCAGTTCTTCTTCATCGTTCATCTCTACAAATAGGCCCTTGCAACAGTACGTACCATAAGGACCGAGCCGAAAGACATGTCTACCAGTCTATTTCATAAGTACTGAAACAAAGATCATTTCTTGACGAGGAATGGATCATACGACTACAAGGAGAGTAATATGTACCAATAGGTTCTCTATTTGAAGAAACAAGTAGTCACATTCTTCAAAGAGTTGGGTCAGGCTGAGGGAGGCATTCCTCGGGATGAAACTTCAAAGAAACGCTTGAAACAACTTGTTGAGACCCGCTTCCTGATGGATGCTCGTGCCAAGGAATATAGGAAGGTCACTTTTTGTGAGCTTCTAGATTTTTTTCCCTGACATCAATTCAGTAATTTTATAATGTTTTTAACTTTTGGTAATTCACTGAGAACGAGAAGGCAATCCACTAACTAAGACATGGATTACGTTTCTCCACGATTGTTGTTGTTCTTTCAAACACTTTAATGTCGCTCAATGTTCCTCCCGCGACTGGGACAAAGAATATTTTTTCCCAACTCTCTCATTTTAATGCTCGAGGAGAAACCTTTTTTAGTCCTACTAGAGGCATTGGTAAATATAGTGGTTCTCAGATGGCATCGCGTATGCTAGGTTCTCTAGCTCCTATTTTCTTGGCTATACTGAGGCCCCGTACTCCGAAAGAACATCAGGTGTCTACTTCGAAAGAAGATTGCTCTGCCTTGCCAACCTGACCAATGCGGATCTCGAAGAGGTTTTTTAGCCTGGCGTATTATACTTGGTGTTTGTCTTCCATTTTGACCATTTGTGGGTAAAACCTTTGGGACACTTTCCAATTCGACCAGTGTCGCAAGGAGAAGCGGCTATTTGGGGAGAGTATTTGTAACCTGATGCTTCAGTAGGATAAGTACCTATACAAAGTACAAAAGGCTTCTATTTTTATTACTGGGATAGTTGATACCCTAAGTGCCTTTAACTCCCTGGCTCATTAGTTGATCAGGTAAAGCTCTTGTCGAGAGGCATAACAAGGAATAATATAGCTCTGGCCTCCAGGTGGGTTACTTTATCTGCTATAAAGGCATCTCTTTCTATCATTTAGGGGGACCTTGAAAACTTATGACTTTATATTTCATATATGGCTCAGAGATTTAGTGAATTATCTATTATTGGTATCACAACTGTCTCAAAGTCCTTTGAGAACACTTTGTAGAAAATAGAGCAGTTTTACTCTCTCACTACTATAAATAACCATATTTCACCTCTGACGCAAAAGGGATATAACCTCGCTTACACAACCAAGATAACGAAAGGCGACATGAAAATTTGTCACTTTACCCCTCAGTTTTTGAATAACCGAGGGGAAAATGACAGTTCTTATGGGTTTTGAACCCCGACAACTGCATTTTTTGGATTTTCAAAAATACGCTACTTTTTACCTCGATTTTTAATAATAACCGAGGAGTAAAGTCTTGTTTACAAAATTTTATTTTTAACCTGTATTTTTTTCATTTTAATCTGCAAAGCATCAAATTTGTTGACAAATTCTAAATCTTCTTTATCATCAACAATGACACTAATAACAACAACGAAAACAAAATCAATAGAATTCTTAAATATTAAATCTCAACAACAACAACAACACAACAACAAAATTCATTGAATCTTTAAACACTAAATCTCAATAACAACAACAACAACACAACAACAACAAAATTCATTGAATCTTTAAACATTAAATCTCAATAACAACAACAACAACAACAACAACAACAACAACAACAAATTAACAAAATCAATAGAATCGTAAATACTAAATTTCAACAACAACAATAACAGGAACAACAATATTAAATATTTTACTTGTTACAACTACAACTAAAATTAATAAGTTACTTTATTGTTTTCCTAACTAACATTAAACATTTTTAATAAGAAATACTAGAAAAAAGATTAAGTTAAAAAATGAACCATGAAATATTTTTCTGCTCTTGCTTTCATTATCATTGTTTTCAATATGTTAAGTTTAAATTTCAACACTTTGCATCCAAAATGGATAATTGTGATATTCCCGTTTTGATTGGCTAGTGAAAGTTTCACGTGTATCACTAATGTTTAATGTGGATTGATGATTTGGAAATTCTTGACCATTCTTACTTTATAAATGGATGGAAAAGATTTGCTACATAATTGTTTCATCCAATTGATCATAAATAAAAAATAAATAAAAAAAAAAAAATACGCTACTTTACCCCTCATTTTTTAGCAAAATCGAGGTAATAGGTCATAATTTTTTTTTAAAAAAATTAAAAGGTGATAAAATATAGTTGTTGGAATTCGAAAATGTGTCCTCTAAATACTTTATCTCTCGGTTTTCAGCAAAACCGAGGTAATATGTCATAAAAACATTTTAAAAAATTAAAAGGTGATAAAGTGTAGTTTATGTGATTTGAATATGTGTCCTCTAAATACTTTATCCCTCGGTTTTCAGTAAAACCGAGTTAATATGTCATAAAAAAATTTAAGAAAAAATTAAAATATGTTAAAATGTAGTTGCTGAGATTCGAATGTGTCCTCTAAATACATTACCCCTCAGTTTCTAACTAAATTGACAAAATATATGGTATTTTTTATAATAAAAAAATAAAATGCGACGCGTATATGGTTTGCACCTAGGTTTTTTGTTCGGTGAGGTGAAATTTTCATCATGAAATATATTATTTGTATTAGTGTCTTATGCGTATTTCTACGAAGTAAGTACGGTCAGACCATATGCTTAAAGATGGAAAAGTTATCTCACTCAGAGACTAGTTATGCCCTTCTCCTTTTTTAATGTAATAACCTGCATTTGGAAGCACAAGTAAATGCATTTGATATTTAGATAGTGAGTTTACCTATTTAAGGCACGCACGATTGATCCTGAGTCAATTGATCCAGATTTTGCGTTAACTTACAAGATTTTTCCTCAAAGTTTAATAGACGCCTCTAGGGCCATGCCCAACCAAGGGTCGGTACCCCTTCCCCTCCCCTCAGGAGAAATCTAGTTTGAGGTTGACGTGTGGAAGACTCACTGCGGCCACTAAAGTGTCTAGCTATCAATATGGGAATGAGTCGATTATAGTCGTTTTAGTGGTTTTACCACATTATTGTTGTGTGTACTTTTCATTGTGGAATTTTTTTATTATTTTGGTCATACACCTACATGCGTTTATGATAACACCCATAAGCTTTTGTGTTGGTGCTTTGATCCCTTTGATCATGCTTTGTACTTGTCATTACCTTACACGATTACAAAGAAAAGATATATTTGGAACTTGTGATTTGTTCAATAATAAATGAAATATCATATTACACTTTATGAGGTAATGAGTTATACAAAAACTAAAATTAAAGATAAAGTTGTAAACATAACCAGTCATTCCTGCCATTGCTTATTCTCCCTAGTATGCAGCCTTCTGATTCACCCATTCTTTTTTATTGGGCCATCATGACTTTTTCTTCCTGTTGGAGGATGAATGTTTATGCTCCTTAGTTGGTCGTGGAGCGAAATACGTTGATCTCCATGGCCTCGTGCTCCCTTTGGTTTTGATGCACTGCATTGTAGATCCTTTTTTAGCCCTCGGGGTCAACATACTATCATCGGCTCATCATGAAAATTGTGGAATTTAATTTTGATGTGGACTAATGAAGCCACGACATATAGGTCCACCGTAAAAGGTCTACTGAGGATGCAGTTGTAGACGCTCTTTTAAGGGACTATAAGAAATTGTGAATCTATTATCCTAATGTCTCTTCTTTACCATCAATGTCATTAACTTAATGTATCCTCACAAGTGGGTGGTCGTGCCATCGAACACTTGCAAGAATGACCCTTCATATGGCTATAAATTTCTTTCTTGAGGTCCATCGTTTCAAACAACTATGAATATATTATGTTGCAGGATCTACCACCATTGATAAGTATCTGCAATACATTGAAGTGGACGACCGTGGTGGTTATGACTAGAGAGAAAATATCATTTGGGATTCCCCTGACTTTCACACTATCTCGAAACCCTTAACATTGGTTTATCTGGGGTATTGGCAAAAGAACTTCTTTCTTTCTTATGGAAGACCATCAATTCCGCAATATTTCTACTCATCGTCCCTTTTAATAAGATGTTCGCCCGAGTTGCTCCCTCAGTAATGATAGCAATGTGTTTGCGCTTTCTCTTAGTTGGTCCTTTGTTTTCACCATCGTTCCCTTCCCCATTAGCCATGCACTACTGCAAATAAAACATTTAATGACAAATATTTCACCTCACCCAACAAAAAACTAAGGTAGAATTTCAGATCATGCCATGTTTTATTTTTATTTTTTTTAAATACCATTTATTCCCTCGGATTTTTAATATAACCGAGGTGAAAACTAATTCAGAACATGCTTTGAATCCCAACAAATAAAATTTATGTTTTTAATTATTTAAAAGTGATGTCTTTATTTTTATTTTATTTTTTATTTGTAAATTAAATTATATATTCCTTCAGTTTCTTTAATAGTCGATGGGTTAGATAATCAAATTTTACTACAAAAGCATTCGTTCATTAAGTTTTCTCTTAAACCTAACTCATTTATAGCCGATCCAAACTCGTAAACAATTTTTTTGGAATGGATTGCAAGATATAAAAATCTTCAAGATTGTATTGTATGTTGTTCTTATAACACCAACCTTGAACAAAATATTTTTTTCCTCTTGCGATCTATCACACATTATGGTGTTTTTGTTGTTGTTGTTGTTATTTCAACCTCTTGCAATGCCATTGAGAAATTTATCCCTAAACATGCTATAAATTGCAATCCATATTGTTATTTCACAATACAATAACTTGAAAATTTTGTTTTGAATATTACAGCATACAAAGAAAGTGGTGAATGTAAAAAACTGAAAAAGGAAACAATACATGTTACTTTTAATATTTTACCATTCACCATTTTTTGCAAGTAATGTATTACCTCGGTTCTTTTATAAAATCGAGGAATTATGTCCCTATTTTATTTCATATGTTTAATTAAAAAAGAAAAAACCTTTCCTCTCGGGTTTATAAAAGAAATGGGGGGTATAGTTACAACGCTCAAGATATTTCCAACACATCAATCCACAAGAAACCCTTTACATCCAATAAGAACACGAACACCACCACTATATATCTTGGACGCTATCTTGTGAAACTCAAATATTGATAATGAAAGCATTTTCCATGAAACCAGTGAAATTTAAAGAAACGTGGAACAGATCTCTGGGATGGATTACAAGTGCAGAAAAAAATTTGTTCCAAGGATTATGTTCTTACATAACATATTATCTTTTAACTATAATTTTATGTTATGTATCTAACCTTTTTTATGTTATATCATACATTGGATGAGTTAAAAACCATTCAACTTAAAAATCAATGGGTATGCAACAAAATATGGATTTGTTATTCTTCAAGAATAACATCGGAGATGATGAATCTGATTTGTCAAAACATTTGTACTTATAGGTCGAAACCAAAACAATGTAACATAAGAAACTTTGTATTTTAATATAAAAAATGGATATTTGTAAACAAGGTCATTTAATATTCTATTTGAACAATGTAATTTGTATTTTTTTAAACATATTTTCCCCCTTAGTTTTTGACAGAAACCGAGAGGTGTGTGATGCTAGTTTTGAAACTATAAAAATGTTTTTGTTAGGGATCAAACCAATGACCATTTTAACTATCCCCTCGGTTAATTAGAAACCGATGGGGTAAAGTGGAAAGTTTTTAGGACGCCCTTCATTACTTTGCGTATGTAATCGAAGTAAACTCCATTTGCGTCCCAGGTAAAATGTGTTTTTTGTAGTAGTGATTACACCCAGAATCTTGAATGGGGACTTGTTCTTCAGGCAGTATTCCCTATCTCTCTTGTCTCCTCTGGTATACTCGGATAAGCAACCTCTATTTATCAAACCCTTGATGGCGTCCTTCAGTTGGATGAAATAATTTATGGTATGGTAGTGGCTCTTGTGAAAGCGGAAATATTTCATCTTGTCAGTTTTGAAAGATTATCTGATATGGAAGGGTTTTTTGTCCCGACCTTCCAGAAATTTGTGTTGGCATATTATTGGTATATCTTATCTCATGAAGTGTTCATATGGGTGTACTTTTCGTATCTGAAATTCTGGTATCAGATATGAGATGTCGAAGGTAATGTCACGACACTAATATCTAAATAATACAAACAGGATAAAAGATAAAGAACAGTAATGCAAGAGACACAAGCAATTGTTAACCCAGTTTGGTGCAAACTCACCTACGTCTGGGGGCTACCAAGCCAGGAAGGAAATCCACTAAACAGAATCAGTTTAAAGACTCTCAGTAAACAACTTCAAGTTACAACCTTTTCACCTAATCTCTACCCGTGTGACTTCTACCTAAGAACTCTTAGATATGAGATCATAATCACTCCCCCTCAATCACAACAGTGATATAAAACAAGAATTACAATGAAAAGAAGACATTCTTCAAAGACACATACTTGATCTTACTTAAAAGCTTCAATCAAGTAGACACACACTCATGCTTCAAAGCTTAGAGTGACAAATTACAACTCAAAAATTAGACCAATTCAATCATCTATGGATGAATTGAATGGCTTATAATTCACACGACCACACAAGACTAAAACCGTTATTCTCTCTCAATATTTCGTTCGTTATTTCTTGTGTATCAAATCAGGTTTTCCATGTCCTTTTTATAGAAGCAATTGGCTGGGCTTGGACATCATAAAACCCTAAAACTATTTTCCACTCAAATCTTCTCATGACAGTTGATTATATCTCTTTGGAAAATAAGTTAATCTCGTTGTAATTACTGATTGATAGCATGTTCAATCATCTTATCAATCATACACAAATTGGCATTAAAAAGGCAATCACATAATATATAACATTCAGACTGAATGTTCTGTATACAGATGTCATAACATCGGGTCTGACATCACAGTAAAATCCCGCATAGTCACATTTTAAACATCCAACAGGTACATGTTATCTTATGTTAAGACAACACATGTGACACCTTGTGAATACTCTAGGTTTTACCAAAATTGCTGCCAACACAAGAACCAACAAACTCCCCCTTTGGAAAATTTTGGCTAAAACATATATCCGTCCATTTGTTCACAAGAGTAAAAAACATATCAGCAGTTAAGCAGCAGCAGAAGTAATAAACCACACATTTACTAGCTATAATAGCAACTAGTTAACACACATTAAGCACATATGTGCTTCTTCTCCCCCTAAGTCTGTTCAACACAGACATCTCCTTCAACAACACCTGTAACATTCAGAATCACCCCATCTGACATCACCTTCAACATCACATGTACAACACAGAACATTATTTTGTTCAACATCAGCTGTCATCTGTTTAGCCTAGCTACTTCAACACATATTAACTGCAGCTCTCCATACATTAACTGCAACTCTCCACATATTAACTTCTCCCCCTTTTTAGTCAAAATAGACCAAAGAGACCAATTAGACAAAATAAATGTCAATTAGTCCAACAGAGAATGTCACATAGAATGTTATAACATATAAAATGTTAAAACAAATTGTCAGGTGTTACAGAACCATAATTATACACAGCTATATGAGCTGAGATAAAAAGAAATCCAGAGAACTCACAAAGAGAACCCAAAAATTACATCATGGCATCAAACAAGACTGCCAAAAAACACAAACATCAAACAGCAAGCATCAAAGTATCCAAGCATCCAAGCATCCAGAACACACATCATTATAACAGGGGGACCATCTTCACCACAACTCAATCTGAGGAGCTAGCATCTTCATCAGCTTCAGATCCATAACTGCCACTTGATTTGTCTTGAGATTCAGACCTCTCACTTGAGGTGTGGGCATCTGTTTCCTTGGCTTCACCAATATTATCCATATCTCCTTGCTCCAAGATATTAACTAGAACCTCTAAAGCTTCTTTCCTAGCCTTAGCCACCCTAATCCCAGTCTCCAATTCCTTACATGTCTCTTTCAATTCAGCAATCAGGCCACCTTGAGAGGCTGGCTTCTTCATAGCAGATGTCATGACAATGTCATTGACATGACTGCCTTCAAATAACTTGTAATGAACTGAAAATGGAGGTTTTCTTCTACTAGGGATATCACTTGTGCTCAAAATACCAGGTTGTTGGCTTAGGATTATCCCACAAATTATTGAGGGAATAGCAATTGGCAGCTTCACTGCATTTGTGGAAGCATGTTTGACAATTTGTTCAAACATGAACCTTCCATAATCAAAATTAAGCTTGGTCCCAATAGCATATATTATCCTTCCAAGAGCATTAGATATTGTTGAGATGTGGTTTGTTGATACCCAGTTAACTGACCCTATCTTATGCAAGATAGCATATTTCACAGTTAATTTGCCTGCAGAGAGATGTATTTTGCTTGGCCACTCCTTGACCTGTCCAGCAGTGATTTTCCTACAGACTTCATTGTCTGCGGCCTCTAATTCAACAACACCTTATGTTCCTCTTCCTAGGAACTTATTGATCATAATAGGGGAGAACCTTACACACCATCCTCTAACAAACACCTTGCAAAACTCTTTGTTGTTCTTGTCAGCAATATCCTCAGAGATGTTCATCACAAACTCCTTAACAAGACCTTTAAAACATTGGGGTAAACCACTAACTGTTTTCATTAAACCAGCAGACTTGATCAACTCCATAACCTCCTTAACTTCCACAACATCCTTCCCCAGTTCTCTTTCCACAACAACTCTCCTCTGTATTACAAATTTCCACTTGGCTGCACCATCTTCCAGATGGAAGGAAATGTTATCCAAATGCACAGCTGCAACCTTAGCAGGGGATTTTCTAACAGTTTGCTTTTTGACAGGAGAGATGTTTGGGATATCGTCTTCAACATCATCCTCTGAATCAGAACTTTGTCTGACCTTTCTCTTCTTGACCTCCACTTTACTTCATGACTTTGAAGGACCTACAGCAGTAGCCTTCTTACTAGTTCTGGCTGTCATCATCTCAGCCACAGACCTCCCCTTCCTGGTCTTCATTCTCTTAGCAACCCTTGGCTCCAAGTGATGAAGCAAGGTGTCATCTTCATCATCTGAGCTTTCTTCTTCCAAGTCAATCACCTTCTTACCAGAGTCATGCTTCTGAGAAGCATCTACAGATTTCTTACTATGCATGGTTTTCCCTAAAGAACACAGTCCCTCAGCAGCAATATCTTTCTCTGACCTAGATGAATCATCATCTTTCTCATTGTGAGGTTCCACCTCAGGTGAGGGGTCCCTTCTAGATAGAGGAGTCGAACCTCCCTTGACTGAGTTTCCTTCATTTAGGATCCTCGTGACCAAATTTCTAATGACACGATCAGTATGATGCATGTCATCTTTAGAGGTAGGGTTATCAGAGTTGTTACCTTGAGTATGCCCTGCAGTGGAGGATGAACCAGGGGCGTCACCTGGGATAACTGACAAGGGAATCACTTCCAAAATGTCTTCATGCAGAAAATCCATGGATGGTGTTCTTGCTTTGTGCGCAGGTTTTGAACCAGAAGATGAAGGATGTTGTGACATCTTGTTGAGCTTGTGAAAGTATTTTTGTTGCCCTAGCAGAGATGGTCGATACAGTTTGATGAAGATGGAAGTGGTTGAGCTGAGGTTGCGTGTGAGAATGCTATAGATGGTAGTTCCAATACTAGGTAATGATATACCATAAATGGGGCACTTTCTTTTAAGTGGGCAGACAATATTTTTATTACCTTTTCCACTCCAAATTAATTGCTATAAATTCTTATGGATACAAATCCCTAATTTCCCTCTTAAACATTCAAACTGATTAGCATCCAAAGCCTTTGTAAATATGTCAGCTAATTACAATTCAGTAGTAACATGCTCTAAGGCTATGATTTTCTCTTCCACTAGTCCTCTAATAAAGTGATGGCGAATATCAATGTGCTTTGTCCTGCTGTGCTGAACAGGATTCTTGGAAATATTTATAGCACTTAGGTTGTCACAGTACAATGTCATGACATCTTATGTGACATAGTATCCAGTCAACATTTGTTTTATCCAAACCAGTTGAGAACAACTACTCCCAGCTGCTATGTATTCAACTTCAGCAGTGGATAAGGACACACAATTTTGTTTCTTACTAAACCATGATATCAGGTTGTTCCCTAAGAAGAAACATCCTCCTGATGTGCTTTTCCTATCATCAGCACTTCCATCCCAGTCAGCATCACAGTAACCAGTCAACATAGATCCAGATCCATGAGTATATAACATCCCATAGTGTAGCGGGGTATTCGTTACCTTTAGATTTATTGACTAAATCAAAAGTAAATCATACAAGTCGAGTCGCCGCTGCACTTCTATTTATCCAAAGGAAAGGTTAGAAAGCGAACAAAAACCGAGAAGTTTTATCGAATCAAAAACTAATAAAAATGTCAGAGATCGGGGTAAGGGGGTTGGTTATGCAATGGGAAGGTTTTAAGCACCCAAAACATCCTAGGTACTCCTAGGGAGCCCTTTTCACAATTTGTTGTAAGGTAGGTTGGTATTTGTGAAAATTATTTATGCAAACATGATTGGGGGGATGAAAGGAGAATGTACAAATTATTTACAATTTTGTGTTTGAATGGATAAACCCATTGCCTACGTACCATCTTAAAAAAAAGATTAGGATCAAAACCTCGTAGTACGGGGTAAAAATCTCAAAACAAGTTGGTGAATTAATTGGTCCAAAAGCCTTAAGGTCTTTTGTTATCAAAGGGAGAAAACTCAATCTAAAACCACAAATCCACCATGTGAGGATAATTTCAACATGCTAGTGAGGGGTTAACCCTATAATAAGCATGGAAGACTCATTGTCCATCACTAAGGATATATGTGAGTATTATATCAACCTCAAGGATAACTCAAACCTAATAGTTATGGTTTATATAAAAAAACTTTGGCAAGAAGTGGCCATTGAAACCACAAAAACAATAAAAAGTATTTAAAAAATATGGTCAAAGTTGAATTTAGAATTCAATTCAAAATAAGTGTTATGAAAAGAAAGTTTGAAAACCAAAAGCATAGTGCTTAGGTTTCTAATTTTGAAAGCAAATGTTAATGTTTGCGCAAAAGTTTTGGCTTGGGTTAGAGTGGAGGGAAGAAGAAGAATGGCTAAGTCCTAAACATACAAAGGTGAAGGAAAAGAAATAAGACCACAAATGGAGTCCCCTTCTTGAGATCATAGTGATGATCCAAGTAGCTCCCATCCTTTGGAATAATCAAGCAAATAAGCAAATACTCAAGCAATCAATCAATCAAGCAAGCTCTTAGGAATCTTCCAATGGCTCTTGTATCTTTCATTTTAGATGCACATGACAATGGTTCTTCAATTTGGCTCAAATAGGAATCCCTAGCACAAGAGCACACACATCAAAAAGTTCTATAATACAAACAAAGAATGGACAAAGGGTGAGTTTAGAGATTAGGTCCTTCCAATTCATCTTCATCATTAAGTCCTTTTTACTCCATTTTTGCATAGGGAATGTCCTAAAGTCTAAGTCCTTTTGTCCATTTGCAATTGGTTCACAACAATCAAAAACAAAACACAAGCACAATAATATATACACAATTATGTGCTCAAGTGAGCAAAAGGCAAATTGCATTAACATAAACATGTGCTCAAATGAGAAAAGGGCAAAAGCAAATGAATAATATGTACAAGAATATTAAATTGCATTAATGTAAAGTGCAAGAATTAAATGTTAATGGTCAATAGTTAGTGTTAGTGTGCCATAAGGCAATTTAGCGCTATGTTAAGCAATCGTAAGTGGACTAATGTAGTAGTCACACCTATCTGAGGTCGGTCAATAAAATATAGGCAACAAATACAAGTTAGAGATCTTGATTAGTGAATCAAGCTTCTACAACTTGCCATGCCAAAAGAAGATGAGATATGATCTTGTATTGATTTAGGTTCTTTGCTTGATTAGGAAGCAACCTATCCTTAATGCAAAGCCATTCACTTGATCTATGATCAAGATGAATTAGATTTGAATCAAGGAAGGTTAAACCTCCCATACATCAAGGCTAACCACCAATCTTTAACTCATTGATCAAAAAAAAAGAAAAAAGATGAAGAAAGAGATGAATAAGAATGTACATTAATTGAACTTCAAATGAAATAAGCAAATTGCATTAACCAAAGACAAATGTAATCAAGGTCAAACACTAGTAAACAGAAGCAAAATGAAACTTAGAAGTCAAGAAACAAATAAAATATTTTTGGTATTTTTCAAAATTAAAATAATATTGGAATTAAAATAAACAATTAAAGGTCAAAATTCAAATCCATCTCAAATCAACTTTGAAAAGTCCAAATGGATCATCCTAAGTTCAACAAAGTCAAACAAAGTTTGAAAAAAAAATTCAGCATTTTTATAACTAGAAACTATTTTTAATCAATTAAAATGCATAAAAAATAACCTAATTAAATTAAAATCTAAAATAAATCTCAAATCAATTAATAAATTGATGAGAATATTTTTCATAGATCCATCATCATTCAAAGAGGTTAAGAAAATATTTTTGTATTTTTTGGATATTGAAAACTATTTAAAATGAATTAAAAATAACCATAAAAGAGAAAATTCATAAAAAATATCAAGTGGTAAAATAAAAAATATTAAAAATCATTTTTAGAAACTAGAAATTAAAAGAGAAATAATGCAATTGGTCTCATATTTTTTGGAATCAAAATGAGAGAGATATGATTTTTTGAAATAAAATGGAATAAACCAAAATTAAAAGGAAATTCAAAAAATGAGAAAAAACCACACGCGTTGGACCAATTTCATTAATTGACCTGGCATATCAAACGATCCACATGCGCGCGTCCACCAAAGTCCAGGGTCAATGAGAAACATGTGGTATTAAAAAAAGTCATAAAAAAGGAAGGACCATATTAGATCTGGAGATTAGATACAAGGGTTGTGGTTCATTCTGGCAAACGGACGATGGTGTACACCACCGTCTTCTCCGGTGAGACCAGGGATTCCGACGAGAGTTGCAGAGAAAAAATCTTAACCAACTAAAGCGATCTATACATCAATGGAAAGCTGGGGTGATGTACATCACCCCTGTGCCATTTATTTTCACTCTAGACCTCCATGGGAAGAGAAATCAGAGGTGGAAAATAATGGTGTTCGACTTGAACTCAATAGATTTTCAAAATTAAAAGCACAGTTCAATTGCCTCTGATGAGAGGACTTCAGCCAAACCAATAAATGCAAGAAACAAGCTACAATTAGTGAGTTTCGAAGAAGAAAAGTTTGAACATCCACCTCTGAAATGTGGATCTGGAAAGAACAATTCCTCTTAGTTATTGATTACAGTGTGATCTAGAGATGAAGATGAAGCAAGGCCAAGGAATTTTGAGTCTGATAATCAACCAATGAAGTTGAAAATCAGATCTGAAATTTTGAAATGAAAGAGTGAATTCCTTTAGGTATGGCTATGGAGTGAGTTTTGCAGCATAACAGGCGCCTTCAGTTGTTGAATTATGAAGCCTAGCACTCTTATTTATAGCAATTTGCAAAGGTAAGCATGAGCATTGTGTGTGCATGAATGAAGAGGGTCTCCATGCATGGGCCTGTACAGGTGCATGGAGGGCCCAAATCTTATTACAAATGAGTGCTGATCTCACGCTAAGTTGAAATGGACCTGCAGAATTGATGCAATTGGCTTGTGCAATGAGTTTTCAAGTAGTTTCCAAAAATGCACCAAAATGTTCTCCTCTTTGAAAGTGCCTTTTCCAAAAATAAAACATGGCCTTATGGGTAATGGTTGGAAAGCTCTTGGCATGAGGATCAATTGTTATGTTGGACGAAACTTCATTTGGAAATGGGAAATTAGTGAAAATTGGTCATAAAGTTCAATGTGCAAAACATGTGTATGTGAAAATTTCCAAAATGGGCCAACTTCAAGCCCTTCTGTTTTAATTATGCAAGCTCCAAATGACAAAACCTTCAACATTAAAGTTGTATATCTTTTCAAGGCAATAAATTTGGACTCAAATTTTTCATCATTTGGATTTTTGATGAGGAAGTTATGGGTACTTGAAGTTGGACTTTTTCACATTTCAATGCCTTTGGTCCAAAGTGACCTATAATGTTTTGCATTATGACATGTATTTCTCTTAGGATTATGAAAATTTGTTCAAAATAAAAAATGAATTAGACATCTTAAACTTTCCAATGCATTTGATCCCACCTCAAAATCATAAAAAAAGAATGAGTTATGTCCTTGGGAAGTTGACCCAAATTTAGGGTTTTAGTCAAAATGACCTATAATGTTTTGAAATGGATAATGACCTTCCAAGCTTCAAATCAATTATTTATGAACATTAAAGTTGTTCATATGGTTCTTAAGAACATTTTTTCTCTTGGGGTCATCTCCATTTGACAAACACATTAGAAGTTAGGTCTCAGTGTATTTCGAAATAGTCAGATGAATTGATTGATCAACTTCTCAAGTCCAAACCTCATATCTTGATGAATTGATGATTAAGGACACTCAAATAAGCTCAAATATGCATGAAATGATGAATGAAATAACTTCCCTTGATTATATTTGATCATGGGTTGAGGTTGCTTCATGAGCAAGGCATAGTTGATGAACAAATGAATTAGGGTTTCCTTGGGAAACAATCCTCAAGCCCTTTGGTTTGCTTTGATCAAAATGACAAATTGAGACACTTGGGAGGCATATATGATGATTGAGAGCTTTGTGAACCATTGTCATGCTTGCTTTCATCTTCATCTGGCCACTTCAATAGGTATGGGGGCCTCCTAGGAGCCTTGGATCACATGATTGCTCAAGCTTCAAAACAAACAAAGTTAGTGACATATTTTTGTGCTTTTGGTTAGTAAACAAAATAAGAAAAGCAATAATATACAATTCAAGCATGCTTGGTGGTCTCAAACTAACTCACACAAGTCCCAACCCTAGGGTTAAGGAGCCAAGATGCTATGATCCTTTAGGCAAATGCAATGTGTAATGATATGATGCCATGAGGGATCTTAGGGTCAAAATTAGGGTCTTACAGATTCCCCTATTTAAGTTCATTCTAGCCGGAGATATGAAGGTTAAAATCTTCGTCTCGACGAGGTAGAATGGGTTTAAATAATAACAAAGAGACGAATTTTGGTCCCTAAGAGACCTCATGATGCAAACGTATGTATGCAAAAGGTAATACTCCATGGGGATATATGTCCACAAAGGATAAGAAATCAGGAGAAACTGAAAATCCATATGAGTAATACACTCATAAATGGAATAGAGACTCGGGGGACTTTACTGGGGAATAGAGGGGATAAAATGCGTGAGCAAGTCACGACTTAAAACTTGCTGGGAGACACGAAGGGATTCCATGAAAATAAATCAATGGAAAGGCTCGATCTGACGCAACGATGCATGTATTGGGGAATATGCCAATACAGCAAAACTATCCTCAAAGGATACTTCGGATGAAATCCGGACTCAGGCTGGGAAAATCTACCAAGGGACTCCGATGGAGAATGTCCAAAGAGGAACTCAGCTGAGGAAAAAGCAACTGAGGTATTACCGGTTACTGGGTAATAAGCTCAAAGAGACATGTGATCAAACACCAGTATAAGGGTGAGAGAACAACATACTCGGGGAGAATGAATATCTAAGACCAGTATAAGGGTGAGAGATATCAATCATCCAAAACATCTGAGGAAGACCTAAAAAGGTATATTTCAACTCAGGAAAATCTGACTCCACATGGGAACAAAGTCTCAATAGGGAGCAGAAAGGAAGGAACGCCAAGGATACCGGTTACTGGGTATATAATAGGTGACCAACCAAGCGTGAATTGGGGAATATTTCCAAGACACTCATCATCTGAAAGGAGGGCTGAAAAAGCAAACTTGATTACAGGATGGACATTCGATTCCACAAGGAAATACGAATCTTACTCGATTGGGGAAGACAGAAGACTTCGACTGAAGAGTGCATGAGATACATTATCTATTACCATCAGAACGTAGATAACATACTCGCATGGAAGATTATCCACAACCGGTTACTGGGTTAATAAAGGATAAATCGACCGAAAAGAAAGGACATCGGGATACCAGCTACTGGGTATAAAATGATGACCAATCAAGGGGAGAAACAATCATTACCAACAAAAGGGTAAATGAAAGATAACTCGGTAGGGATAAATTACTTTATCAGAGCAATTATCCAAGAGATATATCACCGGTTAATGGGTTGTATACTCAGAAGGTGAAGGAATATCAATACCGAATATTGGATAAAGATAACCAACAAAGAGGGGATTACATCTACCGGTTACTGGGTAGAAAACCACAGAAGAGAGTAACCGTCATCGGTTAGGATGAACAGAATCAAGGGTTAACTCTGCAAGGGGATAAAATGGGGTTTACAACTACTGGTTACTGGGTAGAAAACCACAGAAACAAGACTTACAACTACCGGTTACTGGGTAGAAGGACACAACACTCAGTCGGGGAAAAGATGTACAATTACTGGTTACTGAGCAATCATTCATCTAAACTACGGGGAAGTGCAAGGGAAATAACAAGAGTAGTAAATCTAGGAACAAACTAGAGAGACACGATGAAACAAGACTCAACCCAATGAGGATATAACTCAGGGGAGTAATTCCATCCTAATACATATTTTGGGAGGAAAAATGAAACAAAAGTCATCCACGAGGACATAACTCAGTGGGGAATATGGAAGAAAGGGTAAACACTTTCTGCCTATGGGGCTGACTCTATACGGAGAGATCAGACACAAACATCTGCTTGGGAAAATATATATCACCAAATAGCAGGAGATAACAAACGAAGATATATGGCAAAGAATACAACATGAATATCTGAACGTTATAATTATGCATGTATATCGTGGTTTATGTATGATGAATGTTGACAAACAGACATATCTAACACAAACATGTCCAGGAATCAATGGACAGAGATCTGGTACTACGTCTCAAAAGAGAATGCCAGGCCCACTGGGGAGACTCCCAATATGATGGGGGCAATAGATACCAGGAAACAAATGATCTCTACAAGGTAAGGAGAACCAGTCACTCCGCTGGGAAGGAAACAACACATCCTCCTCAGAAATTCCAACACCAATCTGAAGTCAGGCAAAGTCTTGGTTGGGGAACGGAACCTGGATACGATCCGTCGTAGAAGCAACTCTACTGGGGAAATTATCCAGGGGAAGGATGAAACTCTATGGGGAATAACCACCGATCAAAAAGTTTCAAAACCAACACACTTCCTTGCACAGGTGGATAAATCATCTCTACCGAGGAGAAGAGAAACACTAATCCACTAGGGATGGGAAGATAAGCATTTTCAACACCCGCTCTGCTCAGGAGGAAACAACAAACAGGTTCTAGGGAAACACTATTGAGGACTGAACCAGGAACTACCTGTAGGTGATCAGCTTGAGATATCCTGTTTGGTGACCATACTGAGGAGCTGAAATGGGATCAACCCTGCTGAGGATGATCAAAGTCAAACTTGTTGGATATTCATGTAGGCGAATCCGCAGGGGGAAGCTAGAAACCAAGTTGTTGAGAATTCCACTCATGTTGGGGATTTCCTGCTCACTCTGCGGGAGAATTCCAATCTGAATGAGGGACTACCAACTTCCTCGAAAAGATAGCATATCAATTTATCAATTTATAAGGAATTTTAGGTCTATCCACCCAAGGGATGACAACCATATAATTGATAACACAGATGCTAGATCCAGCCTCACTGAGGAGTTAGAAGATTAAGGCCAAACTCCAAACTCTCTAGGGATTTGGTGAGGCATAACTTTCTTATGTGCTTGCGAAGGAGGCAACCTGAAAGATAATGACGAGGATGCAAGTATGCTAGGAATATGAACAACATGTCTTACCCTTTTGGAGATCATACTGTCCTTGGGAGAGCACTGAAAATGTCCCAATTACCCTTTTTCATTGTGAATGTTCACTTTGTTTAAAAATAGTTTTATGAAAATTTTATTTATTCAAAACAATGATATTTATTAATTAAAACATGCAAAATATTTATTGAACAGAACCAAATGAGAGTGCAAAGAATTGGATAAAGGCTCAAATTTATTTGATGGAATGGCAGTCTGCAAATGGCAGGACTACATGGATCTTTACAAATTTGAAATCGGTGATATATATTGGAAAAGGATTACATTGAACATAACGACCATTTCTCCACCAACTCTGAATCCGATGTATTTGAAGCTTCATTTGACGGCGACTGAGCGGAATTCCTTGGCAGAAGACAGTTGTAGAACAAAGTCTTGTCAGGATGCAGTTACTTGCCAAATCCCTAATTTTTGCCTAGATTGCCCCAGGGTGAGGTACTCAATCTAGCGGGATATTTATTCATTTTTTATGTCTCTAACTTTTGCCTGGATCGCCCTTTCAAGTTTTCAATCCACTGAGACGCTCATTTTTTGCCTAAGCCGCCCTTTCGGGTTTTCAACTTAGCGAGCTATTCTGTTTTTATTTTAGGCGAAGTATTTCTTGACTGCATCTGAATTCATAGGACGAGTGAAATCCTCCCCATCCATAGTTGTAAGTATCAAAGCACCGCCTGAAAAGGCTCTCTTGACAACATATGGTCCTTCATAGTTTGGAGTCCACTTGCCCCTGGAATCGAGCGCGAAAGACAAGACTTTCTTGAGCACAAGGTCACCCTCTTGGAACACACGAGGCTTGACCTTCTTATCGAAGGCTTTCTTCATCCTTTGCTGATACAACTGACCATGGCACATGGCAGTCAACCTCTTCTCTTCAATTAAGTTCAACTGGTCATAACAACTCTGAACCCATTCAGCCTCAGTAATCTTGGCTTCCATCAAGACTCTCATTGATGGGATCTCTACCTCTACTGGGAGCACAACCTCCATGTCGTAAACAAGGGAGAAAGGGGTTGCCCCTGTTGAAGTGTGGACAGATGTACGATATCCATGCAAAGCAAATGGAAGCATCTCATGCCAATCTTTGTACGTAACAACCATCTTCTGGATAATCTTCTTGATATTCTTATTAGCAACTTCAACAACCCCATTCATCTTGGGTCTATAAGGAGAAGAATTATGATGTGCAATCTTGAACTCGCTACACAGCTCTTTCATCATCTTGTTGTTCAAATTAGATCCATTATCAGTAATGATCTTATCTGGCACACGATAACGGCATATGAGTTGATTCTTGATAAACTTCACAACCACCTGCCTGGTCACGTTTGCATACGATGCCACTTCAACCCACTTGGTGAAGTAATGAATTGCTACAAGAATAAATCTATGACCTTTGGACGCTTTCGGCTCTATCATGCCAATCATGTCAATTCCCTACATGGAGAAAGGCCATGGTGATGAAATCACATTCAGAAGTGTCGGGGGAATATGAATCTTATCCTCATAAATCTGACACTTGTGGCATTTCTTCACATACTTGCAGCAGTCAGACTCCATTGTCAGCCAATAGTAGCCTGCTCTCAACATCTTCCTTGCCATGGCATGTCCATTGGAATGAGTACCAAATGAACCCTCATGGACTTCAGTCATCAATAGGTCTGCTTCGTGTCTATCCACGCATCTGAGCAAAACCATATCAAAATTCCTCTTATAAAGCACTTCGCCATTGAGGTAGAAACTGCCGAATAATCTCCTCAAAGTCTTCTTATCTTTAACAGATGCCCCAGGCGGGTAAATCTGACTCTGAAGAAAACACTTGATATCATAATACCATGGCTTATCATCCTTCACTTCTTCTACTGCAAATACATGAGCTGGTTTATCCAAGCGCGTCACAGTGATATTGGGGACTTCATTCCAGAGTCTCACTACAATGATAGAAGCAAGCATAGCGAGAGCGTCTGCCATCTGATTCTCATCTCGAGGAATATGGTGGAAGTCAACCTTAGTAAAGAAAGTTGAAATCCTTCTCGCATAATCTCTATATGGGATGAGGTCAGGCTGATTCGTCTCTCATTCACCCTTAATCTGATTAACAACAAGGGCCGAATCACCATAAACATCAAGATGGTTGATCCGAAGATCAATACATTCTTCTAATCCCATAATACAGGCCTCATACTCCGCCATATTATTCGTGCACTTGAAAGTTAGCCTTGCTGTAAAAGGAAATGTGTGCCCTGGGGAGTAATAATCACCGCCCCAATACCATTTCCATATTGATTTACAGCGCCATCAAACACCATGCTCCATCGGGAACCAGGCTTTGGCCCTTCATCGAGCGTAGGCTCATCACAATTGTCATACCCCGATTTCGGTCCTGAATTTTTTTATTTTGTTGACACTTGGCCTAAAGTTCATTTGGATACATTCATTCCCAAATCCATATTTTTTGTTACACATTGATCATTGTCTATGCCTTTTGATCATGGTGCTTTTGACTATAAAATGGATTTTAATCACTTGACTTTTGTAATTTTTCAATTTTTGATTTTAATTTCAAATCAAGTTTAAATCCAAATTTCAATTTAATTTTAATTGTTATCTTTACTAATGATTCAAAACTCTAATTGATTTTAATTTTCAAATAGATGTTAGAATTGATGACAAAAGTAATTTTAACAAATTATTGGATTAATTTGATTTTAATTGGGTTTTCTACTGATTTTTTATTATTATTTAAATTGATATTTAAATTAGTCTTGGAGTATTTCTAAAAAAATTCCATTTTATATCCATAGTACATTTCAAAATCAAAATAGCATTACAACATTTTCATAAATTACAAAGTCATCTTCCAAAGGACAAACATTTTAAAACCATAAACATGGACTTGGCATTCACTTGATCCAACCTACATCAATTCACATTTTCACTTAAACCATGCAATATTTCAATCCCAATTCAAATCAATATCATTCCATGTTCCAAAATGCAAATTTCATATAACAACTATCGTATAATCATGCACTTCCCATTTCATTCAAAATCAAATTACAAATAATATTTCAAGTACATTTGCACCATTTCACATTTCCATACAATTCCAACCATGTCTTACATGCTTTACACTGCATTGATTCGGTTCCAAACTACATCAAAACTTTATTGCAAATGTTGCTGGGACCTCTTTGGGTGAAAAATTCAACCCAAATGATGTTTATATATCCTATCTCCCTTTGGCACACATTTATGAGCGAGCAAATCAAGTCATGACAGTATATTTTGGCATTGCGGTGGGATTCTTCCAGAGGGATAACATGAAATTAATAGACGACCTTGCAGTTCTAAGGCCTACTATTTTCTGTAGTGTTCCCCGCCTATATAACAGAATATATACTGGTATTATTAATGCTGTTAAAATACTATAAGCTGCATTGATGAGGGATACAGACTTAGTGGTCACGGTGGCTCCCCAAGTCCATGCTGTGAGATAAAACTTGTAGATGTTCCGGAAATGAACTATACATCTGATGATCAGCCGAACCCCTGTGGTGAATTTTGCATCAGGGGTCCCATTATTTTTCAAGGATATTACAAAGATGAAGTTCAAACGAGAGAAGTCATTGACGAAGAGGGATGGCTGCATACCGGAGATATTGGAATATGGATAGCTGGCGGTCGTCTCAAAATCATTGATAGGAAGAAGAATATCTTTAAGTTGGCACAAGGCGAGTACATTGCTCCAGAGAAGATAGAAAATGTATATGTCAAATGCAATTTTGTGGCACAGTGCTTTATATACGGCGACAACTTTAATTCTTCTTTGGTAGCTGTTGTCTCGGTGGATCCCGATGTCATGAAAGCATGGGCTGCTTCACAAGGCATAGTGCATAAAGATTTAACACAACTTTGTAATAATCCAAAGCAAGCACCATTTGTTCACCTGCAACAAACAATAATTAATATAACAACAGTACAACAACCAACAGCAGCAAAATGCTAAACCACTCCGGCAATGAAGCATACCTTGATTGGCCGTGAGCTTCGGAATGGGAAAGTTGAAAATCCTTTTGTGAAGTATGGACAAGCTGGATTGGCTAAGAAAGGAGAGGATTACTTTCTGATTAAAACAGATTGCCACAGGGTTCCCGGCGATCCATCGACTGCGTTTTCTGTCTTTGCGGTTTTTGATGGGCATAACGGTATATCAGCTGCAACGGAACCACAGATGGTAAGTCCAAAACAACAAGCTGCTATCTAGTCAATCCTGCACCAAAACTAGTCCTACATCAAAATTACCTGCAAAGCTTCCATGACAGAAAAACGTAGCATGACAGCAGCAAGCAAAGAAATCGTTTCCAAACACTTATCTCCTTGTTGAATGCTGCAATGATAAAACCACTCATGTACACAAAAGTACAACCTGGGATTCCAGCAACCTCAGATAGCCTATCATTTTCCAAACCCCTCCAAAGATATGGTAGTGGTTTTCTGTTCTCAAATCTTGCCGGTGAAATTGCCACTGCCTGTAGTCTCCACTTCTCGCTCCTATCATCCTGTTAAAGAACATATTTGATGGAAGGGTTGATTTTCATTTCCTCCTGGAGCTCATGTATGTGAAATCTCCAAGGACAAGATCGATTTAGCTTTATAATCTCCCCACTAGAATCAATAGTTTCTCTTGCTGCAAGATACTCCATAACAATAGACCGCGCCGGCAACCATGATTTTGCATAATAATTCATGTTCTCCAAAAATTCGTCACCATGCCCTGTCCACCTGCATTACCAATGTAAACCAAACCATACAACAGTCATTCAATAATTACACGCATTGAATCAAATGATGATGCAAATGATGCTCACCTTGAACTGCACTGTGTTGAATCAGCATTTGTGTAAATAATTTTACCAAAGAAGAAGCTCTATTGAAGGCCTTGAATAATGGCCGTCCTAGAAAAAACAGGAACCATTTGAACATCAAGCTACAATGAAACCAGAAAATTCGTTTTTACTAGAGGAATTAACTGCAGTAACACAAAATTAGTCAAAGTTGGTTGAATTCCAAAAAGTTCCCAAATTGGAATTGGGACAAAAAATGAAGAAGAAAGCAAAACCCAGTTTACCTGTTCCAACCCAAGCATCGATTAGGGCAACCGAACCCTGACCACCCAGAAGGGGGCTTTGCAGGATACTCTTTTGAGCTCCATATGACATCCTGAAAACCCTAATTCGTAGAGGATAAATAGTGAAGGGATTAGTGAAAAGAGAGAGAGAGCGGCTACTGTTCAAGAGAAAAATTCTGCAAGATAACAAAAATTAAAAGAAAACCCTAAAAATCTTTGACGAGGAGAGAGGGAGAACATCAAAGCCTTGATCAAAGAAAGAGACGGAGGAGATAAGCCAGAACCTCTACCTTTCCGCAGAGAAAACACGAAGGATCCATTGGAGCGCCGCCGGAGGTTTCATATAAGTCGAAGTTGAGTTTCCGGAATAGCTAACATTCTGAAGGGGAATCCAAAAATCGCTCTTCACATCTCCGTCGAACCTGTCGCAATCGGTTAGTGTTGGCTTTCGATTTCTGTTTAATTTTGTGGTGTCCATTCATAGCCATAACTTTGAGAGAAGGTGGAAAGCTCTTCACCTGGGGGAAGATCTCGTTCGGACTTCTCTTGAAGGAGAAGAACCGAGTTTTAAATTCCAATATTTGATTTTTTCAAGTTTGCCTTTGATTTGTGTCTTTAAAGTTTTTCTTTTGGAACTTGATATCCGTGTTATATTTCTATTATCCGTTGGCTTTTGGGTTTTCCCATTAAAACCCACCGTTTTCCCATTAAATACTGCCAACTAGCCATTAATGGAGATTTATTCTCCTCTGCTCATCATCAAATATCCCGTGGCTAGAGAGTTGCTTCATATCTCCGGTGACACCTCACCTCGGGCCAAACCGGAGTGGGTTTCCTTCGACCAGGACCCAGTCAGTCTAAGGGACTGTTGGGCACTTGGTTTTGTCTTAGCCCAAGCTCCTACGGCCCATTTCACCTTTTTTTTTAGTTAGTTTTTGTTATTTCATTTATTCTGAGCCATATGTGTGGTTTGCTATTAGTATAACAGCTGACCATTCGTGGCCTGGTGGAGATGGAGATAGCTCATTGCCTCTTTGGTCCTGGGTTCGATACCTGGGCATGTTGTTTTGGTTTTTCAGCATTTTTTGTGACTTTCTCATATTTCCCTTAATCCTCACATTTAATTACTACTTAACTAATATGTTTCTTGTGTTTATTCATTTTTATTCTTAATGTAACTTAGGTGATTATTCTTTCTTTGGGATTTATGTGAATTATTTATTTTTATGTGTGGAGTATGCTCCGATCATGATAAATCATCTCAATTTCATTGATAAAAAAAACATTAAAAAGAGTAATAATGATAAATATCACTTAATTCTCGATTCAACGTCGAGCCCATTTCCATACCCTTGTAAGTCGATTGCTTTTAAGCATCGCCATCAACCTCACGTGGCTTATTCTTGGGCTTTCTTACAATGAGCTCTTAAGCAACATCAACTTAACTTTCAATAATTTCAAACCTCGGTACTTTTTGTTTTAACTCAAATTTTCAAATCATTTTCTAAATAAAACGTGAAGAAAAAGATTACCTGGATGGAATGTCTAGTCGTAATCCCGAATATTAGGCTCAAGTTGTAAGAGCTTGTAAGTCATAAATATTCGTCTTCTCGCCAAAATATCCGTAAATATCCCAAATCACCTTCTAAATAAAACGTGAAGAAAGAGGTTACCTGGATGGAATGTCCAGTCGTAATCCCGAATATTAGGCTCAAGCTGTAAGAGCTTGCAAGCCATAAATATTCATCTTCTCTTAACATCCAATATTCAAAATCTTTCCTAAAAAACGTGAAGAAAAAAGGTTACCTGGAGGGAATATCCAGTTGTAATCCCGAATATTAGGCTCAAGCTGTAAGAGCTTGCAAGCCATAAATATTCGTCTTCTCTCCAAAACACCTGTAAATATCTCAAACCATCTTCTTAATAAAGTTGGAAGAAAAAGATTACCTGGAGGGAATATCCAGCCGTAATCCCGAATATTAGGCTCAAGCTGTAAGAGCTTGCAAGCCATAAATATTCGTCTTCCCTCCAAAACATTCATAAATATTCGAATCATTTTCTTAGCAATATTGGCAAGAAACAGACTGCCTGGGTGGAATGTCCAGACGTAGTCCCGAGTATTAGACCCAAGCTGTAAGAGCTTGTAGGTCACAAGTACTCGTCTTTCAAACTTCAAAGTACTTAATTCATACCTTAATACTTTTTCAATAAAGATGGAAATGGAACATGGTGTATACCGTGCACTCCTGAGGCTAGGATTCGAGATGTATATCTCGCTCATCCAAGTTCTCGCCATCACTCAAAATACATCCAACCAATCAAACACTTTTCTCGCCGCCGTGCGATTAATCAAAAACCTTTTTCATAAACGAAAGGTATCTTGTCTTAAGTGATATAAAACAATGTTTCGGCCACGATTGTTGAGTCGAGATAAGTGACGCTTTTCCGAATGTAGATTTATAAATCCGTTCGATGTGTGGTATGCGTCCACTCCTCATCTGTTTTGGGTAAAATAATGTTTTCATCGATTAATACAGTATGACTTTCGCTAAAATCGACCAACAAACAAACATTTTTCTACCCAGAACTACGTAAGCCTTGATTTCTCTTTTGAGATACGTAGGAGCAGGATTTTTAAATCTTGTCAGGCCCACTAATAAAAAACTTAGGTTTAGTCCTTCGTTAAAAAATCCAAAAACATTTCTTCTCTCTTATATCCTTTCTTTCCCACCTAATAATTCGAAAAGCCTAACATTTCAAACTAACATTAACGCACACAACTGACCTAATGGTTCCCGTTGAGTACAACGGACGTGAGGGGTGCTAATACCTTCCCCTTGCGTAATCGACTCCCGAACCCTGATATTGGTTGCGATGACCATATCTTATCCTTTCTTTTGTCTTGGGTTTTATCGATATTTCCCCTTTCCTTTTTAGGAATAAATAAAGTTCGGTGGCGACTCTGTTCAGTCCATCATTGTGAGCGTGCGATCGCGTTTCGCTTTAAAGTCGTATCCCCATTTTTTCGAGGTGCGACAGATGGCGACTCTGCTGGGGAAGAACATCCCTAAGTGAGTCAAGCCTAGTTAGGTCGTTTGTGTGCCTTTGTTTGTTTACCTATGTGGCTTTTCTTTATTGTTTTTACTATCTCTATTGTCATATTGATATGAATCTGTTGTATTGGTTCGATTGTGGTTTGGTACTTGGATATTCTGATTGCAAACCTTGTGGGGAAGACTTTTTACCCGAGTCTCGAGTAAAAACGTAAGATAGGACGAGGTTGAGTAGTGCGGGTCCGCGAGATGTATTTCTCGTTGGGTCGGTACGAGAACCTCACTTAGAGTAGATTCTTGAGAGGATGTTGTCGCTCGGCAAGTAAGTTGCCGTAAGCTTCGATGTTTTCTTTAGGATCCATGACTCTGAGAACCATTTGTAGAACCTTAGTTCTTTGCCCCACTAGGAAAGATGGTTGCGTAGTGTGGGTCTGCGAGATGTATTTCTCGTTAGATCAATGCGAGAACCTCACTTAGAGTAGATTCTTTAGATGGAGTTGATGCCCGGCAAGTAAGTTTCCGCAGGTAGCAAACAGTCTAATGGATCCATGACTCTAGGAACTTTTTCAAGAAAAAACCTTAGACCATACCTGGTGAGAACCATGTTCTATACAAAGCAATTAGACTTATCCAAGCCTTAAGCCTATTGAACCTATACAAAAAATGCATTACATTCATACATTGCATCAACATCATAAAAAGTAAACTCTTAGTTACCTCTTATTTGTTTCAGGAATTGAGAACTTGAAAATGACAACTTCAGTGAGACACACTTTCACGCTTAAGTACAAGGAACCTAAGTTGGATAGTCTGAAGGGTTTGATCTCTGATTTGTCTCTCAGCAGACGTGATGAGTTTGGAAAAAGCTATGGGAAAATTTTGAGCCTTCTAAATAAGAAAGTTGACTATGGAGTTATCGGCTCTCTGGCACAATATTATGATCCACCTCTGCGTTGTTTCACATTCGCTGATTTCCAGCTAGCTCCTACTTTGGAAGAAGTTGAGAGGATCGTGGGACTCAAGTTGAAAGATTTTAATCCGTTTCCAAAGCTCGAAGAAGATATGGGCCCAAAGAAGATAGCTTCGGCCCTAAGCATCAATGTCCCGACTGTTCGAGACAATTGGGCTGAAAAAGGGGGTTGCAAAGGTTTTTCCACGATGTTTTTGGAGGATTTAGCTCTAAAGTTCAAGAAAAGTGGAAATTGGAATGCATTCTATGCTGTGGTGGCTTTATTGATCCATGGGATTGTGTTATTCCCAAATGTTGAAAAATTTGTGGATCAAGTGGCCATAGAAGTCTTTCTCTCTGGCAATCCAGTACCATTTCTCTTAGCTGATATTTACTATGCCCTTCACGCTCGACATGAAAAGAGGGGTGGAATGTTGTTGTGTTGTGCTCCTTTGCTTTACACTTGGTTCATGCAACACATGCCTGAAGAAGGTCCTTTTGTGGCAAAAGAACTTAAGTCTCCTCAGAAATTAGCTTCTCTCACCGCAAGTTCCATCAGATGGTATATCCGAGAGTGGGAAACCCCAGACATTATAGTCAGTTGTGGGGAATTTCCTAATGTACCGCTGTTGGGCACGAAGGGTTGCATCAACTATAACCCTATGTTATCTCGATTACAACACGGTTATCCCATGGATGGTCCTCCTGACGCAAAGGACTTACAGCCATTTGTGCTCTCTGACATCCAAGCAAGCAATCCTGATGTAAGAGCAGTACGAAAGGCTTGGTTAAAGGTTGTAAGAATGGGTAAAGAGTTTGGAAAGAGAAACATTATTGCCAAAGAACCTTACACGCAATGGGTGAAAGAAAGAGTTGAGAAAATCCAGTTGCCATATATCTTAAAGGCTCCAGCTTTTCCTAAAACTCCTGAACCCGAGCCCATACTCCCTGAGGACATGGAGAAACTCGTTACTAAGGTTAAAGAGCTCGAAGTGGAGAATTCCGAATTACGAATTCAGATGAACCGAGTTATCTTGGAAAATCAGAATTTGAAAGAGGAACGTAAGGGAAAAGCCCAAGAACTTGAGGATAGCAACAAGAGAGCTAGGCTTTTGGAAGACCAGAAAGATGATCTTGATCATATCCTATTGGGTTCCACATCAGTGATCCAAACCAGGAAGGAGGAGCTCAAGAAAGCTGAGTATAGGATCTGTGAGCTAGGGAGATTGTTGGATAAATCTCTTATGGATAAAAAGGAAATTAAGCTTGACTTTGAGGCACAGATCCGTGACTTAAGGGACGCTCTGAAGAAGTGCGAGGAAAAGTTGTCTCGCGAGATCCTCCAAAAGGAAGAAGCTGAAAGAAACTGTCACCATCTCAGGTACCAGTTAGAAGAAGCTACTAGGAGGTTCGCAGTTTTGGAGAGCCAAGAAGGTGACGCGGCCTACTTACTCCTGAAGAACGATTGTGTGTACTGGAAGAGGTTGTACAGAGAAGCTAGAGCAACCTTAGATGAAGATCAAAAGGTCATCAAGGAACTCCAAGAGCTCTATGTTGAATGGAATGGCAAGTTCCGCAACTTGGCTAGGTTTGTTAACCTCAACATGTTGGAACTCCCAGAAAAACTCCAAGAAGCGGACTGGTGTATGTGTCCAGAAAACACGCCTCCTCAAGTTTTCAACTTCGTCAAGTTTATCAAGAAGATGATGAATGAGCTCACCACAGATCTGGCTACGATCATAAGAGCTGAGACAGAACTTAAGTTCACTTGTACTTGAATTTGAATTATTGATGTTTAAGTCTTTTTGTATTCGAATCGTGTGTACTTGAAGTTAAATCTCTTTGTATTTGAATCTGATTTTAATTAATGGAAGTTGTCATTTTAGTTCTCAATTATTACATGTTATTCTTATATTCTAACATTGCTTGAATAAATAATAAAGATAACTAAGAGTTTTGCAAACAAATGCATCCATACATGCATTCATACATTTTCAAAAAAAAAAGAGTCTCACTCCGCCCTTTCTTCCATCAGTTTCACGCTGAATTTTCAACACCAGTATAACACTCGTGCCAGAGCTCGTCAAAGAATGGCAGATCAGGAGCATGAATTGGAGCGAGTGAGCTCAGAGCTTGAAGACCTGCGTGGAAACATGGGTCAGGTCATGGAGATATTACAGGTCATCAGGGCAAAGCTAGACACCCAAACAACGGTTGTTTCTGAAATCACAGGTCCATCGATTGAACCCCAACCTACGAGGGCGGTACCAACAACCTGGCCAACCTATGGTTTACCTCCCGGTTTCACGCCTACAGTTGAAGGCGCCCCTGGTTTTGCACCATCTGCTCAGCAGACAGCTCCTCTACCGACCATCAATGAAAACCATCCAGTGGTTCACACGTTCGCACCTCCTCTCGTTCGGGCACATGTGCAACCTTACTTTGAGGATCAGCAACATGCTCCAGACTTTTCAGATGAAGATGAGGAAAGGCAGGAAGACCTAAGAGGGATGAAGGAGAATTACCAGCTGCTTGAGAAGAGATTGAGGGCTATGGAGGGCGACCAAGTTTTTGGTGCTACAGCTAAGGAGATGTGCTTGGTGTCGGGTCTTGTGATTCCTGCGAAGTTCAAGACCCCAGATTTCGATAAGTATGAGGGCCACTCGTGTCCTAAGAGTCACCTTATTATGTACTATCGAAAAATGGCTGCACATGTGGAGGATGACAAGCTTATGATACATTGCTTCCAGGACAGCTTGAGGGGTGCTCCCTCCAAGTGGTACTTAAGCCTTGATCAAAGCAGGATTCGTTGCTTCCAGGACTTATCTGATGCTTTCATCCAACATTACAAGTATAACATGGATATGGCCCCAGATAGGAGGCAATTGCTCAGCATGTCCCAGAAAGATAAGGAGTCTTTTAAGGAGTACGCGCAAAGATGGAGGGAGGTGGCCTCGCAAGTCGAACCACCTCTGGCTGAGAAGGAATTAGCGGATTGGTTCATGGATACAGTTAAACCTGTGTTTTATGAAAGAATGGTAAGTAGTGTATCTGCAAGTTTCTCTGACCTGGTCGCTGTAGGCATAAAGGTCGAACTTGGATTAAAGAATGGAAAGATGACGACTACCTCTGAAACATCTGGTAGTAATGCCAAAAAGTTTCCTGGAGGATTTCAAAGAAAGAAGGAGGGGGATACGAATGCAGTGTCAACCAGTCAAAGAAGGAGTCAGTCATGGAAGAAACAACACCAATTTTCTCAACAACAACTGATTTATCCAGTACAATATGTTCAACAACCATATGTGGCAGCAGTCACACCAAATTTTAACCAACCACAAGCTCATGTTTATCCACCCGCTCAACAAGCGCCAATATACCAGCAGGCACCAGCACCACCTGCTTATCAACAACCGAGGGCACAGGCTCCTCGTCCACAAAATCCTCAAAATCAAAATAGGGTACAGAGAAGTAGACTTCCGTTTGCTTCAATCCCTATGACATACACTGAATTGTACCCATCATTGCTACAGAAAGGGTTAGTGACTCCCAGATCTTTGGGTCCTCCACCAAATCCTTTACCTCCATGGTACAATCCAGATGCTCATTGTCCTTTCCATGGGGGTGCCCCTGGACATGATTTAGAAGGATGTTATGCTTTAAAGCATATTGTGCGAGACCTGGTTGAAAAGAAGATTCTGTCGTTTCGAGACGTCGGACCCAATGTCAAGAACAACCCTTTGCCAGCACATGGTGATGTTAATGCCGTCGAAGATGCTTCTGATGTGTGTGTAATCAAGAATGTGGAAGATGTTAAAACTCCGTTGCTAGCGCTTCATGCAGGATTGGTGGGGGCTAGATTGATTAATACATGTCACGACAACTGTGAGGAATGTGTTGTTCATCCAAGAGGATGTGAAGTGGTACGAAATGACATTCAGAATTTGATGGATCAAGGTGTTTTACAAATTTCTGGTCCAACAACAAATGAGGAAGTTTCGGTCATTGAACCTGTTTTTAACATACCAGAACCATTTGAGGTAACTTATCACAGAAGAGATGATGTTCATCCGTCACCCATGGTAGTATGCATGCCTACACCATTTCCTTTTGAAAGTAACAAGGCGGTACCCTGGAAGTACGGCATAACGATGGTAGATGGAGTGGTAGATGGAAAGCCCGAAGTTGCTGAAAGTGAGAAAGGTTTGAAGAATGTTGACACTGACATCACCAACATCGCGGGAACAAGCAGGATGACCCGTAGTGGTCGGATTTATACTCCCAATTTTGATGTGAACCCTCAAGAGCCAACAAGGGGAGCTGCAAATATAAATCCTACCCCAGAACGTGGAGGGGCACAGCCGGCTGTGCAAACAGATGAAGCAAGTGAGTTCTTAAGGATAATAAAAAAATCTGACTACAAGATAGTTGATCAGTTACATCAAACACCATCAAAAATATCTATCTTGTCTTTGCTTCTGAATTCCGAAGCTCATAGGGAGGCTCTGCTAAAAGTGCTTGCTCAGGCTCATGTTACCCAAGATATCACGGTCGGCCAATTCGATGGAGTGGTCGCCAATATCACAGCTTGCAACACTTTAAGCTTCAGCAATGAAGAGCTACCCAAAGAGGGGAAGAATCACAACCGTGCTTTGCATGTATCCATAAAGTGCCAAGAAGATGCTCTGGCCAGAGTTTTAGTTGACACTGGATCATCCTTAAATGTTCTACCAAAGAGGGCACTCGCTAAATTGTCCTACCAAGGTTCAGAGTTGAAACCTAGTGCGCTTGTGGTGAAAGCATTTGATGGTTCACGAAGGACAGTAGTTGGGGAGGTAGAGTTACCGATACAGATTGGACCGCATGTATTCCCCATCAATTTCCAAGTCATGGACATAAATCCAGCTTATAGCTGCCTTTTAGGACGCCCATGGATACATGCCGCTGGGGCAGTAACTTCTACTCTACATCAAAAGATGAAGTTCATCGTCGATAATAAGCTCGTTATTGTCTCAGGTGAAGAGGACTTTATTATCAGTCAACTCTCCTCTTTCCGCTATATTGAGGCTGATGAGGATGCCTTAGAAACCTCTTTTCAAGCCCTTGAAATATCCAATGCCACACTTGAAGAGGTTAAGGATCCTGTTGAGAAAACCAGTTTGTCATTCGCCTCTTTGAAGAGTGCAAAGTCAGCAGTTGAAGGTGGAGGCCCTGCAGGTTGGGGGCAAGTTATCAACGTCAATGAGAAAAACGACCGTTTTGGTTTAGGGTACAAGCCTTCTGCTAATGGAGGAGCCTTGGTCCCTGCAAAGGACCGTGTGCGGAGCATACAAGAGGTTTTCCTGAGCAAAGGATTTATCCATGGAGAACAAGTTGGTGCAGTGGAAGATGACACTGAAGATGGAGAAACATCGAATCTGATATACCGGTGTGAAGCAGCCCTAACAAACTGGGAAGCGGTTGAGATTCCAGAAGTTTTTCCTGTGTCAAAGTAATTGTTGTTTTCCTTTGTGTTTTTTGAAAATCCTTAGCTCTGCCCAAGGCTAATGGATCATTTGTAGGGCCCCTTTTGAATTTCAAAAAATTCATTATGACAAATAAAGAACATTTTGTTCAAATTCTTGTCGTTCATTTATCTGTTGTTTTTCTTAAAATGGCAATCCTTTCAAAAACTACAAAAATATATTTATTTTTTTTACTTCTTTTGCATTTTATTTCCATTGTTCTAAAAAAAACCATCATTAAAAAACATGCAGAATAATCAATAAACCAGTTGAATTCGATGACCCCACTACTTCCTATAATTTTGAACTCCCCATCTACCAAGCGGAAGAGGAGAGCGAGGAAGATTGTGATTTCCCAGAAGAACTGGAAAGGATGCTCGAGCACGAGTCAAAGGCCCTTCAGCCACATCAGGAACCAGTGGAAACAATCAACCTTGGCACCGAGGAAGATAAGAAAGAGGTCAAAGTTGGGACTACACTTGAGGCAAGCATCAAGGAAAGATTGATCAAGTTGCTACATGAATATGTAGATGTATTTGCTTGGTCGTATCAGGATATGCCAGGTTTAGATACTAACATTGTTGTCCACAAGCTACCACTACAGCCAGATTGTCCGCCGGTGAAGCAGAAGCTCCGAAGGGCAAGACCCGACATGGCTCTAAAGATTTGTGACGAGGTGAAACGTCAATTTAATGCCGGTTTTCTAGCAGTTGCAAAGTACCCTCAATGGGTAGCCAACATTGTGCCAGTACCCAAAAAGGATGGCAAGGTCAGGATGTGTGTTGATTATAGGGATTTAAACAAAGCTAGTCCGAAGGACGATTTCCCTCTGCCACATATTGACACTCTGGTAGACAACACTGCTAAGTTTGCAGTCTTCTCCTTTATGGATGGATTCTCGGGTTACAATCAAATTAAGATGGATCCAGAAGACATGGAAAAGACCACATTCATCACCCCTTGGGGAACATTTTGCTACAAGGTAATGCCATTCGGTCTCAAAAATGCTGGGGCAACTTACCAAAGAGCAATGGTCACTCTTTTCCATGATATGATGCATAAGGAAATTGAGGTTTATGTGGATGATATGATTGTAAAATCTCAAAGTGAAGAGGATCACATAGACCACTTGCAAAAGCTATTTGAGCGTCTTCGGAAATTCCGACTACGACTAAATCCTGCTAAATGCACCTTTGGTGTCCGGTCTGGAAAGTTGCTTGGTTTCATTGTTAGTCAACGAGGAATTGAGCTAGATCCAGACAAGGTTAGGGCGATACAAGAAATGCCTTCTCCACGCACCGAGCGAGAGGTTAGAGGCTTCCTGGGACGTTTGAACTATATCTCAAGGTTTATCTCACATATGACGGCCACATGTGAGCCTATCTTCAAATTGCTCAGAAAAGATCAAGCAGTTGAATGGAACTCTGACTATCAAATGGCTTTTGAGAAAATCGGACAATACCTGCAAGAGCCCCCTATTCTAATTCCACCTGTCCAGGGGAAACCACTCTTTATGTACTTAACTGTGCTTGAAAAGTCAATGGGATGTGTGCTGGGACAACATGACGAAACCGGTCGAAAGGAACATGCTATCTACTATCTAAGTAAGAGATTTACCGATTGTGAATCCCGATACTCACTCTTGGAGAAAACTTGTTGTGCTTTAGCATGGGCCGCTCGTCGTCTAAGACAATACATGATTTGCCATACTACTTTGTTGATCTCAAAAATGGATCCAATAAAGTACATCTTTGAAAAGCCTGCTTTGACTGGAAGACTCGCCCGTTGGCAGATGTTACTATCTGAGTACGACATCCAATATGTGTCTCAGAAAGCCATCAAAGGGAGTGTGTTGTCTGATTACTTGGCAAACTAGCCCGTTGAAGATTACCAGCCGTTGAAGTTTGACTTCCCTGATGAAGACATTATGGTAGTGAAAGACTGTGAAATCCCAGGACTTGATGAAGGACCTGAACCCGGGTCTCGGTGGAAGCTCATATTTGATGGTTCCTCCAATTACATGGGGCATGGCGTAGGAGCTGTTCTATTAAATCCGAATGGTGGATACACTCCTTTCACAGCAAGGTTGTGTTTTGATTGCACGAACAATATAGCAGAATATGAGGCGTGCATATTAGGCATTGAAGCAGCCATTGATCTCCGAATCAAAATCCTTGAAGTATGTGGAGACTCAGCCTTGGTGATATACCAAGTCAAGGGCGAATGGGAAACCCGTGATACCAAATTGATCCCGTATCGTGCCTATGTCATGGAATTAATAAAATACTTTGACGAAATCACTTTCCGTCATATCCCGAGAACTGAGAATCAAATTGCTGATGCTTTGGCTATGTTGGCTTCCATGTACCAAGTCAGATTCCATAATGAAGCACCTCTCATTCAAATCGAGCGGAAAGTTGAGCTTGCCTACTGTCAGTCAATTGAAGAGGAAGCCGATGGTAAACCCTGGTTCCATGACATCAAATGCTTTTTGCAAAATCAAGAATATCCAACAGATGCCACAACCCTGGACAAGAAAACATTGAGGAAGTTAGCATCTAAATTTTTCTTGAGCAACGGTGTGTTGTACAAGAGAAATCACGACATGATTCTGCTCAGATGCGTGGATGGACATGAAGCGGACATGTTGATCAAGGAGATTCATGAAGGATCCTTTGGGACTCATGCCAATGGACATGCCATGGCCAAGAAGATTTTGAGAGCTGGTTATTACTGGTTGACCATGGAATCCGACTGCTTCAATTATGCTAGAAAATGTCATAAATGCCAAATCTATGCCGACAAAGTACACGTGCCTCCGACCCTACTAAATGTTTTGACGTCACCTTGGCCTTTCTCAATGTGGGGCATCGACATGATTGGCGCCATCGAGCCTAAAGCTTCCAATGGTCACCGCTTCATCCTGGTTGCCATTGATTACTTTACCAAATGGGTAGAAGCCGCCTCTTATGCTAATGTGACAAAGCAAGTGGTTGCACGGTTCCTCAAGAAAGAGATCATTTGCCGTTATGGAATTCCAAGTCGGATCATCACAGATAATGGGACGAATTTGAACAATAAGACCATGAAAGAATTATGCGAGAGCTTCAAGATTGAGCACCATAACTCTTCACCATATCGTCCAAAGATGAATGGCGCTGTTGAAGCCGCTAATAAAAACCTCAAGAAGATCCTGCAGAAAATGGTAAAAACCTATAAGGATTGGCACGAAATGCTACCCTTCGCATTGCATGGATATCGGACTTCCGTCCGCACTTCAACAGGGGCAACCCCGTTCTCTTTGGTATATGGGGTGGAAGCAGTTCTCCCAATTGAAGTAGAGATACCTTCAATGAGAATCTTGATGGAAACCAAGCTAGAAGAGGCTGAGTGGATTCAAAATAGATTTGATCAGTTGAACCTCATAGATGAGAAGCGATTGACTTCTTTGTGCCATGGACAATTATACCAAAAACGGCTTAAAAGGGCTTTTGACAAGAAAGTACGTGTTCGGGAATTCAGAGAAGGAGACCTCGTGCTTAAGAAGATCTTGCCAATACACAAGGATTCACGTGGGAAGTGGACTCCCAATTATGAAGGACCATATGTTGTAAAGAAAGCTTTCTCCAGAGGTGCCTTGATTCTCACAACTATGGATGATGAAGAACTCTCACACCCCGTGAACTCTGATGCAGTTAAAAAATACTATGCCTGATAAAAACCCGCTAAATCAAAAACCTGAAAGGGCGATAAAGGCAACAAAAAAAAGGGTATCCCGGTGGACTGAAAACCCGAAAGGGCGGTCCAGGAAAAAGTTAGGGATGAATAAAGATGGTAGCTCGCTAAGTTGAAAACCTGAAAAGGCGACTTAGGAAAAAAAGAGCGTCTCGGTGGATTGAAAACCCGAAAGGGCGATCCAGGCAAAAGTTAGGGGCAAAAGGCATAAACTGCATCAGTTGTTACTGATTAACACCGAAGAATTTGAGGTGGAAGATTAATCCAGTTACTCCCCTCAGAAGCAAGGTTTTGGGATCATATCTATTAAGGATGTTAGGGGTCACTGAATTCAATGTAAACCTTTCCTTATTACCATTTTCAAAAAAATTGTAACACTCTATGGAGCTACGCCATTTGTGTGCTACCATTCTTGAATAAAATACAAGTTTTTCCCAATCATTGTTAGTCTGTGTTCATCTATGCTTTTCTTTGTTATGCAAAATGTCATTTATTTGTTAATAATGAAGTTTTGAAACTTGGAAAAAGAATTTGAAACTTAGAACAAATTTACTTTGATACATGTGAAAATCGAAGGAAAAACATTTGTTTCCCCGAAAGGCTCAAAGTTTGCATAAATACTCCAGGATCACCAACAAAAGTCTCCATGGAGTACAACTTATGAATCCTCTAGAAGGATGGACCTTTGATTATTTATAACTGTCAGTCATGATAGTTTCTCCTCTGGATGCACCTGTTAATTATACGAGTATGAGTTATTGGTGTTGAGGAATCAGAATCTCTGTCCCTACAAACACCCAGTCTGCTAAGTGTCAGCATTCTCATAATCATGATCATTCATATATCATGCATTCAAATCATGCATAGCCGAAATGTACTTCGTGCTCATTTTGCATTGACCTAGGTCTTGCGTTGATCCTATGTCCTTGGACCTCTAATTCCGTTTTGTCTTTGGTATCTTTAAACCAACATCCGGTTTTCGCAGTCATTTTTCAAGTCCAATTGTTATTGGCAAAATCCGTTAAAAGCTGGTTGTAGTCCATTGCTTACGGTCGGAGTCCAATTGTTTTTATTCCGGTGTCAGGTCATACTTGAACCTGCTCTGAAGAGTTTTTCCAACTTTTGTTCAATACTATTCAGGTCATATCTGAACCTGCTGTTGAGCTTTTATTCCGGTGTCAGGTCATACTTGAACCTGCTCTGAAGGGTTTTTCCAATTTTTGTTCAAAACTATTCAGGTCATGTTTGAACCTGTTGTTGAGCTTTATTCCGGTGTCAGGTCATACTTGAACCTGTACTGAAGATTTTTCTCTGTTTGTTCAATCCTATTCAGGTCATATATGAACCTGTTATTGAACTTTCATCCATTGTCAGGTCATATATGAACCTGTCGTTCAATCCTATTCAGGTCATGTATGAACCTGTTATTGAACTTTAATCCATTTGTCAGGTCATATCCGAACCTGTTGTTGAACCCTTATTCCGGTGTCAGGTCATACATGAACCTGTACTGAAGATTTTTTTTCTCTGTTTGTTCAATACTATTCAGGTCATGTATGAACTTGTTGTTGAGCTTTTATTCCGGTGTCAGGTCATACTTGAACCTGTTCTGAAGATTCTTTCTCTGTTTGTTCAATACTATTCAGGTCATGTATGAACCTGTTGTTGAGCTTTATTCCGGTGTCAGGTCATACATGAACCTGTTCTGAAGAGTTTATCTCCATGATTATTCCCCAGCATTGTCAGGTCATACATGAACCTGTTGTGGAAATTTCCGTATTCGGGTCTAGTGAGTCATATGTGAACTTACTACCGAAATCTCTTGTACTCTGAATATTGTCTATCAACTTTCACTTTGAATACTCCCCAGTGTGTGTCTGATTCTCCAGCAGGACTGTTTCTCCAGCAAGTTTGGTTTTACCCCATTTGTCTATCTCCCTGGGATCATCAGTATTCCCCACATATTGGTCTGTCTAGTAGCATCTCCTGTCAAGGGTCCACCGTATCCCTAGCAGGGAAGAAAATTAAAAGAAAAAGAAGAAATCATGCATCCATGCATATCATATCATGTCATATCATATCATATCACATCATGTCATAGGGATTCAGGATCAAAATCCGGGTCTTCATATCATATCATATCACATCATGTCATAGGGATTCAGGATCAAAATCCGGGTCTTCATATCATATCATATCACATCATGTCATAGGGATTCAGGATCAAAATCCGGGTCTTCTTAGTATTTAACCATCTCCCACTATGATCATATGAAGAACGTCCTGCTTCATATTCTCTAGTTGAAGACGCTTAAATAGGGGCAACTGTCATACCCCGATTTCGGTCCTGAATTTTTTTATTTTGTTGGCACTTGGCCTAAAGTTCATTTGCATACATTCATTCCCAAATCCATATTTTTTGTTACACATTGATCATTGTCTATGCCTTTTGATCATGGTGCTTTTGACTATAAAATGGATTTTAATCACTTGACTTTTGTAATTTTTCAATTTTTGATTTTAATTTCAAATCAAGTTTAAATCCAAATTTCAATTTAATTTTAATTGTTATCTTTACTAATGATTCAAAACTCTAATTGATTTTAATTTTCAAATAGATGTTAGAATTGATGACAAAAGTAATTTTAACAAATTATTGGATTAATTTGATTTTAATTGGGTTTTCTACTGATTTTTTATTATTATTTAAATTGATATTTAAATTAGTCTTGGAGTATTTCTAAAAAAAATCCATTTTATATCCATAGTACATTTCAAAATCAAAATAGCATTACAACATTTTCATAAATTACAAAGTCATCTTCCAAAGGACAAACATTTTAAAACCATAAACATGGACTTGGCATTCACTTGATCCAACCTACATCAATTCACATTTTCACTTAAACCATGCAATATTTCAATCCCAATTCAAATCAATATCATTCCATGTTCCAAAATGCAAATTTCATATAACAACTATCGTATAATCATGCACTTCCCATTTCATTCAAAATCAAATTACAAATAACATTTCAAGAACATTTGCACCATTTCACATTTCCATACAATTCCAACCATGTCTTACATGCTTTACACTGCATTGATTCGGTTCCAAACTACATCAAAACTTTATTGCAAATGTTGTTGGGACCTCTTTGGGTGAAAAATTCAACCCAAATGATGTTTATATATCCTATCTCCCTTTGGCACACATTTATGAGCGAGCAAATCAAGTCATGATAGTATATTTTGGCATTGCGGTGGGATTCTTCCAGAGGGATAACATGAAATTAATAGACGACCTTGCAGTTCTAAGGCCTACTATTTTCTGTAGTGTTCCCCGCCTATATAACAAAATATATACTGGTATTATTAATGCTGTTAAAATACTATAAGCTGCATTGATGAGGGATACAGACTTAGTGGTCACGGTGGCTCCCCAAGTCCATGCTGTGAGATAAAACTTGTAGATGTTCCGGAAATGAACTATACATCTGATGATCAGCCGAACCCCTGTGGTGAATTTTGCATCAGGGGTCCCATTATTTTTCAAGGATATTACAAAGATGAAGTTCAAACGAGAGAAGTCATTGACGAAGAGGGATGGCTGCATACCGGAGATATTGGAATATGGATAGTTGGCGGTCGTCTCAAAATCATTGATAGGAAGAAGAATAACTTTAAGATGGCACAAGGCGGGTACATTGCTCCAGAGAAGATAGAAAATGTATATGTCAAATGCAATTTTGTGGCACAGTGCTTTATATACGGCGACAGCTTTAATTCTTCTTTGGTAGCTGTTGTCTCGGTGGATCCCGATGTCATGAAAGCATGGGCTGCTTCACAAGGCATAGTGCATAAAGATTTAACACAACTTTGTAATAATCCAAAGCAAGCACCATTTGTTCACCTGCAACAAACAATAATTAATATAACAACAGTACAACAACCAACAGCAGCAAAATGCTAAACCACTCCGGCAATGAAGCATACCTTGATTGGCCGTGAGCTTCGGAATGGGAAAGTTGAAAATCCTTTTGTGAAGTATGGACAAGTTGGATTGGCTAAGAAAGGAGAGGATTACTTTCTGATTAAAATAGATTGCCACAGGGTTCCCGGTGATCCATCGACTGCGTTTTCTGTCTTTGCGGTTTTTGATGGGCATAACGGTATATCAGCTGCAACGGAACCACAGATGGTAAGTCCAAAACAACAAGCTGCTATCTAGTCAATCCTGCACCAAAACTAGTCCTACATCAAAATTACCTGCAAAGCTTCCATGACAGAAAAACGTAGCATGACAGCAGCAAGCCAAGAAATCGTTTCCAAACACTTATCTCCTTGTTGAATGCTGCAATGATAAAACCACTCATGTACACAAAAGTACAACCTGGGATTCCAGCAACCACTCATCGATTAGGGCAACCGAACCCTGACCACCCAGAAGGGGGCTTTGCAGGATACTCTTTTGAGCTCCATATGCCATCCTGAAAACCCCAATTCGTAGAGGATAAATAGTGAAGGGATTAGTGAAAAGAGAGAGAGAGCGGCTACTGTTCAAGAGAAAAATTCTGCAAGATAACAAAAATTAAAAGAAAACCCTAAAAATCTTTGACGAGGAGAGAGGGAGAACATCAAAGCCTTGATCAAAGAAAGAGACGAAAGAGATAAGCCAGAACCTCTACCTTTCCGCAGAGAAAACACGAAGGATCCATTGGAGCGCCGCCGGAGGTTTCATATAAGTCGAAGTTGAGTTTCCGGAATAGCTAACATTCTGAAGGGGAATCCAAAAATCGCTCTTCACATCTCCGTCGAACCTGTCGCAATCGGTTAGTGTTGGCTTTCGATTTATATTTAATTTTGTGGTGTCCATTCATAGCCATAACTTTGAGAGAAGGTGGAAAGCTCTTCACCTGGGGGAAGATCTCGTTCGGACTTCTCTTGAAGGAGAAGAACCGAGTTTTAAATTCCAATATTTGATTTTTTCAAGTTTGCCTTTGATTTGTGTCTTTAAAGTTTTTCTTTTGGAACTTGATATCCGTGTTATATTTCTATTATCCGTTGGCTTTTGGGTTTTCCCATTAAAACCCACCGTTTTCCCATTAAATACTTCCAACTAGCCATTAATGGAGATTTATTCTCCTCTGCTCATCATCAAATATCCCGTGGCTAGAGAGTTGCTTCATATCTCCGGTGACACCTCACCTCGGGCCAAACCGGAGTGGGTTTCCTTCGACCAGGACCCAGTCAGTCTAAGGGACTGTTGGGCACTTGGTTTTGTCTTAGCCCAAGCTCCTACGACCCATTTCACCTTTTTTTTTAGTTAGTTTTTGTTATTTCATTTATTCTGAGCCATATGTGTGGTTTGCTATTAGTATAATAGTTGACCATTCGTGGCCTGGTGGAGATGGAGATAGCTCATTGCCTCTTTGGTCCTGGGTTCGATACCTGGGCATGTAGTTTTGGTTTTTCAGCATTTTTTGTGACTTTCTCATATTTCCCTTAATCCTCACATTTAATTACTACTTAACTAATATGTTTCTTGTGTTTATTCATTTTTATTCTTAATGTAACTTAGGTGATTATTCTTTCTTTGGGATTTATGTGAATTATTTACTTTTATGTGTGGAGTATGCTCCGATCATGATAAATCATCTCAATTTCATTGATAAAAAAAAACATTAAAAAGAGTAATAATGATAAATATCACTTAATTCTCGATTCAACGTCGAGCCCATTTCCATACCCTTGTAAGTCGATTGCTTTTAAGCATCGCCATCAACCTCACGTGGCTTACTCTTGGGCTTTCTTACAATGAGCTCTTAAGCAACATCAACTTAACTTTCAATAATTTCAAACCTCGGTACTTTTTGTTTTAACTCAAATTTTCAAATCATTTTCTAAATAAAACGTGAAGAAAAAGATTACCTGGATGGAATGTCCAGTCGTAATCCCGAATATTAGGCTCAAGTTGTAAGAGCTTGTAAGTCATAAATATTCGTCTTCTCGCCAAAATATCCGTAAATATCCCAAATCACCTTCTAAATAAAACGTGAAGAAAAAGGTTACCTGGATGGAATGTCCAGTCGTAATCCCGAATATTAGGCTCAAGCTGTAAGAGCTTGCAAGCCATAAATATTTGTCTTCTCTTAACATCCAATATTCAAAATCTTTCCTAAAAAACATGAAGAAAAAAGGTTACCTGGAGGGAATATCCAGTTGTAATCCCGAATATTAGGCTCAAGCTGTAAGAGCTTGCAAGCCATAAATATTCGTCTTCTCTCCAAAACACCTGTAAATATCTCAAACCATTTTCTTAATAAAGTTGGAAGAAAAAGATTACCTGGAGGGAATATCCAGCCGTAATCCCGAATATTAGGCTCAAGCTGTAAGAGCTTGCAAGCCATAAATATTCGTCTTCCCTCCAAAACATTCATAAATATTCGAATCATTTTCTTAGCAATATTGGCAAGAAACAGACTGCCTGGGTGGAATGTCCAGACGTAGTCCCGAGTATTAGACCCAAGCTGTAAGAGCTTGTAGGTCACAAGTACTCGTCTTTCAAACTTCAAAGTACTTAATTCATACCTTAATACTTTTTCAATAAAGATGGAAATGGAACATGGTGTATACCGTGCACTCCTGAGGCTAGGATTCGAGATGTATATCTCGCTCATCCAAGTTCTCGCCATCACTCAAAATACATCCAACCAATCAAACACTTTTCTCGCCACCGTGCGATTAATCAAAAACCTTTTTCATAAACGAAAGGTATCTTGTCTTAAGTGATATAAAACAATGTTTTGGCCACGATTGTTGAGTCGAGATAAGTGACGCTTTTCCGAATGTAGATTTATAAATCCGTTCGATGTGTGGTATGCGTCCACTCCTCATCTGTTTTGGGTAAAATAATGTTTTCATCGATTAATACAGTATGACTTTCGCTAAAATCGACCAACAAACAAACATTTTTCTACCCAGAACTACGTAAGCCTTGATTTCTCTTTTGAGATACGTAGGAGCAGGATTTTTAAATCTTGTCAGGCCCACTAATAAAAAACTTAGGTTTAGTCCTTCGTTAAAAAATCCAAAAACATTTCTTCTCTCTTATATCCTTTCTTTCCCACCTAATAATTCGAAAAGCCTAACATTTCAAACTAACATTAACGCACACAACTGACCTAATGGTTCCCGTTGAGTACAACGGACGTGAGGGGTGCTAATACCTTCCCCTTGCGTAATCGACTCCCGAACCCTGATATTGGTTGCGATGACCATATCTTATCCTTTCTTTTGTCTTGGGTTTTATCGATATTTCCCCTTTCCTTTTTAGGAATAAATAAAGTTCGGTGGCGACTCTGTTCAGTCCATCATTGCGAGCGTGCGATCGCGTTTCGCTTTAAAGTCGTATCCCCATTTTTTCGAGGTGCGACAACAATCTTTCATTTTCAAATACAGAAACTCCTCATCTGGGAAGTCGTACTGAACTGACTGATAATCCTCAATTGGTTGATGCGCCAAGTGGTCAGCCACGATACTACCTTTAATAGCCTTCTAAGCTCGATACTCATTATCATACTTAGACAACAGCATCTGCCAACGGGCAATCCTCCCAGTTAAAGCAGGCTTCTCAAAGATATACTTAATTGGATCCATTTTGGATATCAACAAAGTCGTATGATTCAACATATACTGGCGTAAGCGCTTAGCAGCCCAAGCCAAGGCACAGCAAGTCTTCTCAAGCATCGAGTATCGAGACTCACAATCAGTGAATTTCTTACTCAGATAGTAGATAGCATAATCTTTCTTTCCTGACTCATCTTGCTGACCAAGGACATAACCCATAGAATCTTCAAGAACTGTCAGATACATAATCAAGGGTCTCCCTTTTACAGGCGGAGACGGAATCGGAGGCTCGGACAGATACTCTTTAATACTGTCGAAGGCCTTCTGGCTATCCTCGGTCCAATCATGATGCTGATCTTTCCGGAGGAGCTTGAATATTGGCGCACATGTGACAGTCATGTGGGATATAAATCTGGATATATAATTCAAGCAGCCAAGAAAACCTCGGACTTGCTTCTCAGTTTTGGGCGCAGGCATCTCTTGTATTGCTTTGACCTTGGCAGAATCAACTTCAATACCTCTCTCGCTAACAATGAAGCCTAATAACTTGCCAGAATGGACTCCAAATGTACACTTGTTAGGATTCAGGCGAAGCTTATACTTCCTTAAACGCTGAAAAAGCTTCAATAAGTGCTCGACATGTTCAACTTCCGTTCTTGACTTTGCAATCATATCGTCAACATATACCTCGATTTCCTTATGCATCATATCGTGAAACAAGGTAGTCGTAGCACGTTGATACGTGGCTCCGGTGTTCTTCAAACCGAAGGGCATCACTCGATAATAGAATGTTCACCAAGGTGTGATGAATGTTGTTTTCTCCATATCCTCGGGTGCCATCTTAATCTGATTATATCCGAAAAATCCGTCCATAAACGAGAAGACATTGAGTTTAGCTGTATTATCTACCAACATATTAATATGTGGTAGAGGAAAATCATCTTTCGGACTAGCTTTATTCAAGTCTTTATAGTTCACACACATTCGGACTTTTCCGTCTTTCTTAGGCACGGGCACAATATTGGCCACCCATTGAGGATATGTAGAAGTCATCAGAAACCCCGCATCAATTTGCTTCTGAACCTCTTCTTTGATCTTCACTGCCATATCAGGATGAGTTCTTATGAGCTTCTGCTTCACAGGCAAGCACTCAGGCTTCAAAGGCAGGAAATGTTGCACGATATCAGTATCCAGACCAGGCATGTCTTTATATGACCAGGAAAAGACGTCGACGTATTCTCGTAGCAACTGAATCAACCCCTTCTTCACGGATTCTTCAAGGAGTGCCCCAATCTTCACTTCTCGCACACAATCTTCAGACCCCAAGTTGACTGTTTCCAGATTCTCAAGATGTGGCTGAATGATCTTCTCTTCGTGCTCAAGCAGATGGGTAATCTCATCAGGAATCTCTTCAACATCATCTTCTTCGGCCTCAAATACAGGGAACTCAAAGTTGGGAGATGGTGTTGGATCATTATATTCAATGGGTTTGATCAACCTGCATAATGATTTTGGATATAAAAGAGATTTTAGAATTCAAACAAAGCAAATCATTATGTAGATGAAAATATTGATTTTATTCTATTTTTAAGGTTTTATGTGATCACCAATTTCATGCAAAAATGCAAAAAGTGAAAATAATTAGAAAGACAAACATTTAACATGAATTTATTGAATGAATATCATTGTATTTATGTGCCAACAATGTGATCACTCCTCCTCATGGGAGAAGGGTTTTTTGAACAAAAAGTGAACATTATGTTGACTTATGGACAACTGTTTGAACATCAACAGCGACCCAGTTATTGCAGACCCCTCTAGGGATGACAAAGTTGCCAGAATCCTCCTCTGCATCCTCTTCCACAATAGCAGCAGCTTCTTCGTCTTGGACGGTATGGATGAAACCACAACTCTGAAACAACCCATGCTTGTTGAAAGTGCGTGAAGAATACCCTATGCCAGCCCGGGACTTATTGTCTTCCATCTTGATCATTTGTCCTAAACCAGTAGTTGTGCCATGCTCAATGGCCAACTTCACATCATTGTAGGAAGCAAATGAAGAAGTTCCTTTCTTAGAAGGTTCAGCAATAGACAAAGCTTGGAACAGCGTCCCAACTTCATCCTCAGCATCTATATAAGAAAAGGAAGACAAATGGCTAACCAAGAGAGCCTTCTCTCCCCCTACCACCACCAGCTTTTTGTTCTTGACAAATTTCAATTTCTGGTGTTGGGTGGATGTCACGGCGCCTGCCTCGTGAATCCATGGTCTGCCCAACAGACAACTATACGATGGGTGGATATCCATGACCTGAAAAGTGATATGGAAATCACTTGGTCCAATCTTGACTGGGAGTTCAACCTCACCAATCACAGTCTTGCGGGATCCATCAAAAGCTTTTACAACCACTCCACTCTGCCTCATGGGAGGCCTCTGGTATGACAATCTAGCCAAAGTGGATTTTGGCAACACATCCAGTGATGATCAAGTGTCTACGAGCACATTAGACATGGCATCATCCTTACATTTCATTGAAATGTGAAGGGCCAAATTATGGTCTCTTCCCTCCTCAAGGAGATCAGCATCACAAAAACTCAGATTGTTACAAGCAGTAATGTTTGCAACAATACTATCAAATTATTCTATTGTGACGTCATGATCTACATACGCCACGTCCAACACCTTCTGCAGAGCTTCACGGTGTGGTTCTGAGTTCATTAACAAAGATAGCACAGAGATCTTTGATGGCGTTTGTAGAAGCTGATCTACAACGTTGTATTCACTCCTTTTGATGAGCCTCAGCATCTCATCACAATCCTCCTTTATCATGCCATTCTGGCCAGCAGGGACAGGAGTTTTAACAGTGGTGGCAGGTTTATTAGCAACAAGTGTCGGATTCAGAGAAACAACAGAATTTCCAACCAAACGAACATCACAATCAGCAACATCAGCCCTTTTGGTGTTAGCCTGGGTTTTCGGCGGGGCCGAGAAAAAGCGACCACTACGGGTCAGGCCGCTGACATCAGTGATATTAACCACAGAGGTAGAGGGCAGGGGCACCTCTTTCCCATCTTCCAATGCCACAACATTGTAACGATAAGGGACAGCTTTATCAGAAGAATATGGCACAGGACCAGCTGGTTTGATTATGAGAGAGGGAGAAGCCTTCTGTTTGCTGCCATCATATCGGATGACAACAGGCTCTGGGATCCTAAATACTGGTGATATCACATTGACTTCATCATCCCCATCGCGATTCTGAAGTATTTCAATTACACCTTCATCCAGCATTTCTTGGATGTCTTTTCAGACTTGACGACACCCCCTCTGATTGACAGTGCAAACACGACATCTGTCATGGTCATGCTCATAGTGACTGTATTCACACAACAGTTTGTGCATCTCGACCAAAGATTTTCGGATATGGCTAACATATCGGGATTTATATTTACCAGGGCAGCCCTGGACCATGTTGACAGCAGATTTCCCATGCTCAGGCAATGGGTTCTTCTTGACGTTAGGACCTACGTCCTCAAAAAATAATATATCGCTCCTAACAAGGTCTTGAAACTTGGTCTTCAGCGGGTAGCAGTTCTCCACATCATGTCCGGGAGCACCGGAATGATAAACACAATATAGCTTTGGCTTATACCACCACTGAGGGTTGGTAGGTAGAGCCGGTGGGTCACGTGGAGTGATCATTTTTCTCTCTATCAAAGAGGGATAGAGCTCTGCATAGGTCATGGGAATAGGATCAAAATTGACCCTCTTCCTATCATAGCTTGTACTGGTTTGATTATTGTTTCGAGGCTGGTAGGCCTCCTGTTGAGGACGGTGTTGTTGTTGTTGATATTGTTGATGTTGTTGTTGCTAGTTATTATTATGTTGATAGTGTTGGTTTTCTCTGAAAACAGGTGCTATGTGAGCCACCTGATGCTGGTTACTGGCGGGACGCACGGTCTTCCTCTTCACAGAGGGTCTTCTAGATTTGATATGGGAGGTCACAGCATGTGCCTCACCATCTTTCTTCTTTCCAAACGCCCCATATCATTTGGCAGAAGAACCTTCTTCTCTAGTCGGGCGCCCTTCCCTGACTCCTTCCTCCAGATGCATCCCCATATTTACCATCTCGGTGAAGTCAGAAGGAGCACTGGCAATCATCCGCTCATTATAAAATAAGCTCAAGGTCTTCAGGAAGATCTTGGTCATCTCTTTCTCTTCTAGCGGAGGCACAATCTGTGCAGCTAGTTCTCGCCATATCTGGGCGTACTCTTTGAAAGTTTCCTTGTCCTTCTGGGACATGGCTCTCAATTGATCCCTATCGGGAGCCATATCCATGTTATATTTGTACTTCTTGATGAAAGCTTCGCCAAGGTCATTGAAGGATCGGATGTTCGCGCTGTCTAAACCCATGTACCATCTCAGTGCGGAACCGGACAGGCTGTCCTGGAAATAATGAATGAGGAGTTGATCATTGTCGGTCTGAGTCGACATTTTCCTCGCATACATAATCAAGTGGCTGAGAGGGCAAGTATTTCCCTTGTACTTTTCAAAGTCAGGTACTTTGAACTTTACAGGGATCTTGACGTTAGGAACCAGGCAGAGTTCAGCAGCAGACTTGCCAAAGAGGTCTTTCCCTCTGAGAGTTTTGAGTTCCTTATGAAGCTCAAGGAACTGATCATTCATAGCATCCATATTTTCATACACGTCTGGGCCCTCAGACGGCTCAGAGTGATAGATGGTGTCGTCTACTCTTGGCATAGTATGCACGACCGGAGGTGGAACGGCGAGTGTGAAAGAATTCTTTAACTTGAATTAATTTTTAATGATAGCAAATTGTGTGATCATCATCCAAATTGATTGTGCATTGCATTACATAATATATTTGTGTTCTTATTTTGTCCATCATCCCACTTTATTGTTGCATAAACATACATATAAATCTACATTGAAAATTCCCTTTGAATAACTATTAAAATGCATTTTATATCAGTATGTATCAATACATGAGCCTTTGCATCGATACATGTAACCTGTGATTAATCACAAAACAAGTTCTGTTCAGTATGCATCGATGCATACAAGCCATGCATCAATACATGGAAGGCCAAAAACTCTATGTATCGATACACACGATTCCTGTATCGATACAGGACTACTTGAGACTGCCTGTGCATCAATACATGAGCATTAAGCATCGATACATATCAGTGTAAAAATCACATGCATCGATACACACGATTTATGCATCGATACATGAGTAATTGAATTCACCAAATATTCACACAACTTACAGTATGTATCGATACACACTCCTATGCATCAATACACAAAGTTGTTTTAAGTCATAACAGCAACTGTTTTTGCAGAACATAAGAACAGGTTGTGACAGCAGTGAAAGGCAACGAATTCATTGAGGGAAAACAATTGAACACAGATCAAAAGCAGTGTTGGAGCAATTGTTTGTGAGCACAAAGAAACCTGAAAGAGACTTCATCTTCTTCATCTTCTCAATCACTTTTCTTCAAAGAACATTTACACATAACAATTCTTGTTCTTTGGATTAAATAAGCATCGAGATAACGTTCAGTGGTACGATCAAGGATCTAGCTGTGGTTTGCAGTGGAACGATCGAGGATCTAGCTGAGTCGAAGATTGAAGGGGGTTTCTATGAAAAACCTACTGGTTTGTCCTTCAAGAACTGGTGTGTTCTTGAGGGTTTGGAAGTCACATTTACAGAACACATTCAGCCGCAGCGTTGCGTTTGGAGATCGGGGGATTTCGCAAGCAGGTCGTGGAACCGGTGAATTGTTTGCAACTTTGTGCAGGAAAATCTTGATCGAGCTCAGATCAAGTGAAGGTTATACAAGAAGAGGTTCTTAGAGTTTAGAATTCTGTCTTTGTATCAAAACCTTGTATCAACGGATTCGGCAATAATTGATAATCAAAGTTCTCAATTTCATTTGAAATTGAGAGGGAGACGTACCCACACGCGAGGACGACGTGGGGAACTTCCTTACCAAATCTCTGCGTATCGTATTCTTACCTTACTCCTCTTTACGTTTTTCAAACTGTTTTCGCAATATCAGTTAGTGTGTGGTGATTGCTTCTTTTTCAAGACAGCAGTGGCAAGAAAACTTTAATCAAACTCCATTGCTGTTCATTGACAATCACACACACACCAACTGTTTGATAAAACGGTTAGCTAGATTATATTCATTGGAAATAGAATTTAAGGATAAGCGCATTCAATTTGTTAGAATTCTGGTGTGGATTATTTCTGTCATTCTCATTAAAATCCAGCAACTGCACTTGCGTGTCCGGCTTTCTAGTAGCGGTTCAGAATAGACGGAAGTCGATTCGGAACCGATTCTTCCGCCATTTTTGAAAACTCTGATAAAACGTTAAATCCGTTAACTTTTTAAAGAGGTGATCTATTCACCCCCCCTCTCGATCACTAGCCACACCGTCTAACAAGTGGTATCAGAGCGCCGGTTCGCTGGTGCTTTGTGGCTGCGTGTAACAGTATGGATTCTGAACCAAAGGGGGCGTATAATAGAGCGCCTATTTTCAACGGTGAAAATTATGGCTACTGGAAAGACTGCATGCGAGTTCATATAAATTCTGTGGATAGGTTAGTATGGGCTGCCATTGAAAACGGTCCGTTTCAAATTACAATGACTAATGCGGTTGGCGCCATAGTACCTAAACCAGAAGATGATTGGAATGAGAAAGATGAGAAAAAGTGGTCGTGTGATTGGAGAGCTCGAAACATGTTAATTTCAGCACTTGGTGTTGATGAGTATTATCGAGTATCCCATTGCACGACAGCTAAAGAAATGTGGGACGCTTTAGAAGTTGCCCATGAGGGTACTACTGAAGTAAAACAGTCCCGCATTAACACACTTAATCAAGAGTTTGAGCTCTTTCGCATGAAACAAGGAGAATCCATCTCCGACATGCAAAAGAGATTCACCCATCTAACTAACCGATTGAATGCTCTTGGAAAACCTATTTCCAATGAAATTGCTACTAATAAAATTCTCAGGTGTCTTAGCAGGGAGTGGCAACCTAAAGTTACAGCAATCAAGGAAGCCAACGATCTTACAAGACTTACGATTACAACACTGTTTGGAAAGCTGGAAGAACATCAGCAAGCTTTGGAAAGTCTTGAAAAATATGAGAATAAAAGTAAGAAGGAAAAGGAGAAGAAAAGAGACAAAGAGGGAGAGAAGAAGCCAATAGCTCTTGTGGCCTCTAGCTCTAAGTCCTCACGAAAAGAGCAAAGCGACAATGATTCAAGTAGTGACAAAGACTCGGATGATGAGGAAATGGGACTGTTTGTAAGAAGATACAATAGATTCATTCGAAAGAATGGAGTCAAACATTCCGACAAAAATCTCATGAAATTTCGAAGACAATCTATAAATTCGAAACAAGAAGAGAACAAGAAGAGTAGAGGAAGAGGATCATGCTTTAATTGTGGTAAATCCGGACACTTTAAAACGGACTGCCCTATGAAGTATAAGGACCAAAGAAAAGATTCACCAAAAGGGTACAGCAAACAAAGAAGAGCGTATATTGCATGGGAAAGTGATAGTGATTCATCAAGCACACAAAGCTCAAGTGATGGTGATGAAGCTGCAAATCTGTGCCTTATGGCTCACACTAAAAATCTGTCCTACCACAAGAAGAAAAACAATGACAAAAAGGTAAAACAAGTCTACTACAATAATTTCTCCTCTATGTCTTTTTCGGAATTAAAAATAGCTTTTGAAAAACTGCATAACGAAGCTGTAGATGCTTTTAAACGACTAGCTTCCGACAAACAAATCTTCTCTGTTTTGGAAGGAAAAGTAAACAAAGCTGAAATTGATTTAGAAGCATTGAAAACTAGTATTGCAGAAAATTCAAAAACTATTGACATTGACGGATGTAATAGAGTTAGGTATTGTGACGCTTGTTATGTTTGGCAAAAAGAGGTAAACACTCTTAAGGTCAAATTAGAGAAAGCGCTACAACCTAAAATTACTTATGCCGTTGACCCCAAGTTGTTTAAGAAGTCATTGAATCCTCCATATGCAAAATACTCTTTTATTCTAAAGGATTCAATGAACAAGAAACAACAAACACATCATCATGGTTTATGTCATTATTGTTGTCATGCTGGCCATACCATTGAGAAATGCAAATTTAGGAGATTTCTAGTCCCTAAAGGTATTTATCAATGGAAGCCAAAAGGCAACCATGTTAACACTTACCCTCTTGGACCCAATGAAAATTGGGGACCAACTTCTCTCTTTTGATGTTGTAGGATGAGTGCCTTGCCTCCGTAGATAGAAGGTGGTTTCTTGACAGCGGCTGCTCAAGGCACATGACCGGTGACATATCGCTTTTTATAGACTTCAAGGCGAAGAAAAAGGGATATGTTACTTATGGAGACAACAACAAAGGAGCTATACTCGGCAAAGGTAGTGTAGGTAATCCCTCCACCACTACTATTTCAAATGTCCATTTAGTTGAGGGACTTAAACACAATTTGTTAAGCATAAGTCAACTATGCGACATGGGCTATAAAGTTTCGTTTACAAAAACTTGCTGCATAATTGAACATGCTGAACAAAACATTGTGTTTAAGGGTGTAAGAGTAAACAATATCTATATGCTTGACTTGTTTGATGTACCGTTAACAAATACTAAATGTCTAGTCACCTTGAATGATGATTCTTGGCTTTGGCATAGACGTTTAGCTCATGTTAACTTCGATTTGCTAAACAAGGTTGTATCTAAGGATCTAGTAGTCGGTCTACCAAAAATAAAATTTTCAAAAGACCACCTATGTGACGCGTGCCAAATGGGAAAGCAAACAAGGGTGTCCTTTAAATCTAAAAATGTAATTTCAACTTCACGACCCCTTGAGCTTCTCCATATGGACCTCTTTGGACCTTCTAGGACAAAGAGCCTAGGTGGAAATTACTATGGCTTTGTAATAGTTGATGACTACTCTAGATTCACTTGGACTATATTCCTTCATAGCAAAGATGAAACTTTTTCTGCTTTTAAAAATTTTGCAAATCTGTCCCAAAACAAAATGAATTCCAAAATAGTTACAATTCGTAGCGATCATGGTGGTGAGTTTCAAAATTATCACTTTGAGAAGTTTTGTGACAAGTATGGCATTGAGCATAACTTTTCAGCCCCTCGCACTCCACAACAAAATGGCGTTGTGGAGCGTAAAAATCGTGTTTTAGAGGAGTTGGCAAGAACAATGCTTAATGAGGGTGGATTACCAAAATACTTTTGGGCTGATGCTGTTAGCACAGCCTGTTATGTTCTAAACAGAATCTTAATTCGCCCTATTTTGAACAAAACTCCTTATGAACTTTTGAAAGGAAGAAAACCTAACTTGTCACATCTTCACGTATTCGGTTGTAAATGTTTTGTTTTGAATAACGGTAAGGAAAACATTGGGAAGTTTGATGCAAAAGCAGATGAAGGTATTTTTCTTGGTTACTCAATGTCAAGTAAAGCATATAGAGTGTATAATAAGCGTTTACTTACTGTTGAAGAGTCGGTTCATGTTTCTTTTGATGAGTCTTATCCAAAAATTGTCGGAAAAGGTATTTCTTTTGATGACGCAGGTATATCTACAGAAGACATACTCAAGGAAGCTGTTGAGGAAACTGATCAGTCCAAAACGGCTGCTCATGAGAAGGAGGAAGATATAAGTCATGAAGAAATTGAGGAAGAAAAGACAGCTGAAGTGAATGATCTTCCAACAGCTTGGAGATCCTCAAAAGACCATCCCATCGATAACATTTTGGGAGACATTTCAAAGGGAGTAATGACCCGGTCTAAGATAAGTAACTTTTGTTCTCACTTCGCGTTTGTTTCACAAGTAGAACCTAAAAATGCCAAAGAGGCCTTGATTGATGAATTTTGGCTAATGGCCATGCAAGAAGAGCTTAATCAATTTAAAAGAAATAACGTTTGGGAACTTGTCCCTCGTCCGCGAGATCATCATATCATAGGCACTAAGTGGGTTTTTAGAAATAAACTTGATGAAAACGGAGTGATTACTAGGAACAAGGCACGCTTAGTAGCACAAGGATATAACCAAGAGGAGGGAATAGACTATGAGGAAACTTATGCTCCAGTTGCTCGCCTCGAAGCTATACGTCTTTTGCTTGCCTATGCGTGTTCTAAGGATTTTAAGCTTTACCAAATGGACGTAAAAAGTGCCTTTCTTAATGGTGTCATAAATGAAGAAGTATATGTTTCACAACCTCCCGGTTTTGAAAATGCTGAAAATCCAGATCATGTTTACAAATTAAAAAGAGCTTTGTATGGTCTTAAACAAGCCCCTCGGGTTTGGTATGAAAGGCTTAGCAAATTCCTAATTGATCATGGATATTCAAGAGGTAAAGTGGACAATACTCTCTTTATTAAACACAAAGGGAAGCACATTCTTTTAGTTCAAGTTTATGTCGACGATATCATATTTGGTTCAACTAACATACACTTGGTCGAAGAATTTTCTAAGGTTATGCAGGGTGAATTTGAGATGAGTCTAATGGGGGAGCTGAACTACTTCCTAGGACTGCAAATAAAGCAACTTGATGAGGGTACAGCAGTATGTCAAACAAAATACTGCAGAGAACTACTCAAGCGCTTTGGAATGAATGACTCAAAATCGATTGACACCCCAATGCCTACCAACGGAAATCTAGACAAGGATGAGCATGGTAAGTGTGTAGATGTCAAAAGGTTCAGAGGTATGATCGGATCTCTCTTGTATCTTTCTGCTTCTAGGCCTGACATCATGTTTAGTGTTTGTATGTGTGCACGCTATCAATCAAATCCTAAGGAATCGCACCTTAAAGCGGTAAAGCGCATATTTAGATACCTTCACGGAACACCTAAATATGGGCTTTGGTATTCCAAAGGAAGTGATTGTAGCTTAGTAGGGTACTCCGATTCTGATTTTGCTGGCTGCAAATCAGATAGGAAAAGCACAAGTGGCACATGTCACCTGTTTTCAAACTCCTTGGTCAGTTGGCATAGCAAAAAGCAAGTTTCTGTGGCTTTGTCAACTGCAGAGGCAGAATACGTTGCAGCCGGTAGTTGTTGCGCTCAGATTTTATGGCTGAAGCAGCAACTACAAGACTTCAACATTCAACTCAAACGTATTCCTATCAAATGTGACAACACTAGTGCCATAAACCTTACTAAAAACCCTGTTTTACACTCACGCACTAAACACATAGAGATTAGACATCATTTCCTTCGTGATCATGTTGAAAAAGAAGACGTTATCTTTGAGCACGTTGATTCCAAAAATCAGCTCGCTGATATTTTCACTAAACCATTGGCAACGGAACGTTTCTTCAACATTCGTCGCGAATTGGGAACCTTAGATCTTTCTCAATTGATGTCATAAGCATGTTATCTCTTAATTATATTATGCCTCACCATGGTTAATAAGAGCTGTTTTAGATGTCAATTATCCATCACACGAGTTCTCCAACAGAGGTAATATCAATCCTTTCTACAATTTTCTCACTGCTAAGTGATTATGTATGTTACATCAAATGTTCTTACTCTAGTTGATACAAAATTTGATTGCATATACTCCTGTCCATATTGTGTGCACACTAAAATTTGACTTCTGAATCTCTGTTGAGCATAATCATCATGACAGTGCATAATGCATATTCATACTGCATTAAAATTCATTAAAAACTGGTTCAGCATCAGTATGCATCGACACAAACTAAGCCTGCATCGATCCATATATTCAAAAATTCAATTTTTTTCAAAAACTGCTTCAGGATGTATCGATGCATCCATCGCATGTATCGATACACAGGGAAATTGCAAACACTTGGCATCGACGCATCCATCGCATGTATCGATACACATGACAATTTTGAATACTTGGCATCGACGCATGACTATCTGCATCGATACATACTGATGCTATCTGAATTAAATGCAATTTCTTTCTCTCTCATGCATCGACACATCAACCAATCATATCACCTCCTATCTCATTACTTCATCTCATCTGCCCTCAAAAACCCCAAAACCAGTGGCTAACCCTAATCCTCCTCATCTTCACTCTCTCTCACAAACTTGGTAAAACCCTAAATCTCACATCACCATGCCTCCACGCACTATTCCAGCCAGAGCCAAAGGAAAAGGAAAGGGAAAGGAAGCAGCCGGTACTTCTCAGCAACCACCAGATGTTCCTTCAAACGCCTTAGACATTCTTCATCCTGCCATCAATGCTGAATTTGAGGAATCCTTCAAGACCAGGTTGGTAATGAAACCTCATATCTTTGATAAAACAGATGTTGTTCATCTGCACCTAAATGAAGTAGTTGAACTGTTACATGCACAAAGACTTGGGTCCTTTCTATCTACAAAAGATGACTATCATGAGGATTTCATCCGGGCCTTTTATGCTGGTTTACAAACTGGTAGAGGCTATATGTTCCGGTGTTCTATCGGAGTCAGAACATATACCTTTGAAGCTTCTGATTGGGAAACGGTATTTCAAATGCCGCCTCCGTCGATGGTTTTCAAGTGCTGGCATGACCTGCACTTTGATCCTGAATTTGACCTGAAGGACTTTACAACTTCTATCCTAAAGATTGATAGACCTTTGAGTGAGGACGAACACGTCACGTCAGGTATGATCAAGCAGACTCCGCGTATTCTTCACTGGCTTATCACACATATCCTGCGTCCAACAAACAGCGGACACTCTCGGTTGGACAGGCCCAGCATACATCTTCTCTACATTCTGCAAAATAAGGTTCTCCTAAATTGGGCAAACTACTTTGTTAAACGTCTATTTTTTGTGCGAGACAGCTCCAAGAATGTGGCTCTAGGTTATGCATCTCAAATAATGAAAATTCTTAAGTATTGGAAAGTTGCAATACCTATTGTTCCTCTCCTATCCCCATCGGCAGCTCAAGAGTTTGACTCTGCCACTCTATCACATATGGGATATAGGTGGGACAAAGACCGCAAATGCTTCTATTTCTTCGAAAGAAAATCCAAAACCAGAATCTACAACTTTGACGTGCCTTCGGAACGCATCCATATTGCTGAAGAACAACCTGATGAAGAAATGCAGGATGCGCCTGAAACAGATGTACCTCAAGCTGAGGCCAATACTGGTTGGGGTGAGTGGGTGCCACGAAGGTGGTCTCCCACCAACTACGTACCTGAACCTACAGCCCCTCCATTCTCCGGTGGTACTTCAGCCTCAACACCAAATGCGGACATCACTCACATGCTTCAACAGATGGAAATTGTCAACAAAGAACGCCATGAAGAAGCACGGTACTGGCATGTTCAACAATCTGAATGGCACAACGAGCATCGGGACTGGCATGATGAGCATACACGGATGTATCACAATCAACACGCTTGGCACCAAGACTTGGTTAAATGGCATCAGGTTTTCTACAACGAAATGTCCGGCTTTATGGATGATTGCCGTGAAAATCCTGGGATTATGGACAGCTTTAGAAGCATTGAAGTTCAGAATCGATTTAGGCAATACTTCTTCATGGGCCAAAATCCAGACACAATGCCTCCTCCTCCGCCTCCGCCAAGCTACCGAGATCCTGACAGACATGATGAGGAGTCCTGTGGTGGCAACAATCCAAATTAACCAACCACCCTTTCATCTCACTGCATTTCATTTCATATTGCTCATGTTTTATTTTATTGCACAATATATGGTTTAGCTTATGTAACTCTTAAACTCGTTCGTATCCTTAAAATGCTTTTCAATTTCGTTTATCTCTACTTGTTATTGCCCTTACTTTTTGAATGATTCTTTGTGAATGATTCTTTAACTTGCAGCTTCATTCTGTGTGATTGATAGCCTATTATCCATTTTTGCCATGCCATGCTACACTTTGTGATTGATAGCTATGTTTCTTCCTCTTTTTGATGTTGACAAAGGGGGAGAAAATGCAGATATGCACAAACTCAGGGGGAGTATCACACATCTTGCCAAGAATTTGCCATCATCAAAAAGGGGGAGTTTGTGAAAGAATTCTTTAACTTGAATTAATTTTTAATGATAGCAAATTGTGTGATCATCATCCAAATTGATTGTGCATTGCATTACATAATATATTTGTGTTCTTATTTTGTCCATCATCCCACTTTATTGTTGCATAAACATACATATAAATCTACATTGAAAATTCCCTTTGAATAACTATTAAAATGCATTTTATATCAGTATGTATCAATACATGAGCCTTTGCATCGATACATGTAACCTGTGATTAATCACAAAACAAGTTCTGTTCAGTATGCATCGATGCATACGAGCCATGCATCAATACATGGAAGGCCAAAAACTCTATGTATCGATACACACGATTCCTGCATCGATACAGGACTACTTGAGACTGCCTGTGCATCAATACATGAGCATTAAGCATCGATACATATCAGTGTAAAAATCACATGCATCGATACACACGATTTATGCATCGATACATGAGTAATTGAATTCACCAAATATTCACACAACTTACAGTATGTATCGATACACACTCCTATGCATCAATACACAAAGTTGTTTTAAGTCATAACAGCAACTGTTTTTGCAGAACATAAGAACAGGTTGTGACAGCAGTGAAAGGAAACGAATTCATTGAGGGAAAACAATTGAACACAGATCAAAAGCAGTGTTGGAGCAATTGTTTGTGAGCACAAAGAAACCTGAAAGAGACTTCATCTTCTTCATCTTCTCAATCACTTTTCTTCAAAGAACATTTACACATAACAATTCTTGTTCTTTGGATTAAAGAAGCATCGAGATAACGTTCAGTGGTACGATCAAGGATCTAGCTGTGGTTTGCAGTGGAACGATCGAGGATCTAGCTGAGTCGAAGATTGCAGGGGTTTTCTAGGAAAAACCTATTGGTTTGTCCTTCAAGAACTGGTGTGTTCTTGAGGGTTTGGAAGTCACATTTGCTGAACACATTCAGCCGCAGCGTTGCGTTTGGAGATCGGGGGATTTCGCAAGCAGGTCGTGGAACCGGTGAATTGTTTGCAACTTTGTGCAGGAAAATCTTGATCGAGCTCAGATCAAGTGAAGGTTATACAAGAAGAGGTTCTTAGAGTTTAGAATTCTGTCTTTGTATCAAAACCTTGTATCAACGGATTCGGCAATAATTGATAATCAAAGTTCTCAATTTCATTTGAAATTGAGAGGGAGACGTACCCACACGCGAGGACGACGTGGGGAACTTCCTTACCAAATCTCTGCGTATCGTATTCTTACCTTACTCCTCTTTACGTTTTTCAAACTGTTTTCGCAATATCAGTTAGTGTGTGGTGATTGCTTCTTTTTCAAGACAGCAGTGGCAAGAAAACTTTAATCAAACTCCATTGCTGTTCATTGACAATCACACACACACCAACTGTTTGATAAAACGGTTAGCTAGATTATATTCATTGGAAATAGAATTTAAGGATAAGCGCATTCAATTTGTTAGAATTCTGGTGTGGATTATTTCTGTCATTCTCATTAAAATCCAGCAACTGCACTTGCGTGTCCGGCTTTCTAGTAGCGGTTCAGAATAGACGGAAGTCGATTCGGAACCGATTCTTCCGCCATTTTTGAAAACTCTGATAAAACTTTAAATCCGTTAACTTTTTAAAGAGGTGATCTATTCACCCCCCCTCTCGATCACTAGCCACACCGTCTAACAGCGAGGATCGGGCTAGATGCTGGTAGAAAAGCAAACGTCGGGGCGAGACCCTCAGGAATAAAATTCGCGGGCATCCCTCAGGGAAACCCGGCTGGCATAGCAGTTGGCGTGAAATGGGCATTGGCAGCAGGCACTGTCGAGGAGGCAATCTCAGAGATGATTGTCCTCTGGGGAGGAGTTGAAGGTGTTGGAGATGACTGGCTTTGGGCAGCCATGAAAGACTCCATCAGGGCAGTCAATCTGGCCACTTCCTCCTTGAGTTCTTTGTTCTCTTGCTCTAAGTGATCCATCAATCTTAAAGAGTTGGCTCTGGTGTAGTACCGGTGAGTTAGCTTGTCTTCAAAATAAATGAAGAACACATAGTTAGACCGCTGAACAAGAAGCCTGGAGCAAAACCTGCTTATGCACATGATGCATGCAATGCTTGTGCATATGATTTATTTTTATTTATCAGAGGAAATTTAGAGTCCTATTTGCAAATATTGAAAATATTAATCATTTAGACATATATGGAAATATCATATCAATAATATCTGGAAAAAATTTACACCAAAGAAGTACAGTCTTGGTAACCAAATACAAGAGAGAAGGAAAATGAACATCCTATGGAACCCTAGAAACAATCATCTAAAGCTCTGGAGACTGGAAGATAAGTTGCACGAAGCCTCTTCACCTCTCTCTCATAGGCTGCCTCCATATCTGCCTTCTCCTTGGCGAGTCGATCATACTTCCTCTTCCAAAACTTGGAAGACTGAGGAAGAAGAGAAGTCACCACGTCATCAGGCTCGTCGATAACCTGATGCTCAAGAAACTCTATCAATGCATCCTTATCTCTAAGTTGCTGAAGTAGCTCCTCTCGCTCACGGATCCAAGCACGTGAACGGTCTTCGTCTCTCAACTCCTCTACTCCTTAGTCAGAGAGGGTTGAAGGCCCAGCCATAACCAAAGGTGTAGGTCTCGGATAATCATAAGGCATAAGGTACTCAGAAGCTCTCCTCCTAACCCACGAGGTATAGGGTTCCAAAGCAATACAGTTCTCCTGGCCAAGCTCTTTCCTTCCCTTCTTATGAATCTTGCGCCAAGCGCGAACCATTCTGCCCTTCAAGCCTTGGGGATCTTTACCCTCTTGAAAGAACACACCTTCTAATAGAATGTTATTAGGTTTATCCTTTAAGGGGAACCCAAGCCGACGACGTGCTAAAATAGGGTTGTAGTTAATCCCACCACATGTACCAAGAAGAGGCACGTTGGAGAATTCACCACAAGAGTCAATAATCTGCACACCATCATATACACGGTTATACCAAAAGATATTGTCATTAGTGAGAGACATAAGCCTCGTGGACCACCGTAGACATCCTTTTTTCTCCTTGAAGGCGACCGTCTGTGGCAAGTGCGAAATAAACCACTTGTACAACAGAGGCAAACAGCACACAATGGTACCACCACCCTTTGCATTCCTCATATGCAGAGAGAAATAAGTGTCACCCAACAGAGTCAGAACGGGATTAAGAGTAGAGAAAATCCTAATAGCGTTCACATCTATAAACTTGTCGATGTTGGGGAATAACACTAGCCCATAGATGAGAAGTACAAATATGGCCTCAAAGGCGTCCTCACTCATGGCCTTCCCATACAAGGTAGCTTGAGCAATGAGGAACTCAGAAGGGAGACCTTGAATTCCACCTTTGGTAGTCATATGAGCACCAACCAGAGATTCATCTATATGCAACAGATCAACAATCTCTTGAGAAGTAGGAACCCTCTCTAAGCCACTGAATGACAACTAGTCTAGAATAGGTATACCCACAAGATAGGCATACTCCTCGAGCATGGGCAAAAGCTGGAAATCCGGGAATGTGAAGCAACGGTACAAGGGATCATAGAACTGCACCAAGACACTCATCAGACCTTCATCCACTTGAGTAGCCAGAATAGATAGAATCTTCCCATGACGAGCCTTGAACTCCAAGGGATCTAATACATAGGATGTCAAACTCCTTAACTCTTTCAAGTCGGGTTGTCTGAAACTGTACTTCTTTGTATTCCTTCTTTGTCTATCCATGTCTGAAAATTTGCAATAGACCTCTTAAGTTCCTTGAAAATTTTCTCATTATTGATGATATGGATGCAAATGGGTGCATGAATGCATGGATGCAACAATCACACTCAAGGATCAAGCAAAGCACACCACACAAAGGTCATGGGATGGTTCAAGTCACCCTTAATATCAATCATCCATTTTGGTGGATTATGGTTTACACCTTATCAACACCCAAGTTCCATTGATATTAAGGATATACAAGAACGGATCGACCATGAATCAAGGGTTTGTTGCAAGTCACAAGCATGGAGTCTTGGTTAAAAACCACCCAAAGGGAGTGTACTAGGGTTTAAACCTACCAATCATGTTCTACAAGAGGTTCCCATAGTCATCATCCCATCTTTCGGATATTATCGGATAAACGACTACTCATTTTCCAAAAATATTCTCAAGAGAGACTCTTATGAGTGTAGTATCGTGTAACAATCGTATCAAATCTTACACTTGAACGACCTTTGCACTACGTCCTAAAAATAGGCCAAGATGGGCTTGGTAAACTATGGTCCTTGGCTTCTAAGGTCTATATTGGAAGGATTAATGCCTAACCACGACTACTCGTGTGACATTATTGATCCCAACATGACCTCCGCCAAGTGAATGGGCTTGCAAGTCAACTTGCTAAGGAATAACTCCACACAAGTTGACAAGACTATGCCATTCTCCTATCCTAAGTGCACTCGAGTTCGGGTATAGAACTCATCTCACAAAGATCACCAAGCATACAAGGAATTAATATATCAAGCAATTCAATCATTACATACAATATAGTAATCCTAAATTGCACAAAAAATATGTCACAAAATAATATACACAATACAATACAACAAATGTGAAAAGTAGGCAAAACCCACTAGGCAAACCTCCCCAGCAGAGTAGCCACTTTTCTGTAGCGGGGTATTCGTTACCTTTAGATTTATTGACTAAATCAAAAGTAAATCATACAAGTCGAGTCGCCACCGCACTTCTATTTATCCAAAGTAAAGGTTAGAAAGCGAACAAAAACCGAGAAGTTTTATCGAATCAAAAACTAATAAAAATGTTATAGATCGGGGTAAGGGGGTTGGTTATGCAATGGGAAGGTTTTAAGCACCCAAAACATCCTAGGTACTCCTAGGGAGCCCTTTTCACAATTTGTTGTAAGGTAGGTTGGTATTTGTGAAAATTATTTGTGCAAACATGATTGGGGGGATGAGAGGAGAATGTACAAATTATTTACAATTTTGTGTTTGAATGGATAAACCCATTGCCTACGTACCATCTTAAAAAAAGATTAGGATCAAAACCTCGTAGTTCGGGGTAAAAATCTCAAAACAAGTTGGTGAATTAATTGGTCCAAAAGCCTTAAGGTCTTTTGTTATCAAAGGGAGAAAACTCAACCTAAAACCACAAATCCACCATGTGAGGATAGCTTCAACATGCTAGTGAGGGGTTAACCCTATAATAAGCATGGAAGACTCATTGTCCATCACTAAGGATATAGGTGAGTATTATATCAACCTCAAGGATAACTAAAACCTAATAGCTATGGTTTATATAAAAAAACTTTGGCAAGAAGTGGCCATTGAAACCACAAAAACAATTGAATGAGTTATATTTACCAATAAAAAGTATTTACAAAATATGGTCAAAGTTGAATTTAGAATTCAATTCAAAATAAGTGTTATGAAAAGAAAGTTTTAAAACCAAAAGCATAGTGCTTAGGTTTCTAATTTTGAAAGCAAATGTTAATGCTTGCACAAAAGTTTTGGCTTGGGTTAGAGTGGAGGGAAGAAGAAGAATGGCTAAGTCCTAAACATACAAAGGTGAAGGAAAAGAAATAAGACCATAAATGGAGTTCCCTTCTTGAGATCATAGTGATGATCCAAGTAGCTCCCATCCTTTGGAATAATCAAGCAAATACTCAAGCAGTCAATCAATCAATCAAGCAAGCTCTTAGGAATCTTCCAATGGCTCTTCTATCTTTCACTTTAGATGCACATGACAATGGTTCTTCAATTTGGCTCAAATAGGAATCCCTAACACAAGAACACACACATCAAAAAGTTCTATAATGCAAACAAAGAATGGACAAAGGGTGAGTTTAGAGATTAGGTCCTTCCAATTCATCTTTAACATTAAGTCCTTTTTACTCCATTTTTGCATAGGGAATGTCCTAAAGTCTAAGTCCTTTTGTCCATTAGCAATTGGTTCACAACAATAAAAAAAAAAACACAAGCACAATAATATATACACAATTATGTGCTCAAGTGAGCAAAAGGCAAATTGCATTAACATAAACATGTGCTCAAATGAGAAAAGGGCAAAAGAAAATGAATAATATGTACAAGAATATTAAATTGCATTAATGTAAAGTGCAAGAATTAAATGTTAATGGTCAATAGTTAGTCTTAGTGTGCCATAAGGCAATTTAGCGCTATGTTAAGCAATCGGAAGTGGACTAATGTAGTAGTCACACTTATCTGAGGCCGGTCAATAAAATATAGGCAACAAATACAAGTTAGAGATCTTGATTAGTGAATCAAGCTCCTACAACTTGCCATGCCAAAAGAAGATGAGAAATGATCTTGTATTGATTTAGGTTCTTTGCTTGATTAGGAAGCAACCTATCCTTAATGCAAAGCCATTCACTTGATCTATGATCAAGATGAATTAGATTTGAATCAAGGAAGGTTAAACCTCCCATACATCAAGGCTAACCACCAATCTTTAACTCATTGATCAAAAAAAAAGAAAAAAGATGAAGAAAGAGATGAATAAGAATGTACATTAATTGAACTTCAAATGAAATAAGCAAATTGCATTGACCAAAGACAAATGGAATCAAGGTCAAACACTAGTAAACAAAAGCAAAATGAAACTTAGAAGTCAAGAAACAAATAAAATAGTTTTGGTATTTTTCAAAATTAAAATAATATTGGAATTAAAATAAACAATTAAAGGTCAAACTTCAAATCCATCTCAAATCAACTTTGAAAAGTCCAAATGGATCATCCTAAGTTCAACAAAGTCAAACAAAGTTTGACAAAAAATTTCAGCATTTTTAGAAACCAGAAACTGTTTTTAATCAATTAAAATGCATAAAAAATAACCTAATTGAATTAAAATCTCAAATAAATCTCAAATCAATTAATAAATTGATGAGAATATTTTTCATAGAACCATCATCATTCAAAGAGGTTAAGAAAATATTTTTGTATTTTTTGGATATTGAAAACTATTTAAAATGAATTAAAAATAACCAGAAGAGAGAAAATTCATAAAAAAACATCAAGTGATAAAATAAAAAATATTAAAAATCATTTTTAGAAACTAGAAATTAAAAGAGAAATAATTCAATTGGTCTCATATTTTTTGGAATTAAAATGAGAGAGATATGATTTTTTGAAATAAAATGGAATAAACAAAAATTAAAAGGAAATTCAGAAAATGAGAAAAAACCACACGCGTTGGATCAATTTCATTAATTGACATGGCATATCAAACGATCCACATGCGCGTATCCATCGAAGTCCAGGGTCAATGAGAAACATGTGGTATTAAAAAAATTCATAAAAAAGGAAGGACCAGATTAGATCTGGAGATTAGATCCAAGGGTTGTGGTTCATTCTGGCAAACAGACGGTGGTGTACACCACCGTCTTCTCCGGCGAGACCAGGGATTCCGGCGAGAGTTGCAGAGAAAAACTCTTAACCAACTGAAGCGATCTATACATCAATGGAAATCTAGGGTGATGTACATCACCCCTGTACCATTTATTTTCACTCTAGACCTCCATGGGAAGAGAAATCAGAGGTGGAAAATAATGGTGTTCAACTTGAACTCAATAGATTTTCAAAATTAAAAGCACAGTTCAATTGCCTCTGATGAGAGGACTTTAGCCAAACCAATCAATGCAAGAAACAAGCTACAATTAGTGACTTTCAAAGAAGAAAAGTTTGAACATCCACCTCTAAAATGTGGATCTGGAAAGAACAATTCCTCTTAGCTATTGATTGTAGTGTGATCTAGAGATGAAGATGAAGCAAGGCCAAGGAATTTTGAGTCTGATAATCAACCAATGAAGTTGAAAATCAGATCTGAAATTTTGAAATGAAAGAGTGAATTACTTTAGGTATGGCTATGGAGTGAGTTTTGCAGCATAACAGGCGCCTTCAGTTGTTGAATTATGAAGCCTAGCACTCTTATTTATAACAATTGGCAAAGGTAAGCATGAACATTGTGTGTGCATGAATGAAGAGGGCCTCCATGCATGGGCCTATACAGGCGCATGGAGGGCCCAAATCTTATTGAAAATGAGTGTTGATATCACACTAAGTTGAAATGGACGTGCAGAATTGATGCAATTGGCTTGTGCAATGAGTTTTCAAGTAGTTTCCAAAAATGCACCAAAATGTTCTCCTCTTCGAAAATGCCTTTTCCAAAAATAAAACATGGCCTTATGGGTAATGGTTGGAAAGCTCTTGACATGAGGATCAATTGTTATGTTTGACAAAACTTCATTTGGAAATGGGAAATTAGTGAAAATTGGTCATAAAGTTCAATGTGCAAAACATGTGTATGTGAAAATTTCCGAAATGGGCCAACTTCAAGCTCTTCTGTTTCAATGTTGAAAGCTCCAAATGACAAAACCTTTAACATCAAAGTTGTAGATATTTTCAAGACAATCAATTTGGACTAAAATTTTGCATCATTTGGATTTTTGATGAGGATGTTATGGGTACTTGAAGTTTGACTTTTTCACATTTCAATGCCTTTGGTCCAAAGTGACCTATAATGTTTTGCATTATCACTTGTATTTATTTTAGGATTATGAAAATTTGTTTAAACTAACAAATGAATTAGACATCTTAAAATTTCAAATTAATTTTATCCCACCTCAAAATCATAAAAAAAGAATGAGTTATGTCCTTGGGAAGTTGACCCAAAATTAGGATTTCAGTCAAAATGACCTATAATGTTTTGAAATGGATGATGTCCTTACAGGCTTCAAATCAATTTTTGATGAACATGAAAGTTGTTCATATGGTTCTTAAGAACATATTTTCTCTTGGGGTCATCTCCATTTGACAAACACATTAGAAGTTAGGTCTCAGTGTATTTCAAAATAGTTAGATGAATTGACTGATCAACTTCTCAAGTCCAAACCTCATATCTTGATAAATTGATGATTAAGGACACTCAAATAAGCTCAAATATGCATGAAATGATGAATGAAAGAACTTCCCTTGATTTTATTTGATCATGGGTTGAGGTTGCTTCATGAGCAAGGCACAGTTGATGAACAGATGAATTAGGGTTTCCTTGGGAAACAATCCTCAAGCCCTTTGGTTTTCTTTGATCAAAATGACAAATTGAGACACTTGGGAGGCATATATGATTATTGAGAGCTTTGTGAACCATTGTCATGCTTGCTTTCATCTTCATCTGGCCACTTCAATAGGTATGGGGGCCTCCTTGGAGCCTTGGATCACATGATTGCTCAAGCTTCAAAACAAACAAAGTTAGTGACATATTTTTGTGCTTTTGGTTAGTAAACAAAATAAGAAAAGAAATAATATACAATTCAAGCATGCTTGGTGGTATCAAACCAACTCACACAAGTCCCAACCCTAGGGTTAAGGAGCCAAGATGATATGATCCTTGAGGCAAATGCAATGTGTAATGATATGATGCCATGAGGGATATTAGGGTCAACATTAGGGTCTTACACATAGTCACTGGTGCCATTGACATATTTCAGTATCCTCTTCACTTGGTTTATGTGAATGACTTTTGGTTTAGCTTGATATCTAGCACAAACACCTACAGCAAATGCAACGTCGGGTTTGCTTGCTGTGAGATATAGCAGACTTCCTATCATGCTTCTGTATAGACTTTGATCTACACTAACACCATTTTCATCTTTGGAGACTTTCAAATGTGTAGGAGCAGGTGTTCTTTTATGACTTGCATTCTCCATGCCAAACTTCTTAACAATGTTTTTGGCATATTTGCTTTGAGATAGAAAGATAGAATTTTCCATCTGCTTGACTTGTAGCCCAAGGAAATAGGTCAGTTCTCCAACAAGGCTCATCTCAAATTCAGACTTCATTTGTTTAACAAAATGTTTGACCATATGATCTGACATGCCACCAAACACAATATCCTCTACATATATTTGAGCTACCATGAGTTTTCCTCCTTCATTCTTAACAAATAGGGTCTTGTCAATACCTCCCTTCCTGTATCCATTATTAGTGAGGAACACTGTGAGTCTCTCATACCAAGCCATAGGAGCTTATTTCAAACCATAGAGGGCTTTCCTCAACTTGTACACATGCTTTGGAAGATTTGGATTTGTGAATCCTTTAGGTTGTTCAACTTATACTTCCTCATTTAAATAGCCATTCAAGAAGGCACTTTTTACATCCATTTGGAACAGTTTGGACTTCAGAATACATGCCACTCCAAGCAATAGTCTAATGGACTCAAGGCGAGCTACAGCAGCAAATGTTTCATCAAAATCTACTCCTTCAACTTGAGTATATCCTTGTGCTACTAATCTTGCTTTGTTTTTAGTAACCACCCCTTGTTCATCATATTTATTCTTATACACCCACTTTGTACCTATGATATTTATTCCTTCAGGTCTAGGAACCAGTTCCCATACTTCATTCCTCTTGAATTGACCTAACTCCTACTGCATGGCATTGATCCAGAACTCATCAGTCAAGGCTTCCTTGACATTCCTAGGCTCAATCTTGGACATAAAGCAGCCATGTGAGATCACTTCCCTTGATCTAGTTGTGACCCCTTTATTTGGGTCTCCTATAATGAGATCTTTGGGATGATCCTTCTGAATTCTGATGGAGGGTCCCTTGTTGATTTTGTCATCTTTAGGTTCAGTTTGAGGAGGTTCACTCTCATTATTTTTGTCTGAGAAATCACCTGGGGGATCATTTGGAGATGTCTCAACATCGTTTGTGACATTAGTCTGTTGATCATCAACCATAACATTGATAGATTCCATCATTACTTTTGTTCTGGAATTAAAGACTCTATATGCTCTGCTGTTTGTTGAGTAGCCCAGAAATATTCCTTCATCACTTTTGGGATCCATCTTCCTCCTTTGTTCACGATCAGTCAAAATATAACATTTACTACCAAACACATGGAAGTATTTGACTGTAGGTCTTCTCCCTTTCCAGACTTCATATAGGGTAGTAGGAGTCTCTTTCTTCAAGGTTACTCTGTTGTGAACATAGCAAACTGTGTTCATAGCTTCAGGCCAGAAGTGGTAGGGCAATTTCTTAGCATGAATCATAGCTCTGGCTGATTCTTGAAGAGTTCTATTTTTCCTTTCTACCACACCATTTTGCTGGGGAGTAATGGGAGATGAGAACTCATGACTAATTCCTTCTGATGCACAGAATTCAACAAATTTGCTGTTCTCAAATTCCTTTCCATGATCACTTCTGATTTTGATAATTTGACTTTCTTTTTCTCTTTGAAGTCTTAGACAAAGATCTTTGAAGATTTTAAATACATCATATTTTCCTCTTATAAAATTGACCCAGGTGTATCTGGAGAAGTCATCTACCACTACATAAGCATACCGCTTCCCACCAAGGCTTTCCACCTGCATGGGTCCCATCAAATCCATATGGAGGAGTTCCAGCACTCTGGAAGTGGTGTCATGTCTAAGCTTCTGGTGTGACATCTTTGTCTGTTTTCCAATCTGACATTCCCCACAAACTCTTCCTTCATCAATCTTCAAGTTGGGAATTCCTCTAACAGCTTCAATAGATATGATCCTCTTCATACCTTTAAGATGCAGATGGCCCAATCTTTGATGCCATGTCTTCACTTCTTCTTCTTTGGCTAGAGTACACTTTGATGAATAACCAGTTTCTTGAGAACTCCACATGTAGCAGTTGTTCTTAGACCTGACTCCTTTCATGATCACTTCATTTTCTTTATTAGTAATCAGACATTCAGTTTTAGTGAAGTTTACATTTAGACCTTGGTCACACAGTTGATTGATGCTTATTAGATTTGCAGTCAATCCCTTAACAAGTAGGACATTGTCAAGGTCAGAGACTCCAGGGAAATCAAGCTTACCAATCCCCTTGATTTCACCCTTTGCTCCATCACCAAAGGTTACATAGCTGGTGGCATGAGGATGAAGGCCAGTTAGCAGGTTTTTGTTTCCAGTCATGTGTCTGGAGCACCCAATGTCAAAATACCAATCTTCTTTGGCTGAAACTCTGAAGGAAGTGTGAGCTATCAGACTTGTGACATCAATCTTAGGAACCCATTGTTTTTTGTTGACAGGTCTGTGACGTTTGGGTTTAGGTTGATGATGAGAAGGACTAGGATAGCCATATAACTTATAGCAGAATGGTTTTATGTGGCCAAATTTTCCACAGTAATGACATCTCCATCTTTGATGTTTCCCTTTCTGTTGTCTTCCTTTCTGATGTTGTGACATATGATGTGACATCTCTAGTTTGGTACTAGTGTGACTGCACTTAGGTTTGGACTTTGGTTTGCTACTAGTGTGGCTGCACTCAGGTTAAGATTCATTGAACCCAATGCCAGACTTGTCTCCTGTCATTTGTCCAGTCTGGAGAATTTTGTCTAAGGTGTCAGATCCATTGTTTAGCATTCTTACATACTTGTTAATCTCATCCAGTTTAGAATTCAAGAAAACTGCTTCAGTCTTCAACTTAGAGATGGTTTCCAAATGTTCTGCCTTCTCATTCTCCAGCTGTGCTATCACTTTCTTCTGACTTTTAACTTGTTGACACACTTCTTCACTCCTGTGACACAACTTTCTGTAAGTAGTGGCTAACTCTTCAAAGGTCACTTCATCATCACTTGAGTCTTCATCAGAACCCCATCTTCCAGTCAAGGGAGTCACAAGATTTATAGACTCTTCTGTTTCACTTTCATCAGACCAAGTAGCAGCAAGACTCCTCTTCTGTTTCTTGAGGTAGGTCCCACATTCAGTTCTAATGTGTTCGTACCCATCACATTCATGGCACTGAACTCCTTTTCATTCTTTGGACTTTTCATCTGATCTTATTCTTCTTCCAGCAGTATTGGATTTATTGATGTCAGATGAGATGTTCTTGACATTAGCCTTAGACCTTACATCCATCTTTTTCAGAAGTCTGTTGAACTGTCTTCCTAGTAATGCTACATCATTTGCCAGATCTTCATCAATATCTTGACCACTTTCTTCCTCTTTCTCCTCAGTGTTTGACATGAAGGCTATACTTTTGACTTTCTTTTCAGATCCATCACACATTCCCATCTCAAATTTTTAGAGGGATCCAATTAGTTCATCAACTCTCATATTGGAAATGTCTTGAGACTCTTCTATGGTTGTCACTTTCATGGCAAATCTCTTAGGGAGTGACCTGAGTATTTTCCTCACTAGTTTTTCATCTGACATCGTCTCACCCAAGGCTCCTGAGGCATTAGAAATTTCAAGGATATTCATATGAAATTCATGAATATTTTCATCTTCTTTCATCCTTAAATTTTCAAACTTGGTAGTGAGCAGCAGCAGTCTAGACATCTTTACTCTAGAGGTTCCTTCATGAGTAGTTTTGAGAATGTCCCAAGCATCTTTAGCCACTTCATAGTTGTTTACCAATCTGAAGATATTCTTATCTACTCCATTGAATATAGCATTCAATGCTTTAGAGTTCCCAAGGTCTAGATCCTCCTCCTCCTTGGTCCATTGTTCCTCAGCCTTCTTATCAGTTGTAGCTTCTCCATCCTTAGTAATAACTAGATGTTCCCAGCCTATTAAAACAGCCTTCCAAGCCTTATTGTCCAAAGATTTTAGGAAGGCTACCATTCGAAGTTTCCAGTAGTCATAGTTGGATCCATCCAAAATAGGTGGTCTGTGAACAGATCCTCCATCTCTCTCCATAGTACCAAAAAGTAACGTCCCTAGAACTCACCCAGAACCAGAGCAGGATGCCTGCTCTGATACCAATTGAAATTCTGGTATCAGATATGAGATGTTGAAGGTAATGTCACGACACTAATATCTGAATAATACAAACAGGATAAAAGATAAAGAACAGTAATGCAAGAGAGACAAGCAATTGTTAACCCAGTTCGGTGCAAACTCACCTATGTATGGGGGCTACCAAGCCAGGAAGGAAATCCAATAAACAGGTTCAGTTCAAAGACTCTCAGTAAACAACTTCAAGTTACAGTCTTTTCACATAACCTCTACCCGTGTGACTTCTACCTAAGAACTCTTAGATATGAGATCCTGCTCACTCCCCCTCAATCATAACAGTGATATAAAACAAGAATTACAATGAAAAGAATACACTCTTCAAAGACACACACACTTGATCTTACTTAAAAGCTTCAATCAAGTAGACAGACACTCATGCTTCAAAGCTTAGAGTGACGAATTACAACTCAAAAATTAGACCAATTCAATCATCTATGGATGAATTGAATGGCTTACAATTCACACGTCCACACAAGACTAAAACCATTATTATCTCTCAATATTTCGTTCATTATTTCTTGTGTATCAAATCAGGTTTTCCATGTCCTTTTTATAGAAGCAATTGGCTGGGCTTGGACATCATAAAACCCTAAAACTATTTTCCATTCAAATCTTCTCATGACAGTTGATTATATCTCTTTGGAAAATAAGTTAATCTCGTTGTAATTACTGATTGATAGTGTGTTCAATCATCTTATCAATCACACACAGATTGGCATTAAAATGCAATCACATAATACATAACATTCAGACTGAATGTTCTGTATACAGATGTCATGACATCATGTCTGACATTACAGTAAAATCCTGCATAATCACATTTTAAACATCCAACAGCTACATGTTATCTTATGTTAAGACAACACATGTGACACCTTGTGAACACTCTAGGTTTTACCAAAATTGCTGCCAACACAAGAACCAACAGTATCATCAATAGGTCTCGCGGTTGAATTCCTCCTCCCACCTATTAGAATATTTCTCGAATGATCGTTCGGAACCTGCATTTGCCACTATCTGGCTGTCAATTCAGGCGATAAGTTTTTCCTCCAGGTTAATGAAGGGATGTGTTATATTTAGCATCTCTTTCACACTATGTGATTCCCTACGCTCTAATTTCTTCCTAAGGAGTTATCCCGCCTTAGATAGTTCTTAAAGATCCAACACTAGAGGCCCTCTTAGGCTCCTTCTACATCAACAACTACTTGTGTGAAATGGTCGATGTACAACTTCAAGCCCACTTTCTTCCAATGCTCTCTCTCACACATATTAGTATAGGAATCAATGTTAATGTTCGCCAGAGCCTCTAGTATATCCTATTAGTGTTAGTAGAAATAGTTTGCACTTTGTTGCCTTATCGACATGGAAATAATTTAAATGTTCATCAACGTGTTATACATGATCACTGGGATACGACCGTCTTAGAGACGGTAGTTCGGATCCTCCTAGAAATGGATTCTTGCACTGTGTTCCACTTCTGTTTCAAAGGTTTTTCAAGCGACTTTGGTATTTGATTATATAGGATACAAGCACGAGGAGGATGCTTCTGTAGACTCTTCACTCGTGGTTTCTCTACCCGTTGCTCAAAAGGGACGTGATTACCTTGGCCTCCTCCAAAACTGTGAGGAAGAGTTTGATGTATTTTTCTTTTTGGGTGATTTGCAGATTTCAGAGTTGCATCTCTTCGTGATGTGACTGACTTAGGGATGGTAGTTTGGATCCTCCTGGAAGCGACTTCTTGCAATTTGTTCCCCTTTGGATTCATGTTGTGCAAGACTTCATCTATAAGAAGTAGTCTTTCATCAATTGGTTGTGAGTTTGATTTCGTACTATATTATACATGTTGTTCATCAGCTCATTTGCTCCTTGTATTCTGAGCAAAGTCCTGCCTTGTTGAATTGTTGAATAAATCATGTGATTTGTGGAGGTTGGAGGATATCTGGATGTAATAGAGTGTTCTCGACGACCAGATTCAAACCGCTTTGAGGAGGAGTTTTGGAGTTGAGACTTCATACACAAGAGGGGGGTAATTTATATGGTTTCAAAAAAGTTGATTTTGAAAAACATTGGGAAATAAAATATGAGTTTAAAATCATTTTAAGTAATTAGCAGCGGAAAAATAATTTGCATAAAATAAAAAGCAGAAAAGTAAAGAGTTAATGGAAAGAGATGAACACCATGATGTATAGAGTTTCGATCAAACAAGAAAACGACATACTCATCTCCTCAAGAATTGATCTTTAGAGTATCCAATAAACATTGAGAATTTTTAGTAGGAAAGAATCACTTGTTTTTTAGAACTATTTTTTATAAAGTATCTTTTTAACAAATTTTACTTAAAATATATTGCATATATTCACAAATAAATGTATAAAATAGAATCATCAACAAGTGTTCCAAAACTATAGTTCAAGTATTAATCTTCAACCAACCAAAATAAATATTTTGAGTGCTTGATAACAAGGCTGGCAGGCCAACCTTCCCCTTTCATGGAGGGCTTAAGGCACACGGGCTTAAGGAGGGGCGGACTGAGCGGATAGGCAGACACAAAATCACAACCCAATCCGTCATTTTTTAGTGGGTGCCACGACTTATTTTTTCACCCCTATTGTCTTGTAGTCAGTATTTTAAAACCCAATTCCCATATGGTAGCTCATTTTAAAGTAAGTTCCAGTCTGACAATAAATCAGAAAATAAAAACCAGTTCTTGTCTAGTAAACTATCTAAAAGTCAATTTATGTCTGACAAACAAAAACAAAACACCAGTTCCCCTCTAGTAATCTATCCTTCAAATCCAGCACTCGTCTGAGAGTTCATTTTCAAAGTCCAGTTTTTTACTAGCACCATCCGTTAGAAGTCGGTTATTACTGATTCCTAAGGTCGAAGTCTAACTTTATTTGGAAAATTCAGGCATTTTTGCTCTGTTTGTCCCGATGTTTCCTAGAAATTCATCTGTATGAATCTTTCATTTAAAGGAATTCTTCAGATGATTGGATGATTTACTTATTAGAAAATACAAATATTTTTGTTTGGATGAGTTCTTTATCAAGAGTCTCCAAAGTTTTCATGGATGATTTTCTTATTAGAAAACTCCCAAATTTTTTGTCTTGGATGAATTCCATATTATGAATCTACAAAATATTTTATTAAATGAATTTCTTATTAGAAATCTCTAAAACTCTCATCTATATTCTAAAGTGTGTTCCTGTCATCTCTTACCAGTTGATAAAACCACTTTTAAATATTCCCCGGTGAATTTCTCTAGCAGAATTATTATCCCCAGTGAGTCTTTCACCCTCTTTATCCTTCCATTTCCTATGGATTACCATTACCACATATCTCCATTATCCCCACAGGTCCACCTTTCACTCTTCATCCATCATAAAAAATCTTGCTAGGGTTCATTTCATACCATGTCATATCCCCAACGAACCAAAATAAAAAAGGAGTCCTCGCTAAATTCATAATGTATCATATTATTTCATTTCATCAAGGGACAAAATTTGGGTCATTTAGTATTTAACTATCTCCCACTACGATCATATGAAGAATAGTCTTGTTCATATTCTTTGATCGAAGATATTTAAATATGGGAACCTGTCATACCCCAAGTTTGTCCATAGACCAACAAATACATTCTTTCACAAGATATTTACCTCATCTTCATATTGTGAGTGCAACTTTCTGTTAGATGTATTTTGTATGATGTCAAAACTAGGATAGTTTAGCGTTTATGCATATCGGATGGTATCCTCTGATTCTCAATGTGCATTTTAGCATTATGAAGCATAAAAACATTTGAAAATAAGTTGGAATAGGTTTCGTGCATCAAAAATTAATTTTTATGTGAAAAACAACTATGTGTCGACACATACACACTATAGGTCGACACATAGAAGGAAATTTTCTATACAGGTCGACACATCCTATTTTCAGGTCGGCTCATGTATTCCATTTTTAAAGCCTATAGCCTTTGTTTGATGTGCCGTCTCTATAGGTCGACACATACATCGAATAGGTCAGCACATGAATTACATAGGTCGCAACATGTAACATATTTTTCCAAAAATTCATAACATTTTCAAATATTTTGCATTCCTTTTGCCTCCAAACTTGCATGCATATAAATACTTCATACAAGCAACATTTCTAGTAAGGTTCTAGAGTAAACCTACATGAAACCAGAATTTCAAAGAATACTCATCATGTTAAACCTCATTATATGCATAAAACAAACTACACATAATCATTATTTTTTTGGGTTCCATCTAGAATTAGGATTGATAACATCCAACTTAGGTTGCTTGAATTGTAAATTGCGTTGAGATCTTTGAGGGTTTCAAATAAGAAAACTGAATTGGGGTTTTCCTTCAAGATCAAGTTGGGATTTGAAGGTTATGGACAAGATTATACAATTTGGATCTGATCGAGTGAAGGCTTTGAAGAACGGAATATCTTGCAAAGGAGTAACGTGGGACGATTGATCATATTGGTAAATATTGAGTTACAACAATTCGCGGTTTGGATTCGATCGAGTGAAAGATTTGAAAAACAAGGGGTTTCTTGCAAAGAAGTAACGTGAGACGGTGAATCAAATCGACATTGTTGGGTTACTTGATCAAGGGAAGAGAAGGTGTCTGAATCAACATCAAACTTAGGATTTGTAGGGTTAGATTGCAACATCTCTCTTGTATAAATACTTTTGCAAATTAAGGTTAATTTTATTATCTCAATTTGAAATAATATTTAATATAATTATAAATGAATGAAAATTTATTCAAAATAAATTTCCGTAGATGTGACACTAATTGGATTTCTATATCATTAGAAATTGGACTCAAATTTCATAGGGGACTAAAATACTGGAAAAAATAAAATAGAGAGACCAAAAACCGATATTTAAATTGGGAAATCAAAACATTTAAAAAATGGAAATATAAAGACCAAAAGTGAATTTAATTCAAATAAAATTTACAAGTTGTTTATGCCTAAAAATAAAATGTCAACTGAAATTGACATACATGGTTTTAAGGATAAAATGGTTCTCCGAGATAAGACAGTGTTAGGTGAGCCAAACACAATCGATGGGAAACCAATATAATACTTCTCACGTGTGGTGATCAAGACTATGACCTTGATGAAAAACACAATAAGATTGAATACCTAGGCTTTATGTCCTTGTACATATTTGTATTGCCACTTGCTGAAGTCAACAAGAATGGTACAATCATCAACTAAGAGAGTTGCGTACATGTAAACAAGGTTAACTTAACAGGGAGAAAAGCATAAGACGCCATTCAAACACAGAGTCCCATGTATTCTAAAATTGGATGGCACAATCACACAATACTCGCGTAAATAGTTGAATTGTTGGAAATCTCCCAAAATCTCTGGTGAATTTCAATCAATCTTGATGAATAAGATTGTTATCACTGACACAATAGCAATCAAAAGATAAGAATAATGGAGAAAGAAAGAGTGTAAATAACGATGAAGGAGAAGAGTAATAAAATTTTGCAGAGTTTCTCTCTGCCCATAAATTGTGGAAAACTTCTGATTCACTTTGCAACTGCAAAATACTGTGAATTACAAATGTTGTGAATACTCTATTCACCTCTGTTACAAAATAAGGATTACTCCCTTTATTTATAGATTTAGGTTAACTTGGACCTCAAGCCAAAACCCAAAACTATAAAAGCCCAAAATACCCAACACTACTAAAATAGGCCTAGGTCTAAATCTTGTGTGAAGCAACATGCTTCGACACTTTGACATACTAATACAACTTAACACACTAGGTGGTTCGACACTTCCTTGCTTTGTCGAGCAACCTGCTTCGACACAAGGAATTACAATTGAACACACCACCTAATTCATTGTGTCTAAGCTATCTACATTCATCATAGCTCTTAGTCTTCTGAACACTTCGACATGCACTCCCTTTGTCATGATGTCTGCAATCTGACTCTCAGTTATGCAGTGTTCCACATTCATCTTCCCATCTTCTACCTACTCTCGAAGATAATGGAACCTCATCTTGATGTGCTTTCTTCGACCATGTGCTATCGGATTCTTCGCCATATTGATAGTTGACATGTTGTCGATCTTCATGGTAATTGCTCCATGACTCTTCGATGTTATCTCTTCGACCAGATTCACCATCCATGTTGCTTGACATGCACAAAGAGAAGTAGTTATGTATTCGGCTTCACATGATGATAATGCCACTACTGGATCTTTTCTCGAACTCCAAGCAACTAGTACACCACCTAGCATAAACACATAGCCAGCTGTGGATTTTTTATCCTCAACATCACTACACCAACTTGAGTCGGTGTATCCTACTAATTTGTATTCTTTTCCTTCATCAGCTGCAGGAAACAAAATTTCATAGTCGAGAGTTCCTTTCAGATACCTTAGTATCCTCTTCGCTGCTTCTAGATGTGATACCTTTGACTTCTGCATGAACTTTCTCACCATACCTACATTGTATGCTAAGTCGGGACTTGTGTGACAAAGGTATCGAAGTGACCCAATAAGTCTTCTGTATTGGGTTGGGTCGATATCATCTTCATCTGAGTCTTTCGACAGTTGTAATCTGGGCTCAGCTGGAGTCGAAGTTGGATCGCAAACTTGCATCTCAAATCTCTTAGGTATTTCGTCTGCACCTTCTTTGGTGTATCATCAAACCTCTCCCACTCTTGTAGAATTAGATACCAAGGAAATATGAAATGTCACCCAGATCTAAAATTTTGAATTCCTTGTTGAGATCACATTTGAAGTCTTTGATCTCCTTCTTGCAGCTACCTGTTATCAACAGGTCATCGACATAGAGACATATTATAAGCAATTCACTCTTGCTTCTTCTTACATATACTCCATGTTCAGATTTGCACTTCACGAATTCCTTCTCCCTTAGAAATCCATCTATCTTCTTGTTCCAAGCTCTTGGAGCTTGTTTAAGTCCGTACAGGGCTTTATGCAGCCTGTACACTTTTCTTTCTTCGCCTTGTTTCACAAACCCAGTTGGTTGTGCAACATAAACTTCTTCTTCTAAGGGGAAATTAAAGAATGCATATTTCACATCCATCTGACACATCTTCCAGTTGTTCATGTTTGCTAGACCAACAACCAACCAGATTGTTTCGATCCTAGCAACAGGTGCAAAAACTTCATTGAAGTCGATTCTTTCTTTCTGAAGAAATCCTTTCGCCACAAGTCTCGCTTTGTGTCGAGTCACTTCTCCTTTAGGATTCAACTTCACCTTGTTTACCCACTTCACATCGATTGCCTTCTTGTCTTGGGGCAATTCGATAAGTGACCAAATGTTATTGACTTCGATTGACTTCAATTCTTCGTCCATTGCTTTCATCCACTTCGAATCTTTCAATGCCTCAGCTGCATTGACAGGTTCGACATCTGCGTAGAAAGCATAGTGTACCAGCTCATATTCTTCATCGACCATATCATATGATGTAATCACACATTCTTGCAACCTTGTAGGCATGTGTCTTGTTCTTTGAGGTCTGCTTGGGCCTGCTTCACCTCTGACTTCTTCCTGTCTAACTTCTCTTTTGACTTCACTAGCTGGTTCATCACAAAATATACTCATTGAATCTTTCTTGACATTCTCAATCCAATCCCACTCTTTAAGCTCATCTATCATCATGTCCCTACTGATCACTACTTACTTATTCACTAGGTCGAACAACTTGTATCCTCCAGTCGAATGATATCCTATCAGGATCATCTGACTCAACTTGTCATCAAGTTTTCTTCTCAACTGATCTGGCACATGTCTATGTGTTATAGATCCAAATACCCTCATATGACTAAATCTAGGCTTGACACCAGACCAACATTCTTCTAACGTGATTCCTTTTAGCTTCTTTGTCGGACATCTGTTCAGGATATATGTCGCAGTCAACACAGCTTCTCCCCATAATTCTTTCGGTAGATGCTTTCCTTTCAACATACTTCTAACCATACTCATAATGGTTCTATTCTTCCTTTCTACGACTCCATTCTACTGTGGAGTGTAGGGTGGCATTACCTCATGCAAAATACCTTTTTTCATACATAATGCATCGAAATCTTTCGACACATATTCTCCACCACCATCAGTCCTCAAAATCTTGATCTTTCGACCGCTCTGTCTTTTGACCATAGATTTAAACTTGGAAAATACCTCGATCACTTCACTTTTCTTCTTGATCAGGTAAGACCAGAGTTTTCGACTGAAATCATCTATGATGTAACAAAGTATTTGTTACCTCCAATCGAATCCACCTGGAGAGGACCACATACATCAGAGTATATGACTTCAAGAATTGCCTTCGACCTGCTTCCTGCATCCTTACTGAAGATGTTCTCATGTTGCTTCGCTTGCACATATTCTTCACAGACTTCGTGTGGAATGTCGATTTCTAGTAATCCTGAAACCATATTTTTTTCTCTCAAATCTCTGATGTCTTTGAAATTTAGATGGCCAAGTCTATAATGTCATATTCATTCATCTCTGTTGGTTGCTGTTATAAGGCACTTATGCTCCATCACATAAGCTCAATCTTAAAGGTTCTATTCTGAGACATTGGAGCCTTCAAGATCAACCTTCCATTTGAGTGAACTCTCATCGTCTTGTCTTTGATCGACACCTTATAGTTCTTTTCGACCAACTGCCCTATGTTGATCAAATTACTCTTCATGCCTGGTATATATAACACATTTGAAATTATTGACCAGTTGCCATCTTTCCTCATAATCAGAATATCACCAACATCTTCAGCTGCTAGAGTGTTGTCATTTGCAAATTTCACCATGTTCTTCATTGAGGGTTTTATGTTGACAAACCAATCTTTCCTTTCAGACATGTGTGATGAACATTCTGAATCCAAGTATCACTGGTCCTTGAATCTCTCTTCTTCTCTTGTTGTAACCATTAACAATGTCTTTTCTTCTTCGTGTTTCGCCAGCTTTGCATAAGTTTCTTGATTCTTCTGCTTTTCTGGACAACCACTAGAATAGTGACCATACCTTTTACAATTGTAACACTAAATGTGACTCTTGTCTGACTTTTGACCACCACCTCTTCCTCTGCCTGCAACACCACCTCTTTGGTTGCCTTGGTTCCAGGGTTTTCTCGGATTCGACCAGTTTCCTTCTTGTTGATTTCGACCAGTCGAATTGTTGTAGCCTCCTCTGGCTTTGTTGTCATTCCAGTTTCCTTTGCCTTTTCTTTCTTTCGCTGATTGAGCCTGCAAAGCCATATCACTCTTCGACTTTTCTGCAGCTCTTTCAGCCAGTCTTTGTTCATGAGATTCAAGCGTCCCTTGAAGCTCTTTCTTTGTCAATTTTGGAAAATCTTTCAACTCTTCTATGGCTACTACCACGTGGTCGAACTTTGGAGCCAACGACCTCAAGATCTTTCCAACAACAGATCTTGATGTCAACACTTCTCCACATACCTTGATTTGATTCGCCAGTTTCATAACCTTGGTGAAAAAAATTAGTTATGCTTTCATTGTCTTCCATCTGAAGCAATTCATATGTTCTTTTGTGAGTTTGTAACCTCACCTCTTTCACCTTCTCTGCACCTTCAAACGATTTCTCCAGAATTTCCCATGCTTCTTTCGCTGACTCTGCATCACTAATCTTTTCAAAGTTATCTGCATCAACACATTGATAGATTATAACGAGAGCTTTATAATCTTTCTTCTTCAATTCTTTATGTGCATCCTTTTCTTGATCCGTCGTGGCTTCTGCAAGTGTTGCTACTCCTCTCTTCACAAGATCCCAAAGATCTTGATAACAGAATACAACCTTTATCTGCTTGCACCAATTCTCATAATTGTTGTTCTTGAGAATTGGAAGATTTGCTGGAAAATGCCCGTTTGGATGATTCGTTGCCATGATGATTTTCCTCCCACGAATCATTTAACCAGAGCTCTGATACCAGATGTTGGAAATCCCCCAAAATCTCTGGTGAATTTCAATCAATCTTGGTGAACAAGATTGTTATCACCCACACAATAGCAATAAAAAGAGAAGAACAATGGAGAAAGAAAGAGTGTAAAGAACGATGAAGGAGAAGAGTAATAAAGTTCTGCAGAGTTTCTCTCTGCCCACAAACTGTGAAAAACTTCTGATTCACTTTGCAACTGCAAAATACTGCGAATTACAAGTGTTGTGAATAATCTATTCACCTCTGTTACAAAAATAAGGGTTACTCCCTCTATTTATAGATTTAGGTTAACTTGGACCTCAAGTCAAAGTCCAAAACTATAAAAGCCCAAAATAGCAAACTAGTAAAATAGGCCTAAGTCGAAATCCTGTGTGAAGCGACATGCTTCGACACTTCGACATACTAACACAACTTAACACACTAGGTGGTTCGATACTTCCTTGCTCTATCGAGCAACCTGCTTCGACACAAAGAATTACAATTCAACATGAATGAGTCACCTTTTTTTATAAAACATGATATTATAGCCAATAAAATAGTTTTCTCCATAAATACCAACAATCAATCAAGATATTAACACAATTTTACCATCTTTATATGTTATATTTCTTTTTGCATTCATTAGACTAGTATTTCAACTTCTAATCTTCATAACGCTTTTTTTAGTTAAGAAATACATAGAAAGTGAGAAAGTTCCTCACACAATGCAATTGTTTGGTGAAAAAAAGAACCACCGGTCATTATTGAGAGATATTAGAAGAATCTTGACTAAACTTCACAATTACACAACAAATTTTCCATACTAAAAAATTTCAATTACTATGCCTCTAAATTGTTTGGCAAATGCCGTTGCAGTTTGGAAAGAGTCTAAGTTGTATATATCAATCATTATGGCAAGTAAAATAATTTCATCTATAAATACCTTCGTAAATTTCAAACAATATCCAATCAATCCCTCAAATTATTTATGCATTTTACCGTCTTTACCTTTACTTTACCGTCTTTACCTTTACTTTATTTTTGATTCATTTCTTAGGATAGTACTTTAACTTCTTAATTTGTACTAGTAACAGATACTCATAATTGAAAGACATTGTTTCCTCTCAACAGAATCATTTAAAAAAGAAAGAAATCATTATTAAAAATTATCATTAATTAGAATGCCCACATAGTAAAAGAAACCAACATAGAAGTACAAAATACCAAATAAGTCCAATACAAGAAAGAGTGAGCCAACCAATACTAATAAGTTCCCAAGCCCTCTCCCGCAAAAACTTCTCATTGCCACTAACCGCAGCAACACCAAAGCGTAAGGCAACAAGACAAACAATCTGCATCACAACAGTTCCAACACAAGTAAATTGAAAACCCTCAACAGAGACAGATACCATAATAAGTCGCAGCATGCTGCCAGACAAGGATTTAAAACGATCATTTTTTATTAGATATCAATTGTCAAGAAGAGAACAATGCCGTAATTGATATTACAAGTATAAATACTGCATTTTTGTTTTTTATTTGAATTCATGTTGAGATTTTTACGTAACAAATAAATAAATATATTTTTTGATATAAATGTATATAAAGTTGTAAAGGGTAGACCAAAATATTATTTTATGAGGTATATACATTTTTTTAACGTAACGTGGTTTCGAAGTTCATACATGAAAATTGACTCTTTTTTTTTTAAAATGTGTTTTTCTCAAAATGATTTTTTTTTTGGTATCTTTTACAAAATATAAATTTGGTGTATCCTTTTTTTATATTTTAAATATAATTTTTTTTAATTTAATTTTTAATTTTAATTTCTTTTTTTCACAAACGACATGATAGTTTATTATTTTTTATATTATTATTTTTTATATTATTATTTTTAACTATTTTATAAATAATTTAAAATAAAATAAAATAAAAATAAAAATATAATACAATTTATATTTTTTGCGCATAAATATTAGAGAAAACGGACATACGGGCACGTGAGTGCCCGACGTGCCTATCTTATAAAGAAAAATGATTTTTATAGGGTTGTGTATTCCTAATCTATTTTTAGTGTAAATCAATGTAAAATTTTAATTTATTTTAAAATAAAATGATTTGAAAAAATAACATGAAATTGAATAATATTATTTTATTAGAAGAGGGTATTAGTAGGTAACGAAATTCAAGATACCAATCTTTTATATAGATTCCTCTCAAGTACTAGCATTTACTATAAGTTCAAGATAGGGAAATAATCTATTAGGTTTAGATAGGATATTATAATATTCTTTTTCTTACGTTTTCTTACCTGGTTTGAAAAAATCTACGTACTTTAGTATATATTCTCTCCGTTTTCTAAGTATTATTTTTTATTTTTTTACAAATATTAAGAAAATTAATTATTATTATTATTATTATTATTTAAATAATAATTTTCATTTTATCTATAATATTTTTAATCATTTATTTTATTTATTTTATTTTTTCTTTCTTTATAATAATTATTTATGAATAATTTTGATAAAAATACAGTTAATACTAATTTGAATTTTACAAATGATAATTAAAAATGAATAATTATTTTTAAAAAAGTGACACTTAAAAATTAACAGGGAGAGTATTTTCATCGACATCAACCTTTATACTTGTATATGTACTTTATGGGTATCTAAGTACTGCAATTCAAATAAAAATAAATTGATCAATTAACAAATGAGTTAAATATGTTTATGGTCCTTATAAATATCTTAAATTTGGTTTTTAATCCCTCAAAATATTTTCTTTAAAGAAAGATCATCCTAAATTTGTTATCCAACTTTAGATCTCTCCTGCAACGTAGCAACCGTTTTTACAACTTAGCGACAGTTTTAGTGACAGACTATTTGAAATTTTAGTTAACAGACTTTCGATGTCACACTGGATGTTATGACATCCAATTCTACGCAGACAAGAATGATGCAGAACGTAAATGAAAAGGACAGTAAATAACACAGACAATTGTTTACCCAGTTCGGTGACAAACACACCTACGTCTGGGGGCTACCAAGCCAGGGAGGAAATCCACTATTAGTAGTATTAATTTAGGACTTAAATCAACTGTTTAATCCTATCACTTAAGACCTACCCAATGCAATTTCAATCTTAAACTAAGATCAGAGTTCCTACTCACTCCCCCTCAATCACCACAGTGATTACAACCTTTAATAAGTTTAAAGTTAATGGCGAAGTTATACTTCAAACAACTCTTGATTGTGCTTAACAGCTTTAATCAAGAAACACAGCACTCACGCTTAAAAGCTTAGAGTGACACAACAGTTACAACTCAATGAACACCCTAGTCCAATGCAATCATCTAGGTGATAATTGCTTGGCTCACAAGTAAACCTAATACAAGACACAATAAAAACTACAGCTATGAAATACAATGATGTATTTAATGCTTCACACTTCGAAATCCCTGAATTGCTGAAAGTAGGATTGCCATCCTTTTATAATGCAGCACTTGGGCCTTGTACTTGAATTTCCTAAAATTAAGGTTAAGCAAGTTAACCTAATTTCCACATATTAGGGTGCTAACAAATAGGCTATTTGTTAGGGCTCTTGAATTTAGCTCTTCTGTTAGTTTCCTGGATTTTAGCACAACTGTTAGATTCCTGAAAAACAACCTGAGATAAATACTGAAACAAAAAAACTAACTAGCCTACACTTTAGCATATGCTGTCAGGAATGAATGTCATAACATTCAGTTTGACGTCCAGAACATAGGCCATATGCTAGACATCTTTAATTCTAGCTCAGCTGTTGGTTTCCTGAAACAGCAGCCTGTAATAAATACTGAACTATACTAGAAAAACCAACCTGCCTATAATTCAGTATCTGCTGACAGGAATGAATGTCATAACATTCAGTTTGACATTCAGACAATAGGCTATGTGCTAGGTCTGTTATTCTCCTGAAAAACAGACGGAACTAAATATTGAACTGTAGCAGAAAAACCAACCTGCCTATAATTCAGTATCTGCTGTCAATGATGAATGTCATAACATTCAGTTTGACATTCAGACAATAGGCTATGTGTTGGGTCCGTTATTCTCCTGAAAAACAGACTGAACTAAATACTGAGCTATAACAGAAAAACCAACTATTCTATAGTTCAGTATCTGCTGTCAGGGATGAATGTCATAACATCCAGTTTGACATTCAGTAAATCCTGTATTAGCTAATCCTGCAGCATACTACTCAAGCATGTCATGACATCAGTCAAGACATCAGAGTACAGTTAGTGTTTTAACACAAAATGCAGCCAATCAAAAACATCTACAAACTCCCCCTTTGGAATTTTTTTGGCTAAAACAACTTGGCATCACAACAGAGTTCACAGTAGCGGAAAACACACATCCAAGCAGAGAATTAACTTAGCTAATACATTCAGCACACATAGAAGTTGAACAGCTACACACTCAACACACATAGAAGTTAAAGAAACTTCAAACAGCAGCAACACAAGTAGATAGCAAACAGTAACACACTCATCACACATAGAAGTTACACTTCAAGCTGCAACATAACCTCTGGATTAGAGGACCTTCAACTTCAAATAGATCTGTTCAAGCAAATAACAAATTTGTTGTTCTGGGGTACAGGTGTTACTCCCCCTTTTTGTCAAAAATGTTGCCAAAGCAACACTGAATATTACAGACCAAAACAAAATAAATTACACACAAATTTCAGAAACACGGGAAATGCTCTATTCATCTGACTCAGAGTCAACATCATCATCAGTGCCATCATCAGGACTGGCATCCTCTTCTCCCTCTGCACTTTGTCTTGCAGCTCCTTCTGCAGCATCAACAGCTTCACCAAGACATCACCTTCAGTCATCTCCAACTTGATAATCAAATTTTCAAAAGTGAGCTTCCTTGCCTCTAACTCCTTGCACGTTTCTTTGAATATTGCAATGACAACAGCTTTATCTGGTTGATTGCAAACACTTGATGTCTCTCCTGTTGCCATGGCAATGTCAGGAACATGCGTACCTAGGAACAGTTTATGATTGAAGGCTAAAGGGATGTCTCTTTTCTTCACATAATCATTCTCTGTTAATATGTTTGGAAATTGATTCAACACAATACCACATATGAGGGAAGGAAAGGCTATAGGCCCCTTCACACTGAAGCTTCCTGCATGCTTCATGGTTTGATCAAAAATATAGGATCCATAGTCAAAATTGGCTTTGGTTCCAACAACATATATGAACTTTCCAAGCATTACAACCACTGTAGATTTGTGATTGGTGGGCACCCAGTTAGCAGCTCCAATTTTGTGCAGCATTGCATACTTGACACTTAGTTTGCTGGCCACCAACTTACCTTTGAGAGGCCACTTCCTAACTTGATTAGAAGTGATGACTTGACAGATTTTGTTGTCAGTCACCTCAAGCTCAGGTTGAGCTACATCAGGTCTTCCCAAATACATGTTGATTACTGAGGGAGATAAGTTTACACACTTGCCTCGTACATATACTTTTCTGAATTCCTTAGACTTTCCATCAGCACATTCTTCAGACACATTGACGATAAATTCCTTTACTAACATCTCATAGCACTTTGAGAACTGAGTCGCAGTCTTTATTAAACCTGCCTCTTGAATAAGGGCCATAATCTCCTTACATTCCAGGATATTCTGAGCCAATTCCCTTTCCAAAGCCAGCCTCTTCTGATAAACATATTTCCACCTGTTTACACTTGAAGCAAAATGGAACGATATGTTATCAATAGGTACCTCAGGGACACTAGCTGCAAGCTTGCTATTGGTTGGCTTCTTCTTTGACAGAGAGGCAGTGACATCACATGGAACATCTGAGTCAGACTCCACAACAACAGACTTGGTCTTCATTTTCTTGGGCACCCCTTTGCTCCAAGATTTTGTTGGACCATGACCATTCCTCTTGAGGGAACTCTCTGCCACCTTTGGATTGGGAGAGGTTGGCACATCAATCTTCTTTCTAGGGGACCTTTGCACCACTATTTTCTTTTCTCTCCTAGTCATAACCCTTTTGGCTATGCTAGGGACAACTGAGGTCAACAACTCATTATTAGAAAATTCCTCCAGGCCTACTATTTCAACTTCACAGTTAGGGTTGTCACTGACATCATGAGTGACACAGACTTCCTCACCACCCACATTATCTAAGGGTTTGTCAATATTTGACCCCTCATGAGCATCAGTGTGCTCAGCATCATCAAATACATTCTTTCCTAAGGAGACTGTATTTTCTTGACAAGCAACATTATCAGGTACAATAGTGTTTAAGAGAATGGAAACCCCAAGAACCTTATGATTACAAGATAGTATTCCAGTCACCATAGTTGCAATGGCATTATGAACATACCTGGAGCCTTCTCTGGTTTGTTCATCAAGCGCGATTGCTGACGAGAAGCCTGAGACAGTTTCTTTAGGTCTTCTTGCATGTGAGGTATTCGCAGAGTCAGCAACAGGATCTTCCCTGTTAGGGTTGCATGATTCAGAGCTAGAGGAATCAGACATGGTCTTGAAGGAAGATGAGTCGGATTGGTGCGACATGATGAATATCTTAGAGGTGAAATGAAAAGTTTCTTTGAGAGAAAGCTTGCGAGACTGAAAGTTGAAACGATGGAAGAGGTAACGCTTGTTGCACGAGTAGTATCTATTAATTGTTGACCAATCAGAGCCACCTCTCAAATGTTTAATAATTTGAATTATTAAACAGAAAATAACTAACATCATTAGTTGCTATAATTCCTCAGAGGGACAAATTCCCACTTTGTCCCTTAAATTTTCAAATTGAGTAGCATCCAATGTCATGACATTCTGAGTGACATTGTGCTCAGTCTGCATCTGGTTCATCCATACCAGTGGGGAACAATTGCTACCAGATGCTAGGTACTTAGCTTCTGTAGTGGATAATGTTACACAATTCTGTTTCTCCCTTGCAACTACACCATTTTGATGCGGACTAATAGGTGAGGACAACTCATGACTTTCAATCTACATAGGTACCATTAAGTCCATGGGCAAAAGTTCCAGAATTTTGGATGTTTTTGGATGTCCAATCTTGGGATGTGACATCTTGGTTAGCTTGCCCACCTGACATTTTCCACAGCCTTTTCTTTCATCCATAAGCAGATATGGGATTCCTTTAACTGCTTCCTTGGATATGATCTTCTTCATTCCTCTTAAATGAAGTTGTCCAAGTCTTCCATGCCACATCTTCACTTCCTGTTCTTCCTTGGCTAAGGGGCACTTTGAGGAGTAGTTTGAGACTTTAGATTCCCACAGATAACAGTTATCTTTGGATCTGGATCCTCTCATAACTTCCTGATTGCCTCCATTCATCACCACACATACTTCCTTAGTGAACTGTACATTGAAGCCTTGATCACATAGTTGGCTTATATTGATGAGATTAGCAATTAGTCCTTTTACTAACAGCACATTACTCAGTTCTGGAACTCCAGGACAGTCCAGCTTACCAACACCTTTGATTTCTCCTTTAGCTCCATCACCAAATGTCACATACCTGGTAGTATGAGGTTGTATATCCACCAATAAGTTACTCATCCCAGTCATATGTCTTGAGCAGCCACTATCAAAATACCAGTCTTTTCTGATAGATGCCCTTAGACATGTGTGAGCTAGTCTAGTAACCCATTGTTGTTTCTTGATGGGGGCATTATGCTTAGATGCCTTCTGCTTAGGTCTGACTTGAGGGGTCTGGTTAGGATAACCATGCAACCTGTAGCAGAAGGGTTTTATATGACCAAATCTACCACAATAGTGACATCTCCATCTCTGAAATTTCTTCTTCTGATGGTTACTCCTCCTGGTTCCCTGATGTTGTGACATTGGTTGTGACTTCTGCTTGAGTTTCTGAACTTCAGCCTTTGAGCTTTTGAGTTCAGTTGAGGATTTCTTAACAAAGCCTAAACCAGACATGGTTCCTAACTTTTGTCCCACCTTTAGAATCTCTTCCAAGGTGTCAGTTCCTTTATTCAGCATTCTGATGGATTTTGTCATTTGTTCTAGCTTAGAGGTCAGCAAGGTTATCTCACCATTTAGACCATCTATGACTGTCGGATGCTTCTTTTTCTCAGCTTCCAGCTCCTTGATGAGTTTCTTATGCTTTTCTCCTTGTATACACACTTCTGCACTTTTGACACATAGCTCTTTATATGAAGCAGTAAGTTCATGAAAGGTAAGTTCATATCCACTGGAGTCATCATCAGACGCACAAACACTAGTTAATGCAGTGACATGTTTAGCAGATTCTCCTTCAGATTCACTCTCAGAGTCTCCTTCAGACAAGGTGACAGATAGCCCCTTCTTTTGCATCTTGAGGAAGGTAGGGCATTCAGCTCTAATGTGACCAAAGCCTTCACATCCATGGCATTGGATTCCCTTGCCTTGGTTGACCTTTTCTTCAGATTTTGATCTTCTACTGATGTCAGATGAAGAGATCTTGACATTTGGTCTGCCCTTTTGATCAACCTTCTTTATGAACTTGTTGAACTGTCTTCCAAGCATGGATATAGCTTCTGAAATGCTTTCATCACCTCCAATATTTCCTTCTTCTGAATCCTCTTCAGTATTTGATACAAAAGCTATGCTTTTGTTTTTCTTTTCAACATCCTCACACAAGCCCATTTCAAAGGTTTGGAGAGAACCAATAAGCTCATCAACCTTCATATTGCAGATATCTTGAGCCTCTTCTATAGCAGTGACCTTCATGGCAAATCTCTTTGGCAATGATCTGAGAATCTTTCCTACAAGTTTTTCTTCAAACATTTTCTCTCCTAAACCACTAGAAGTGTTGGCAATTTCAAGAATATTCATGTGGAAGTCATGAATAGTCTCATCCTCTTTCATCCTCAGATTTTCAAACTTGGTGGTCAGCATCTAAAGTTTAGACATCCTCACCTTGGAGGTACCTTCATGAGTTGTTTTGAGAGTATCCTAAACTTCTTTAGCCAACTCACAGTGATGCACCAGTCTGAAGATGTTCTTATTTATCCCATTGAACAGTGCATTCGAGGCCTTAGAGTTTCCAAGGGCTAATGCCTATTGCTCCTTGTCCCACTCTTCTTCAGGAATTTGCATAATGATTCCATCTTTAGTTGTCTTCGTTGGATGTTCCCATCCTTTGTTGACAGCTCTCCAGACCTTGCTATCCAGAGACCTCAAGAAGGCTATCATACGAGGTTTCCAGTCATCATAGTTAGAACCATCCAGCATGGGTGGTCTATTTGAGAATCCTACATCCTTGTCCATGGTACTAGAAAGTAACGTCCCTAGATCTCACCCAGAATTTAACAGGCAGGGTGCCTGCTCTGATGCCAATTGAAATTCTAGTTAACAGACTTTCGATGTCACACTGGATGTTATGACATCCAATTCTGTGTAGACAAGAATGATGCAGAAAGTAAATGAAAAGGACAGTAAATAACACAGACAATTGTTTACCCAGTTCGGTGACAAACACACCTACGTTTGGGGGCTACCAAGCCAGGGAGGAAATCCACTATTAGTAGTATTAATTTAGGACTTAAACCAACTGTTTAATCCTATCACTTAAGACCTACCCAATGCAATTTCAATCTTAAACTAAGACCAGAGTTCCTACTCACTCCCCCTCAATCACCACAGTGATTACAACCTTTAATAAGTTTAAAGTTAATGGCGAAGTTATACTTCAAACAACTCTTGGTTGTGCTTAACAACTTTAATCAAGAAACACAGCACTCACGCTTAAAAGCTTAAAGTGACACAACAGTTACAACTCAATGAACACCCTAGTCCAATGCAATCATCTAGGTGATAATTGCTTGGCTCACAAGTAAACCTAATACAAGACACAATAAAAACTACAGCTATGAAATACAATGATGTATTTAATGCTTCACACTTCGAAATCCCTGAATTGCTGAAAGTAGGATTGTCATCCTTTTATAATGCAGCACTTAGGCCTTGTACTTGAATTTCCTAAAATTAAGGTTAAGCAAGTTAACCTAATTTCCACATATTAGGGTGCTAACAAATAGGCTATTTGTTAGGGCTCTTGAATTTAGCTCTTCTGTTAGTTTCCTGGATTTTAGCACAGCTGTTAGATTCCTGAAAAACAGCCTGAGATAAATACTGAAACAGAAAAACTAACTAGCCTACACTTTAGCATATGTTGTCAGGAATGAATGTCATAACATTCAGTTTGACGTCCAGAACATAGGCCATATGCTAGACAGCTTTAATTCTAGCTCAAATGTTGGTTTCCTGAAACAGCAGCCTGTAATAAATACTGAACTATACCAGAAAAACCAACCTGCCTATAATTCAGTATCTACTGACAGGAATGAATGTCATAACATTCAGTTTGACATTCAGACAATAGGCTATGTGTTAGGTCTGTTGTTCTCCTGAAAACCACACTGAACTAAATATTGAACTGTAGCAGAAAAATGAACCTGCCTATGATTCAGTATCTGCTGTCAAGGATGAATGTCATAACATTCAGTTTGACATTCAGACAATAGGCTATGTGTCGGGTCTGTTATTCTCCTGAAAAACAGACTGAACTAAATATTGAGCTATAACAGAAAAAGCAACTATTCTATAGTTCAGTATCTGCTGTCAGGGATGAATGTCATAACATCCAGTTTTACATTCAGTAAATCATGTATTAGCTAATCCTGCAGCATACTACTCAAGCATGTCATGACATCAGTCAAGACATCAGAGTACAGTTAGTGTTTTAACACAAAATGCAGCCAATCAAAAACATTTACACTATTAATGAGTGACTGAATTAACAATAATTTTAACGACGATTTTAGTATTAGGGACTAAAAATGTGGATGAAATATTTTAGCAGAATCTTTCTTTGAAGGAAATATTTTAAGACACTAAAAACAAATTTTAAAATATTTAGAAGGACCATAAACATGTTTAACCATTAAAAAATATTATATCATTTGAAACTTTTAACAATATTAACAAAATATTCAAAAAAAATTATCGTTGAATTCTCTAATAAATGAACATTTATATTAAAATATATAATAATTTAGTAGTGATGTATTTTTTTTAAGTAATAAACATATATTTTTATATGATAATATAAATTAAAATATATATAAATATTATTGTGTAAATATGAGGTGAGGTGAGTACTACAGCACTTGTAGTCAGATTTATATCCATTTATTTTAGTGTATTAATACTTATGTTCGTGTGTCTATCTATTTTTGCATATTTTTATCCTAAAACATGCTTCGTATAATCCAACTTAAACACTACAATAAACATGTATTCCACCATCTAAAAATGTTAACTATTGAATTCAACAACTCCTAATTTTTTTTGCTTACGAGCCAAAAATCTATCTATTTTAAACTCCTTAATAAAAATATCGGTCAACTAAGATTCACTTGAGCAGTATAATCTTTCATTGTTTCACTTGCTTCCTAAAGAAGTGAAATTTGACTTCTATGTGCTTGCTTTTGCCGTGAAGAATATGATTCTTTGCCAAATTGATAGATGACTTATTATCCAATTGTAGAATAATTGACTTTCTAATAAGTTCATTTTGATGCACACCATTTTACTGTTGTGCTACGAAAATTCTATTTGTTATTTCTATTGTTTTTATTGTTTTTAGTATGTTTTCCAATTTTAAATTAATTTTTCTCTTATTTTATTTTCATCATTTATTTTCTGAATAAGTAGTAATTTGACACTTTCTCGCTGTGTAGATCATAACTTGAGCTACGAGGTATCACTAGACATGCTATAATATGCGCTGGAAAGATAAGAGGATAAACTACAAGTTTTGTGCTGAAGACAAAAGCAAATTCGAAGTCCAGAGGAGTCAAATAATGTGTTTTTATCCAAACCTAAGAAAATATTAATTTTATGGGCCAAAATTATGTTTTTCGGTTCGGTTGCTCTTAGGGCCCGATTTTTCTTGTACTATTTAACCTAAAATACAGTGTTACTGCTAGATATTTTGTTTACATGAAATAACAAACTAGACTGCTGCTAAGAATTCCACGGAGAGTTAAATTTCATACGGCTGATCTATTAAATTGTGTTTCCATCAAGACTTTGAGGTTTCTTACCTTTATCAATTTAATTTATTTTCCTTTTCAATTATATTATGTGAATTTCGGTTGCTTAATTCGATATCTCATAGAGTAGTTTTGATTAAATTCGATTGATTCGTATTCCTTAACCATAATCGCGTTTAAACGTAGATTTTGTGTTAATTTGCGTAACCTTTAGTTGTTTGCTTAATTTGGAAAATAGGAACATAAACCATACAATATCAGTTGTGCTTGTTTAACCCATATTGTAATCTAATATGGATCGAATCCTCTTAGGAAATTGGTAAGGTGGTAACTTGTGATAAGTCGCAAACTGAAACAGTAGATTAACTAGTTAATATTATTCGTAATCAAATTCTCTTAATCATAACCATAATCGAAAACCTAAACCCCAATTTGTTTCAATCGGTTAGTTAAAATAATTCAAAAGTCCTTGCAATACAACTTGAGTGTCTTTTCCTTTTACTACCCTTTAGTGACTCATTTTTGACCAGTGTGCGACAACATATCACTTTCTCACTGTAACTTTGAACTCTTTTAGCATTGATTCAATCCAAATGGCTTGGCATGCTGCATATGATCCTGCTATGTATTCAGCTTCACATGAAGATAATGCAACACCTATTTATTTCCTTAAACACAATGAGATTGATGCACCAAATACCTTAAAGAAGTAATATGTTGTACTCTTTCTATTAGACTTGTCTCGACACCAATATGAGTCTGAATAACATCTTATCACTATATCATCATTACATGTGCTTCTAGGAAAAAAATACCATGATTTACAATTCCATTTAGGTACCTTAGGATTCTTCTTGCTACTTTCAACTGAGATATTCTAGGATCATCCATGTATCTATTGATCAAGCCAACTGAAAACCTATGTCAGTTCTATTGTTGCATAGGTATCTCAAAGAGCCTACTATCTACTTGAACAAAGTTTCATTCACCTTATCTTCATTTCCGTTATTCTAAAGTTTAAAGTTTTGCTTCAATGGAAGAAGTTGCAAGGCTAGATTTAAGCATGTTGAATCTTTTGAGAACTTCTCTAACATATTTCCTTTGATGTAGTATCATACCTTTTTCAGTTTTTAGAAATTTCATGCTTAAGAAGTATGATAGAACTTCTAAATATAATATCTCAAATTCTTTCGTCATCAACCGCTTGATCATCTTCAGCTTGTTGATGTTGATTCATGTGACCAACAAATCGTCAACATATAGACATATGAGTGTTATGTCATTTTCCTTTGACTGCACATACACACCATATTATGAACTTGATGTAGCCCATTTCCACCATGTAGGAATCAATTTTCTTATTCAATGCCCTTGGTGTCTATTTAAGGCCATGGATGTCTTTATGCACTTTGTACACCATTTTTTCCTTCCCCGCCTTCACAAAAACTGGAGGTTATGTGACATAGAACTCTTCATCCAATGGACCATTTAAAATGCATATTTCACCTCTAGATGGAACATTAACTAGTTTTTTTTCAAGCTAAGGCAACTACTAACCTAACTATTTCAAATCTTCCAACTAGAGCATAAACCTTTGAGTAGTTAAGACCTTCTCTTAGCAGATATCCTCTTGCAACTAGCCTAGCATTATGCTTGCAAATTAAGCCATCAAAGTTGTGCTTCAGCTTATAGACCCACTTTAACTCAATTACTTTGGTGTTAGATGACAATTTGACAAGTTATCATGTAAGATTCCTTTCTATGGCTGCCAATTCTTTCATCATTGTATGTTTTACTCTTCAAGGCTTCATCATGGTTGATAGGTTCAAAATCTGCTAACAATGCAAAGTGAACAAGATTTCCATCTTCTATGACTTCATTATCAACAATCAGTTCACAATCTTGTAATCTTCCAGGAGGCATCTGTGTTCTTTGGGCCTTTGATTCACTTCAGGAACAACATCAACCATGTCACCTAGTAAGACATCATTTGAGTTCACTTCTTCTTCTTCTAAACTTAAGCGCAACAACGGCTTTAATTCAATATTCTCTATCATTATATTAATTTAATTTAATTATTATTCTAATTCAGTTATTTCCTCAACTCTTACCACACCTTCAACTCTTACTCAATTCATCCAATACTCCCTAAATAAAATTCTATTTTCTCCCAACTATAAAATATCTCTAATTTTCTTAATATTTCTAATATCTAATTAAATTAAATAATTAAACTATAATTCTCCAAAAGTCTATTAAAAATAAAATATTAAAATTCGGATGTTACAACTAACTATATAACACCCTAAACCCCAACATACGATTTTAAAACATAATACAGAAATAATTCTGAAAAAGGGTGTCACATTCTCTCAGCATAACATCTTTCTCAAAAAATGATGATCGCAACAAAAATAAACAATTAAAACCATATCCCATATTTTCATAAAATGAAACCCAACTTTATTAAAATCTTAATTCAATTAAACTCAACAACTCAAAGAAAACAGAATTAAATATGGTAACCCAATCCCGATGTTGCACTATCAGAGCGACTAACGGAAACTAAACAATGCAAAAACAATAAATGAAGAAGGTCAACTACGCCATCCTCCAATATAAGCAATATATAACGCTCTTATGGCTCTACTTGAGTATCTACACCATAGGCGTAAAGAACAACACATGAAACAAATAGGATTGAGAATACAGTCACATATATTAATGATGCATAAATCACCAATCTTAAAAAAATTAGGGCAACTAATTAATTACACAATACATTCACTACAACAATCATCCACAAATGAAATTTATGTATGCAATGCACTCATCTCCTCTACCCTAATGCATGTGGTACCAAAAACTTGGATATTCAGAGGTATGTTACTAAAACATCCAACATCGCAAGGTTAAGTCCATCACGTAGGACTATCATCCCAAAGGCCAAGTCCATCATCGTAAGACTATCATCACAAGGTCAGGTCAATCACCATAAGACCATCATCGCAAGGCCAGGTCCATCACCATAGGAATATCATCACAACCTAAACTCTAATATACATGATGCATGAATGCTACACAAACAAATGTAATAATCGTCTCAATCTTCACCTCTAATACTCATCACTGGTTCCTCTCGAACCTAAAAGACAACATTAACAATCATCCATATTGTAAGGTTACACCAATGGTTCAACCGAACTGCACATCCCAACACCAATAATTTCCTTCTCATGAGGTATTCTTTATAAACTTAACATAATAACAAAAAATATATTTTACTCATAAAACATTGGAATTGTGTCCTAATGCTTCAACTATTTAATTCACATAGCATCTTATCAAAACAACCCCAAATCATGTTTCCTACTAAACATACCCCTGATTCAAAAAATTATTTAAAATATCAAACAGAGTCAGCATCAAGCAAATGAATATGTTCTGGAAAGCTTATAATGTCTATTTTAAGAATCTAATTTTAATTTTACAAGTTAATACCCTAATCGGTTCAGTTTGATCAAATGATGGGAACTGGTACTGGCACCAGGCAAGAATGTTTTGTTTGGCATCAAAATATCATAAAACATTACAGACTTATGATAAATATCTAAGGAATATTTTATCCCCTAGCAGATATATGACCATCTATCAATGTTACCAAAATTTCCTTTCTTTACCAACTAGTAAAGGTCAATCAAATTGAGTATTAATTAGTCTCATCTAAGTTCACTAATTATTCTATTTGTCCCAACCGATAAGGAATAATTTTTTTTAAGAGGATATGAAATATTATGTTCCTTCTAGCATTAGGCACATGCTTGTAACAAATTGAGAAAAATACTTTAAGGTAATTCAATGATGGTTTCTTTCCACTTTATAATTCTTATGGAACCTTGTTTTTCAACCTCGTTATTGGACATTTGTTCAACACATATGCAGTAGTTGTAATTGCTTCTCCCCATATTAAGATAGGCGTGCTCTTTTGCTTTAGCATACTCCTAACCATATCAATGATGCTTGTATTCCTCGTCTCAACTATACCGTTGTGTTTAGGGGTATAAGGAGATATTACTTCATGATCTATCCCATGTTGTGCACAAAATTCTTCAAATATCTTTGAAGTGTACTCTCCACCATCCTCTATTCTGTGTAATTTGATTTTCTTCTACCTATGATTTGAAGGAGAATTGCCATCCAAGGCGCAGCGGAATTTAAAAATTTCTCCATTTAGTGATCCTTACGAATGGGCATGATCAGTGATAGAATCGTTACCTCTTGTGGCGATTCAAACCTTTGGTGCAGATCTCTGATAATGATCAAAACCTTTGATACAGATCCACGGGGCGATCACGAACGTTGAACGATGACAACGTCTCTACTCATTCCACACGAACGGATTCCTTCAATCGCAGTGTTAGCTGTTTGTGAATGAAGGCTTTGAGTGAGAGAAAGAGAGATACGAAATTCCAACTCTTCAGTTGTGTTGTCTGGAGCAACAATGCTTCTACCCAAGGGGTTCTATTTATAGAACCACTTGTGTGGGCTTCAAGCCAAAAAGCCCACTTAAGTGCATTTTGGCCCATATCTCAGAGTATGCCAAAATCACTTAAGTATTTGGTACTTTACCATATTTCGTATTCTTCTTAAGTACACCGTACCTTACGATGTTCCTTAATTATTCTATCTCTCATCAATCCGTCCTTTGTGTGTGACCCTATAGGTTTTCGCGATGTTGGCAATTATATTAAATCACACATTTAACATAATAAACAGTGAGCGGTATCTAGCAACACATCACTGCTACCCAAGTCACGAAAATGTCATGTGATCTGACAAAACCTCCTGTGATAATAATTATGTGTATAATTACCCCTTTGCCCTTATGTCTATATTGAACACAAGGTATAGACCATGTCACCCTTGTCTAGTTCAATATTGGGCCCATAGACATTTATCCTGTTAAGAAGGATTGGCAAATTCCATCTAGGACACTCATGTCCCTCAGCATGCTTCGTGGAGTACCCATCAACTGTCTTTATGGTTATCCAGTTACGGACAACGTTGGATCAGCAATAAAGCACTCGACTCTACATCTAGGATCCATAGTGGTTTCAGGTCGAAGAGTGGTATACACTATTATCACCATGAGAATAACTTATGACACTTTGCATAACTTTCTATATAGTATTCTCATAGCGGGTCAATCCAGTATGAATATTACTCTTAATATTCATACCTATGTTTAAGACTTGATAACTCTTTATCCATGATCCATGAGACGTGATCATCAGTCTACAAACATAATAGTCTCCATGCTTTAATGTTATCCCATTTCATAATAAAGCTTGACTACGGACACTTTAAGAATAGTGTCCTTATGTTTAATGTGATCTCATGATTAAGTCATACTTGATACATTAAATGGACTATCTATTCCAGGGACTTTATTAAACAAACATAATAAAGAAAAATGCCTTTTATTATTAATAAATAATTCGATACAAGTACCAAAAGTATTGGCCTCTAGGGCTTACACCAACATGATTTCCTACAAGCAAGTTAAATCTTTTAAAAGCTTCAAATACTTTATCTTTGTGCTGGATCAGATACACCGAGAGCTTTCTACTATGTTCATCCACAAAGGAAAGGAAATATATGTTTCCACCAATGGTGTGATCCTCAAAAGGACCATAAACATCTGAATGAACTACTTTAAGGATGCTGGTTAATCTCATAGGAAAGTAGGGATTGAGAGCATTTTTGGATTGCTTTACCACCAAGCAACCTTCACATAGTTCCTCGGGTAGTCATAGTTTTGGAATACCAAACATCATTTCTTGTGCCACAAGTTGATTGAGGGATCTAAATTTAAATGGCCAAATCTCATATTCCACAACCAGCTTTGTTTGTTTTCAACCACAATCTGCAAACATTGAACTTTTGTAGAGCTTATCAGAGTCTTGAAGGTCACACTCTTTGACAAATGAGACCTCAAGAATAGATTGTTGGTTCGATCAAAAATTTCAAAGGTCTCATTCTTCATTATTACTGAGAATCCTTTCTCAATAAGTTGTCCAACACTCGACATATTACACTTCATGCCTTGAAAATATAACACACCTTCAATTATTGTTGACTTTCCATCGTTTCTTGTAATCATCATGTGGCTTTCTCCTTCCGCCTATAATGATATGCTATCAGCAAGTCTGATCTCACTTCTTTTTGACTCATCAAACTTGATCGACCATGAACTATGACCACTTATGTGATTTAAGTAGCCCATGTCCAATAATAAAGTTCTTGAGTTTGCACCTCCATCTGACACAACATCCATGAACACCATGGTTTTAGAACCATTTGAATCATCATGTGCTATATTTACTTCATTACCATCTTTATTATTAAAGGCTCATTTCCCTTTGTTATATCAAAAATCCTTTGTCATGTGACCATGATTCTCACAATTGAAACGTTGCATTGTCTTCTTGTCATCCTTTTCTTTTACGATGAGAAGTTTTTCCTTCTTTAGAAGATCAATGTTTGTCATTACTTTTCTGATTCTAAGAATGATGCCACGAACATTTCTTGGAATCGTTCTTGTCAAATTTCCCTTTGAATTTTCCACTTCCAACATGTTTCTTCCAGGCCTGAGCCTGCAAAGCCTGAATGGTTTCTTGAAATCCTCTTCTTTCAGTAATACACATCACACGTGCTTCCAATGAACCTACTAAATCTTCCAACTTCATTTTTTAGGAAGAATTATATTCTATAATGGCCATGTTAACATGATCAAAATGAGAGGTCAAGTTTCTTATCACCTTCTCAATGATCATCTTATCCATCATAGTCTCTCAACATCTTTTCATCAAGTAAACAAGGGTTTTTTACCTTGGACACATATGCCACAACCTTCTCAGCTTATCTGATCTAAAATAATTCATACTACCTACGCAAAGATTGTATCTTCATGCTTTTGACCTTCGCACCTACTCTGTAGTACTTGACAAGAACATCCCATGCCTCTTTTGCAGGCTCATCATGGGTTATTCGATCGAAATTTTCATCACCAATTGCAAATTGGGTGCAATACGACGACTTACAATCTTTCTTTTGGGAGTGTTTGTGAAGATTGCGCCGAGCTTCAGTTGCATTCACATCAAGCTCCAATAGAGACTCTGTCCACTTATTCCAACTGTCCCAGTTCTTGCCATAAAAAATGGGAAGAGAAAGTGGAATGTCATTGCTTGCATTCATCATTGAAACCACTGCAACTCATCGCCCTAGAACTGCAATATCTTCGCAAGAAACCAAAGAGCTCTAGTTATCAATTTGTTAGGGCAAATACAGTTGAACTTTGATTGAGAGAAAAAGATGATTGAGAGAGTAGAAGATGTGTGAGTTTATTATAGAAAATGAGGCAATACAATGTATCAACCAACCTACACTTTTATACTATGAGGAGATTACTTGTTTAGGAAGTTACCAACTAACAACCTACTAACTAAATCTAACTCCTATATTACATTATGCTGGATTATCTCACAACAATGAGCACAATTTTCATCCATAATTTGGAATAATGAATCTTCTGTTATTCCATTGTATTCAAAGTTACGTTACAATTGGTACCAAGTATGCTAATATACAAATCAATTAGCAGTAGCTTAACATAAATTTAAAGGTTAACAAAATTTTAAATATCCTCAACAAAGTTATAACTAATATCAATAGAAGTTTGACAAACTTTAATAAGTTTGGGTACTCAATAACTAACTTTCTTAGTTCGTGCATTGAGCCAATTTTTGCATGGCCTTTTTCTATAACTCTAATACTCTCTCACAAATCAATGGGGTTTGCATTGAGCTTGAACTTGAGGTTTGAAAAACTGCAATGCCAAGTGGTTTTGTCAATATATCAATAAATTTAGCAGAGCTAAAACATTTTGAATGAAAAGTTTCTTTGAAACAATTCTTTCTCTCACAAAGATATCAAGTTCCATGTGCTTGATGCACACATGTAAAATAACATTATGAGATAGCATAACACCACTCAGATTGTGGCACAATAATTTAAATGGATATAAGGGAACGCGTAGTTCAGATAAGAGAGACTCTGACCATAGTTACTAAGAGGCGGTATGAGTCAATGCATGATACTCAATTGGGTGTGTGTTTGATCTAGCCATTAGATTTTGATTTTTAGAGCTTCATGCCACAAGATTTGGTCCAAACCACAAGATTTGGTCCAAAGAAAATACAAGGACCCGAAGTTGGTCTACGATCATTTGGGCCACTAGTCCAGTTAGAGTCACTTTAGCCTCTTAGAAAAAACATATGAGCTAAAGTTGAAGGAGATAAGATTAAGCCAAAGGAGATAGTTCTAGTTAGGTAACTTGGTATTCTTCTAACTGCATACCAATGAGTATAAAGAGGAAGTTACATAAATTGAAAAGTTTTATTCACACTAAAAGCAATATATCGTCATATCGGAGGACATCAACTATGAACCTATACACTTGCGAACCAAAAAATGTTTGAAAGTCATGTATGTTGAGCTTGCAGGTGCTCAACATGGGTGTTGGAATTCTATTGAAGTTAACTTATTAAATAGTATATTTATCATTACTATGTATATAAAGTGGAATATTGTTGTGTCAAAAAAAAAAGTTGAATATTGTTAGATATAACTGAATATTATCTCCATTTTTAATAAAAAAATTCTTGAGTTTTTTTGTCCCATTTTATAAGAATATTTTTAAATTTTAAATTGAATTAATGATTTCTTTATCCACATATACATTTAATTATATACATTAAATACAGTTGAACAAATATTAAATAGTTTTCTCTTATAAAATTATATAAATAATAATAAAAAAATAATATTCTAATAACTTTAACGATAAAAGTATTATTAATTAAGATTATATAGTTTGCTATTACATCAATTTCATAATAGATGTTCTTTTTATTACTTATTACTGTATCAAATTATTTGTCTTTTTAAATATCAATATAACATTATTTTTTTCATTAACTTACGTACCCTTAAAAAGAACACTTAATTTGAAAGAGATGAAATAATTAATAATGATTTGATGAAAGTTAATTATATTAATTATACATTATGATTTTTACATTAAATATATCATATATTTGTTGTATCAATTTTTTCACACTATCAATTACAAAATCAATATTTGTATATTTTAATTTTTTGTTTGTTGATATCTACCACACTTCTCAACAAAATAATTAACCTAAAAACAATAATATATAATATTAATTAAACACATGTGAAATATTTTTATTATTACCTTAAAAAACCTAAAGTTGATCCTCATGAATGTGAACACAGTGAGTTAAACAAAAAGAAAATTGATGAAAAATATTTTTTACGTAATGAATATTAACTTTGAATGAAAAAGTAAGAGTATACTATACTATACTATACCGTATAACTCGACAACATACGCATGTTATAACAGAAAAAGCGAGGTCACTATAATTCCAAAAAGGTTCGAGGAAGGAACGGCAGTTGTAAAGAGCAGAAGAATGAAAAGTTTGACTGAGTATATGCTTTGGAATATTTGATACGTTATTTCTATTTTCCTTTCTGTTATTGCCTATATATTCTCAAGACTAAACCTATTTTCCTCACTCACAACTTCACGACTCTTTCTTTTGTAACGGTCTTTTACATCATTCTCTTTGCTCAATCTTCTTGCACTCTCAGGTTCTTGATCTCTATCACACATTTAAGATTCTTTGATATTTTTTTTCTGTTTATGTTGATTCTGAGTTTTGGTTTCACTTTTGTAGGAATTAATCTTGCTGTTTTGGATTTGAAAAGTGATGGCCAAGGATCAAATTCAGGTGCTGAATGCACTTGATGTGGCCAAAACGCAATGGTACCATTTCACTGCGATCATCATAGCTGGTATGGGTTTCTTTACTGATGCGTATGATTTGTTCTGTGTATCGCTTGTCACGAAGTTGCTGGGACGGATATATTACCATGTGGAGGGTGCAGAGAAGCCGGGGACGTTGCCTCCGAATGTATCGGCGGCGGTTAATGGTGTTGCTTTCCTTGGAACACTTTCGGGACAGCTTTTCTTTGGTTGGCTTGGTGATAAGTTGGGTAGGAAAAAAGTCTATGGTGCGACTCTTTTGATAATGGTGGTCTGCTCTATTGGTTCGGGCCTTTCTTTTGGACATACTCCAAAATCTGTTATTTCAACTCTTTGCTTTTTTCGATTCTGGCTTGGGTTTGGTATTGGTGGAGACTACCCGCTTTCGGCTACCATAATGTCGGAGTATTCTAATAAGAAGACTCGCGGTGCCTTCGTTGCTGCTGTCTTTGCCATGCAGGGTTTTGGAATTCTGGCAGGTGGTTTATTTGCAATCATACTTTCAGCAGCCTTTAAGGCCAATTATGATTCTCCGTCTTACGAGGTCGATCCACTCCGTTCAACCGTTCCTCAAGCTGACTACATTTGGAGGATAATTGTGATGGTAGGAGCAATCCCGGCTGCACTGACTTTCTACTCGCGAACAAAGATGCCAGAAACCGCTCGTTACACCGCTTTAGTTGCTAAGAATACCGCGCAGGCTGCAGCGGATATGTCTAAGGTTCTGCAGGTTGATATTGAAGCTGACCCGGTGAAAGAGGACGCGCCAAAGGTTAAACCATTTGGTTTGTTCTCGAAAGAGTTCCTCCGTCGCCACGGACTACATTTATTTGGTACTGCAAGTACTTGGTTCTTGCTTGATATTGCATTTTATAGTCAAAATCTTTTCCAGAAGGATATTTTCGCCGCGGTTGGTTGGATTCCTCCGGCAAAAACCATGAATGCCATTGAGGAAGTTTACAAAATTGCAAGAGCTCAAACTCTTATTGCTCTATGCAGTACAGTTCCAGGCTACTGGTTTACAGTGGCATTGATCGACAGGATAGGAAGATATACCATCCAATTGATGGGATTCTTCTTTATGACTGTCTTCATGTTTGCTCTTGCCATTCCTTATGAACACTGGACTCATAAGGAAAACCGAATAGGATTCGTGGTGATGTATTCCTTGACGTTCTTCTTTGCGAATTTCGGTCCTAATGCTACCACATTTGTTGTACCGGCCGAGATTTTTCCTGCCAGATTCCGTTCTACTTGCCATGGAATATCATCCGCAGCGGGGAAGCTTGGTGCTATAGTTGGTGCGTTCGGGTTCTTGTACTTGGCACAAAACAAGGACAAGACTAAAACAGATGCAGGTTACCCTGCAGGTATCGGTGTGAAGAATGCGTTGATTGTATTGGGTTGTGTTAACATTTTGGGTTTCTGTTGTACTCTCATTCTACCTGAGGCAAAAGGAAAATCTTTAGAGGAGATGTCTGGTGAGAATGAAGAGGAGGAAGTTGAAAGACAAGATGTAGAGAAATCTCATGCTTAGTACTGTTCCACATGTTTAGTTTAGGTGTTTAGGTGTTTTATTTAGATTATTATTGTAATGTTGCAGACTCTTTCAATTTCGTAGTGGAGCACTAAATATTTTCCTTTTTAGTTCAATCTTTCCGTAAACCGCTTAAGTGTAAAGCGTTTTCAATTTCAATGACAGGTTTTGCCAAAAGACTGCATATTTTTTAATGCTTGCTTTATCTCATTTCCTTAATTGTTCCTGATGGTTTTAAAAAAGGATTCACGATTGCGAACCGTGACAAAGACCACAATCAATGTCGCAATACGTGTGTATTAACAGAAGTCACAAAAGTCTTTATGCGACTGCAACGCGACCACGGTCGGTTTTTAAAACCTTGAGTGTATCATTGTTTTGAGTGTTATTCTACTTGGTTGTGTGAATCAAGACAAAGAAGATTTAATATTTAAGTTGGTGAGGCCCAAAATATTGACCCTTGCACCACTAGTTGCAATTCAAGTCTGTTTTGGCCAGGGTAATGCTTTCAGCAAAAATTGAATTTAATGCTCAAAAGTGTTAAGTTGTTGAATTTTGGAAGTAAAATAAATGTAGTGGAAGACTTTTCATGTTCACTAACTTGTGTCTTCTTCACTTTCTTGTTAGTATTTTGTAGTCAAACACATAAAAATTCAGACTAAGATATCTTTTGAGAGTGATTATGAAAAGTCTTTTCATCGCACCATTTATCAAATTTAAATAGATATCATTTTCATCAATAATAATAATTGTTTTATTTATTAAAAATAATTTTTTATTATTAAAATTTTTAAAATAATTACATAGTATTATCAATAAAATAATTAACATTTTTTAGATAAAAAAAGTAATTAACATTAACCTGAATCAAACCCCTCATCTTTCAAATTCATATATAAATGGGTAATAACAACAAGGTAAAAAAAAACCAGAACATCAAAAATGGTTTGGCACATTGCATTTCATCACAAATCCATAAGAAAACCACTAACAACAACATCAGAAATCCGAAACATAAAAAATGTTTAAGGGTTTTAAAAGAAATTCCACGAGCATGAAATCAGTAGCGAGAAATTGAGATTGACATATGCCAATTGACATGTACCAAAATCTTTACTTTACCGGAACCTTTTTTCAGCCAACCAATAAACTATCTATCACTATTGAAAATGGTTCAACCAACCCAAATCAACAACAACATCAAAAATAGATGGAAAGATTTTAAAGATCCACACTTGTGTTGTTAATGAAAACTTAAAAATAGATTTTTAATCTAGAACAAACCAAAAAGTCATATCTAATATTTGAAAATGAGAATAGAAAAAAGAGAAAGCATCTAGTTATAGAGAAGAAAACGAAAAAAAATGAACAAACACATAATATTGAATACCACCATTTATTTCCATAGCAGACAAGGAAGGATGCATTGGTTTATGGAGGGGGTTGTTTTTCCGATGGTGGAGACATCGATTGAAATGGTGTGGGAGGAAGAGAAGGTAATAATGTGACATTATTATTTGCGTAAATATAATGTTATAGTTGTTATTTTGTTGTAACTGTTTTAGTACTGTAATATTGTAGTGCAGTGTGTGCGCAACCATTTTGTTGTAAATGTTTTAGTAAAGTAGTGAAAATTTGTTATTCTCTCTTCTTTTTCATTCCATCTTCATCTTGTGTATCAACAGTTGGTATCAGAGCTCCGATTTAGATTCATAGGAAAACACAGGAAAACACGGGTGAATGGTGAGGCGTTGCGTGATTGATTTCGTTTCTTGAATTCATGTTGAATTTATGAATCGGCATCGTAAGAGAATCACATTTCTTGATTCTGCAGGATTGGGAAACACTAATGTTTGGTGAGATCTGAATGTATTGCACAAGATTGAAAATGAACAGAAACGGTAATCTGAGTAATAAGCTTCTAGTGTTCAATGGTAAGAACCGGAATCATTGAATGATTCAGATGCGTGTGTTGTTTGGCGCTTAAGATGTTCTTGATCTCGTCAACGACTGTAACGTTCTGGTTGTACTTCCGGAAAATGCAACAGATGCATAGAGAAATGCTCAGTGTGATATGAGAAAGAAGGATCAGAAGGCATTGTTCTACATCCATCAGTATGTAGATGTGAATGTGTTTGAGAAAATCATTAATTCGACGACGACGAAGGCTGCGTGGGACACACTGGTACGGTGCTACGGTGGTGATGTATCAGTGAAGAAAGTAAAACTCCAGTCTCTACGTAAGCAGTATGAGAATCCCAGCATGAAGAACAATGAGAAGGTACCTGACTGCATCTTCAGAGTGACTTTGACTTTCACCTGGATTAGTTACCTACACATATCCGACCAAGGTGGTCGGATTTACCTGCAGAGGGCTAGATAGCCATGTTTATCAACTGCCTAATTAAGGAAGACTCATTGATATCTATAACTTTTCCGTCATCCTCCTTCTGGTTTTACTGCAACACTTTGTATATCCTCTTTTCTCCAGATAGGTCAGTGCTTATCGTCAACATCTCATCATGGACGTTATGGTTTTTCCTCTTGAGGTGAACAAGGGGCGCCATTTCGTCTAGGATCTACATTCTTTCAGAAAATGCCATAGTACATGATATCACAATAACTTCTGCCATCAATGAGGACTCGAGGCACATAGAAATTTGCAATTGTGGCCGTGGTCACCAAGGGAGAGATCTTATTCGGGATTCCCCCTACTTTTTCATTGTCACAGAATATGAGAATTCACCTCTTCAGGATTCCAATTGAAGTGTTTACATCCTTCTTGCTTATGATCATCGGTTAGGCAATCTTTCTCTTCATATTCCATTTAGAGGGGTCCATCACTCTTTGGACAATGCGATTGATGGAAGTGATGTACTGAAACTTACCTTTATGGTCTTATTCTTCTTCATTACTAGTATGTTTTCCTTTGTTTTTGGAAACTTCTTTTATGGTCTTCTTGGGGATTTCTCTCTACGGGGGGATAACCACTTCTTCATTGAACCTTCTCATCTTTCTTGAACTTGATAACACCAAATTACACTGTTATTTTGACTCATTTTCTACATGTTTTACTATCGTTTTATCTCTATTTCTGGTGTTATGTGGGTACTTTGTCTATATTTAAGGGTTTAACCATATTGGGACCATATGCGAAGAAAGGAAACAATTCGGATACAAAACAATGAAAAAAATGGAAAATTACACACAAGGCGACCTATATGGCGTTCGCCATGGGAAATGCCATATGAGAAATGACGTGTCACACTCACCAATAGGTGGATTGGCCCACTCTTCCACACATTGGGAAGATCACGTTCGCCACCTTGACATGGCATTCGTCATCCTTTGTGAAAACCAGGAGGTTAGAAAATGGACTCACTTGGTCTTCCACTCTTCCCATGTTTCCCTATTTTTCCTCCCACGAAATGAGAAAACTTCATATGACATTTTTAGGTTTTAGGAACATTATAAATAGGCTTCAAGCTTCATTTTTCAAGGCATCCAAGCTTAGCACAATCTTAAGCACTTAAGTTACCGATCAAAAGTTATAACTCGTCACATCGAGGGGTTATAACACCAGAGAGTATTGAGTTTGTACAAAGTTTGGAGCACTTTATTTTCCCGCATTTTAAGCTTGCCACCATTTATATTCCTTTACAAGTCTTCAATAATTTATTCTGTATCAAATTCAAGCCTCTGTTTGGAGCAGGTCTTTATTATATTTCGGATTTTATTACAACTTTATTTATTTACTCGCACTCTATTTACCTTGCCTCGCACTACTTCTTTTATTTACAAGCCTTATTTATCGCACCATATTATTTTAAACTATTTTTCCACAATGTCTACTTCTAAGTTTCAAACTTATGTTTTCATGTTTGTCATAAGCACGCCCAACTAATTTATTGATGTTGGGATGTGAGGACCGTCACTTGACGGTACTCTAACTGTTGCTTCTTTAAGATTTTGATTGTGGGGTATTTGTTTTTTAATATAATCTTTCTGAATTAAATTTAATTGGTCTCTACGAAAGTAGAGATGTGAAAACGTCGAGTAAGATCGAAAGTTGTCTGACACTAAAGATTAAAATTGATTATTTTTGGTTAGTAAATATCGCGAAAGCACTTTATTAATTACTTAGGAGGTTTAATATTTCTAGAAGATGGTTTTAAAACTATTTGCGAAAGTGCGCGCCTATAGGGTTAGAACCTGGTCACCTGAGCGGAAGCTAGGGACCCTTTTTATTTAAACTTACCAATCAAAATCACTTTTCAACTAAGTAAAGAGTCTAATTCCTTAAAATAGGATTTACTACTTTAACGCAATAAGCGTCAGTCATATGTAACAATGGACGATATAAATTAAGGAGTAAAATCTGGTTTTGAATATGCGAAAACGAGAGTTCCTGTTCAATTACATTATTTTCAAGGTAGAAAATATTGCCCCGTATAGTAATCCTATTAGAAGAAATCAAGAGTACTGTTAATTGATGTGAACCACGTTCTAGTATTACTTGTCTGAATTTATTAAAGTTTATTATTTCATCTTGTCCCATTATTAATTCGTCCGCCTTAGATAAACACCGTAACAATTAGAAATGATATATTTGACTATTGGTCTTTGTGGGATCGATATTTTTTACAACTACATGATAGATTGTACACTAGCAATTAGTTATTCTGATAGACTCATAAACTCACGAACAAGTGTTTGGTGCCGCTGTCGGGGACCAATACCGTCAAATTTCATAACTTGTTGTTACACAGTCTAGATTAAGGTAACCCTCGCCGGTCAATGTGAAGAACTCGAAGCATTGGAACTTTAGAAGATCCAATAGCTGAACCAGAAAAGTAAGTAAGAGCTCGATTATTGCTCCAACGAATCAAAAGAGCAATGGCTGAAGACCAAATTCGTAGGCCACTCAAAGAGTTTGCCCTACCCTCTAACGAAGAGCCTCATTCGAGTATAGTCAACCCAGCTATTACAGCTAATAACTTTGAATTAAAGTCTGCTTTGTTGCAAATCGTGCAACAGAACCAGTTCGTTGGTCTCCCAACAGAGAACCCAAACCAGCACCTAAAAGTCGTCATTCAACTAGCCGACACACTAAAATGCAATAATGCTGCTCTTGAGGTGATACGTCTACGTTTATTCCCTTTCACCGTTAGAGACAAAGTGAAGTCATGGCTATATTCCATTCCAGCTAATTCCATCACTACTTGGAATGACCTGAAGAAAGTATTCCTTGCTAGATACTTTCCACCTAGTAAGATCGCCGTCCTACGTAACCAAATTACCAGTTTCACTCAACAGGATGGTGAGTCCCTTTTCGACACCTGGGAAAGGTACAAAGATCTATTAAGATCTTGTCCACATCACGGATTAGAACAATGGATAATCATCCACACCTTCTACAATGGACTTCTCTACAACACAAAGATGACTATCGACGCTGTCGTCGGTGGTGCGCTAATGAATAAACCTTATCCCAAGGCATGCACACTCATTGAGGACATGGCTCAAAACCATTACCAATAGGGTACATATCATGTACAAGTAGAGAAGAAAGAGACTAAAGGAGGTATATACGAGGTTAACAACTTCGACCATATGAACATCAAAATGGACGCCCTAACCCAGAAAGTAGAAAGCTTAGTCATAAACCCTACAACTACCGTAGCTGCAGTGCAACCCGAATGCGAAATATGTGGAACACCAAGACACGTGACTGCCGAATGCAGTCTACTAGCTAAAACAAACCCAGACCAGGCCAACTATGCCTAAGGGAACCCCTATTCAAACACTTATAACCCTGGATGGAGGAACCATCCAAACATCTCTAACAAGAATAATAATCCTACTTTTTCCCAAAACTCTTCTCCTCAAAGACCAGCAGGTTTCCAAGCCCAAAGACCCTCACAACCGATACAAACTACACCTCAGAATTCAAACCTTGAGAAGATTATGGAAGATTTTATCACGAGTCAAACTCGACATAATAAAGAATTCATGAACCAAAACGTTCATACTAATGAACTGATTTCACAATTACGAAACAAGGTTGATTATGTGGTGACCCACAACAAGATGCTTGAAACCCAAATCTCTCAAGTAGCCCAACAACAAGCTTCTTAGGCTACTGCAGGAGGATTGTTCCCTGGACAACCTCAACCTAACCCTAAAGGCCATGCTAGTGTTATTTCGCTGCAAAGCGGAGCTCAATATGATGATCCTAAAATTCCAAAACCACTAAAAGAAAATGTTGTGACTACTCCAGAAAAACAAAAAGAGGAACCCACATAACCTGAAAAACAAAGAGAGAAGGATATTAATGATAAGGAGGCAGTGAATGATAACCAAGAAAATCGAACATATGTACCGTCGCCACCCTACATACCACCGATTTCATATCCGCAAAGGCTTAAACATACTAAACAAGACACCCAATACAAGAAGTTAGTGAAAGTAATTTAGAAACTTCACATCGAGATACCCTTCACTGAAGCCATTACCCAAATACCATCATATGCCAAATTCCTAAAAGATATCTTAACAAACAAGCGCAAGCTCGATGATCCCAACCCCTTAGAATGCAATGCAATTGCTGAGAACAATTTAACCAAGAAACAGAAAGATCCTGGAAGCTTTTCAATACCATGTGTTCTAGGAAGACATGTCATAGGCAAAGCACTATTGGACTTAGGAGCAAGCGTAAGTTTGACACCTTTAGCAGTTTGTGAAAGACTAGACCTAAGAGACATGCAACGAACTAGGATATCCTTTTAACTGGCTGATCGATCGATTAAGTACCCGATAGACATATTATAAGATATCCCAGTTAGAATCAGACAACTCTATATCCTTAATGAATTTGTCATAATTGATATTAAAGAGGACAAAGAAATCCTTATCCTTCTAGGTAGGCCATTCTTATCAACTGCTAGAGCCATGATAGATGTAAAAAAAGGTAAGATGACTTTCAAAGTAGGCGCCGAGAAGGTAGAGTTTATCCTATCCAAATTTCTGAAAGCATGCTCCATGGACGACTCTTGTTGTGAAATTGATATCATTGATGAATGCATAAGAGAATTAGATAAGGAGGAGCATATCGAAACAATAAAACTACCTTCGACACTCATAATAGAAGACGATGGGTTTAAGTCAGTTACACCTTACATTGACGATAACCTTAACGAATGCTTAGCACTTACCCCTGATCATATGCCAAGCATTAAAAAACCCACAATAGAGCTTAAGGAACTGCCTAAGAACTTGAGATACAAGTATCTTAATGAAGAACTCAACCATCCAGTTATAGTAAATGCCAACCTTAACAGAGACGAAACCGATCAACTATTAGAGGTCTTAAGAAGATACCTTGCATCTCTAGGCTATACCATCTCCGACTTGAAAGGAATAAGTCCCTTTGTGTACATGCATTAGATTATGCTAGAAGAAGATTCTAAACCTTCTAGAGAACACCAAAGAAGGATAAATCCTATAATAAGTGATGTAGTCAAGAGAGAAGTATTAAAACTTCTAGATGCAGGAATTATCTACCAAATATATGATAGTACATGGGTTAGTCATGTGCACGCGGTATCAAAGAAATGAGGTGTCACGGTCGTACAAAACAGAAAAGGAGAACCAATAGCAAAACGCATAGAAAGAGGATGGCGCATGTGCATAGATTATAGAAGGATGAACAAAGTAACCCGAAAGGATCACTTCCCCTTCCGTTTATTGACCAAATGCTAGAAAGTTTAGGTAGGCACTCTTACTTCTGTTACTTAGGCGGATACTCCGGATTTTTCCAAATCCCTATCCACCCAGATGACCAAGAAAAAACCACCTTCACATGTTCATATGTCACTTTCGCTTATCGACGAATGCCATTCGGACTGTGTAACGCTCCTGCAACCTTCCAACGATGCATGATGTCCATATTCAAAGACTTCCTGGATGAAATCATGGAAGTTTTCATGGATGACTTCTCGGTATGTGGGTCCATTTTTAGAATCTTCCTGGATAACTTAGAGAGAATCCTAGAAAGATACGTACAAGTTAATTTGGTGCTAAACTAGGAGAAATGCCATTTCATGGTAACAGAAGGAACAATCCTAGGACACATAGTATTAAAAAGGGGAATTGAGTTCGATAGAGCTAAGATAGATATAATAGAGAACGTCCAACCACCCAAAACAATTAGAGAAATATGAAGTTTCCTTGGACACGCCGATTTTTACCGACGCTTCATTAAAGATTTCTCCAAGATAACTAAGTCTTTAACCGACCACCTAATGGAAGACGTCGAATTCGCCTTTAATGAAAAAATGTACAGAGGCGTTTAATCTTCTTAAGAAAGAACTAATCTCTTCATCTATTATGCAACCTCCCGATTGGAACTAACCCTTTGAGATTATGTGCGATGCTAGTGATTTCGTTGTAGGCGCTATCTTAGGACAACGAAAGGATAAAAGACTACATGTGATCTATTATGCTAGCAGAACCTTAAATGCAACCCAACTAAATTACACAATAATGGATAAGAAACTCCTAAATGTTGTATTTGCAATAGACAAATTCTGATCCTCCTTAGTTGGAGTTACAATCATCGTATGTACAGATCATGTTGCCATACAATACTTATTGAGCAAAAAAGACATAAAACCTAGACTGATTCGCTGGATCCTTTTATTACAAGAATTTAATTAAGAGATCCGTGATAAGAAAGGGACTAAGAACGTGGTAGCCGACCATCTCTCCAGGTTAGAGTATCTAAAACCTGACCATATCCCTATCAATGATGACTTTGCATATGATAGGCTGATAGCATCAGTCGCCAATTTGATAAGTCAAGAAGAAGCCTTAGATGAGGTAGTGCCAAAAATTGAATCTGCCTGTGTAGTGACAAGTGTACCTTGGTACGCCGACTTCATAAATTTCCTCGCAGCTAATATACTACCTCAGGGATTGACGTACCAACAGAGGAAAAAGTTCTTCCACGACGTGAAACATTTTTATTGGGATGAACCCCTTCTCTTCAAGAGGGGAGCATGCAACATTTTTCTTCGTTGTGTTCCTGAAGAGGAGGCACCAAAAATCATAACTCATTGCCACTCTGCCCCTTATGGAGGGGATGCAATCACATCCAAAACCTGTGCTAAAATCCTCCATGCAGGCCTTTATTGGTCAACTTTATGGCGTGATGTGCATACCTTCATAATTAAATGTGACTGGTGCCAACACACTAGAAACGTATCAAGGCGCAATGAGATGCCCCTAAAGAATATTCAGGAAGTAGAAATCTTTGACGTCCGGGGTATCAATTTTATGGGTCAATTCCCTTCGTCTATGGGAAACAAGTACATACTAATTGTTGTCGACTACATATCAAAATGGATAGAGGTCATCATCTCACCTACCAATGATGCACGAGTGGTAATTATGATGTTTAAGAACTATATATTCCCTAGGTTCGTAACACCTCGCCTAGTTATAAGCGACGATGTGTCTCATTTTATTTCAAGAATTTTTTAAAAACTCTTGAACAAATATGGCGTGAGACATAAAGTAACTACACCCTATCATCCATAAACTAATGGACAAGTAGAAGTATCAAATCGAGAAATAAAAAAAATTCTAGAAAAAACTATTTCACTTTCCAAGAAAGATTGGTCATCTAGACTTCAAGACGCATTGTGGGCTTATAGGACTGCCTATAAAACCCCTATAGGAACAACACCCTTCAATTTAGTCTATGGAAAGTCGTGTCATTTACCCTTCAAACTAGAACATAAAGCCTATTGGGCCATTAAGGCCTTAAACATGGACTATTTAGAAGCTGGAAACAAACAAATATTAGATATCCAGGAATTATAAGAACTCTGACGCGATGCATATGAAAATGCTATAATCTACAAAGAGCGAACAAAAGCATGGCATGACAAGCGTATCACAAGGAAGGAATTTCGTGTAGGCGACATAGTACTTTTATTCAACTCTAGATTACGCCTATTTCCTAGTAAACTATGTTCCAGATGGACCAGACCGTTCGAGGTCACAAGAGTCATACCCTCTGGTGCAGTTGAGATTAAGAGCCAATCGACTGACCTGTTCATGGTTAATGGACAAAGACTAAAACATTACAGCAACGGTGATATACCTACCTATTATTCCTGCCATGACTTAATCGAACTATCATTTGCAACACAAATATCCTGATTACACCATTGTCGAGCTACCGACACTAAACAAAGTGCTGCGTGGGAGGCAACCCACAATTTCATTATCATTTATTTTATATATTTTTGCAGTTTTTTTCCTTTTCTTTGAATAAAGATGATTTATTTTACTCCTACTAACAAGACTAACTTTTAATTGATTACGTTACAAGCCTAACCCAGACTAAATTTGCATACTAATCATTAAGAGATGGAAGGTACTGATAACATGCAAGTTATTTTCAAAAACGAAGCTCACAGAAGACGCTATGAAGTCTTAGCTACAAGAACCATTTCACCATCCAGATACCCTGACTTCCCTAGCTTAATAGCTTTAGGTATCTGCGACAATGCAAAGTATATGTTTAACCAACTCAATTAGGACCGTTTATCTTTGCACAAACGTCCAACCTATAAGAACCTGACATTGGAATTCCTTAGCTCCTACCAATACAGACCTAATGTAGGAATAGATCGTGTCCAGGGCTTTGCTACCTTCCGACTCTTTGGGAAGAAATACTGACTCACACATAATGAGTTATCCAGACTTTTAGCCTTCCAGTGTGATCCCCAAGCCTACACCGAAGTCCTAGTAGGTGATGATATACAAAGGGAACTCGATTTTTCTGGGGTAGAATTACTGAAGATTATCCTCCTGATTATGAAAGAATGAACCCCCATGTAATCCATAACCCTGCCATCAGGTATTTCCAGATGGCTGCGGCCCAGATATTCTTTGGAAAGGCTGAAAATATCGGACCTGTCAGTAAAGAAGAGGTCTTTCTCATATTCAATATTTTTCAATCTCGCTCCGTGCACTCTGCTGCTTTCTTGATGGTAGGTTTAGCCAAAATGATCGCCCAGGTTGTCGAGAAAATTTATGTCGGCGGTATGGTCACCCGTATCGCCATAGCTTTAGGCCTTTGCAACCAAGTTGCGTATCTCGAATCTTTCTATGGTTATAACCTGATCAAAAAGAACCCAATACCTCTAAGATTCCAATCCTTCAAGAACCAGTACACCAATTCACTATCCCAAACCCGTACAGGATGAACGTACATAGTAGAGACAATTGGCGTTACCTTTTAGGAAATCAAGCAGAGTACCAATCATCTGATACTGAAGAAGCCCCCTCATCACCTCTGATTGAACCCATTAACCATGACCCACTTACTGCTGAACTTACTGCCATAAAAATTGATATCTCAACTCTCAGTAACGTTCTACATCACTTCGTGGATTCTATGCAGGAACAGATGTGACACATTTATCAAGAACTCTACTCCATCGGCAGATCTTTAGGCATTGAGGACAATTCTTTGTTCTTGTGTGAGGGAGGAACTTATTCTCACCGCCGTCGTTAAATTTACTTTACTTTTATTCTGCAGCTATTTCACTCATGCGCTTTTGGGCTTTTGCTTATTTTTCTAATCTTCATTGCATGTCTTGATTATTACTTCCCCTGTTTCTAGATAAATTTATTATTTTAGCCATTGCATATGTTGTCGAGTCTTTATGTGTGGTTTTTGCTGGTTATTAATTCTTCCACCTCATGAGCCATACAAAAAAAATCATTTTAAGAAAATAAGTGTTATTTGAAATTTCATGGCTATTAGACTAGTTACGAATAGGTTATAAAGACTTGGGAAAACCCCCAAAAGATCATTATCGTCTTAACACCGTAAGTCTCATAATTATCGAGATCAATTTGGATACTTGTTATGCCACGACCTTGAAATCTCGCCCCTAAATAAGTCTTGAGTAGTTTATCATAGCAGTCAGCACCATCTGGATTACCATCGAGTAAGCGGACCGATGCAAATAGGTGAATGATCCCATGGTAAAAAGAAAGAAAAGAGAAGCAAAAATCTGGAAAGATAAGAAAAAGAAAGAAAAGAATCTTCCTTCTAAGTTAGGTGACCCTCGCCCGGTCATTTAGCATAACGGTTGTGAAACCTCTAAGAACATTGCATATTCATCAGAATTTTTGACATAATATGGATCATGGTCACTAACAGGTTCGGTTTTCGTGTGTGAACGGATAACAAGCTTAATGTGATTGTGGCTGAATGAAAAAGGATGAAACATGACATAATGCGAATTGGTTTGTATAGATAGGAGATTTATGATCACAAACGCGAAATGTGTTGATACAATACCCTTGGTTTACGAGTTAGTACCTATCAATATGACTTTGAATGATTAAAGTATTTAGCCTTGAGCAGTTACAAAGGCACCAATGTTTTCTTCTTCATAAGTGTTTGCTTTAGGGCAAGCAAATGTTCAAGTATGTGGGAGTTTGACAACACCAAATTACACCGTTATTTTGACTCGTTTTATATATGTTTTACTATCATTTTATCTCTATTTCTAGTGTTATGTGGGTACTTTGTCTATATTTCAGGTATTTAACCATATTGGGACCATATGCGAAGAAAGGAAACAATTCGGATGCAAAAAATGAAAAAATAGAAAATTTCACACAAGGCGACCTACATGGCGTTCGCCATGGGGAAAGCCATATGAGAAATGATGTGTCCCACTCACCAATGGGTGGATTGACCAACTTTTCCACACGTTGGGAAAATGGCGTTCACCCCTTTGACATGGCGTTCACCATCCTTTGTGAAAGCCAGGCGGTTAGAAAATGGACTCACTTGGTCTTCCACTCTTCCCATGTTTCCCTATTTTTCCTCCCACGAAATGAGAAAGCTTCACATGATATTTTAGGTTTTAGGAACATTATAAATAGGCTTCAAGCTTCATTTTTAAAGGCATCCATGTTTAGCACAATCTTAAGCACTTAAATTATCGGTCAAAAGTTATAACTCGTCACATCGAGGGGTTATAACACCAGATAGTATTGAGTTTGTACGAAGTTTGAAGCACTTTATTTCCCTGCATTTTAATCTTGCCGCCATTTATATTCCTTTACAAGTCTTCAACAATTTATTTTGTACCAAATTCAAGCCTCCGCTTGGAGGAGATTTTTATTATATTTCGCATTTTATTACAACTTTATTTATTTACTCGCACTCTATTTACCTTGCCTCACACTACTTATTTTACTTACAAGCCTTATTTATTGCACTGTATTGTTTTAAACTACTTTTTTGCAATGTCTACTTCTAAGTTTTAAACTTATGTTTTCATGTTTGTCATAAGCATGTCCAACTAATTTATTGAGGCTGGGAGGTGAGGATCGTCACTTGACGGTACTCTAACTTTTGCTTCTTTAGGATTTCAATTGTGGGTTGTTTTGTTTTTATACAATCTTTCTGAATTTAATTTAATCATTCCCTACGAAAGTAGAGCCGTGAAAACGTCGGGTAAGATCGAACGTCGTCTGACACTAAAGATTAAAATTGGTTATTTTTGGTTATTAAATACTGCGAAAGCACTTTATTATTTACTTAGGAGGTTTAATATTTCTAGAAGATGATTTTAAAACTATTTGCGAATGCGCGCGCCTATAGGGTTAGGACCTGGTCACCTGAGCGGAAGCTAGGGACCCTTTTTATTTAAACTTACCAATCAAAATCACTTTTCAACTAAGTAAATAGTCTAATTCCTTAAAATAGGATTTACTACTTTAATGTAATATGCTTCGGCCATATGCGACAATGGACGGTATAAATTAAGGAGTAAAATCCGGTTCTGAATACGGGAAAACGATAGTTCCTGTTCAATTAAATTCTTTTCAAGGTAGCAAATATTGCCCCGTACAGTAACCTATTAGAAGCAATCAAGAATATTGCTAATTGATGCGAACCACGTTCTAGTATTATTTGTCCGAATTTGTTAAAACTTATTATTTCATCTTGTCCCATTCTTAATTCTTTCACCTTAGATAAACATCGTAACAATTAGAAACAATAGATTTGACTATTGGTCTCTGTGGGATCAATATCTTTTAAAACTACACGATATATTGTACACTTGAAGTTAGTTATTCCGATAGACTCATAAACTCGCGAATAGACCTTTCATATTATCTCAAGTTTATTCAGTCAGTTTCCTCTTTTTGATCATTCATTCTATTGTATATTTCACCTAGGTGTAGCTATTCTTGTTATGATGGTGATAGTTATGGAAACAAAACGTACTTGGATTTGTTTGTACGATACGATTTCCTGACCGAGTAGGGACTCTTGATCCCGACTTCATTTTCTTGGTGTTTGCACACTTATTCCAAAATTTTCCCTCGAAGTATTCAGGAGAGTATAAGCGTTGAATCTAGACCCAGGGTCACACACTCCTTATTCTTTATGATGATCCCTGTCTCATTCTGGTGTGCGATTGAGTTTGAAATTCACTGCACCTCGACCTCCTCTCTTAGCCATGAGTTTTTCCTTATAAATGACGTAATTTAATGCCTTACTCAATAAATCTTTTAAAGTATGGGGTTCCTCGAGCCCCATCTTCTTTTAAAACACAAATTCCTATCTTAGCTCCATTTCAAATATCTAGCATTTCAATCCGTCATCCATGCCCCAAATAGCTACTGCCACTTTCCTGAAGTGGTTAATGAACTCGTGTAAGGTCTCTTTCTTCTCTTGGTTTATCTTACTGAGTATGACCATTGTCGTGGGATTCCTCTTTCGGGGATTGAAGGCTTCACATATATTTCTCAAAGAATTTATACTCCCGTCTAGGAGGATATTGAACCAATTCATTATAGATCTAGTCAAAGTTAGTGAAAAAAGCATGCACTTTACTGTCACATGGGCGTGATAATAGTCTAACATGTTGTCTACGTGCTCAATGTGTTTGTTTGTGTCCCCATTCCCATCATTGCTTTGAAGTTTTAGATTTTTCTCAATTGAATTTAGAATCCTACTATTGAGGATGTGAGCAGACATATGGTTTCTTTTTTGCTCTGGGGCCGAAGCGTCTTCGTCATACCTCTATTTCCTTCAAGGACTAAGGACCTCTAGAGGAGTATGGCTACCGCTTCCCCTTCAGGATCAGGAAGATGAGTCTTGTGACCATGGTGACGATTGTGAGGTGGTGACTTCGGGATTTCTCCTCTTGGAGTAGCTGCCATGATAGAGGCTGACTCGAGAACAGGGGCTTGATTTTTATGGGAGGCCGCCTCTCACACAATACTATTATTTTGTTGGACGTGTTGTAGGCTCTCTTAAATTATAAACAACCTTTCTTCCAAGAATTGTAAATTTTATTTATGCAATACATTGTAAGCACTGTTCAGCAGACCAGTCGCTCTTTGCACCCTGAGGTTAGCTTGTAATAGTTGAAGATTGGGGATCGTTTATTGTTCAGATATCGTAGTTAGTGGCAGAGATCGACAAGAAGGTTCTACGTGATAAAATTTCTATGTGGATCTGAAGAACATGAGAGTTTGAAAGACTCATTGACCGACTTTTTATGGATTAATATCTTGTTGTTAAGGATTAGAAGGATGTGCTACCAAGACAAAAGCGTTCTATATTTGAGGAAGAGGAAGTGAATCTATAACAAATTTAGCAACTACGACGACAGTTTGTCATTGAACAACACGTCCAGAGTCTTTTGATGACACCATGCTTAATGAATATGAAGGAAGGTCTATTGGAAAGAAAGTTGAAATTTGATGAAAAAGACCGAGAAACAGAGATCTGAACTTCGAAGAGAGAAGATATAAATCTCTAGATCATAAGAGATATGAACATGGAGATATGCGAGAACCAAATTTTGTTTCCCACAAATGGAGTCACTATTTCGTGGTGGAGCCAGAATTGTTCGGTGAATGATAAATGTGTGCTTATTACAGTGGACTTGAGCTTTCAGTGCGATAGAGAGGGAGTTGACGTTCAAGTTAGCACTCCAATACTTAAGTCAATGAGAGAATAAGAAGTGATGTGTGAGAAAGAATGGATTTGAATATGTTAAGAGTCCCACATCGGACATTTTATGGCCTGAAGATGTGTTGATAGGCCAGGACAATCTTCATCCTACAAGCCGGTTTTATAGGGGTGAGTTAGGCCCAATCACACATTCTTAAGTTGGTATTAGAGCCTCGTTTAAGATCTATTGGGCACCCACCATTTAGTTTCACGCCCCATACGCAAACCCTGAGCGTGAGAGGGAGTGTTAAGAGTCTCACATCGGACAATCTATAGCCTGAACATGTGTTTATAGGAGAGGACAATCTTCACCCTACAAACCGGTTTTGTAGGGTTAAGTTAGACCCAACCACACATTCTTAAGAGAATACTTGAAAATGACGTGTTTTTCCTCTTAAATAATGAGATCTATTAAAATAGAAAGTGTTGAGTGAGGTGTTGATCCTTGTCAACCGTCTCATTAATTTGGATGACTGACAAAATTCCTAAAAGTAAAACTACGTGCTTAGGGAGAATAGATACCTGCATATTCTTTCGCGCTTGCTATCTTTGTTTTACTATTGTAGGTTTCGTCTTTGGGATTTATGAACTGCCAAAAACAAAAACAATTTTTACGTTTCGTCTTTGGGATTTACGAGCTGCCCAAAACAAAAACAATTTTTAGTTTTAGTTCGACACGTCAATAGTAACATTCATTGATGTTATTTACTATATGAAATATTGAAATAATAACGCCAATTGGTAAAATCATTGAATTGTTGATGGGTGTTGTAGCTTTTAATTTCAACCATTCTTTCATTGTCACAAACATTATGGTTTGCACTACATAACCGACTCATTATTTTGCTTAATTATTTGCTGAAAAGGCTCTACTCACACTAAAGTTGAGATTTTATACCCATCCATCTATTCTAAAGGTTTCTATGTTTATTTTTTCATAATCTACTAGTGCTATATTATTATTATTAGGAGCATATATGGACCATTCATTGCTGAGTCTATTATATCTAAATTTGTATCATTACATTAGTGAAGATTTACACCACTCAGACGGAGAAATAGTGAATAAAATATATAGAAAAAGCACTCACACATTAACATAAATATGAATTTATTTTTTGCTCACTCTTGCATTGATGTTGTTATTATAAAACAGTACAAGTCATATAGTGGCGCCGTTACACCAATTGCACAAAGAGTGATGTGTGTATGGTACCATGTTTAGAGACATTATAGATTCCGCAATGAATGGTCCCTAATAACATACTTAAAAAACAATAACTAAATATGCGTAACAGTGCTGTTGTTAGCATGCGATTGCTCCACATCTTTGCTTCCAACTTCCTCCTCTTCATTCTCACCTGACATCTCTTCCAATGATTTTCCATTTGCCTCTGGCACCAAGAAAGTAAACAAAAATCCCAAAATATTAACCACACCCAACACTATCAATGAATTCTTCACTCCAATACCTGCAGGGTATCCTGCATCTGCTTTACTCTTGTCCTTATTTTGTGCCAAGTACAAGAACCCGAATGCACCAACTATAGCACCGAGCTTTCCGGATGCGGATGATATTCCGTGGCAAGTAGAACGGAATCTAGCCGGAAAAATCTCAGCCGGTACAACAAATGTGGTAGCATTAGGTCCGAAATTTGCAAAGAAGAAGGTCAAAGAATACAATGCCACAAATCCTATTCGGTTATCTTTCTGAGTCCAATGATCATAAGGAATGGCAAGCGCAAACATGAAGACAGTCATAAAGAAAAATCCCATCAATTGAATCGCAAATCTTCCTATCTTGTCAATGAGAGCCACGGTAAACCAGTAGCCTGGAACCGTACTGCAAAGAGCAATAAGTGTTTGAGCTCTCGCAATTTTGTAAACCTCTTCAAGTGCATTCATGGTTTGTGCTGGAGGTATCCAACCAATTGCACTGAAGATATCCTTCTGGAATAGATTTTGGCTATAAAATGCTATATCAAGCAAGAACCAAGTGGATGCTGTACCAAGAAGATGTAGTCCATGACGACTTAAAAATTCTTTTGAGAACAAGCCATATGGTTTAACCTTTGAATGATCCTCTTTCTCTGGTTCCGCTTGAATATCAACCTGTAGAACCTTAGACATGTCTGCTGCTGCTTGTGCCGTGTTCTTAGCTACTAAAGCGGTGTAACGGGCAGTTTCTGGCATCTTCATCCTCCAATAGTAAGTCAATGCAGCTGGGAGTGCTCCTACCATCACTATTATCCTCCAAATGAAGTCTGCTTGTGGAACTGTTGAACCAATTGGATCAACCGCGTAAGACGGAGAATCAAACTTGGCCTTGAATATGGAAGCCATTATGATTGCAAATATACCACCTGCCAAAATTCCAAACCCCTGCATGGCAAAGACTGCAGCAATGAAGGCACCACGAGTCTTCTTATTAGAATATTCTGACATTATGGTAGCCGAAAGAGGATAGTCTCCACCGATACCGAATCCAAGCCAAAAGCGGAAAAAGCAAAGAGTTGTCATGACAGATTCGGGAGTGTGTCCAAAAGAAAGGCCTGAACCAATTGAACATAAAACCATAATCATGAGTGTCATACCATAGACTTTTTTCCTACCCAACTTATCACCAAGCCAACCAAAGAAAAGCTGTCCTGAAAGTGTTCCAATGAAAGCAACCCCATTTACAGCCGCTGATACATTCGGAGGCAATGTTCCCGGCTTCGCTGCACCATCAACATGGTAGTATATACGACCGAGCAACTTGGTAACAAGGGATATGCAGAAGAGATCATATGCATCTGTGAAAAAGCCCATACCAGCTATGATGATTGCTGTGAAATGGTACCATTGTGTTTTTGCCACATCAAGTGCATTTAACACCTGAATTTGGTCCTTTGCCATGACTTTTCTAGTTAAATTCACGGAACTTGTTATATTTCTCTCTTATTGCTTTCCCTGCAAATGTGGAACCAAGAATCAAATTTGATTATTCTAGCGACAACTATTACAAATTTTTAGACTATTTTTAAAAATCATTGTGTGATAGTGACATGATACATGCACAGAATGCGACATGAGATATAGATGATAATGCTATTGTTACTACAAAGAAAAAAATAATGATAGAAAGAGACAAATAAAAAGAGCAAACCATGAAGTGAAAGAAGATATTACTATGTTGCTGTAAGAAGAAACTATAAAGAATGAAATGTGTGTGAAAGAGAAGAAGAGAATGAGAAGATTTTATAGGGTATAGAAAATAGAAGATACAACGGATGAGAAAAACAAATTCTGGTTTGAAACAAAATAAACAAACTCGAGTTTATAACAAAAATATTCAATGGCATATACCCTTCTTATGCCTTTTCAGAAATAATTTCTTCCACCAAACCCTATTGTGCTGGTGCCACCTATTCTTAACGGTTCATTGTGCCTTTTTCATACAAATATGCAATGTTATAATTACTAGTATATATTTGGATTAATTTTTTTTTTTTACTTTTCATATATGGTACCTGTTCTATTTTCTAAAATTAGTCATTATCGATTTTTTCTGTTAACACTATGTAGAAATTCGATTCAACATTGACCCCATTACATTTTTATGAATGCATACTCTAGAGATTTTTATATATATATTTCTTTACTTGCTCATTATATATGGATTTCATTTAATGTATTTTCTATAAATTTCAATTTTTACTTATTAGCAAATTTAAAAGATTTAATGATTTAGTTTTAGAAATTTATTCTAATTTTCTACAAATGTAATTACCGTTGTATATGTAAAATAATTTTTCTTTTTTAAATTGAAATAGAATCTACAACTACTTAACAAAATCTAATTTTCTTGTTTTAGAAATTTGTTCTAATATTTAATAGGCATAAATTTATTTTTAATCCTTTAATTTGGGTGTTTAAATAATTGATTATCTATTACAAAATTAACTATTTGATTTTAACGATCTTTGAAAGATTAGAATAAAATGTTATCCCTAAATCAATATTTTGGTATTTGTGAGGGACAAACACCTTAACATAGTGTGTGAGTAATTTATAAGGGGTTTAACTCTAGTTAATGTTTACAATGGTATAAAAAAATATATTATAATTATATTATTATAAATATAATAACATAATTATAAGAAAATATCATCAATATAATAAAGAAATATATATTTTTAAATTTTATAAAATAAAATTTAAATAAAATTATAAAAATAAAAATATTCTTAATTAAAGGTGAAATAAAAAAATTGTACGTAAAAATAATTTATGATGAAAATTGTTGTTTTTCTAAAATAGAATATATATTACAGTACTAGCAAAATTGTTAACGGTTCATTGTGCCTTTCCACACTAACATGCTACGTAATAATTACTAGTAATTATTTGGATTCAATATATTTTTGTACTTTTTCTATATGATACTATTCCATTTTTTAAAATTATTTATTATCAATTTTTTTCTATTAATAATATATAAAAGTTCAATTCAACATTGACCCCTTTACATTTTTATGAATGCATACTCTAGGTAGAGATTTCTTTATATATATTTCTTTATTTGCTCATTATATATGAATTTCATATAATGTTTTTTTTATAAATTTCAATTTTTAATTATTTACAAATTTAAAAGATTTAATTTTTAGTTTCAAAAATCTATTCTAATATTCCACAAACCTAATTACTGTTATATATGTAAAATTATTTTTCTTTTCTAAAATTGAAATGGACACAACAAATTAACAAAATCTAATTTTCTTGTTTTAGAAATTTGTTCTAATATTTAATAAATGTATTTTTTTTAACATATATATATATATATATATATATATATATATATATATATATATATATATATATATATATATATATATATATATATATCAAAATCCTCTTCATAAAACAAAGCATCACAAATTATTTGCTAGGGGTCAGCCACGTCGATGTTTGTTTTGAGCTAAGCCCTTAAAAATATATATATATATATATATATATATATATATATATATATATATATATATATATATATATATATATATATATATATTTTGATATTTGGGAGGGACAAAACGCATAGTGCAATGTGTCAATGATTTGTTTGGATTAAATCCTTAACAAATACATATATATTTTGGTATTTGTGTGGGGATTAACCCCTAAAAAATATCAGATCATTTGTAAGGGGATTAACCCCTGATTAATGTTTACAATATTGTATAATTATATTATTATAAATATAATAATTTAATTATAATAATATATCATCAATATAATAAATAAATATTTATTTTTAAATTTTGTAAAATAAAATTTAAATAAAATAAAAAAATAAAAAAATTCGGTGAAATAAACATAAACCGTATATCCACCAAAGTAAAAATAATTCATAGTTAAAATTGTTGTTTTTCTAAAATAGAATATATATTATCTGTTTATAGAGTGAATAATATTGAGTAAATAAAATAAGGCTTCTTACTTATGTGAATTAGACACATGATTCCTTAATATCAACATCGTGTCGTTATTGTTTAATGTATAGTCAATAGCATTTATGTATTAATTATAGGCTATAATATTGTGTTTACATATTCAGTGTGTAACCATCAATACTAGCTTAATTGTAGGATCATGTCTTCCCTTCTCATCTATATATAGGTGTATGTTACTGATCAATAGAATCATCATAAGTTTATACATATTATAATTCTTCACTTGGTATCAGAGCGTTGTTTCCAAAAGGCTCGTGATCCAATTAAAAACCATGGCATCCGTTGCAAATAGAAACAACAAAAATGATCTTCCATCAACTATCTTTGTCAAGTTGGATAAAGATAATTTCCCATTGTGACAGTCCTTAGTCTTGTCCATCATCAGAGGCTGCAGACTTGAAGGATACATGCTAGGGACAAAGGAGTGTCCTGAGTAATATGTCACAAATTCAGATTCATGCAAGAAGCCGAATCCTTCGTTTGAAGATTGGCAAGCTTATGACCAACAACTTCTAGGTTGGTTAAAGAACTCCATGACTGCAGATATTGCAACACAACTTTTGCACTGTGAAAATTCAAAGCAACTTTGGGAGGAGGCCCAAAGTCTAGCTGGAGCACATACAAGGTCTAGAATCACCTACCTGAAGTCAGAATTCCATAGTACCAGGAAAGGTGAAATGAAAATACATGATTATTTGTCCAAGATGAAAAATCTTGCTGATAAACTCAAATTGGCAGGAAATCCAAATCTCAACTCATATCTAATCATTCAAACACTGAATGTATTGGATTCTGAGTACAATCCTGTAGTGGTAAAGCTCTTTGATCAAATCAATCTCAGTTGGATTGATTTACAATCTCAATTGCTGAGTTTTGAGAGTAGAATTGAGCAGCTTAATTCCTTTAACAACTTAACTTTCAATGCATCAGCAAATGCTGCAAACAAGACTAATTACAAAGTAAACTGGAGAAACAATAGACTTGGCTTCCATCGCTCAAATGGAAATTAGAGAGGCTTAAAATCGAGAGGTTAGAGAGGAGGCAGAGGTAGAGGCAGTTTCTCTAAACCTACCTGTCAAGTATGCTCAAAGACTGGTCACACAGCAGTGTAGTGCTTCTATAGGTTTGACAAAACCTACTCCGGATCAAATCACTCAGCAGAAAAGGAAGAGAAATCTGCATTCCTAGCATCACAAGGAACCAATCAAGAATATGAGTGGTACTTTGATAGTGGAGCAATCAATCATGTGACACGTCAAATTGAAAAATTCCAAGAAATAAATGAACATCATGGTAAGAACTCTCTGATTATTGGAAATGGTGAGCAACTAGAAATTATAGCCACAAACTCTTCCAAACTCAAGTCACTTAATCTACATGATATACTATATGTGCTTAGCATTACCAAAAATCTATTAAGTGTATCTAAATTGGCTTCTGACAATAACATTCTTGTTGAGTTTAATAATAATTGTTGTTTTGTGAAGGACAAGTTGACATGGAAGGAAGTACTAAAAGGAATACTTAAAGATGGATTATACCAGCTCTCACTGTCAGGGAGAGCTGTCATAGAAGAATTGGTCACCCAAACAACAACACATTATACAAAGTCTTGAAAAATTGTAATCTCAAAGTATCACCTAGTGATCACTTTAGTTTTTATGAGGCCTGTCAATATGGAAAAATGCACCTTTTACCCTTTAAGTCTTCTTTATCTCATGCTAAGGAACCACTTGAGTTGGTTCACACTAATGTATGTGGCCCTGCACCAATAATGTCATCTTCTGGTTTCAAATATTATGTGCATTTTGTTGATGATTTTAGTAGGTTCACTTGGATTTATCCTTTAAAACAAAAGTCTGAAACTGTGCAAGCTTTCATTCAATTTAAAGCCTTGGGTGAAAATCAATACAATAAGAGAATTCAAGTAACTCAGTGTGATGGTGGTGGTGAATACAAACAAGTGCAGAGACTTGCAATAGAATCTGGCATATGTTTTAGAATGTCTTGTCCTTATACCTCTCAGCAAAATGGAAGAGCTGAGAGAAAACACAGACACATAGCCGAGTTTGGTTTAACTCTGCTTGCACAAGCTCAAATGCCATTCCAATATTGGTGGGAAGGATTCTCCACTGCAATATACCTGATAAATAGACTTCCATCTCAAGTTACCCAAAATGAGACCCCCTACTCACTCATGCTTCTTAAGGAATCTGACTATTAGCTCTTAAAACCCTTTGGTTGTACTTGTTATCCATGCCTCAAACCCTATAATCAACACAGGATGCAATTTCATACAACCATATATGTGTTATTAGGCTATAGTAACTCTCACAAAGGGTATAGATGTCTCAATTCCCATGGCAGGATCTTCATATCAGGACATGTTATTTTCAATGAAGATCACTTCCTAGCCCATGATGGGTTTCTCAATATAAGAGGTCCTCTAAAAACAACTAACAATCCATCATTCTCTTTTCCCTTGTGCCCTGCAGGTAATCCTATCACTAATGCAATCCCTGAAGGAGACATCTCAGATGAAGTGAACTCAGCTGACTCATAAATTGAGCAACAATCACAAGATGACAACAATGCCACAGAAGTTGACAATAATATCACAGAATAATCAGAAGATATTGTACTAGATGATGCAACTCATCCAGAGATACAACCTGACACAACCCGGCAAATTACATGTGAAGCAAGCAATGCATGCATCATACAAACCAGAAGCAAGCCAGACATTCACTAGCCAAAGCTTCCTTACATTGGTTTAGCTGAGACCTACAAAGATACAATGGAACCTACAAATGCCAAGGATGCTCTCTCAAGGCCCTTATGGAAGGAAGTAATGCAAAAGGAGTTTTAAGCACTCATGTCTAACAAAACTTGGACCCTAGTCCCTTATCAAGATGAAGAAAACATAGTTGACTAAAAATGGGTTGTCAAGACCAAATACAAGTCAGATGGTACCATAGAAAGGAGAAAAGCTAGGCTAGTCGCCAAAGGATTTCAATAAACAGCTGGCATTTATTATTAAGAAACCTTCAGCCCTGTAGTCAAAGCTAGCACTGTCAATATCATTCTTTCAATTGCAGTCTATCTCAACTAGGAAGTCAGGCAACTAGACATTAACAATGCTTTCCTAAATGGATATCTCAAGGAAACATCGTTCATGCATCAACCTGAAGGATTTATTGATCCACCCAGGCCTAATCACATATGCAGGCTATCTAAAGCAATCTATGGACTGAAGCAAGTACCAAGAGCTTGGTTTGATAGTGATAACGCGAAAATACATCGTATATTTGCCTTGATTTACACTCAAAAATCGTAACACTTTCATTTATATTCCGATTATTCCGCAAGTGTTCGAGTTATTTTTGCATGTATTTCAATCCCCATGCTTAAATGAGCAAAGTATAGAAAAGGAAGGAAAAGAAGAAGAAACAAAAAAGAAAGCAGCAGAAAAATAGAAAAACAGAGACTACAAACTTTGTGCATGTGACGACCGTCACTAAGCCTGTGACGACCGTCACAGGCCATCACGAACGTCATGCGGCCAAAATCAGCGCTTTGAAACTGTCAACAGAAGTGATCCAACAGGCCCTAAATTCTCGTTCCTCAGCCACTTTCCCGTGGATTTCTCACTCAACCAAGTCATCCTTGTTTCTCTCAACTACCATGACCTAATGGGGGATATAAAAGGATGGAAGTTGGAAACCTACAGGATGCTTAATTTTTCTCTCTGAAGCCAACTTTGAAGACCTTTTTCTCTCTGCATTTTTTCATAGCAATTCTATTTTGTCTTTTATTTTTCTTCAGCAACATTATTTTCTTTTACCGTTCAGAGCTTTGTGTCATACCCCAATTTTGACCCTCATTCAATAAATCAATACAATCATATTAACATCTACATCATCTACACATTATAGCATACATTGCATCTCGTATAATACCTAAAATGTCAGCCCGAATGAACTTTCAACTCTACAGGCAGACCGATGGAATTAATTTTTGAATGTGCGTCAAATCAGCGGAGAAAAAAACTTCCAAATCAAGCTTGCAGACATCCGTTTTATTAATCTACGTTTCGCGTAGTTTAGCCTGATGTGCTTGATTTATTTTTCGGCTAATTTTCCGGTCATAATTTGATTCGTCTGAGCGTTTAAACCGGTAATTTTTTATTTCAAAAGTTAACAAAAACCTGTATGTTTCCAAGAGATTTATTTCGTGTTGATCATTTTGGTACAATCAGTTTAATTTTTCGAGCATTTTCGTACCCAAAATTTATTCATCTTGAGTGATTTTATTTTTATTTCTTTGTCAAAAAGTTTATAATAATTAATTAGAATTTTTTATGTTTTTGTTCCGATTTAATTTTATTTATTTGTATTAGTATTATTTTTATTTAATCTAATTTGTTTACAACTATTTTTATATTAACAACACTCCAAGGGGCATTGTTGGTATTAAATAAGTTGACAACCCTAATGTGCCTACTATATAATCATATACTTGGCATTGAAAGGGGGAACACAGAAAATTCAACTAAACACGGCGCCCACCAATAGTTGGTTTTTTTCTTTCTAAAAATTCAAACACATATATTCAATCCAGGCAGCAATAGTATCATTGATTTTGAAAAATTAGAAAAAGGGATAAGAACCAGCTCTTGTTTCTAAAAAGCTGAGAGTTTTTGTTTATTCAATTTTTAACCTCCTCTTCTTTCTCTTGAGCTCCATACATCAACCTTTTTTCCTTTCTTCCAACACCATCCTGTTATGAAAAGTACTCACTTCATTTCTATCATATGAACACCATGCTATAAGCACAACCTAACATCCTATCCCTTATCTCCCATACTACAATAACACACACACCAACTTCATCATATTATATATTACCACTTTTATTGTACTATTTTTTTTTCTTTTCTCTTTTATAGTTTTTTTCATATATATTATACATTAGTCTTACTTAAATTTGTTATATATATTATACTGTTTTTCTTTTTTATATTAGTCTTACTTAAATTTATTATATTATTATTTTTATATAATTTTTACATATATATTATATATTAATCTTACTTAGATTTGTTATATATATAATAAGTGTTTTGAGTGAGGTATATAAAATAAAGTTTTAATATTGTAACGTGTGACATTAATTCGCATACATCGATTTAGGAGGAAAAAAGTAAAATATTTTATCACAAAAAATTAAATTTTTAGGTTCCCTAATAATGTTGGTTCATAATTGAGTTGGCTTACTGTCAACATAGATTGTCACATGCAACCAAAATTTCCAATCTCTTTACATTATTTTTCTATAATATAATATTGTTCTTTTCCTTTATATATTAGTCTTACTTAGATTTGTTTAATATATTATTTTTTTTCTTCTCTTTTATAGTTTATATGTATATATAGTTTTTATGTTTTATTTATAATAGTGTTGCTTAATTTTGAATAATTTCTCTTTCGATTTATTTATTTATTTATTATGTATATATATTGTTGTTGCGGTTTTATTTTTTAATTTTATTTTTTTAATTTTTAGCTTCATATACATCATGTAATATTGAAATAATATTGTGAATATTCTATTGTTGTTGTTTGATTTTTTATTGCGTTGTGATCTCGAAATTAAAATTCAATTTAACTTTCAAAAATTGTTTGGACGCATAGATTCAGTTAGCTCAACTTCTTATAGAATGGTTCTTACATGAATACACTCTAAGTTAGCTTAGAGCTAAATTCAGTTTGCTCTCGGTTTCAGTTGGCATTCAGTCCCGTGGCTTACTCTTGGGCCTTCTTAAAATGAGCTCTTAAGCAATATCAACTTAATTTTTAATAATTTCAAACATTTGTACATTAATCATTTTAAATTTAATTTCAAACCATTTTCTTAACTAAAATATGAAGAAAAAGATTATCCTGAATGGAATATCCAATCGTAATCCTGAATATTAGGCCCAAGTTGTAAGAGCTTGCAAACCTTATGTATTCGTCCTCTCTTCAAAATGCTCCAATATTCAAACCTTTTTTCTCAATAAAATCTGAAGAAAAAGATTATCCTAGATCGAATATCCATTCGTAATCCCGAATATTAGACCCAAGTTGTAAGAGCTTGCAAGCCATAAGTTTTCGTCTTCTCTTCAAAATACTTGTAAATATTTAAACTTCTTTTCTCAATAAAATTGAAAGAAAAAATATTACCTAGGTGAAAGGTCCAGACGTAATCCCGAGTCTTAGACCCAAGTTGTAAGAGCTTGCAAGTCATAAATACTCGTCTTTCAAACCCAAAAATACATCCAACCAATCAAACTCCTTTTTTCGTCGTCGTGTGATTAGAAAAACCTTTTCATAAACGAAAGATACCTTGTCTTAAGGTGATGTAAAGCAATGCTTCGACCATAATTGTTGAGTTGAGATAAGTGACGTTTTTCCGAATGTTGATTTGTAAATCTATTCGATGTGTGGTATACATCTGCTCCTCATCTGTTTTGGGTGAAACAATGTTTTCATCGATTAATACAATATAGCTTTCGCTAAAATAGACCAACAAACAAATATTTTTCTACCCAGAACTACGTAAGCCTTGAGTTCCCTATTGAGATACGTAGGAGCAGGATTGCGAAATCTTGTCAGACCCATTAATAAAAAACTTAGGTTTAGTTCCCTTCGTTGCAAAAAAATCCAAAAACATCTTCTCTTTTCTTTTGATCCTATTATTCTTTCCCTCATAATATCTTGAGAAGCCTAACATTTCAAGCTAACACTAACATGCATAATTAACATAATGGTTCCCGTTGAGTACAACGGACGTGAGGGGTGCTAATTGTAACACCCTTCTAAATACCCCAAATTATTATAATTAAAATAACAATATATTCATCAGAGTAATTATGCCCCGAAGGGTGTCACACAATCATTTCATAAAAATCATTAAAATATCCTGTCATGCTCATTTATTTAATCAAAATAAGGTTCTTTGCATAATTCGCAGCGGAATAAAATTCAACTCAATGTAAAACATGTAACACAATACATGTAAATCATCAACAACCAATATCAAATCAATTAAGACATCCCCTCCCGATGTTACATCTATCAGAGCATGACCCATAAGAACTACTCTAGACTCCAAGCATTAGCTTCTACTCAACTCATTTCTCGTTACCTGAAAAATAGGTGTAAGGGTGAGTTCCTCAATCAATATAACAAGCATTATAGAACAACATGTAATGCTAAGTAATTAACACATTAATTCACCCTAACCAGACTACACACTCAGCAACGGCAGTATCCGTTCAAACATCATATTCAACAATAACATATAGCATATATATAATCTCAACCATACTCAACATCAACAACACAACACACAACACATATAATACTGGAATACATCCATTCATATTATATGCCATACATTTATTATGCAATGAGACTCTATGCATGCGGTACCGACTATTTGTGAACATATAGTTCAACCTCACCGTCCAAATCCAGGCACGGCTACCAAGCTCACTAGTCCCACTCATTTGAGACATAGTGACTCACTCACTAATTCCTCACCATGGGAATTAGCTACCACCCCAAATGGGCCATGAAATGCACGCTACTCACCTAGCATGCAAACAATCAACAACATTCCAATAATTACTAAACTCACTAATTCCTCACCATGGGAATTAGCTACCACCCCAAATGGGCCACAATGTGCAAGCTAATCACCTAGCAATTGCAACATCACCACGAATTCAGAATAGACACATGCTCACACTCTAGCCACAAAACAGTCTATTCACAAATGCATACACAACTGATACAATCACAGCATCATGCATACCAACACACATCATTAACACGTTTTATCACAAAAGCATATCATATCATGCCACATAATCAAACACAGTATTAGCTCACTCTACTAATACCTATACTACTCAAAACAACGGGAAATGATCCCTATCACCTCATGCCTCAGCTAAGTCGCATCACTCAGCCTAAACAACCAAAAACTGCACAACAGTAGCACAGAAAATCACAATTCTGCCCATACGCGTATTGCCTACTCTCATACGCGTATTGCCCAAACCTGGCCAAACCCATACGCGTAATGCCCACTCTCATACGCGTATTGCGCATTTCCTCGCCCAACTCATACGCGTATCACCTATCCCATACGCGTATGCTACGCGTAACAATCTCCCTTTACGCGTACCAACAGAGACCAATTTACGTTCAAAATATCATCTTTTTCTCCCATACGCGTAAGGCCTCCTCCATACGCGTATCAGCCAGCTCATACGCGTATTGCCTAGTGCCATACGCGTATGACCAGAAACCAGAACTCTCAGATCTGCTATGGCTTTCTCTGTTACGAAACCTATCCGATCCAACCTTCCACAGTCCAAATTACACAAAATAATCGTCCATATCATCTACACGAATCATATTCTATTCATCTTCACCAATCCTAACATTATCTCTTCTAATTCCTACGAATTCTTTTCAATTATCATCCAATTTTATTCATCCAATTTTTCACAAATTCATCATGCATCAATCAAATCAGAGATACAACCAATGGTTATCACTACCCAGTACATATTATCATATAATACCCTTTAACCGATGATAAACCCCCCTTACTTGAGTTAATCCGGCAGCTTCCGAGCTCCAAGCTTCTCCTTCCTTCAACCTTCGTTCTCTGGCTTTTTGCCCTTTCTGCCTCTTTGCCTTTTTCCACTTTCAACCGCTTCTCTGTGTTTTCCTTTTCACGTGCAAAACCCTTTTTACCAAAAATGGGACTTTTTATTATTCCAACTTATTTTATTCCAATAAAATAATAATCCAAACTTCCAATTATTCAATTAAATTAATAAATAAAATATTAATTTAAATTAAATAATTATCTTATTTTAATTGGGGTGTTACAACTCTCCCCCACTAAAAGAGTTTTCGTCCTCGAAAACATACCTCAAGCGAACAGCTCCGGATAAGACTCCTTCATCTGACTCTCAAGTTCCCAAGTCACATTGCCACCTGCTGGACCTCCCCAAGCTACCTTCACCAAGGCGATCTCTTTACCCCGCAATTGCTTCAATTCTCGATCCTCGATCCTCATAGGTGACGTTTCAACAGTCAGGTTATCTCGCACCGGTACATCATCTATTTGGACTACATGTGACAGATCATGAATGTACCTCCTCAACTGAGACACATGAAAAACCTCGTGCAAATTCGCAAGTGACGGCGGTAAAGCGATACGATAGGCTACCTCTCCTATCCTCTCCAAAATCTGATAAGGACCAATAAATCGAGGTGTCAACTTCTTCGACTTCAAAGCTCGACCAACACCCGTTATCGGAGTAACACGAAGAAACACATGATCTCCCTCTTGGAACTCAAGTGACTTCCTCCTCTTATCATGATAACTCTTCTGACGACTCTGAGCAATTCTCATCTTCTCTTGAATCATCTTAATCTTTTCCGTAGTTTGTTGAACAATCTCCGGTCCAACCACAGCACTCTCACCGGACTCATACCAACATAAAGGTGTCCGACATCTCCTACCATACAAAGCTTCAAACGGTGCCATACCAATGCTCGAATGAAAACTATTGTTGTAGGTAAACTCAATCAAAGGCAAATAACCATCCCAAGCACCTCCCTTTTCCAAAACACACGCTCTCAAAAGATCCTCTAATGACTGAATCGTCCTCTCAGTCTGACCATCAGTCTGCGGATGATATGCAGAACTCAACCTCAGCTTAGTTCCCAAAGCCCTCTGCAAACCTTCCCAGAACTTCGATGTAAATCTGGGGTCTCTGTCCGAAACAATACTCGACGGAATACCATGCAAACTTACAATCTTCTCAATATACAACTCAGCTAGCCTCTCTAACGGATAATCCATTCTGATCGGAATGAAATGAGCCGATTTCGTCAATCTATCAACAATCACCCAAATGGCTTCAAAATTCTTACTTGTCCTCGGCAAACCAGAAACAAAATCCATACTGATACTATCCCACTTCCACTCTGGAATAGCCAACGGTTGCATTAGCCCAGACGGCTTCTGATGCTCAATCTTTGACTTCTGACAAGTCAAACAGGAATAAACAAAACTCGCAATTTCTCTCTTCATTCCCGGCCACCAAAATAACTTCTTCAAATCATGGTACATCTTCGTAGCTCCAGGATGAATACTCAAACCACTACGATGTCCTTCTTCAAGAATACTCTTCTTAAGCTCAGTAACATCCGGAATACACACTCGATTACCAAATCTCAAAACACCATTCTCATCAACTCTGAATTCACCACCTTGACCTTGATTCACTAAAGTCAACTTATCAACCAAAAGCACATCGGATTTCTGACTCTCTCGGATCTCGTCCAAAATACCACTTGTTAACTTCAGCATGCCCAATTTAACACTATTGTGAGTACTCTCACACACCAAACTCAAGTCTCTAAACTGCTCAATCAAATCCAATTCCCTAACCATTAACATAGACATATGCAATGATTTCCGACTCAACGCATCAGCCACTACATTTGCTTTACCCGGATGGTAATTCAAACCAAAATCATAATCCTTCAAGAATTCTAACCATCTCCTCTGTCTCATATTCAGCTCTTTCTGATCAAACAAATACTTTAAACTCTTATGGTCACTGAAAACTTCAAATCTTGATCCATACAAATAATGCCTCCACAACTTCAGAACAAATACCACGGCTGCCAACTCTAAATCGTGCGTCGGATAGTTCTTCTCATGAACTCTCAGTTGTCTCGAAGCATAAGCTATAACCTGCTTATTCTGCATCAACACACCACCCAAACCCAACAATGAAGCATCACAATAAACCTCAAACGATTCCGACGAACTCGGTAATATCAGAATAGGAGCAGTAGACAACCTTCTCTTTAACTCTTGGAAACCTTCTTCACACTTTGAGTCCCAAACAAATGCTTGCCCCTTTCTAGTCAACATTGTCAACGGTAACGCCAACTTGGAAAATCCCTCAATGAATTTTCTATAATAACCTGCAAGTCCAAGAAAACTCCTTATCTCAGAAACTGACTTCGGAGCTTCCCACTTAGACACCGCTTCTATCTTAGAAGGATCAACAGCAACACCACCTCTTGAAATCACATGACCAAGAAAACTAACCTCTTCTAACCAAAATTCACATTTAGAGAGTTTAGCAAATAACTTCCTTTCTCGTAGAACTCCCAGAACCACCCTCAAATGCTCAGCATGCTTTTCTTCAGATTTCGAATACACCAAAATGTCATCAATAAACACTACTACAAACTGATCTAGATACGGATGGAAAATCCTATTCATATACTCCATAAATACTCCAGGCGCATTAGTCACACCAAAAGGCATTACAGAATACTCATAATGTCCATACCTTGTTCTGAAAGCAGTCTTCTGAATATCTTCAGTTTTCACACGTATCTGATGATACCCAGATCTCAAATCTATTTTGCTGAACACACTAGCACCAACCAATTGATCCATTAACTCATCAATCCTCGGCAAAGGATACCGATTCTTGATCGTCACTTTATTCAGTTTCCTGTAGTCCACACACAACCTCATAGTACCTTCTTTCTTCTTAACCAATAACACTGGTGCACCCCACGGTGACACACTCGGACGAATAAATTTCTTATCCAACAGATCTTCCAACTGACTCTTCAATTCGGCTAACTCAACAGCAGACATACGATATGGAGCCATCGATATCGGTCTAGTACCAGGTACCAAATCAATCGAGAACTCAACTTCACGCTCTGGCGGCAATTCATTCACTTCTCCTGGAAACACATCAGGAAAATCACACACCACAGCTAGATCGCCAATCACCAGTTTATCTTTAGCCTCCAAAGTCGCTAACAGCATAAACAACTCTGCCCCATCTGCTACCTCCTCATTCACTTGCCTTGCTGATAGAAACAAACTCTTTCCTTCCTCACTCTCAGGGAATATCACTGTCTTATCAAAACAGTTGATAGAAACTCGGTTAAACACCAACCAGTTCATACCCAGAATAACATCAATCTGCACTAGCGGAAGACACACAAGGTCTATCCCAAAGTCCTTACCAAAAATACTCAAAGGGCAACTTAGACAAACCGAAGTAGTAGTTACTGAACCCTTCGCAGGAGTATCAATCACCATACTTCCATGCATCTCAGATATTTCTAACTTAAGCTTCACAGCACAATCCAAAGATATAAAGGAATGAGTCGCACATGTGTCAATAATAGCTACAAGAGGAAAGCCATTAATATAACACGTACCTCGGATCAAACGATCATCTGCAGAAGTCTCAGAACCTGATAAAGCAAAAACCTTGCCTCCTGACTGATTCTCTTTCTTCGGCTTAGGACACTGTGGACTGATATGACCCAACTCTCCACAGTTGAAACAAGTTACAGTCTTCAACCGGCAATCTGCAGCTAAATGACCACCTTTTCCACACTTGAAACATTTCTTCTCATTACTGGTACACTCATGGATACGATGTCCAGCCTGACCACATCTGTAACACTTAGCAGGAGCACTAGAGTCTCCCCCACTAGGCCTCTTCATCCCACTCGGTCTCTGAAAACCTTTGCCAGCTGCATACGGTTTTCCACGGTCATTCTGACTCTTACCTTTCCTATCAACCCTTTGCTGATAGCTCTCTGCTCTAGCCTTGGAATCCTGTTCGAAAATCCTGCAACAGTCAACCAAATCAGAAAACACTCTAATCCTTTGATACCCAATCGCCTGCTTGATCTCGGGACGCAACCCGTTCTCAAACTTCACACATTTGGAAAATTCCCCAGCAGCCTCAGCATAGGGAGTATAATACTTCGACAGCTCTGTGAACTTAGCAGCATACTCAATAACAGACTTGTTACCCTGCTTCAATTCCAAGAATTCTATCTCTTTCTTCCCTCTAACATCCTCTGGAAAATACTTCCTCAGGAATCTCTCTCTGAACACAGCCCAAGTGATCTCAGCATTCCCAGTAGATTCCAACTCAGTGCGGGTAGCAACCCACCAATCATCAGCTTCTTCTGACAGCATATGCGTACCGAACCTGACCTTCTGGTTATCGGCACACTCAGTTACTCGGAAGATCCTCTCAATCTCCTTCAACCACTTCTGAGCACCATCTGGATCGTATGCTCCCTTGAACATTGGAGGATTGTTCTTCTGGAACTCACTCAGTTGACGAGCAGCTCCCATTCCCACAACATTCGGATTTCCTCCAAGTACTCCAGCTAGTATACCCAGAGCCTCAGCAATCGCAGCATCATCTCTACCTCTTCCAGCCATCTCTATTCTGAAAACCCAAACAAGCTAAACAAATAAGTACTGATAGGGTTACACAACGCCTATCCCGTACAGGGGAAAAAGAATAACTACGACTCGACATGACCGACTATGCTCTGATACCACTAATGTAACACCCTTCTAAATACCCCAAATTATTATAATTAAAATAACAATATATTCATCAGAGTAATTATGCCCCGAAGGGTGTCACACAATCATTTCATAAAAATCATTAAAATATCCTGTCATGCTCATTTATTTAATCAAAATAAGGTTCTTTGCATAATTCGCAGCGGAATAAAATTCAACTCAATGTAAAACATGTAACACAATACATGTAAATCATCAACAACCAATATCAAATCAATTAAGACATCCCCTCCCGATGTTACATCTATCAGAGCATGACCCATAAGAACTACTCTAGACTCCAAGCATTAGCTTCTACTCAACTCATTTCTCGTTACCTGAAAAATAGGTGTAAGGGTGAGTTCCTCAATCAATATAACAAGCATTATAGAACAACATGTAATGCTAAGTAATTAACACATTAATTCACCCTAACCAGACTACACACTCAGCAACGGCAGTATCCGTTCAAACATCATATTCAACAATAACATATAGCATATATATAATCTCAACCATACTCAACATCAACAACACAACACACAACACACATATAATACTGGAATACATCCATTCATATTATATGCCATACATTTATTATGCAATGAGACTCTATGCATGCGGTACCGACTATTTGTGAACATATAGTTCAACCTCACCGTCCAAATCCAGGCACGGCTACCAAGCTCACTAGTCCCACTCATTTGAGACATAGTGACTCACTCACTAATTCCTCACCATGGGAATTAGCTACCACCCCAAATGGGCCATGAAATGCACGCTACTCACCTAGCATGCAAACAATCAACAACATTCCAATAATTACTAAACTCACTAATTCCTCACCATGGGAATTAGCTACCACCCCAAATGGGCCACAATGTGCAAGCTAATCACCTAGCAATTGCAACATCACCACGAATTCAGAATAGACACATGCTCACACTCTAGCCACAAAACAGTCTATTCACAAATGCATACACAACTGATACAATCACAGCATCATGCATACCAACACACATCATTAACACGTTTTATCACAAAAGCATATCATATCATGCCACATAATCAAACACAGTATTAGCTCACTCTACTAATACCTATACTACTCAAAACAACGGGAAATGATCCCTATCACCTCATGCCTCAGCTAAGTCGCATCACTCAGCCTAAACAACCAAAAACTGCACAACAGTAGCACAGAAAATCACAATTCTGCCCATACGCGTATTGCCTACTCTCATACGCGTATTGCCCAAACCTGGCCAAACCCATACGCGTAATGCCCACTCTCATACGCGTATTGCGCATTTCCTCGCCCAACTCATACGCGTATCACCTATCCCATACGCGTATGCTACGCGTAACAATCTCCCTTTACGCGTACCAACAGAGACCAATTTACGTTCAAAATATCATCTTTTTCTCCCATACGCGTAAGGCCTCCTCCATACGCGTATCAGCCAGCTCATACGCGTATTGCCTAGTGCCATACGCGTATGACCAGAAACCAGAACTCTCAGATCTGCTATGGCTTTCTCTGTTACGAAACCTATCCGATCCAACCTTCCACAGTCCAAATTACACAAAATAATCGTCCATATCATCTACACGAATCATATTCTATTCATCTTCACCAATCCTAACATTATCTCTTCTAATTCCTACGAATTCTTTTCAATTATCATCCAATTTTATTCATCCAATTTTTCACAAATTCATCATGCATCAATCAAATCAGAGATACAACCAATGGTTATCACTACCCAGTACATATTATCATATAATACCCTTTAACCGATGATAAACCCCCCTTACTTGAGTTAATCCGGCAGCTTCCGAGCTCCAAGCTTCTCCTTCCTTCAACCTTCGTTCTCTGGCTTTTTGCCCTTTCTGCCTCTTTGCCTTTTTCCACTTTCAACCGCTTCTCTGTGTTTTCCTTTTCACGTGCAAAACCCTTTTTACCAAAAATGGGACTTTTTATTATTCCAACTTATTTTATTCCAATAAAATAATAATCCAAACTTCCAATTATTCAATTAAATTAATAAATAAAATATTAATTTAAATTAAATAATTATCTTATTTTAATTGGGGTGTTACACTAATACCTTTCCCTTGCGTAATAGACTCCCGAACCCTGATTTGGTTGCGACGACCATAATCATTGTCGTTATTTCTTGGGTTTTATAGATATTTCCCCTTTCCTTTTTAGGGATAAATAAAGTTCGGTGGCGATTCTGTTCAGTCCATCATTGCGAGCGTGCAATTGCGCCTCGCTTAGTCGTGTTCTCATTTTTTGAGGTGCGACAGATGGCGACTCTGCTGGGGACAAACTCCCTAAGTGAGTCAAGCCTAGTTAGGTCGTTTGTGTGCCTTTGTTTGTTTACTTGTGTGGATTTTCTTTTTTGATTTTTCTATCTTTATTGTCATATTGATATAAATCTGTTGTATTGGTTTCATTATGCTTTGGTACTTGGATACTCTGATTGCAAACCTTTTGGGGAAGACTTTTTACCTGAGACTTGAGTAAAAACATAAAATAGGACGAGGTTGAGTAGTGCAGGTCCGCGAGATGAATTTCTCGTTGGGTCAGTGCGAGAACCTTACTTAGAGTAGATCCTTGGGAGGATGTTGTCGCTCAGAAAGTAAGTTTCCGTAAGCTTCAATATTTTCTTTAGGATCCATGACTCTCAGGACCATTTGTAGAACCTTAATCCTTTGACCAACTAGGAAAGATGGTTGCGTAGTGTGGGTCCGCGAGATGAATTTCTTTTTTGATCGATGCGAGAACCTCACTTAGAGTAGATTCTTTGGATGGAGTTGATTCCCGATACGTAGATTCAAGGAACCTTTTTTTATTACCCTAGACCATACCTAGTGAGAACCCTGTTCTTGGAAACAATCAGATTCATCAGTACCTCAGACTTTTGAACCCGTGTATTGAAACAAAACAAATATACATGGCTTGCATTGCATTCATTCACATTCCATTGCATCTGTATCTCATCAGAATGCATGTCATTTTCCATACAAAATACAAAAAAAACTCATTCATCCTTTGTCCATGATCAGTAAAGTGATTCCCGGCACGCGTTTAGAACAAAGAACCATGTCTCAAGAGATGATTGACGAGCTAAGGAAAAGTCAAGAGGCATTGAAGGAGGAACTCAATCTTTTGAAGAGCCAAATGGGATGGGTCGTGGAAACCATACAAGCCTTATTGAGAAAAGAGGATCATCCCGTACCTATTGATGAAAAGGGAGGAGCTACTGCTCCACATCCATCCGGTGTTACCCCAAGTCAAGGGAAATTCTATATGGCAACTCCTCACCTACCGACATATGGCCTTCCCTCAGGATGCCATCATCAACGTCCTCTGGCTATTCCTCTATAAAATCACCAAAGTCAGGTTCAGAACAAAAATCAGAATAAGAATAATGGGAACAAAGATCACAATAAACTGATTCTGGATCCATATAACAAGCTCTACCCATAGTACTCCAGAATGCTTTAGTGACTCCTCCTGCTCTCACACCCACGTCACCATACCTGCCATGGTACAATCCAAATGCAACATGTGAATCCATAAAAGGGCAGTGGGACATGACCTGGATTCTTGCTTAGCACTAAAAGCCTTGGTACAAGAACTAATTAACAAAAAGAGCTTAGTCTTTGAAGAAGATCACCCGAAGTTCATGTGTGGATACCATACTGGAACATGTACATACATCTTGATTTTTAGGTCAGGTAATGAGAAAGGAAAAGGACCCCTGAAACCCCTCAAGGTTTTGTACCACAAGGAAGAGGTCAGGGATGTGGCTAATGAGATATAATCGTTTCCTGGTAACAACATTGATATATCGCCTTGGATTTCCAATGTCACAACCCATGCCAACGGAAGCAAAGGAGAAGTGAGTAGTAGATCCAAGAGGGTTGCATCCAATGATGACATTGAAGGAAAAGAATTTGAAGATTGTTGTGCCAATGTCAAAAAGCTTGCTGATACCAACCTTCAAGTGGCTGAAAATGAGCAGTTAGCAATGCCCAAAGTGCCATACCAGCAAACTTACCTGTTGGTCTTCATTACCAATAGTCATGGTTTTCTCCTCATTCAAATCAACGAGCCCAAGGTCCGAGATATCAAAATCAACATCAAAATCAACCTAGTCCTCAAAATAACTTGGAAAGAAGAAATACTCCTCGTCATCCAATCCTCATGACATATAGCCAACTTCTACAACCTCTGATTCAAAACTCGTTGGTGGTTCCCCAGTCTCCCAAGCCGGTTCCACAACCTTACCCACCCGGGTATGACCCAAATGTGCAATGTGGATATCATTCCGGATCAGAAGGGCATTCAACTGAAGACTGCAACGCTTTTAAAGCCAAAGTACAAAAGTTGATTGACAACAGGTACATAGCCTTTCAAAGAGGAAGCTTGGTGGTGAACGTCAACCTATCGCCCAGATAAGTGCGAAGACCTCAAGGGTTGTCTCCCGAAGTTAATGGATCAAGTTTGAAGAAGTCAATTCCCTACATCTGGCAATCATTTAGTTTTTTCAGCATTTCGTTTGTAATGTCCTTGCATGTTGATTGTTAATTGCTTTTACGCATTGTTGTTTTCTTTGAATTGGTAAGATTAATGAAATGTTTATGCATCTTTTGAGTCAATCCATTTGTATTCACTCGTTTTTCATTTATGTTAAAAACAAAAATACTTCTCTCATTCACTTTTATTTATCAAACCGTTGTGTAAAAAGGGATTGGAAGGAGGATGATGAAAAAGAAACACCTGAAATTATGGTGGTATGCTTTTGAAGAAAACATTGCCGATGATGTAAGGTATTGTTTCAAATCCCTAAACACCAAAGAGATAAGGAGTTAGTCCCTAGTCAACCACTTTGAGCCTAGAAGTTTGTGTTTCTTTCGGATCTAAAACCTTTAGTCTTAATCGGGGGCAGGGTAGTTATGTTCAGATAGTTTGACCATGCATTCGATCTTTCAAAAGAATTCGTCCATTTGTACACCCTCAAATTAGGTTCAAACCACATGTTATCCTTCACGCACATGTTGAAGTCTCAAAGGAGCTGAGAAAAGCTAAAACTAGTTTTGGTTGATCCTCATCCACCAATAATGTGGCGGTCTCCACCTTTCAAAAAGAAAATCCCACTAAGTCAAACTCCTCAAAAAATGGCTTAGGAAAAAGTCAGGGCATCCCGATGGATCGAAAGCTTCAAAGAAGCGGTCTAGGAAAAATTAGGAATAAAGAAAATCAATCAAAAGAGGTCACCAAAATCCTAAAAAAACAAAATAAGGTGACTGTCATTTCAAGAAAATTCGTCTTGAATCCTCATCACACCTTCGAACCCTCTTGGAAGTTGAATGCGTGTATCGAATTAACTGAACGTAGGAATTGGATATCATCAAGAAGAAGGGGTGGGTTAAAGTAAAATTTAAGCCTTATATCCTTTTGTTTAAAGAAACCCGTGAACTAGGCCGCATTACAACCCTTAAAAGACCTAATTGAGGCAAGGTTTATTCTGAAAGCATACTACAACAAGGTTATGTTAACCTGGCTCCAAACGATTTTTGTTAATCATTTGATTGTACCAACTTTCATACTGTGAATGACTAGATCACCTTTGTGTTCTTATCAGTGACCCTTCACTATATTTCACCTGTTTATATCAATAAATTTTAATTTCAAATTTTTGCATAAACACTGCATTAAAATTATCATTTTTGAATGAACAATCTTATTTGTGAGTCAACACTTAGCATTAGAGATATTCCAACAATATACAGTTGAGGAACTTGATAAAGTGAAAGAAGTCCAGTCAGGGGAAATCACTTTGAGTATCAGTCAATCCGAGCCAATAACCCCAAGGTTCAGTTAGCCAAGAGTAATTTGCTACAAGACTCATACTGGGGAAAGCCACATCAGAAGCTCATTAAGTCCAACTATCCAAAGATAGTCAATCATAAATCTACTATTCCAGGTTTTGGTTAATCAGGGTCAGATCACTGCGATATTCAAACATTGGCGTAAGCCATCTCGAGATCATCTCATGTCAAGCTGTTTCAAACTCACTTTCAAGGTGAACATTTTCAAAGACCCAAAAGACTGGGGCAAGATGAGCCACAGAGGGGCAAACCCCCTTCATGCTTTCAAACTTGTCAAACAAATTCTTCCACACATCAATAACTATTGAGTTTAAGACAAGTGCCTAAAAGTTATGCTAGCACAATTCATTAATCCTCCAAAAGGATCCCATTGGCTAAGTTGCGGCTGTCAAACTTGATAGAGTTCTCCTTTGACAACATCTATCACAAAATATTTGGTTGAGTTATCGATGTTAAGGAATCATGACCTCTATAAAAGCCTTTACAAACTCCCAGTCCACTCAAGTGTCAGCATTTTCATATCATGGTCATTCATATATCATGCATAAAAAAAATCAAATCATGCATAGCCGAAATGTACTTCGTGCTCATTTTGCATTCACCCAAGTCTTGTTGTCGATCCTATATCCTTTGAACTCTAATTCCAGTTTGTCTTTGGTGCCCTTAAACCATCATCTAGTTTTCGCAGCCATTTTCAAGTCCAACTCAGTTGGCACCTATAAAAAAATGTGTCCATGAGGTTTAATTCCTTTTGGGAGTATCCGATGAATTTCCGGATCACTCCTTTGTTTATTGATGTATTTCCATAACTTGTCTGATGTATTTCCATATGTTTCTCCAAATATCTGATGTATTCTCAAATATGTATGTCTTGTATTCTGATGTATTTCCAGAATTTCCTCGATGTATTACCGGATGTATCTGTATTCTGATGTATTTCCAGAATATCACTTGTAATTGTGATGCATTTCCAGAATTCGTTTCTTTTACTCTCTGATAAATTCCTGGACATGTCATTTTTGTTCTGACGCACTTCCAGAATCTCTATGTCATTCCCTGGAATTATTTCAAGCATTATTGGTGTCTCCTAAAATTCAGTTCTCACTAGGCATTATTCCAAGCTCAGTTGTTACTAGAACTTATTTTAAACCCAATTGACGTTGGCATCACTGTCACTCTGTTTATAAATATAATCGTGATTGGTATCTGAAGTTTGGTTGTCACCAACATTATTTCAAGTCCAATTGTTGCTGGCAAACTCCGTTGTAGCCGGTAATTGTTTTACTAATGCCCTCGGTCGAGTCTAATTGTTGTTGGCAAAATCCGTTAAAAGTTGGTTATAATTCATTACTTACGGTCAAAGTCCAATTGTCGTTGACACCTACCCGTTAAAAGCTGGTTATAATCCATTGCTTATAGTCAAAGTCCAATTGTTGTTGGAAAAATCTATTAAAAGCTGTTTTTAGTCCATTGCTTATAATCAAAGTCCAATTGTTGTTGGCACCTACCCGTTAAAAGCTGGTTGTAATCCATTGCTTATAGTCAAAGTCCAATTGTTGTTGGCAAAATCCATTAAAAGCTGTTTGTAATCCATTGCTTACGGTTAAAGTCCAATTGTTGTTGGCATGTACATAGAGTTTGATTACCCTGTCTTTCTTGATGGTTCCGTGAAAGTCATGTATGACTCATCATCTTGAGGAATTCCCAGAAGCTTGGAGGTTTTTCGTGTTAGAAGACTCCAATGATGTTGGTTTTGTTTGATTTGTTTGTAAATAATCATCGTAACATTTTCCATGGATGATCTACTTATAAGAAGACTCCCTCTTATCTTTGTTTTGCATAAGTTCCCTGTTAGAAATCTCCAGAACTATCAGATGTATTCTAAAGTGTCAGGTCATGTATGAACCTGTCGATGAAACTCGCTTGGTATGTTTTCCAATATTTTTAGGTCATGTATGAACCTGTTGTTGAAGTTTTCTTTGGGTTTTCTGGTGTTTTCAGGTCACGTATGAACCTGTTGTTAGAATCTCTTTGAAATCTCCAAAATGGCCAGGTCATGTATGGACCTATTGATAGAACTCTTTAATTTTTTCCACTGTTGTCAGGTCATGTATGAACCCGTTGACTAAACTTTCCTTGATATTCAAGCTGTCATCAGGACATGTCTGAACCTGTTGGTTAAACCTTCTTTGTATGTTCCTTATTGATGTCAGGTCATGTATGAACCTGTTAATTGAGCACTCTTTGAATATTTAAGTGTTGTCAGATGATGTTTGAACCTGTTGTTGAAAAGTATTTTAATATTCCAGTGTTGCTAGGTCATGTATGAACCTGTTGTTAAAATCTCTTTGCATATTCCCCAGTTGTCTTTCCTCCAACATAATTGTTATCCCTAGTGAATTTCTAACATCATTTTTTGTTTTATGTGGGCCACCTTTATCCATCATTCCCCACATATCTTTGTTTCATTCTACATCCATCATAAAGCATCCTACTAGAGTTTATCTTATGTCTGATCACATCTCCAGCAAATCAAAAACAAAAAGAGTCATTCATAAATTCATAACATATCATATCATATCATATCATTTGCATTTCAGGATCAAAATCCGGGTCTTTTTAGTATTTAACTATCTCTCACTATGATCATATGAATAGTGTCCCGATTCATATTCTCTAGTTAAAGATACTTAAATAGGGGCAACTGTCATACCCCAATTTTGACCCTCATTCAATAAATCAATAAAATCATATTGACATCTACATCATCTACACATTATAGCATACATTGCATCTCGCATAATACCTAAAATGTCAGCCCGAATGAACTTTCGGCTCTACAGGAAGACCGGTCAAATTAATTTTCGAATGTGCGTCAAATCAGCGGACGAAAAAACTTCCAAATCAAGCTTGCAGACATCAGTTTTATTAATCTACGTTTCGCGTAGTTTAACCTGATGTGCTCGATTTATTTTTCGGTTAATTTTCCGGTCACAATTTGATTCGTCTGAGCGTTTAAACCAGTAATTTTTTATTTCAAAATTTGACAAAAACTTGTATGTTTCCAAGAGATTTATTTCGTGCTGATCATTTTGGTACAATCTGTTTAATTTTTCGAGCATTTTTGTGCCCAAATTTTATTCATCTTGAGTGATTTTATTTTTATTTCTTTGTCAAAAAGTTTATAATAATTAATTAGAATTTTTTATGTTTTGGTTCCGATTTAATTTTATTTATTTGTATTAGTATTATTTTTATTTAATCTAATTTGTTTACAACTATTTTTATATTAACAACACTCCAAGGAGCATTGTTGGTATTAAATAAGTTGACAACCCTAATGTGTCTACTATATAATCATATACTTGGCATTGAAAGGCGGAACACAGAAAATTCAACTACACACGGCGCCCACCAATAGTTGAGTTCTTTCTTTCTAAAAATTCAAACACATATATTCAATCCAGGCAGCAACAGTATCATTGATTTTGAAAAATTAGAAAAAGGGATAAGAACCAGCTCTTGTTTCTAAAAAGCTGAGAGTTTTTGTTTATTCAATTTTTAACCTCTTCTTCTTTCTCTTGAGCTCCATACATCAACCTTTTTTTCTTTCTTCCAACACCATCCTGTTATGAGAAGTACTCACTCCATTTCTATCATATGAACACCATGCTATAAACACAACCTAATATCCTACCCCTTATCTCCCATACTACAATAACACACACACACACCAACTTCATCATATTATATATTATCACTTTTATTGTACTGTTTTTTTTTTCTTTTCTCTTTTATAATTTTTTACATATATATTATACATTAGTCTTACTTAAATTTGTTATATATATTATACTGTTTTTCTTTTTTATATTAGTCTTACTTAAATTTATTATATTATTATTTTTATATAGTTTTTACATATATATTATATATTAATCTTACTTAGATTTGTTATATATATAATAAGTGTTTTGAGTGAGGTACATAAAATAAAGTTTTAATATTGTAACTTGTGACATTAATTCGCATACATCGATTTAGGAGGAAAAAAGTAAAATATTTTATCACAAAAAATTAAATTTTTAGGTTCCCTAATAATGTTGGTTCATAATTGAGTTGGCTTACTGTCAGCATAGATTGTCACATGCAACCAAAATTTCCAATCTCTTTACATTATTTTTCTATAATATAATATTGTTCTTTTCCTTTATATATTAGTCTTACTTAGATTTGTTTAATATATTATTTTTTTTCTTTTCTTTTATAGTTTATATGTATATATAGTTTTTATGTTTTATTTATAATAGTGTTGCTTAATTTTGAATAATTTCTCTTTCGATTTATTTATTTATTTATTATGTATATATATATTGTTGTTGCGGTTTTATTTTTTAATTTTATTTTTTTAATTTTTAGCTTCATATCAATCATGTAATATTGAAATAATATTGTGAATATTCTATTGTTGTTGTTTGATTTTTTATTGCGTTGTGATCTCGAAATTAAAATTCAATTTAACTTTCAAAAATTGTTTGGACGCATAGATTCAGTTAGCTCAACTTCTTATAGAATGGTTCTTACATGAATACACTCTAAGTTAGCTTGCTCTCGGTTTCAGTTGGCATTCAGTCTTGTGGCTTACTCTTGGGCCTTCTTAAAATGAGCTCTTAAGCAATATCAACTTAATTTTTAATAATTTCAAACATTTGTACATTAATCATTTTTAATTTAATTTCAAACCATTTTCTTAACTAAAGTCTGAAGAAAAAGATTATCCTGGATGGAATATCCAATCGTAATCCCGAATATTAGACCCAAGTTATAAGAGCTTGCAAGCCTTATGTATTCGTCTTTTCTTCAAAACGCTCCAATATTCAAACCTTCTTTCTCAATAAAATCTGAAGAAAAAGATTACCCTGGATCGAATATCCATTCGTAATCCCGAATATTAGGCCAAAGTTGTAAGAGCTTGCAAGCCATAAGTATTCGTCTTCTCTTCAAAATACTTATAAATATTTAAACTTCTTTTCTCAATAAAATTGAAAGAAAAAAGATTACCTGGGTGAAAGGTCCAGACGTAATTCCGAGTATTAGACCCAAGTTGTAAGAGCTTGCAAGTCATAAATACTCGTCTTTCAAACCCAAAAATACATCCAACCAATCAAACTCCTTTTTTCTCCGTCGTGCGATTGATTAGAAAAACTTTTTCATAAACGAAAGATACCTTGTCTTAAGGTGATGTAAAGCAATGCTTCGGCCATAATTGTTGAGTTGAGATAAGTGACGTTTTTCCGAATGTTGATTTGTAAATCTATTCGATGTGTGGTATACGTCCGCTCCTCATCTGTTTTGGGTAAAACAATGTTTTCGTCGATTAATACAATATAGCTTTCGCTAAAATCGACCAACAAACAAATATTTTTCTACCTAGAACTACATAAGCCTTGAGTTCTCTATTGAGATACGTAGGAGCAGGATTACGAAATCTTGTCAGGCCCATTAATAAAAAACTTAGGTTTAGTCCCCTTCGTTGCAAAAAAATCCAAAAGCATTTTCTCTTTTCTTTTGATCCTATTATTCTTTCCCTCATAATATCTTGAGAAGCCTAACATTTCAAGCTAATACTAACGCGCACAATTAACCTAATGGTTCCAGTTGAGTACAACGGACGTGAGGGGTGCTAATACCTTCCCCTTGCGTAATCGACTCCCGAACCCTGATTTGGTTGCGACAACCATAATGATTGTCGTTCTTTCTTGAGTTTTATCGATATTTCCCCTTTCCTTTTTAGGGATAAATAAAGTTTGGTGGAGACTCTGTTCAATCCATCATTGCGAGCGTGCAATTGCGCCTCGCTTAGTCGTGTTCTCATTTTTCGAGGTGCGACACTTTGATTTTCCCTTTTTTCTTTCCGCTTTTCATTTAGCCAAAGTAGTAGTTTCCTACACTTGGGAACTACTGCAATTTACTTAATTTAGTTTAAGTTATTATTTCGAAGAGGCAGAATCCTACCGACTTGTGGAGGATTGCTTAAGTACTTCAAGATTTGGCATATTATATTAATCCAATTTCCAGGTTTTTATTAAATTGTTATTGCTTTATTATTTTTGTAATCATGTTTGCTTTATTGTTGATCTGTTTATGTTCGTCTGTGTTTGTATTGTTTAACATGTCCGGCTAAACTACCGATATCAGTATGTAACAATTTAATTAGACGGGATTTAATAATAATCGGTGTAAAACTTCTTTCCTCAAACAACCTTTTTGGTTGTGGTTTTTAATTTAAATTTAATTAACTTTGTCACAAGAGTGAGAAGCTATTTTATACGATTTTTCCACGAGAGTGGGAAATTAACTAAGGTGAGAACCGACAATCGCGAGAGCGTGAGGGTCGAACTGGATAGTAAAAACTAGGCATTGATTTTAAAAAACAGCGAGAGCACTTTAAAAGCAATTAGAACTTATTTATTTTCAAAAAGTATTTTTAACTTCAAATGGGACAGCGAGAGCATACATTCTGACTTAAAGGTATAGTCCAAATCAACAATCACGAGAGTGTGAGATAAAGCCTTTTAAATAAGCATTTTCTACTGAAAGATATTTGGTACTTAAATTATACACCGATGACTTATCAAATCCCGACGATTAATGCGTTTCATACTGATATCCTTCTATTAATATTTTCTTAAGACTTAACTTCCCTTAGATTTAATTTTCTTCAACCAAACTTCGAAGAATCATTCCCTTAGCTAAACATAGTAACGTCGGTAGCATTAGTTTGACCATCAGTCCTTGTGGGTTCGATATCTTTTAAAACTAAAACGATTGGACTGTGCACTTACAGTCAAGTACCCGATAGACTATATTCTATATACAGTCATGAGCCGTATCAAGTTTTTGGCGTCGTTGTCGGGGACCTGATTTAGTCAAATAGTGAGATTCTTTCGTTGCACAGTATAGACTAAGGTAAAAACTAATCTCCTTTCCCTTATTTCCCCCGATTGTATTCCAAGTACTCACTCACAAGGCGATAACTTAGCACCACCAATCGCTGAATTAGAGTGTTTCTTATATTTAAGACGCTGAATGCTAGAGTACCAACGAAGATACAATATTCCCGATATCTTCTTTCCTACTGTCGAACCAGTTGAAAAACCAACCATGGCTGCAGTAGATCCATAGAATCGTCCTCTTAAGTTCTACACTACCCTGTCCCAACAAGAACCTCACAGCAGCATTACCGCCCCTGCTATCAATCGAAACGATTTTGAGCTAAAACCCTCATTATTATCAGTCGTCCAACAACATCAATTTGCTGGAAATCCTACGGACGACCCTAATGAACATTTGACCAAGTTTGTGCAGTACGTAGACACTGTGAAGGAGAATGGTGTATCTCAAGATGCGATAAGACTACGCCTCTTTCCTTTCTCTCTAAGAGACAGAGCTTGGGCTTGGTTGCAATCCTTGCCATCCAACTCAGTTACAACATGGGAAGAACTGAAGAACGTTTTCTTATCCCGATATTTTCCGCCAAGCAAAACTGCTATGCTGAGAGCTCAAATCAACGGATTTCGACAAAATGATGTAGAATCTCTCTAAGACGCGTGGGAGAGATACAAAGACATGATGAGGATATATCCACATCACTGTCTCGAACACTGGGTGATCATTCACACATTTTACAATGGGCTTATGTACAACACAATACTGACAGTAGACGCTGCCGCGGGCGGTGCACTTATGGACAAGCCATACAACGAATCCTATCAACTCATTGAAGACATGGCCCAAAACCATTGCCAATGGGGAGGTGAAAGAACTCCAGTAGAAAAGTCCCAAACAAAAAGTGGAATGTACGGAATCAGTAGCGTTGACCACATCCATGCAAAGGTAGATGCCCTTGTTCAAAAGTTAGACAACTTGACCATACCACCCACATCCATCGTGGCTGCCGTGACTCTAAACTGTGATTTATGTGGAACTACTGGACACATTGCACCAGAATGTCAGATATTAGCAGGAGTCCCAACCGATCAAGTAAATTACGCACAAGGAAATCCTTATTCGAATACCTACAACCCAGGTTGGAAAAATCATCCTAACTTTTCGTATAAGAATAACAACGCCCTGTATGCACCTGACCAAGAACCCGCTGTTCCGCGTGGATATCAAAAGCCAACTAATAATGCTCCTAACATGCCTAGGAAGTCCAACCTTGAACTAATGATGGAAAGCTTCATAGCTACCCAAGCTCAAACAAACAAAGACTTCTTGAACCAAAACATACATACTAGCGAGCAACTTAAACAATTAGCGAGCAAAGTAGACGCGTTAGCCACCCACAACAAAATGCTTGAAACACAGATTTCACAAGTGGCTCAACAACAAGCATCTACTGCCGCTCCCGCTGGCACATTTCCTGGACAGCCGCAACCTAATCCAAAGGGACATGCAAATGCCGTAATGCTGAGGAGTGGAAAAGAACTAGACGGACCCGTAGATCCAAGACTCCGAAATCCTGCCATGTACCAAAAACCAGACAAAACCACAACTGAGGAGGTAAGTGAACCGAAGGAGAAGGAAGATAATACCCGAGAGGCCGAAGAGAAAGAAAAACCTTATGTGCCATCACCGTCTTATAAACCACCCATTATGTATCCTTAAAGACTCGCAAATTCTAAAACTGCAGGGCAATTTAGGAAATTTGTTGAACTACTGAAGCAACTAAACATTACAATTCCCTTTACAGAAGCCATCACATAAATGCCCTCATATGCAAAATTTCTTAAAGAGGTCTTATCCAATAAGAAAAAGATCGAGGATAATGAAACAGTTACACTTACTGCTGAGTGTAGCGCAATAATCCAAAATAACATGCCTCCCAAACTAAAAGACCCAAGTAGTTTCTCCATACCCTGTGTCATTGGAAAATTCATCATAGACAAAGCTCTATGCGACCTAGGAGCCATCATTAGTGTAATGCCCTTAACCATCTGTAAAAGGCTCAACATGGGAGAACTAAGACCAACCAAGACGTCTGTTCAACTAGCTGACCGCTCAATCAAATATCCTGTTGGTATACTAGAGAATGTCCCAGTACGTGTAGGACAATTCTACATTCCTACAGACTTCATAATCACGGACATCAAAGAAGATTCCAGTACACCTATTATATTAGGAAGGTCATTCTTAGCCACCGCCGGAGCCATAGTAGACGTGAAAAGAGGTAAGCCAACATTCGAAGTTAGAGAAGAAAATGTTGAATTCATCTTGACAAAATTCTTACAAGCGCCGGCTATAGACGATACCTGTTATCTACTTGATGTCATAGATGAGTGCGTAAGAGAGACGGAGATGCAAGAAACCACATATTCTGATATAATGAAAATCCAAATCCCTCCAATCTTTGAAGATGATAATTGGCGTGAACCATACCAAAATGACAGTCTAAGCGAATGCTTAGCACTTACACCCAACCACATGCCATGCCCGAAGAAACCAGACTTGGAATTAAAAACACTACCAAAGAGCCTAAGATACGAATTCCTAGACACTGAACTCAAAAGACCAGCAATAGTCAACGTTGACTTGGGACAGATGGAAACTAAAAAGTTACTAGATGTCTTAAGAAAATATCCAACTGTGTTAGGCTACATCATCGCCGACCTAAAAGGAATAAGTCCTTCTATCTGTATGCATCGCATTATGCTAGAGGAAGATTGTAAAACCTTTAGAGAACACCAAAGAAGGATCAACCTAATCTTAAGTACTGTAGTCAAGGATGAAGTAAAGAAGTTACTAGATGCTAGAATCATATACCCGATCTTCGATAGTCAATGGGTTAGCCCCGTTCATGTAGTACCCAAGAAAGGGGGTGTTACAGTTGTTAAGAATGAGAAGGGCGAATCTATAGCATAAAGAGTTGTGACCGGAAGTAGAATGTGCATCGATTATAGAAAACTATACAAAGCCACTCAGAAGGATCATTTTCCTCGGCCTTTCATTGACCAAATGCTTGAACAATTGGCTAAGCATTCCCACTTCTGCTATCTAGACGGTTATTCAGGATTCTTTCAAATTCCAATCCATCATGATGACCAAGAGAAGACAACCTTCACATGCCCTTATGGTACATTCGCTTACCGATGAATGCCATTTGGATTATGCAACGCTCCCGCAACATTCCAAAGATGCATGATGCCAATCTTCGCTAACTTTATAGACGACATTATGGAAGTATTTATGGACGACTTTTTTGTTTGTGGGAAGAGCTTCGAAGGATGTCTATCAATCTTTGAAATGGTACTTAAAAGATGCATAAAGGTGAATCTCGTATAAAACTGGGAGAAATGCCATTTCATGGTCCAACAAGGAATTATGTTAGGACACGTAGTATCTGATAAAGGAATTGAAGTAGATAAATCTAAGATCGAAATCATAGAGAATCTTCAACCTCCGAAAACCGTACGAGAAATACGAAGCTTTTTAGGACACGCCAGTTTCTACCGACGTTTTATCAAAGATTTCTCGAAAATTACCAAACCACTTACGAATTTATTAATGAAAGACACTAACTTTATCTTTGATGAGAAATATTTAACAGCGTTTGAGAAATTAAAAGCATCTTTAATCACCGCACCTATCATGCAACCACCTGTCTGGATATTACCTTTCGAAATCATGTGTGATGCGAGTGATTATGCCGTAGGCGTAGTACTAGGACAAAGAAAGGATAAAAACTTCATGCTATCTACTACGCAAGTAGAACATTAGATCCATCCCAAATGAACTACGCCACCACTGAAAAGGAACTTCTAGCCATTGTGTTCGCTTTAGAAAAATTTCGTTCCTACTTAATAGGAGCGAAAATCATTATCTATACTGACCATGCCGCTATTAAATATCTGCTAAGTAAGAAGGATGCCAAACCAAGACTCTTAAAATGGATCCTACTCTTACAAGAATTTGACTTAGAGATAAAATATTAGAAGGGTCCTAAAAACGTAGTAGCAGACCACTTATCACAAATCAAAGGGAATAAACCTGAACAAATTCCAATCAATGATGATTTCCCTTATGAACGACTTATAGCCCAAATGGAAAGCGACATGTCTGAACTAACCATGAATGATACCGAAATAGAATAATCTGTGGAAGAAAAATTCATGTGAATGCAACTCTGCCATGGTATGCTGACTTTGTCAACTACCTAGCTGTTGGAGTACTTCCATCGGACCTATCTTACCAACAAAAGAAGAAATTCTTTCATGATCTAAAACAATACTACTAGGATGAACCTCTGCTTTTCAAAAGAGGTACCAATGGTATTTTTCGTTGATGTGTTCTTGAGTATGAAATAGACGGCATAATCTCTCATTTCCATTCCTCCCCCTATGGTGGGCACGCAAGTACATCAAAAACTTGTGCTAAGATCTTACAATCGGGCCTCTTTTGGCCTACTCTATGGAAAATGTCCATAATGAGGTTAAAAATTGCGACCGGTGCCAACGCACTGGTAACATTTCAAGACGCGATGAAATGCCACAAACAGGCATCTTAGAAGTGAAAGTCTTTGATGTGTGAGGGATTGACTTCATGGGACCATTCCCATCTTCTTTTGGTAATAAGTACATACTCGTAGCGGTCGATTACGTTTCAAAATGGATCGAGGTTGTAGCTTCTCCTACAAATGACACACGAGTAGTGATTAAGTTGTTCAAGAGCATAATCTTTCCTAGATTCGGTGTGCCAAAACTAGTCGTTAGTGACAGTGGCTCCCATTTCATATCGAATTTCTTTGGAAAACTTCTTCTGAAGTATGGAGTCCGACACCGTGTAGCAACACCTTATCACCCACAAATCAGTGGGCAAGTCAAGGTTTCGAATAGAGAAATCAAACAAATTCTAGAAAAGACTGTCGGAATATCTAGAAAAGACTGGTCATCTAACCTAAACAAAGCTCTATGGGCCTATAGGACAGCTTATAAAACCCCAATAGGGACCACACCCTTTAAATTAGTCTACGGTAAATCATGTCATCTCCCTGTAGAATTAGAACACAAAGCTTACTGGGCAATTAAGACCCTAAATATAAATTATACTTCCGCAAGCGAGAAGCGAATTTTGGACATTCACGAATTGGAAAAACTTCGACTAGACGCCTATGAGAATGCCAGGATATACAAAGAACGAACCAAAAAATGGCACGATAAACGTATATCTAGGAAAGAGTTTAATGTCGGTGACATAGTACTACTATTTAATTCGAGACTTAAGCTTTTTCCGGGAAAACTTAAATCTAGGTGGTCAGGCCCTTTCGAAATCACAAAAGTCTTTAAAAGCGGTGCGATAGAAATCAAAGGTCAAAATAGTGAACCATTTATGGTAAACGGGCAGCGATTAAAACATTATCATAATATTGACAACAGAGACTATTCAAATAGTCTAAGACTTATAGAGCTGTCTGCTCAACCCCAAAACTAGTACATCGCAATGTTACTGTCGAACTTACGACATTAAACAAAGTGCTTAGTGGGAGACAACCTGCCTTTTCTTTAATTTGTTATCTTTGTTTTTAAGTATTTCCCTTCTTTGACTTTCATCTGTATTTTTGCTCCCTTTCCTTCATTCTATGCAGTAATACTTGTTGCTTCTAGTTACTAACTTAGAAACATTGGATACTGATTAACAAACGAATTTATAACTAGTTAGTCACTAACTTTCATCATGCAACCAGTAGATACAGTTTTCAGAGGCAGAGTTCAGAGAAGGCACTATGACTATTTAGCTCATAAGGATATGGCTTTATCCATATATTATGATGGACCTACCATGGATAGGTTAGGTATCCGAGATAGCATCTTGTTTATGTTTAACCAGCTAGGATGGGAGAATGCTGTTATTAAGAGAAGGTTTGTCACATACCGTGAACTCACCCTAGAATTCCTTAGCTCCTTAGTTTACAACCCCGAGCATGGTTACAGACTCAACAAAGGGTTGATTTCCTTTAGGTTGTTTAGTATGGACTTCACTTATAGCCGTAGAGACCTTGCTGACCTCATAGGATTTCCTAGTGGCCCATTTGTTTTCACTACCCACTAGGAGGAATTAATCGATGTCATCGACCTAGATTATTTTTGGGGTAGTTTAACTGGAGACTACCACCCTAACCCAAACGAGATGCACTCCCAAATGATACACAACCCTGCTATCCGCTACTTCCATAAAATACTAGCCCACACCCTGTTTGGAAAAGAAGCGAACAACACCATAGTGTCACGAGATGAACTTTTTATCTTACTCTATATCGACCAAGGTCGACATGTCAATGTTGTGACATTCATGATGGAAAGATTCATTCACCTAGCAAAGAACAATCGCACCCCAATCATAATAGGCGGCCTAGCAACCATGATAGCTGATGCCATTGAACTTAGACGCCCACTTTACGAGCATACACCATTTGGACACATCCGACCCATGGACATTGAATTTTGATTTAACCGTAGAATCATAGGAAATCTTGGTCTTGACACTTTTGATTACCTAATTAATAACAAAGTTGTCCAGCTGTTTACCTTACCAAACCATGAGAGAACAAGTGGTCATAACCGAAATAAGTGGCTTTATGATTTAGATGAACACCACATTACTCCACCATCACCTCCTGAGACACCGCCTATATATGAGTATTTAGATGACCATATCCCTGTTGATGAATCTGACCCTGAAACCCCTCCAAACTACTATAACATAGATGAACCGAAACTTCCATCCTATGCAGAAAATCTTGCCGTAATCCTTACCCGTCTAGATGGTTTCCACACTGACATTACCAATGTGAAAGAAGAAATAAAGAGCATGCGCCTTGATGTGTTAGGCTTAATGGATGTCACCGTCAAACATTTTGATCACTTGAACCAGGTTGTAGCTGCTTTGGGACAGAACCGTAGCTGATTACATCGACCGCTGACCTCTCATACTCACATTAAAGCAATGAGGACACTGCTATGTTTTAGTGTGGGGAGGGAGCACTTTTATTGCTATTATTTAGCACTTTTATTGTTATTATTTATTTTAATGTTACATTTAACTTTAATATTTTAATTTAATTTTGCTTCTACAATAAATTCAATTTACCAGTCATTTTATTTTTACTGCTTTTATACTGCTGCCACACTGTGTTAATGCTATCATTACTAATGAGTTACTATTGTTACAATTCATATACTTATTAGTCTGTTTTCCAAAACATATTTTGAACGTTGCATGTGACGACCATCACATGTAGTGTGACGCCCGTCACAGAGACGTGACGCCCGTTACGGATACACCACGCCCATCACACATTAAGCAGATAACCGTTACACACAGATGACCGTTGCATACAACCGTTACACAACCGTTATGTGTGATGACCGTAACCTCCCTATGACGATTGTCACGGATCCAGAGGGCGCGCCTATAAAAACAGGCGCACTCCCTTTCTTCTTCCTCATCTAATCATCCTACTTTCCTTAACCATCCCACTCACACCACTCTTTTCTCCATTAACCCTTTCTTCACATCCTTTTAAGCGAGAAATGTGTGAGTACCGTATAACTCACGAAATCCATCTCTCCCACCAAAACCTATATTTTCATAAACGCACACTAAATGGCCCGTCAAGAGAGAGAGTTGCTCCCGACCTCTCAAATATCGTATTCAGAAATGGAGAAGCCGACGAGCGACAGAGAGACAACTACCTCAGGTTCTATCAATGTTCATTCCAAGCTACGAGGTATGTTGATAACGAATGTCTGACGGAGCTGGGACTTTCAGATGGCATGGAATGGATGCTGAACAACTTCAGTTTGACGCAACTTTGCACCAACTCGCAACCAACTTACGAGGCGCTGACCTTGGAATTCTTGAGTTCATTCTCCTACATTACCCCTCCTGGTGCAACTCAGTTTCTCACCGGAGTCGCCACATTTAGAATGTTCGGTACCGAGTATTCCCTGAACCAAACTCAAATAGCGCGAATGCTTGGCTTCCGACATGGAGAGGGAGTTCACTGCTGCATCCCTGATGGATGGTCAGAAATAACATTTGGAGTGTGGCATAGCCTTACCAACATGAACGTCACAAGCTGGGATGCGCTCAACGCAACTTATATCCACAACCCAACTATAAGATATTTCCACCGAGTCTTAGGGCACACGATTTTTGGAAGAGTCAACAATCACAAGGTAAACTCTAAGGAGCTCTTCTTTCTTCACTGTGTGTTCACCCCGGTGGCGTTCAATGCCACCCCATTCCTATTGGCCAACATACAGGATGCATGCATGAGAGGCAGCCAGGCGTTTTGTTTTGGAGGAATCATCACCTCCATAGCATTAGGCCTGAATCTGGGGGATAGGCTCTCCGACTTACCCGCCTTGCCAGTTGAGTTCCTCAACATCGACTATTGCCGTTCCTCACACCTCATCAAGGCCAGAGACGACGGGAAGTACCATCCTGTGGTTAGGAACAAGATAGTTCGAAGCATCATCATGCCCAATAGGAACCGTACGGATCCGTAGAATATGGTGAATTGGATTTTTGATCTGAACGCCCCTCATCCAAATGAAGGAGATCCTAATAATGGAGCAGATGAAGTCGAAGAGGAACTTGACCGAGAAAGGCCACAACCACCTCCTGAGTATGTTGTGGAGACATCTTCCCGAGGCCAGCGAAGAAATGAGCGACGACCCGCCACCATGGAAGACATCTACGCTGAGATGTTATGAAACAACCAGAGGATGGAGGAGCTCCAGACAGAAATGATGCAAACGATCCAGCAGATACAAAGGGATCAACACGACAATGCAAACTGGCACGACCAGGGGATTGCGAAGCTTTCCGAAGAGATGAGTGCCCCGACATATCGCGTTGATGCCATCTAGGAGTACACTCAGCATGTGGGGTTGGATCCCACCCAGCATGGAAGAAGCGAGCGTGCACGAGCAAGAGCCAGAGCGCGCAGAGGCCAACATCGTGATGATGAGTAGTGATCTTCGTGTTTCTTCCCTTTTTCTTTATATTGTCGCATTGAGGACAATGCTTTGTTTAAATGTGGGAGGAAATCCTTATCTTTCCTTTACTTGTTTCTATTTTTAGCCATAATAATTGTTTTTGTCTTTATCTAATCGTTCATTCATTTATATCTAATTTGCCATAATAAAATTTTCGTTTTTAAGTTAAATGCATACCCTACAAGTATATAGGTTGCCTTACAAAGGTTCTGTTAGGAAACTGAGAAAAATCTAACAAGATTGATACCGTCCTGACACCTTAGATCTCTCACTTTTACGAGATCAGTTTGAATACCCATTATACCAATACCTAAAGTCTCCATTCTAGATTAACCCCTAGTAGTTTATACTAGCAGTCAACACCGTCTTAAACACAAACCATGTGAAGAGCCGATGAATATAAGTGATTGATGCCTACAAATTAAGAAGATCCTTCATACTTTTTCCAGAGAAATTGAAAAATGCACCATACAAACGGTTGCAAGATATACAAAAGGAAGGAACAGAAAAACCCAGCTGGTTGGTTCAGAGGTACCTGGTACTGGACTCGGTAGGGCGAACTACGGTTCGATCCACCACAACCTTCAAATGGGATATATAAAGGGGTACCACACTAGTGTACCAGACCCCTTGCTAAAAAAGGATCAAAGTTACTAGTCGGCTACTTCACTAAGTGCGTGTGAAGGAAAAGGGCTTAATGTGATTGCGCTAGAATGAAACCGGGTGAAATAGGAACGAGAAGCATTAGGTTGAGCTATAATAGCATGATTCGAACTGGTTTGTACAAAGGAGAGATCTACGTTAATGCTTATTGCTTGTGTCGTCACTATATCTTTAGTGTTTTACTTGAGTATCTGTCATCTTAACGAAGTACCTAGCAACCACGTACGAATTGGAAATGTGTTATGTATTCGCGTTTAACTAGTATTTTCAAATTTTATTTGCTTGAGGACAAGCAAAGATTCAAGTTTAGGGGAGTTTGATAACGCGAAAATACATTGTATATTTGCCTTGATTTACACAAAAAAATCGTACCACTTTCATTTATATTCCGATTATTCCGCAAGTGTTCGAGTTATTTTTGCAGGTATTTCAATCCCCGTGCTTAAATGAGAAAAGTATAGAAAAGGAAGGAAAAGAAGAAGAAACAGAAAAGAAAGCAGCAGAAAAACAGAAAAACAGAGAATACAAACTTTGTGCATGTGACGACCGTCACAAAGCCTGTCACGACCGTCACGCCCAGCCTGTCGCGATCGTCACAGACCCATCAAGAACATCACGCGGCCAAAATCAGCGCTTTGAAACTGTCAACGAAAGTGATCCAACATGCCCTTAATTCTCGTTCCTTTGCCACTTTCCCGTGGATTCCTCACTCAACCAAGTCATCCTTGTTTCTCTCAACTGCCATGACCTAATGGGGGATATAAAAGGATGGAAGTTGGAAACCTACGGGACGCTTAATTTTTTTCTCTAAAGTCAGGTTTGAAGACCTTTTTCTTTATGCATTTTTTTCATAGCAATTCTATTTTGTCTTTTATTTTTCTTCAGCAACAGTATCTTCTTTTACCGTTCAGAGCTTTGATTTCCCCTTTTTCCTTTCCGTTTTTCATTTAGCCAAAGTAGTAGTTTCCTACACTGGGGAACTACTACAACTTATTTAATTTAGTTTAAGCTATTATTTCGAAGAGGCAGAATCCTACCGACCTGTGGAGGACTGCTTAAGTACTTCAAGATTCGGCGTATTCTATTAATCCAATTTCCAGGTTTTTATTAAATTGTTATTGCTTTATTATTATTGTAATCATGTTTGCTTTATTGTTGATCTGTTTATGTTCGTCTGTGTTTGTGTTGTTTAACATGTCCGGCTAAACTATCGGTATCAGTATGTAATAATTTAATTAGACGGGATTTAATAATAATCGGTGTAAAACTTCTTTCCTCAAACAAGTGGTTTTTAATTTAAATTTAATTAACTTTGTCACAAGAGTGAGAAGCTATTTAATAAGATTTTGCCACGAGAGTGGAAAATTAACTAAGGTGAGAACCGACAATCGCGAGAGCGTGAGGGTCGAACTGGATAGTAAAAACTAGGCATTGATTTTAAAAACAGCGAGAGCACTTTAAAAGCAATTAAAACTTATTTATTTTCAAAATGTATTTTTAACTTTAAATGGGACAGCGAGAGCGTACATTCTGACTAAAAGGTATAGTCCAAATCAACAATCACGAGAGTGTGAGATAAAGCCTTTTAAATAAGCATTTTCTACTGAAAGATATTTGGTACTTAAATTATACACCGGTGACTTATCGAATCCCTGACGATTAATGCGTTCCATACTGATATCCTTCTATTAATATTTTCTTAAGACTTAACTTCCCTTAGATTTAATTTTCTTCAACCAAACTTCTAAAAATCATTCCCTTAGCTAAACATAGTAACGTCGGTAGCATTAGTTTGACCATTGGTCCTTTTGGGTTCGGTATCTCTTAAAACTAAAATGACTGGACTATGCACTTGCAGTCAAGTACCCGATAGACTATATTCTATATACAATCATGAGACGAATCAGATAGTCTCAAGGCTGCATTACTGAAGTGGGGTTTTCAAAACACAAAGAGTGATTCCTCTCTTTTCCTCCTAAAAGGTAAAGATCACATTACTTTTCTGCTTATCTATGTGGATGACATAATAATTACAAGAAGCAACACCAAGTTCTTTCAAGCTTTTATCGCTCAGCTTAATGATGTATTCTCTCTCAAAGACTTGGGTCAGCTACACTACTTTCTGGGCATAGAAGTGAAAAGAGATACTAGTGGAATGTATCTCAAACAATCTAAGTACATCAGTGACTTACTGAGTAAATTCAAGATGGACAAAGCCTCACCATGTCCCACACTTATGATAACAGGTAGGCAGATCACAGTTGAGGGAGAGAAACTAGTTGAACCAACTATGTTTAGACAAGCCATATGAGCCTTACAATACTTGACTCACACAAGACATGATCTAGCATTCTCTGTTAACAAACTCAGCCAATACATGAGTTCACCAACACTTGAACACCGACAAGGCATAAAAAGAATCTTTAGGTATCTCCAAGGCACCATAAATCATTGCTTACACATCAAGTCATCCACTGATATGGATATTCATGGCTTCTGTGATGCAGACTGGGCCACTAGTGTTGATGATAGGAAATCCATGGCTGGTCAATGCGTGTTCCTTGGTCAAACACTTATTTCTTGGTCATCAAGGAAGTAAAATATGGTATCAAGATCAAGCACTGAGTCAGAATACAGAGCCCTAGCTGACCTAGTTGCTGAAATAGCACGGATTCGGTCATTACTTGTTGAACTTAAACTCCCACTTCCAAGGAAACCCATAATATGGTGTGATAACTTGAGTGCCAAGGTACTAGCTTCAAATTCCTTCCTTCATGCTCGATCCAAACACATTGAAATTGATATTCACTATATCAGAGATCAAGTACTACAAAATAAAGTTGTTGTGGCCTATGTTCCTACAACTGGTCAAATTGCAGACTGCCTCACCAAGCCATTAAACCACACACGTTTCAGCAAGTTCAGAGACAAACTTGGTGTTATTCACTCACCACCAGTTTGAAGGGGGGAATTAGAAACATGATTCCTTAATATCAGCATCGTGTCCCTATTGTTTAATGTATAGTCAATATCATTTATGTCGTGTCCCTATTGTTTAATGTATAGTCAATAGCATTTATGTTCTAATTATAGGCTAGAATATTATGTTTCCATATTAAATGTATAGCCATCAATACTAGCTTAATTGTAGGATCATGCTCTCCCTTCTCATATGTATATAGGTGTATGTTACTGATCAATAGAATCATAGTAGATTTATACATATTATAATTCTTCACTATGTTAATCCAAAAAATAATAAATCAATTAAAGGTATTCGATTCATCATTTATTTTAATAGGACACTGTTAAGGAGTGAATAAATTTTTTCAAATGAATCAATTTATTTATGTAATTTAGAACTCAAAATAATAGAGATTAACATATCAAATGAATATGAATTTTGTTAAGGCACTACAAGAAAATCTACAATTAGCTAGCTAATTGAAGCAAATCTCTATCAAAGAGAGTTAGTCGGAGATTAGAGACGGATTATCTAACAGAAATGCCGTAGCTTGGATTAAGTGACTTATAATCTAGACTAAAATTTCCTAGTAAAATTCAAACTAATCTTTTACATTTCACAGCTGAATCATAGCTAAAGCGTAGCAAATTACAGGTGTTACATATATGTTTCCTAACTATTCAGCTTCAGTACCACCACAAAAATATCATAGTAAATCTCAAGCTAAATTAGGTTAGATTAGATTTCTAATTTTCTAATTAAAATCCAATTAGGCTATAAATTATAAAAAATTATTCGTTTCAATTTTTTTATGGTATTGTAATTGTTGATAATTAAACATTGATATAAATTAAAAAAAGTTTAAGTTATTAATATTTTTCATCCAGTTAGGATTGATTAAGCATTCATTTAAACTTATACTTAATAATTAGAATGAGAACATACCTTAAAAGCAATTTCATAAAACAAGGGCCACTGCCTCTCAAAGAATACATGTAGGTTATTCAAGAGCGACCAATCCTCAAACCGAAAAGAATTGATCAAATCGCTAGATACAACAACAACAAAGATTGGGGATTTTTTTCACTCTTGATTTGAATTTTTCACTCACGGATTGAAGGAACTCTTAGTACAGTAATCACTTACATTTTGTGATTTCTTTTCAAAATATTCAATACCTGCGGTTACACAAGGCATTTAAGATGACTAAATAGTTACCACAAATACTGTATAAACCATAAAACAGTAATAAAGGATCCAATCCAACCACAATTTTATAGAACAATTTTATATCAAAGCAGAATCATCATTCATCATAATTCGTTAATCAATCTAAGCAAAGCAACACATCCAAAATTCATCAAACACAGAATCTATAAACTAAACATCAATTGGAGATTTCACACAGAATCGATAAACTAAACAGATTGAACATAAATCAAACCAATCAATATAAATTAGAGATTTCACACCTTCCCCTTCAACGACGACATTGCTTCACTTGCTATCATGGAATTGTCTCTAGAGACACAGCTGAAAAAGAAACCCTAAAAATCATATCTAAATTAACGATAGTGTTAGACACACTATAAATTCTATAAAACGAATAAAAGTTAAAGAGTGATTGTATAGATTAGAGAAACTACAACGATTAGAGAAGATCAGAGAGATATATTGTGAATCTGAGAATGAGAGCGAGTGAGGTAAGTTTATGAGGTAAGTTTATATTTATAATTTTAATTAATACCTTAAATACAAAAATATAAATATCAATAGTTAAGAATCTGAACATTATGACAATGAATTGTTGAGAATTGCAAAGGCAAGGGTGCGAAAGAGTAGTGCTCAATAAGTCCTAAAATTATTGATATTATTGTATATAGATGTTGCAGTAAAACTAATCTTATGAATCAGATGCTTATGATGTATTAGGTGTTTTGGGGACTTTTTGTGTTGCCTTGGTTTTTTGTTTAGTTGGATCCCAAGATCCCTTGGGATGGCTTTGGATGTATCTATTTTTGGTTATTGAATAAAGTCTTTCTATTTTTAATAATAATAATAATAATAATAATAATAATAATAATAATAATAATAATAATAATAATAATAATAATAATAATAATATATCTATTTATACTAAACCCATTTTTCTCTATTTATAACATATTTATTAAACCCATTTATAAAGATTTTATTTTTAATACTGTTTTTTTTATTTAATACTATTTTTTTATAAAATATATCTACCTAGTTATAATACTATTTTTTAAAACAGTATTTATTAAAAAAATTTAGTATTAAAAAATAATACTGTTTTTTATACAATATATCTATCTATTTTTGATACTGTTTTTAAAATAATATTTATTTAAACAAAATTTTAAAAAATCATATCTACATATATATACTAAAACCATTTTTTCCTATTTATAACTTTTAGAACACAAAAAAAAACATTTTATTTCCTATTTATAAAAACCCATTAAAAACATATCTAACATCTTAACTAAACTCATATTTCAAATTTTCAAAAAATAATAAAATAAAAAAGAAATTCTATAAAACAACACCCAACATCAATAAATTTCAGAATAAATTAAAAAAAATAGAGAAGAAAAATGTACATTGAATTAACAAAAGCTACTGCACACTTTAGATTTAGATCTCTGCGTAAACTTTGAAACCTTTAGATGATGAAAATGGTAGATAAAAACAAAAGGGAAAAAAAATGGTGATTAGGGATTGTCGCATTACGCGAAAAACCGGCGGAAAACGAAAACAACAGAACCGCCACCCTGCGTTATTTATCCCAAAAGAGGGAAAGGAAACGCTCGAAGTAAACCTGGAAAAGACATGGTCTCGCGACCAAAGAGAATGGGATCGGGAGTCGGTTATGCGAAGGGAAGATATTAGCACCCCTACGCATCCGTCGTACTCGACGGGATCCACGCACAAAAGGAAGGAATATGGTTGCTAAAACACTGCACACAAACAAACACACTGGCTGAAAGAGACACAAGAAAACAAACGAAACTAACTCGGCAGGATATCGCATCCTGGGCCTACGTAGTCTATCAGGCATAGACATCAGAGTCGACGTAGTTCGGACTAGGGGAATACATGCTCGCTAGGATGTCGCATCCTATGCATACGTATCTTCTCGGACTAAAGAAGAATCAGAGCACTCGTAGCTCGGCTAACGCACGCCAAACAAAACAACACAGGAAATCGACTGCCAATAGCTGGACTTACGTCACACTCCACACCAAACAGGCAAACATGGAAACCGAATGCCAATCGCTGGACTTACATCAGACTCCGAACCAACAAACACACACTAGAAACCAACTGCCAATCGCTGGACTTACGTCAGACTCCAACAAAGAAACTGGAAACCGAATGCCAATCGCTGGACTTACATCGGACTCCTACCAGAAAAGGAGAAACAACTCACACAAACAAAACAAAAGGGCGCCCGGAGAGATCTGCTCATCTCCTGCCTACGTACCTCATCTGGTATGAGGATCAGGGCGACGTAGTTCCCCTACGCAGGGACAAAGGACTAGCCTAACCAGATACAAAGGGAGACACAACTAGGGAGACTACGACTCGAGCCTAGATGTTATCATGCGAATCATCCCTAAGTTAAGGTTGCTATCTAACTTGCACATGGAGCAAGCTATCCTAAACAGCACAGATAAAAGCAAACAATCACAAATAGCACACACTATATACACACAAAGTGGGCTCACACAAGGGTTAGGCTGTGAAACACAAGCCATCTGGAATCGGGTGATGTTAGCTCTTAACCCTAACATTGAGAGTTAGGGTGAAGCAGATGAAATGGGAAGTGAGGGGTGTGCCTCACAGCTCTTATCCCTGGCCTGGGAGAGCTTCATGACAGATGAAAGTGTGGGTTCAGAAAGTCGGAACCCTTCTACACTTATGACTGACTCAACATGGATCTTGGGTTAGTATCCACAATGCATCAACACCAGTTGTGTGAGCAAAGGGATGACACACTGACTAGCAGGAGATGGACTACACATCTCTTTTATCTGCCAATTGCCTTATCAAAGGTCTTTTCCTGCTTGGCACAAACATAAACAAACACAAGCATTGCCTCTTAAGGAGGACTTCAGACAGGTGCCTGACCAAATAATAGGCCAGGTCTTCCAGACTACATGGAGTCAGAGACATTATACCTCAAATTGGTTAAGCAACCAAGCAACAGCAAAAGCAAGTTCACAATGAACTATAACAACTAATGTACCTGAAAACAATCTAACTCAGTCAATACACAACTCAAAAAGTCAAACAGGCTCAAGAACATTTTATTCCAGAAATCAAGAATGAATATACCATTGGCTTCGTCTTTCCAAGCACATCACTAATCTAACATCAATTTATCCTAATTCTCACTATCATGCACGGATCGAGCCAAAGAAGTTTTGTACATCAATCTTAAAATCAGCATATCTTTCTTATTTCTTGATGAAAATCAAAGATTCAAAGTTCAATGCACTCACCTATGAAGGATCTACCAAAAGCACCTAAACATTTCATGAATTATGAGGATCGATTCCTGACCTGAATTGAAGTGCAGAAGTGGATTCGTGGATTTCAGGCTTTGTAAGGTCCAAACAGGTGTTCTCCAATGCTTATGTGAATGGATGGAAGAAGGATCAATGCTCAATCATGCTTAATGCAGCTCAGATCCTCACTTGCCATTGATGAAGCTTGCTTTGACAGTTCCAAATTCTGCTCGAAAATGATGAACTCTTGCTTGCAGAAGGTCCAATAACACTTGTGGATGATGAATCAATGAAGAACAATGCAAGGTTTTGGGAGGAATTCGCAGAAAAAAGTGAGAGAGCAAAATGGTGAAAATTGCAAAATAGATCTAGATCTGAACCAAATGGAATGTTAAAACCAAATTCTGTTTTGATTATCCTTATATATGGTGCACTAATGAAGTTCTTAATCTCAATTAGCCAAATGCAATGGTAATTAGTGAAATGCAAGTGTAAGAGCAAATTATCCAAATCACCTCATGTGCATGAATCCAATGGAACAGTGCACGGTTTATGAGTTAATTCACCTTGAAATATCAATTTTAGCCAAATGCCAATGTTGGAATGCATGGACAATGCTTATTTTTCAAATTGTAATTTTCCCTCCAAATTCAAATGGAGTCCAAGTGAAAAATCCAATATTTTTGTGATGAGAATTGATGAAATGTAATGCATGATTTGGATAGAGCATGTCAAAATAGAAATGTTACAAAAAATTCCACTCCATTTGGCCTTGTGGTGTGAAAGTTATCCCCTTTTGAACTTCAAATTATCTTGACAATGATTGATCCATAATTTCTCAACCACACATGGGAAATTCATGTTCTTGGACTTTTTGGAAAGGTGAGAGAAAGATCTTCAACTTTCATGTTGGACAAAATTTCATTTGAAACTTTCTTGGACATGTAATCTTGAGGAGAAGACCTTTCCATTTTTGGCAATTTGAAATTACAGGTCACTTACTATTTTTGGAAACCTTCCATCTGACCTCAAATTCTTCATTGTTGATGTTTGAAATGTCAAATGAGACTTGTATGGACATGAATGAGGCCTCTCTAACCATCTCCCACCTTCAAATCCATGATTTCATGCACAGTTGAGTTTGGTTGACTTTCTAGGGTTTCAGATGCATTGTGCAATGACTGTTGAGCTTTAAGCATCCAATCTTTGGCCAAACCACTTCAAAATGATCCCTAGGTCACATGAACTTGTTGAACCAACCATAGGGCTTTGCTTCAATAGGAATTGCACTTGCTTGCTTGCACAACTGATATCATAACCAGTCTTGACTGATGACTTGCACTTGGGCAATGGACAATGCAATGCTATGCAGTGGACAATGTAATGTTAATGACCTAATTATGAAAATGAATGTACAAAATGGGTGGTACAAATTTGAGGTGCTATAGCTGCCCCTATTCAATCAACTAGGAACCCGAACGGATGAGAGCAACGACTGTCAGACTTTCAGGGTAAACAGGGATTGAATACCGAAGAACCGTAGAAATTTGCACACTGCAGGGATCCACCAGTGGAAACGTCCACTGGGATCTGATGTTTATTATTGAGATTTCTGGTTTTTTCAAAGGTATAACCACATCCAGACATCGAAAGATGATGAATGGGAGAAAGAAATCACAACTAGATGCCAACGGACAACTAGGAAAAACTCGAAGTTTATCGAAACCAACAGAGAAGTAACCAGACCTTAATGAATGACTGGGAAAGATACAACCATACGTCAACGGACGAAATGGGAAAAACTCAACGTTTACCAAAACCAACGGAGAGGTAACTCTACTGGGGACGACCAGGAAAAACTCGACGTTTACCAAAACCAACAGAGAGGTAACCAAACATTAACGGATGAATGGTAAGACTCGACCAGACGTCAACGGACGAACGGGAGAAGCTCGACGTTATCGACACCAACGGAGAAGGAGAAGCTCGACGTTTATCGACACCAACGGAGAAGGAGAAGACTCGACCAGACGTCAACGGACGAACGGGAGAAGCTCGACGTTTATCGACACCAACGGAGAAAGGTGACCAGACAGGACGTTTACCGACGACTCTACTGGGGAACTCTGAATGAGGATCGACCAGACATCAATGAATGACTGGGGAATAGGACATACAACCAGACGTCAACGGACGAATGAGAAAAACTCAACGTTTATCGAAACCAACGGAGAGGTAACTCTGAGGGGAAGGGTACAACTATACGTCGACGGACGCATAGGAAAAACTCAACGTTTATCGAAACCAACGGAGAGGTAACTCTGGGGAAAAGTGAACACAACCAATCATCAACGAACGATTGGGAAAAACTCATCGTTTATCGAAACCAACGGAGAGGTAACCCTATGGGGATCAACAACCATTAACAAATGATCTGTGGGGGACAAGCAACTATACGTCAGCGGACGTATAGGAAAAACTCGACGTTTATCGAAACCTATGGAGAGGTGACTCTTATTGGGGATGATTTAACTAGACGTTCGCGAACGACTAGAAAAAACTCAACATTTATCGAAACCAACGGAGAGGTAACCTCTGGGGAGGGTATTACGAACATCGAAAGATGATGTTGACCGACATCAAAAGAAGACCAGACATTAACGAATGACTGGGGGTAGGACTCGATGTTTACCGACACCGAAAGATGGTGTTTACCGACACCAAAGAAATAACACACGCGGGTGCTGACATGACACTGACAGGTATCACAAAAGATTGACATCTACACATGTCAAGCAAGGCTAAACACTTGCAGGGGGTCTCACTGGGGAGAAACAAGCTTTCCTTTCACCAACGGATGAGGAAATAAACCTCTCTGGGGGGTATCAATCCTGAATGCCGTCAGGAGCCACTGTAGCAAACGTGTTGTACAGATGTTGAACAAAGATCCGCTTCTGCCGGGGATATGGTCTGATTGCTAACACATGAATGCATATGTTTGAATTTTTCTATGGCGTAATGCTCCATATTGAATGGAAATGCTACGCATTTGAGGATGCAATGATCACTATATGCCAAATGCAAAATGATGAACTCTGCCGGGGAGCCAACTGATCAAATACTCAAACTCTGCGGGGAGACTCTGCTTAAGGAATACTCTGCGGGGAGAGCACTGACTTCTCACTCATGCTGGAGAAATAACACTGTTGCTGGGGAAAGGATAGACTCCGCTGGGGACATCCTCCATAGGACCCAATCCACTCGGGGACTCCGCTTGGGGAAACAATCAATACAACTCGCTGGGGTGAACCCAACGGCGACTGCGCTGAGGAACCATCAATACTACTCCATTGGGGAAAGTAAACAAGGCAACTTGCTGGGGACGACCCATCCGAACCACAAGTAGGATAAACTCCGCTTTGGGAAATAAATGCTACTCCACTGGGGAAATTCATCCAATCCACAGGCGGTATAACTGCTGAAGATAATCTTCACCGGACCTGATCCACTCGGGGACTCGTTGAGGAAAATTACCAACACAAACCCCTACTCGGGAGATCTGCTAGGGAAAGTCACTCTGTTGGGGGTAACACACCACTCTGCTGAGAAAGAGCATAACTCTGGTGGGAAAGCGATACCAGACCCTACTGGGGATGGACATCCACAACCCTGCTGGGGAAAAGTGCTCACGACCATGCTGGGGATAACAGTACTTCAAATCCGACTGCTGGGGAATAACACTCCACTGACACTTCCGTTGGGGGATACAACATCCTTCCAACTCAGTGGGGACTCAGCTGGGGGAAGTAGGCAAATATAGGCCTGCTGGGGATAGTAGACATTATCCACAGGCGTCTCTGCAGGGAAGAATAGCTCTGAAAGCTCTCAGACTTGCTCGGGAAACATCTGCTGTGGAATCGTCTGCACAGATGACGACCTGCAAAACAGCACAACATATGCCCCCAGGGGTTTACATGGACAAGATACGCTCAAGTGTCCTCAACATTCAAAATGATTTTCAAATGTTTTATCTTTCTTCAACTTATTGTTTAGCCTTCATGTTTTTTATATGCAATGTTTTATCAAAAATTCAGACGTTTTTGCAAACAAAACAGCAAAATAAAAACAAGAGAGCTATTTATCTGAATAACGACTTTTATTGATTGAAAATGGGCCTGAAAAGGAGAATACATAGGGAAGCAATTCCTAGAAAGAGGTAATTGCGCACAAAAGGAAAAATCTATCCTAATGGCAATGTGAACACGGCATCCACTATTTCCCAATTCTGTTATAACTCACAGATCATCAGTTTTCCTCCCAACTTCCTTGCTTTCTGAGAAGAATGACTGGACCGATCACATCTTTCGAGATGGCAGACGACGAAGCGCGATGAAGTACAGATAACTCAGACTGTAGTCTTCGCTTTAATCCCTCTTTTGCCTGGATCGCCCTTTCGGGTTTTCAATCCACCGGGATACCCATTTTTGCCTAAGTCGCCCTTGCGGGTTTTCAACTTACCGGGTGTACAAATTCTTTTCATTTTATCCCTAACTTTTGCCCGAACCTTTTCTTTCTGTTTTTTTGGTTCGCCGGGATGCCCTTTTTTTCCTGGACTCTTTTGTTCTTTTTGTCCAGCGGGTCAATTTATGCGAAGTATTTTTTGACTACATCTGAATTAACAGGGGACGGAAAATCTTCACCATCCATAGTGGTAAGCATCAAGGCTCCACCGGAGAAGACCTTCTTCACAACATATGGACCTTCATAATTAGGAGTCCATTTGCCCCTGTTATCTGTACCGGGAGGAAGGATCCTCTTCAAAACTAGATCACCGATCTGATAGCTTCGAGGACGCACTTTCTGATCAAAGGCTCGCTTCATCCTTCTCTGATACAACTGCCCATGGCACACAGCTGCTAACCGTCTCTCTTCGATAAGGCTCAACTCATTAAACCTTGTTCGAATCCACTCGGCTTCGTCCAACTTGACATCTAGCGAAACTCTCAGAGAAGGGATCTCCACTTCAACTGGTAGGACTACTTCCATACCATACACAAGGGAGTACGGGGTTGCCCCGGTCGACGTACGTACTGAGGTACGGTACCCATGCAAAGCGAAAGGCAGCATCTCATGCCAATCCTTGTACGTCACGACCATCTTCTGCACAATCTTCTTGATATTCTTGTTTGCCGCCTCTACAACACCATTCATCTTCGGTCTGTAAGGAGAAGAATTGTGATGTTCAATCTTGAAATCTTTACACAGCTCTTTCATCATCTTGTTATTGAGATTCGAACCATTGTCAGTGATGATTCTCTCAAGAACTCCATAACGACAGATGATTTCCTTCTTGATAAACCGGGCAACCACTTGTTTGGTAACATTAGCATAGGAAGCTGCTTCCACCCACTTGGTGAAGTAATCAATCGCAACCAGGATGAAGCGATGTCCATTCGAAGCATTAGGCTCAATCTTCCCAATCATATCAATTCCCCACATGGCAAACGGCCAAGGCGAGTTCATGACCTTCAGAGGGCTTGGTGGTACATGCACCTTATCAGCATAGATTTGACACTTATGGCACTTCCGAGCATATTTGAAACAATCGGATTCCATAGTCATCCAGTAATAACCGGCTCTCAACAATTTCTTCGACATTGCATGACCACCAGCATGGGTACCAAACGAACCTTCATGCACTTCTTGCATCAACATGTCTGCTTCGTGTCTATCCACGCATCTGAGCAGAACCATGTCAAAGTTCCTCTTATACAGTACATCATCCTGATTCAAGTAAAAGCTTCCCGCTAGCCTTCTCAGGGTTTTCTTGTCATTCTTTGACACACCTTCAGGATACTCCTGACTTTTGAGGAAGTTCTTGATATCATAGTACCACGACTTCTCATCAATCACAACAGACTCGGCTGCAAACACATACGCAGGCCTCTCGAGTCGATTCACCGCAACATGTTGCACATGATTCCACCAATGAACTTTGATCATAGAAGACAAAGTAGCCAAGGCATCAGCCATCTGATTCTCATCCCGGGGGACATGATACAACTTCACCTTCTTGAAGAACGTCAGTATTCTTCTGGTGTAATCTCTATAAGGAATCAAATGCGGCTGATTCGTATTCCAATCTCCATAGACCTGATTGATCACCAGAGCGGAATCTCCATAGATGTCAAGCATTTTGATCCTCAAATCAATGGCTTCTTCTATCCCCATGATACAAGCCTCATACTCAGCCTCATTGTTGGTAACGTCAAACGTCAATCTAGCAGAGAAAGGTATATGAGCACCTTTAGGATTGATAAGCACTGCACCAACACCATTACCGTTCACATTCACAGCCCCATCAAACATCAGTGTCCACTTGTCATCAGGATCCAGTCCTTCCTCGACAAGAGGCTCTTCACAATCTTTCATCTTAATATACATGATGTCTTCATCAGGGAATTCAAACATCATAGGCTGATAGTCATCTATCGGTTGTTCAACAAGATAGTCTGACAGAATGCTACCTTTGATGGCCTTCTGCGACGTGTACTGGATATCATATTCTGTTAAAATCATCTGCCAACGGGCAACACGTCCAGTGAGAGCCGGCTTCTCAAAGATGTACTTCACTGGATCCATCTTAGAAATCAACAAGGTAGTATGATTCAACATATACTGCCTCAGTCGGCGAGCAGCCCAGGCCAAAGCACAACAAGTTTTCTCAAGCTGTGAATATTTGATTTCACAGTCGGTAAACTTTTTGCTAAGGTAGTATATGGCATGCTCTTTTCGACCAGACTCGTCATGCTGTCCCAATACACACCCCATCGAATTCTCGGTCACTGATAGGTACATTATCAGCGGTCTCCCAGGAACTGGAGGAATCAGGATTGGAGGTTTCTGTAAATACTCTTTTATTTTGTCAAAAGCTTTTTGACAATCATCATTCCACCTGATTGCTTGATTCTTTCTTAGCAATTTGAATATCGGTTCAAACGTGGCGGTTAGGTGAGATGCAAACCTTGCAATGTAGTTCAATCTCCCTAAAAACCCACGAACCTGCTTTTCTGTTTTCGGTTCAGGCATTTCTGGAATAGCTTTGACTTTTGCTGGATCAACCTCAATCCCTTTCTCACTGACAATGAAGCCTAACAGCTTCCCAGATCTCACACCAAATGTACACTTGTTCGGGTTCAGCCTCAGTTTGAACTTTCTCAATCTGTCAAACAACTTCTGCAAATTAACCAGATGCTCCTCTTCTATCTGCGACTTCGCAGTCATGTCATCCACATACACTTCAATCTCTTTGTGCATCATGTCATGAAAGAGAGTCGTCATAGCCCTCTGATAGGTAGCACCGGCATTCTTTAGCCCAAATGGAATCACCTTATAGCAGAACGTGCCCCAAGGTGTAATGAATGTCGTCTTTTCCATGTCCTCTGGCGCCATCTTAATCTGATTATAGCCCGAAAAACCATCCATGAAAGAGAATACCGAGGATTGAGCCGTGTTATCCACCAATACATCAATGTGAGGTAATGGGAAATCATCTTTCGGACTCGCTCTGTTCAGATCCCGGTAATCGACACACATTCTGACCTTACCATCCTTCTTTGGCACGGGAACGATGTTGGCCACCCACAGGGGATACGTTGTTACTGACAAGAAACCCGCATCGAACTGCTTCTGAACCTCTTCCTTGATCTTAACAGCCATATCAGGACTTGTTCTATGAAGCTTCTGCTTGACCGAAGGGCAATCTTCTCTGAGAGGTAGTCTATGCACCACAATGTCAGTATCCAACCCAGGCATATCTTGATAAGACCAGGCGAATATCTTCACATACTCTCTCAGCATCTCAATCAACCTGCTCTTGACCTCTGTCTTCAAAGCAACCCCGATCTTAATATCCCTTTTGGCGTCCTCAGTACCAAGATTCACAATTTCTAACTCTTCCTGATGAGGTTGGATGACCCTTTCCTCTTGCTTCAACAATCTGACCAATTCTTTAGGGAGTTCACAGTCTTCCTCACTCTCCTCTTCAGCTCGGTAGATGGGATTATTGAAATCATACTGAGCCATAACAGAACTGTTCATAGTGGATTCCGTGAGATCACTTCTGCATGTTTAATGCTTTGTTTTAGAAAAAGAGTTCAAGAAAGTCACAAAAACAAAAATATTGCCATTTTTATTTTTTATTTTTTATTTAAAAACGAAAACAAAAATAGAAAGACAGGGATCACAAAATTGTTTGCAAAACGTCCTTTATTAATGATAATCATTTGTAAAACATGATGTGGCCCTACAATGAACCACTACGCCTTGGGCAGAACGTAGGGTTTTGTGCAGAATGAAAAAACAAAAGAAAATTACTCTGTTTGAAGAGTAACTTGGACTACATCTTCTGCCGTCCAATTGTTGATCACTTCCCCTGGTGCACACGGGCGAACCCAGTTGTCGAGATCACAATCACTGTCACAGTCTTCAACATCAGCTGCAAAGACGTCACCGTGATTCATCAGCCCAGTGCTGGTAAAGGTACTTGGACCTGCTCGTTCAACCTGCTTCGCTTGCAAAGGTTGATAGCCAATACCGAACTTATCCTCTTTGACAGGAAAATCCACCATCTTGCCCCAGCCTTCAGCTTTGTCAGAGTTAACAACCTCCTTGGCCTGCTTGTACGAAGCAATCGAAGCCCCCGACTTTCTCTGATCAGCAAACACCACTCTCTCGAGAGCAACAGTCTCAAATGCCTGGCATAAGGTTTCGTGGATCTCGCCATCCACCTCTACATATTTGAAAGAGGATAGGTGACTCACCAGAATATCTTCTTCACCGCACACGGTCACAATCTGACCGTTCCAGACATACTTGAGCTTTTGGTGGAGAGTCGACGAGACTGCCCCTGCTGCATGGATCCACGGACGCCCCAACAAACAACTGTACGCTGGCTGGATGTCCATAACATAGAAGATGATGTCAAAAACCTCCGGACCTATCTTCACAGGCAAGGTAACTTCCCCAAACACAGAACGTTTGGATCCGTCAAAAGCACGAACTATCAGGTCACTAAGAGTAAGCACAACCCCTTCAACAGATATCTTCTTCAGAATTTGCTTGGGCAAGACATTCAGCGACGAGCCGGTGTCGACCAACACGTGAGACAAAACTGCACCCTTGCATTCCATAGTGATATGTAAGGCCTTATTATGATTACGACCCTCAGGCGTCAAATCTAGGTCAGTGAATCCTAAACAATGCCTGGTGCTCACGTTGGCAATTACACCCTCCAGTTGGTTGACGGAAATCTCTTGAGGTACATACGCCATATTCAGCATCTTCAGTAAGGCGTTACGATGTGCCTCAGAGCACAGCAGCAAAGAGAGAATTGAAATCTTGGACGGAGTCTGGTTAAGCTGATCTACAATCTTGTAGTCACTTTTCTTAATGATCCTCATGAACTCCTCCACGTCATTCTCGAACGAACCCTCAGGCACCTCCTTCTGAGTCGGTTCCTCATCAACAACAACCTGTTTTCCCTTCGACTTAGCAGAAGCCTCAGCGTTGGCATCCCTCAACGGTTGAGGAGCAAACAAACGTCCACTTCGAGTAAAGCCTCCTGGCCCTCCAACGTTGTCCACAACTGAACTTGTACTCACCACAAGAGCTCTACTGGGCACACTGATAGTCACTGGCGACTGATTAACCGGTCTGGTCTGATTCTCATCCCTTCTGTTGTTGCGGTAGGCGTTGTCATATCTCCACGGAACAACCCGATTGTCAACAGCCCTTCTGACCGGAGCGACAATGGTAGTTGGATTACTGGCAGTTACAGGTGCAAAGATGGTAATAGGAGTACCAGTAGTTGTAGGCGCACTAACCCTCTGACCACGTCCTTCAGACAGTTTGAAAAAGATAGTGACAGTTGACACTGACCCACGATCTCTGACAGCCCTACTGAATTGCAGACAACCTTCATCCATCAAACCCTGGATACCGGCCCTTAACTGATCACAGCCATTCTCAGATTCAGCACAAACTGCACAGTCTTCAACACAGCCCGGGTAGACACCCCCACTCAGCAAACGGCCCTTAACAATCAACAAGGAAGTCTGAATCTCATCAACACTGACCATCAGATCCTCAGCTTCTTCCCCTTCAATACTGTTCACCCGGTGAGCACCATGCGGAGGCATAGGGTTATTAACAACATTCGGTACAGGAGCGAAATTGATAGTCTTGGCATCAATCAGGTCCTGGATTTTATGATGAAAAGCCCTGCAGTTCTCTATGTGGTGTCCCGGCGCACCAGAGTGAAAGTCACAACGCACGTTGGCATCATACCCAGGTGGTATTTTTGTCAACGGCGCCATGGTCCTCAGTTCAACAAACCCTAATCTGAGCAATTCAGGCAGTAACTCAGCATAGGTCATTGGCAATGGGTCGAAACGTCGATCAGGCATCCTCTGCCTAGGCTGATACGAACGTTGTTGTTGTTGTTGTTGTGGCATTTGTTGTTGAACCCTCTGTTGTTGCGGTTGTTGACGTTGTTGAGGTGCTGGAATAGTCACTGCAGCAACCTGATGGTACTGATTTTTGTTCTGCGTTCGGCGATGTTGCACAGCATTAGTCTCACCCTCTCTGCGGCCAGGTGCCCCAGCAAAAGGTTTCTTGGAAGATGAAGACCCAGCATCTTGAATCTTACCAGCCTTAATCAAGCTCTCTGTCCTCTCTCCGCAAATGACCACATCTGAGAAACTACCGAATGCGCAGCTTCCCATCCGGTCCATAAAAACACCCTGAAGCGTGCCAATGAACATGTCAGTCAACTCCCTCTCCAGCATAGGGGGTTGAACTCTAGCAGCCAACTCACGCCACCTCTGGGCGTACTCCTTGAAGCTCTCTCCAGATTTCTGACATAAACTCTGCAGCTGAGTCCGGCTCGACGCCATGTCCATGTTGTGCTTGTATTGCCTCAAGAAGGCCTCTCCCAGATCCCTCCAGCATCGGATAGAATCTCTCTTCAGTTCCATGTACCAGTCCAAAGAAGCCCCAGATAGACTATCTTGGAAAAAGTACATCCACATCTTTTCATCATCTGTGTACGCAGAGATTTTCCGATAATAAGCCTGCACGTGGGTGCGAGGGCAAGAAGTACCATTGTATTTGTCGAAAGAGGGTGCTTTGAATTTGTAAGGGATCCTCAACCCCTCTACCAGCCCCATATTGGTAACATCAAAACCCAGGGAATTCTGACATTCCATGGCTCTAATCTTCTCAGCAAGGGCATCAACCTTCCGATCCCTATCCTCAACTCTTCCAGCAACTTCATCATCTTCACTCAGCAGTGTGAACATGTCCTCTTGTCTATCAACAATCGAAGCAGGATGACGAATGGGAGCTCGGGTAGCTCTGACATTGACAGTCTCTGCAGCAAGAGGATGTCCATTGATCCTTATACCCCTTAACTCATCCCCCACAGCATAGTCATTGGCGGGAGCAGCATCAATATTCTCATGAACGGGTGCACCAGCAGGTGAAGCATGGTTGGACGTCTGAATCATAGTCTTTTGTCTCTGAACCAAGGTCCAAAGCTCTTCTTGACCTTGCGCAACCCCTTGCATCATTGTCATGAACTGGGCCATGTTTGCCCTCATCTCAGCCAACTCTGTCTGAACTTGCTCCATACTTCTCTGTTGATTGAGTCTGGTTGAATACCGGTGCGGTCTCTGATCAGCTATCCTGCCTGACACAGGAACCAGAGTGAGAAGTCGCGGACAAGGACACCTGTTATGCAATATGATATGAGTATGATGTGCGTGATGCGTATGCAGGTTAACTTTTTTCATGCATTATTATTATTATTATTATTATTATTTTTATTTATTTTTTTGAAAATAAACATGCCATGATGCAAATGATGGAGCCATGACTGGTCGGCTGAGCATCTCGCGGCACAGGATCAAAGCTTCGGCTTGAACTTGGAACCACAAAGTCATCTGAACCCAAGTCAACATCTGAGCAGGTACCCTCAAATTCAGCCCAGGGATCCGAAATAAACGGAACCCTCCGATCAATACCAGGGTCAAACCTCCGGCGTCTCAAAATAAAGATCCATAAATCCGACTTAACCATAATCAAAATCACAGAATCACTGGCAGAAACCTGTATTTGCAAGAATCAAACCCTCCCCTCACAGGTGAATTCTAACAAGGTCATCCTAAGGCGGACAATGGTCTCGACAATCGGGCGAAGATACTCAACGGGTTTGCCCTTTCGGGTGTACCATTGTAGCTCTCTTAAGATCATCTGAACCAAGAGATCCGGGAAAGAACGGTCACCGAAGTCAATAGCTCAGATGAGATCACCCAACCTGAGTGGAATAACTCCAAACGGAAGGACTCTCTCAAATGAACCTCGTCCGGCTGTGGTGACACGTCGCAACAACATGCTGATACAACAAGTGAGGAAACGCGAGACCACGCTAATCCTAGGTGTATACTCGGGCCTGGGTTTTAGCCCCACTCAGAACACCCACCCCAAACAGAGGAACCAACCTGTACAGGATCAGCACAATGATAGTATGATGCATGCAAACAGATATGCACATATATACAACATAATAATCATAAATGCCATAAATAGAGCAACACAAGCAACCTAAACCCTATCCTAGAGAGCGCTAGGAGAGACTCGCTTAGGGAAGATGGACCAGCAAGAGGTCAACTTCTCTCTTTCCCCAGCAGAGTCGCCAGCTGTCGCATTACGCGAAAAACCAGCGGGAAACGAAAACAACAGAGCCGCCACCGTGCGTTATTTATCCCAAAAGAGGGAAAGGAAACGCTCGAAGTAAACCTGGAAAAGACATGGTCTCGCGACCAAAGAGAATGGGATCGGGAGTCGGTTATGCGAAGGGAAGGTATTAGCACCCCTACGCATCCGTCGTACTCGACGGGATCCACGCACAAAAGGAAGGAATATGGTTGCTAAAACACTGCTCACAAACAAACACACTGGCTGAAAGAGACACAAGAAAACGAACGAAACTAACTCAGTAGGATATCGCATCCTGGGCCTACGTAGTCTATCAGGCATAGACATCAGAGTCTACGTAGTTCGGACTAGGGGAAAACATGCTCGCTAGGATGTCGCATCTTATGCATACGTATCTTCTCGGACTAAAGAAGAATCAGAGCACTCGTAGCTCGGCTAACACACGCCAAACAAAACAACACAGGAAATCGACTGCCAATCGCTGGACTTACGTCACACTCCACACCAAACAGGCAAACATGGAAACCGAATGCCAATCGCTGGACTTACATCAGACTCCAAACCAACAAACACACACTAGAAACCAACTGCCAATCGCTGGACTTACGTCAGACTCCAACAAAGAAACTGGAAACCGAATGCCAATCGCTGGACTTACATCGGACTCCTACCAGAAAAGGAGAAACAACTCACACAAACAAAACAAAAGGGCGCCCGGAGAGATCTGCTCATCTCCTGCCTACGTACCTCATCTGGTATGAGGATCAGGGCGACGTAGTTCCCCTACGCAGGGACAAAGGACTAGCCTAACCAGATACAAAGGGAGACACAACTAGGGAGACTACGACTCGAGCCTAGATGTTATCATGCGAATCATCCCTAAGTTAAGGTTGCTATCTAACTGGCACAGGGAGCAAGCTATCCTAAACAGCACAGGCAAAAGCAAACAATCACAAATAGCACACACTATATACACACAAAGTGGGCTCACACAAGGGTTAGGCTGTGAAACACAAGCCATCTGGAATCGGGTGATGTTAGCTCTTAACCCTAACATTGAGAGTTAGGGTGAAGCAGATGAAATGGGAAGTGAGGGGTGTGCCTCACAGCTCTTATCCCTGGCCTGGGAGAGCTTCATGACAGATGAAAGTGTGGGTTCAGAAAGTTGGAACCCTTCTACACTTATGACTGACTCAACATGAATCTTGGGTTAGTATCCACAATGCATCAACACCAGTTGTGTGAGCAAAGGGATGACACACTGACTAGCAGGAGATGGACTACACATCTCTTTTATCTGCCAATTGCCTTATCAAAGGTCTTTTCCTGCTTGGCACAAACATAAACAAACACAAGCATTGCCTCTTAAGGAGGACTTCAGACAGGTGCCTGACCAAATAACAGGCCAGGTCTTCCAGACTACATGGAGTCAGAGACATTATACCTCAAATTGGTTAAGCAACCAAGCAACAGCAAAAGCAAGTTCACAATGAACTATAGCAACTAATGTACCTGAAAACAATCTAACCCAGTCAATACACAACTCAAAAAGTCAAACAGGCAGACTAAAAGTCAACAGTTAACTGTACAAACAGGCAACAAGCAATGCATCAAGCAAAGCACAAGATCAACTCAAAGGAGCTAATCCACCTACAAAACAACATAATGTTAATCAACATCAATCAAATATCAATCCAAATGAGCAAATGAATCACACTCCTCAAGGCCATATGCTTCTTGTCCTGAAAACACAACTCAAACATAAGCACTAATCACTAGGACATGACCTAGGGTCAAAGAGGGAGAAATCATTCAAAACATAACATGAAAATTGGCATAAATCAAGTTCAATCAAATGAGAACATCATCCAAGTGGTCTCATGTCCATAACATTCACCAAAATCATTTCATAAGGCAAAGAAGGCAGAGCATGCAATTTGAAAGCTCATAGAAGCAAACAGAATGAACCAATCCAAACTAACTCAAAAATAATTCAATAAATCCCAAGCAAAATCATGGCTAAACAGCATACATCACATGGTCATCATACCAAAAATCAAGTCATTTGGATAAGTGGAAGCATGTCAAATAAATTCCCTAAGGCAAGACAAGGCAAAACAAGCTCAAAGGAAGCACAATTTCATACATCAACTTCACACAAGCATAAAACAGAATCCATACATGATAAATGTCTCAAAACAAAGCCATAATTAACTTCAAAGAGTCTAGAATCAATGTGCAAAATTTCAAGTTCATAGGATAAACATCAACCATTTCACAAATCATCTAAATTCAACACTCATCAAAAGTCCCAACATGACAAGCCAGAAGAGAAAATCTCAAAAAAATCCACATTACATCCAAAAATTCCACAAAAATTCACAAGCAATCGTAACATCCAGAAGTATCACTATGCAAAAAATCAGATTAATTGGCATTGAGTTGGCATGGTAATGAAAATCAAAAAGTCAAGCAAGCAAAGGTGTGACACAAATTGTCACACCTCCATTAATCACACCGTATCTCATCATCCAGACATGCTAAAAATACAAACTCCATACCAAAATGTTCATTGAGACGTCTATTTTAAGCATGCAAAATTTCAAGAGTGTTGGATAAAAGCTCATCATTTCACAATCAAAATGGCAAGACATGTCAAGGAAATACACACATGAACAATCCCTAAGCCAAAACAAATTCCATCCAGGCACAAATCAGGGAAAAATACTCATTAAATTCTAGACATCATGAGGAAAATGGTGCAAAAAACCTCACATTATTTGGACAATCCATCATGAAGTTATGAATTTTTCAAATGGAGAAAAAATTAAAAACATGTGAAATGGCATGGTGTGAACATGAAGCATAAAGGATTAAAAAGCCAAAGCAAATGTTGAAAACGTCCGGAGCCAAGGATCGAACCACGTTGGAATTTGAATGTGGCGCTCTCACAATGAAACGCCGCGTTTCATTAAAGGTGATGTGGCACGGGGAAACGCTCTGGACCAATTAAAATGACACGCTGTACTACATGCAGCCAATACATGCGCATAAACAGAAAATCTCATGCAGCAAGCGAGGAAATGGATCTAGCACGCATCTGGAAACGAAAATCTAGGGTTCATGCAATGTTCATCATCAAATCCAGGCTCAAGAACATTTTATTCCAGAAATCAAGAATGAATATACCATTGGCTTCGTCTTTCCAAGCACATCACTAATCTAACATCAATTTATCCTAATTCTCACTCTCATGCACGGATCGAGCCAAAGAAGTTTTGTACATCAATCTTAAAATCAGCATATCTTTCTTATTTCTTGATGAAAATCAAAGATTCAAAGTTCAATGCACTCACCTATGAAGGATCTACCAAAAGCACCTAAACATTTCATGAATTATGAGGATCGATTCCTGACCTGAATTGAAGTGCAGAAGTGGATTCGTGGATTTCAGGCTTTGTAAGGTCCAAACAGGTGTTCTCCAATGCTTATGTGAATGGATGGAAGAAGGATCAATGCTCAATCGTGCTTAATGCAGCTCAGATCCTCACTTGCCATTGATGAAGCTTGCTTTGACAGTTCCAAATTCTGCTCGAAAATGATGAACTCTTGCTTGCAGAAGGTCCAATAACACTTGTGGATGATGAATCAATGAAGAACAATGCAAGGTTTTGGGAGGAATTCGCAGAAAAAAGTGAGAGAGCAAAATGGTGAAAATTGCAAAATAGATCTAGATCTGAACCAAATGGAATGTTAAAACCAAATTCTGTTTTGATTATCCTTATATATGGTGCAGTAATGAAGTTCTTAATCTCAATTAGCCAAATGCAATGGTAATTAGTGAAATGCAAGTGTAAGAGAAAATTAGCCAAATCACCTCATGTGCATGAATCCAATGGAACAGTGCACGGTTTATGAGTTAATTCACCTTGAAATATCAATTTTAGCCAAATGCCAATGTTGGAATGCATGGACAATGCTTATTTTTCAAATTGTAATTTTCCCTCCAAATTCAAATGGAATCCAAGTGAAAAATCCAATATTTTTGTGATGAGAATTGATGAAATGTAATGCATGATTTGGATAGAGCATGTCAAAATAGAAATGTTACAAAAAATCCCACTCCATTTGGCCTTGTGGTGTGAAAGTTATTCCCTTTTGAACTTCAAATTATCTTGACAATGATTGATCCATAATTTCTCAACCACACATGGGAAATTCATGTTCTTGGACTTTTTGGAAAGGTGAGAGCAAGATCTTCAACTTTCATGTTGAAACTTGCTTGGACATGTAATCTTGAGGAGAAGACCTTTCCATTTTTGGCAATTTGAAATTACAGGTCACTTACTATTTTTGGAAACCTTCCATCTGACCTCAAATTCTTCATTGTTGATGTTTGAAATGTCAAATGAGACTTGTATGGACATGAATGAGGCCTCTCTAACCATCTCCCACCTTCAAATCCATGATTTCATGCACAGTTGACTTTGGTTGACTTTCTAGGGTTTCAGATGCATTGTGCAATGACTGTTGAGCTTTGAGCATCCAATCTTTGGCCAAACCACTTCAAAATGATCCCTAGGTCACATGAACTTGTTGAACCAACCATAGGGATTTACTTCAATAGGAATTGCACTTGCTTGCTTGCACAACTGATATCCTAACCAGTCTTGACTAATGACTTGCACTTGGGCAATGAACAATGCAATGCTATGCAGTGGACAATGTAATGTTAATGACCTAATTATGAAAATGAATGTACAAAATGGGTGGTGCAAATTTGAGGTGCTACAGGGATTTGAAAAAAACTGAAAAATATAAAACAAATAAAAAATAAATAAATAACGTGAACAAACCTTGTAATATATTTGTTTTGAAGACTTGAATTCTTGAGATTTATGCAAATGGACGAGATTTCAAGGATGGAGAAGGAAGAAACAAAGAGAGAAAAATGAAACAATGGGAACAAAATGTTTTTGGAAAATGAGAAGGGGGAGAACGTAAATGTTAATTTATGTGCGTTTCTGCTTGGGGGCTCTCCTCGCAAAATGAACTATCATATTTTGCTTGGAGTAGCCCCAAGCAAAAGAGACAAGTGTCAGACGAATCATTAAAGTAGTGGCCAGCTACCGCTATCGGGGTAACGAAACCGAAGAATGAAACCGGTCGCAAAGAAACAGAAGAGTCGCCACCGAATTTTACTTTAATTCCTCGTAAGAGAGGAGACGGAAAATAGTCGATAAAACTCTCAAGGGAAAGAGACGCACACGGGAAGTGAAAATTATGGATAAAGAATAGGTCTCGCAACCGAGATTGGGTTCAGAAGTCAGTTACGTGAGGGGAAGGTATTAAACCCCTCACCTCCATCGTACTCCATGGGAACCATTTAAGTTGTTTGTGTGGATGGATATTTATCTCGTTTATTGTTTATCTTTATTATTTATCTCATTCTCCACCACATAAGGCTCGTGGCTGACAATACTTATCGTAGTTTTATTTTTTTTTTATTAAGAAAATGCCACTTGCTGTTGGATCAAGGGTTTGTTGATTTGATTATGAAATTAGTGACGGATAAAGAAAATAAAACATAAGCAATCAAGAAAGTAAAGAGTCTCATTGTAAGGTAGCCAAAGGAAATTCTTGTGTATGCAAGGGTAACCTAAGCTAACAAAGGATAATGGTCTTACAGTCATGTCTCCCTAGGGTAATACCATGATGCCATTCTTACAACAGGTATTTACAAATGAAATCCAAAGTCAAAGAAAAAGTATCACAAGATAAGGGTGTAACACCTCAATATTTGCCCTCCTCTCTTGGGACTAGCTTAACATATTGCATTGCATTTTTTAGGTTATTAGGCATGGCATATTTGCATATCATGTGGCAACATTGAGAAAGTCATCCTCTTAGGTCTTGATCAGAAGATAAAGAGGTTAAAAGATTCAAGCCTGAGGGTCTCATGGATTGATCACTAATCATCTGAGGATTTGGGCTTCAAATTAGGGTTTCTTGGTTCCTCAGGGAGATTGATCATCGTCTTGGTTGGAATGGTACATCATCATCATCATGGTCTTGTCATCACCAAGAGATTCATTGTGCTTGATCAGATTCCTTGGGATTAGGGTTTTGACCTCTGGTCAACCCTAATCATCTGCAGTGTGCTAATCAGGGCTTGTCAAAGGAGATGAGGGGTTTCCATTGAGATGAGGATCATTCTATGGTTTCATTGAGCTTAGGAAAGCTAGGGTTTCATCATTGAGCCATTTCATCAGGAATTTGGGGCTCAAGATCATTAGTGCATAACCAATTCATCTATCAGTCAGAGAAAGTCAACCAAAGGTCAACTGTTGGATTTGGAGGTGGGAGAGGGTTAGAGACACTTCATTCATGTTCAAACAAGTTTAATTTGACATTTTAAACATCAAGAATGAAAAAAATAAAGTCAGATGAAAACTTTCCAAAAATAGACAGTGACTTGTAATTCAAAATTGCCAAAAATGGAAAGGTTTTCTCCTCAAAATTACATGTCAAAAATGCTTCAAATGAAATTTTGTCCAACATGAAAGTTGAAGATCTTGCTCTCACCTTTCCAAAAAGTCCAAGAACATGAATTTCTCATTTGTGGTTGGCAAGTTATGATCAAATCTTTGTCAAGAAAAGGTGAATTTCAACAAGGCATAACTTTTGCATCACAAGGCCAAATGGAGTGAGACTTTTTGGAGAAAATTTATTTTGATCTCCTCTATTCAATTCAAGCATTACATTTCATGAATTTTGCTCACACAAAAAGTGCATTTTTCAAGTGAACTTAATTTGAAAATTGGAGGGAAAAAGTCATTTTGCAAAATAGGCATGGTATTCATTTAATTCCAATTGCCTTGGCCTTAAAACAGGTTTTTAAACTTGCTCCAAACCAGAATTGGCACTGTTACATTGGTTTTGTGCACTTGAGGGTGGATTGGCTAATTTGGTCATAAACTTGGTTTTGGCTTAAACACTTGCATTTTGGCTAATCATGATTAGCAACATCATTAACATCACATATAAAACCATAATCATAACTGTTTTCTGATTAACCATAACAGAATTGTGAATTCTAGATCTAGATCCAAAACTTTTTCATTTTTCTCTCAACTTTCTTCATCAATTTTCTTCATTCTTTTTGCCTTGCCTTCGATCAATTCATCATCTACATGCATATTGGAAGTGGATTGAAGCAAAATCTTGGAGAAATCTTGAAGAATCGTGGACTGTTACAAGAGTGTTCAACAATGGCAAATGGAGATTTCATCGTGTTCAAGCACTGTTGAGCTAAAGCCTTGCATTCATTCATCTTCCACATCATCATAGAACTTCTGTTTTACACTTCCATGGCCTGAAACACGCGAATCAACTTCTGCCAATTCTTGAAGGTGAGTTTTCGACTTTGATAATTCATGCAATTGATATATGTGTTTGATAGATCTTTCTTAGTAGAGTGGACTGCACTTTGTTTCATTGAATTTGGTTGAGAAATGAGGAAGTTACATGGATTAGAAGTTTGATGCATGATTATGTTTCTCTTCGAATCTCTTAATTTAGAATGAATTAGGTCAAAATGAGTTTAGATTCGTGTTGTGCTTAAGAAGACCTTTCCAGTGATATAGGTTTTGTTGATTTTGGTGAAAAATTGTTCATGAGCTAGGTTTGGATGAAGAACACGTGATGAACATTTGAAAATTTTCCAGAAAACCTCGCTTGATCCGTTTTTTCGCTTATTGCATGCGCTAGAGTGTTATGGCGCCATGCACTGGACCACGTGTCCTGGTGCCTTGGGCGCGCGCTGGATTTTAAAAATCGACATGGTTCGAATCTGGCTCCCAGCGTTTCTTCATGTTGGCATTTGCATTTTTCTCATCATATGTTACTATATTTCACATGCCTTCATTCATTTTTTTTATTTTTTCTCCACATGAAAAATTTCATAACTCACAAACCATAAATCCAATTGACATGAGATTTTTTGTTCCATGATCCTCAAGATCTCTACTATTTTTTGATTATTTTTGCAAAAATTGTGCACGTGTGGTTTTTAACATGGCCTATGGTTTGTTCACATGTGTTCTTTCATGCACCTTGCTTGATGTTTTGATCATGAAATGATGATGCTTAATCCAAAATTCTTGAAATATTACATGTGTAATCTAGACACTTTGATAAACATTTTGGTATAGAGTTTGTGATTTTTGCTTTCCTGGTTGATGAGATATGAGCTGTTGAATCTAGGTGTGACAATGTGTGTCACACCATTTCTTGTCTAACTTCCTGATTTTATTTGCCATTCCATATGAACTTTAAATGAGCTTAATGTTTGCATGTTGATGCTTCTAGATGTTAGTTTTGAGCATGAATTTTTATGGAATTTTTGGATGCATTTCCAATTTGTTTGAGAATTTCCTTTCTGTTTTACAAGTTGGGGACTTTTTGTGAGTCATGATCTTAAATGTTTTGTGAAATTCTTGATATGTATTGGATGGACTTGAAATTTTGTGGAGTGATTCTAGACACCTTGAAGTTTGTCATGGCTTCGATTTGGTTCATTATCATGTGTAGTTTCTGTTTTGTGCTTGCTTGAAGTTGATGCATGATTTTGTGCCTTGTATGGAATTGTATATGCATACCTTGACTTATGGATTTTATTTGACTTTCTTCCCATTGTTCAAATGATTTGAAATTTGGTGTGTAGATCATGTTATGAATGGTGTTTGACCATGAATTTTTTGGGGATTTATTGAAATGTTTGTGAGTTGATTTGAATTGGATCTTTCTGTTTGGTCCAATGAGCTTTGAAATTGCATGCTTTGCACTATTTGTTGTGTGAAATGAAATTGGTTGATGATATGAATATGAGACCACTTGGATTTGTTTCTTATTTGATTGAACTTGATTTTTGATAATTTTCATGTTCTGTTTTGGTTTATTGCTCCCATTTTGACCCTAGGCCATGTCCTAGTGGTTAGTGCTTAATGTTTGAGTTGTGTTTTCAGGACAAAAGGCATATGGCATGGAGGAATTAAGTCACTTGGCTTGAGTTGCTTGTTTGATTGGTGTTGATTAACATTAAGTTTGTTTTGTAGGTGGCTTCTAAGTCATTTTAGTTGAGCTTGTGCTTGCACTTGTTGCTTGCTTATTGCTTGTGTACAGTTAACTGTTGACTTTTAGTTTGTCTGTTTGACTGTTTGAGCTGTGTACTGATTATGTTAGATTGATTTCAGGTACCTTAGTTGATTAAGTTCTTTGAAATTGCTTTTGCTGTTGCTTGGTTGCTTAACCAATTGAGGTAGAATTCACTAACTCCATGTAGTCTGGAAGACCTGGCCTGTTACTTGGCCAGGCACCTGTCTGAAGTCCTCCTTAAGAGGCAATGCTTGTGCTTGTTTATCTTTGTCCCCAAGCAGGAAAAGACCTTTGTTAAGGCAATTGGCAGATACAAGAGATGTGCAATCCATCTCCTGCTATTCAGTTGAGTCATCCCTTTGCTCACACAACTGGTGTTGATGCATTACGGATATTAACCCAAGATCCTAGTACAGTTGTACAGTTGAGTCAGTGTCATAAGTGTAGAAGGGTTCCCACTTTCTGAACCCACACTTCATTTGTCTAAAGCTCTCCCTGGCCAGGGATAAGAGCTGTGAGGCACACCCCTCATTTCCTATTTCATCTGCTTCACCCTAACTCTCAATGTTAGGGTTAAGAGCTAACATCACCTGATACAGTTGTCTTGCTTTTGCAGCCTAACCCTTGTGTGAGCCCACTTTGTCTGTATATAGTGTGTGCTAATTGTGAATGTTTGCTTTGTGTTGATTATGCTTGCATGCTTTGCTTTGCCTGGTTAGGATTAGCTTGCAGCCTGTGCAAGTTAGATAGCAACCTTAACTTAGGGATGATTTGCATGATAACATCTAGGCTCGAGTTAGTCTCCCTAGTTGTGTCTCCCTTTGTTATCTGGTTAGGTTAGAATTTCTTTCCCTGTTAAGGGGAACTACGTTGCCCTGATCCTCATACCAGATGAGGTACGTAGGCAGGAGGTCATGCGAGATCTCTCCGGGCACCCTTTTTCTTTTTGTGTGTGTTTGCTTGACAGTTGCTAGGCTCGAGTTCCCGACTCCTTAGTAACTTGTTACTTGTTTCTTCTTGTGTGTGTAGGAGATGGATGTAAGCCCAGCGATTGGCATTCCGTATCCTTTTGTTGTGTGCTTGGAGTCCGGTATAAGTCCATCAAGTGGCATCTGGTTTCCAGTATGAGTTTGTTTGGTTCGGAAGTTGATGTAAGTCCAGCGATTGGCGTTCGGGTTCCATGTTTGCCTTTTTGTGCGTGTGTTTGTTTCGGCGTGCGTGAGCCGAATTACGGTAGCTCTGATTCTCGTTCCAGACGAGATACGTAGGCATAGGATGTGATATCCTAGCGAGCCCTCTCCCCTCTTCCTCCACCTGTGTTGTCTTCAGTGTGTGTGTGTGATGTTTGTTTTAGCAACCTTTTTCTATCTTTTGAGCGTGGATCCCGTCGAGTACGACGGATGCGTAGGGGTGCTAATACCTTCCCTTCGCATAACCGACTCCCGATCCCATTCTCTTTGGTCGCGAGACCATGCTTTTCCCAGGTTTACTTCGAGCGTTTCCTTTCCCTCTTTTGGGATAAATAACGCACGGTGGCGGCTCTGTGTTGTTTTGTTTTAGCCCGCCGGTTGTTTTTCGCGGATGCGACAAAGGGCAGGGTCCTCCAAGTAAAGTTCCTAAGTGAAATACTCTAAGTCGCATGGTTGATTACAAGTGGAATGCATCTTTTTGGTCTTATCATTTTATCATGTTTTTGTTGTTTTTTATTGTATGATGAAAATGGTTAAATAACAATATTAAACATGCATGAGGAGTATATACAATGGTGATGATGATAATGAGTACTTGAATGTAAATTATAATGCAATGACATAAAAGTAAATCATAAGGTAATAATGTTGACATAAAAGTAAAACAACAAGACAATAATAACAGGGTCACAATAATGGTTAGTGATAAACAAAGTTAGTGAAGTATGGTTAGTGGTTATTTAAATGTACAAAGTAAACATTTAAGGATTATCTATCCATAGGTCAAAAGATTCAAATTATGGTGCATTAGGGGATAATTTATCACTGATGCAAAGTATTGAAGATGATCAATGATCATCTAACAATAGATTTGTAACAATGAAAGTTATACAATCCCAAGTCCATCTATCAATAGTTTGACAAACGGAAGATAGTATCACTCAATGATTACAAGTTAACAAGTTGGTTAATGGTTAGGTTATACAAGTTATAAAATGGTTAATGTACAAGGTAAACAAGGAAGCAAATGGTTAGAGGGTTAGTAAACAATGGAAGCATAATAAGTAAAATGAAGTCACAACAAGTCAAATGGAACCATAAGTTAGTATACAAGCAAAGACTTCATATATGTGTTAAATGATTCAAGTTTGGTTTATATAGAGGCAACCTATCAATACATCAAAGTATCATGGATGATCCATTGATCATTCATTGATAGATTTGAGACATTGAAGGTTTTATCAACTCAAAACAATCCCTAATCATGACCGAGTAGATCTCACTAGCCTCAATATTCAAGACATGAAAATTCAACAAAAACATTTCCAAATAAAATGAAACAAAGTGTAATAAAATAAAATGGGCTAAGCACCCTTTGGTGTTAGCTAGCACCTTCAACAAATAAAATGTTAAAACAAATGTTAAAATGAAACACGCGCGTGATTCAAACAATCAGAAGTTGGAAGCATATTTTTTTAAATTTGAACCAAGAATAACACGCGCAAACGAACCATCGTCTTCAATTTTCAACCATCAAAGTTCAACTTTTGCAACTCGTGTTTTTAAGAGGAATCAAACATGGATTCAACTCCCAAACACATCATCGTTGTCCTCTATACACTCATGAGACATTAATTGGCTCTGAGCGTGGAGTATTTTACATGAACTCGGAAATTAAACTTGACCTAAAAATAAAATAAAATGACGATCAATGGATAATCAGAGCTTAAACCATAGGTTTAAACATCATAGAGGAATTTTGAGCAAGATTGTAACTTGTTTGAGTGAAGGGGTGAGTGGAACTACCTGATCGAAATCGGTTTCAGAGTTGAAATCTACTGAGTATGAGTAGCTCAAGGGAGGTGTTGGGAAGGTGAGTTAGTGTTTAGGAAAGCTTGAGTGATGTTAAGGTATGAATTTTGGGCACTTGGTTTGGATGAAAATGGTTTAGAATTTGAAAATGGGAACTCTGTTTTTGAGGGAGAAACACGGTTTTGTAGCAGGGGCTTTCTGGCTTGAAAAGCTTGGTTCAAGGTTGGACTACCTTCCCCTATTTATAGGGAAGGTGTTGGGATTGATAGGTGAAGGAATGAGAGGGATTTGATCAGAGATTAGAAGTGGCTTGAAACATGCTATAAAGTGATATTTTTGGGACAAGGGTTGGCATGTTCTGATCTGGTTTGCACTCCCAACCATTTGGTTTTTCTCCTTAAAATCGAACAAATGCAACTAAGGACTTTGAAATGACCTTCTATGGCTTTGTCTTTTATCCATTTTGGGAAATTTCTGATTTTTTCACATGGTCCGGGTTCCTCATTTTGTGACCTCTTTGCACCCAAGTTGATTTTCATTTGTGTCTTGCAATGTTGTGTGACATGTTAGGGGTCAAAATGAATCAGATTAATATGGTTAAATGGCTTGGTGCCTCAAAATGAAAATTTTGTCCAGTGTGACTGGTTTGGTACATCATGATAAAATCCAATCTTTGAACTTGGGCCAAATGAAATTGGCTTGTGCATTTTGCATGAAACTTATGCCAAATGTTTTTTGCCATGTCCTTGGTTATTTGCAAAAAGAACCAAGTAAAATGAAGTTATGGTTTGGAAATGGAAATGAGGTAATGTAGTGGTCATGGGCATGATTCTAGGTTGGCTAGGCATCTTGACCAGCTTAGCCAATCCAAAAATTGAGGTCCTTCATAATGAAGATCTTAGACCTTGAAATAAATTTGAAAAGGGACTCAATTAGGACATTTGGCACAAAGAATATCTTGAAAATCTTGAAAGGTGAAAAAGGTATGGGGTTTGGACCAAATGGTAGGCCAAACTTGTCAAAATGTGACCAACAACCATGACCTAGAAATGCCATTTTTGATTTCTTGGTTTTTAAGGTACCTTGATGGATGTTTGAAGCTCACATGATCATATCTTGATGTAAAATGAGGCTTGGTGCATTGTGGGGTGATTTTAGGTCAAATCCATGGGTGACATCAATGCATTAAAAGTTCAAAGTTCGTGATCAAACCAAAGACTTGTACCATGGATGAAATGGGTGTTTGATTGATGAAATGTGGTTGAAATTAACTTGAATTGAAGGTGAATGAATTTTTGAATGATGGGATGATCAAGTGAGACAAGGCATAAAATCAGTGGATGCACAAATTAGGGTTTCTTGAACCATAAGTTTCATCAAGAACCATAGCCAGAACAATTAGGATTTTGAGGTGCAAAAAGTGTATTGAGGTGATTCAAAGGGTTGCAGAATGAAAAAAGTTTGGATATTAGGGGTCCTCAATGTTATGGTCAAGACTCAAGGGGAACCATGACACGCACAAACCAATGAGGGTTAAGATATAGGGGTGAGGTCCTTGGGTGACCAAATGAACCATCACATGTCTTCAATGGGGACTCACCATCCAATTAGGTTTTTGGACAGTGGGTGAGATGACTTGAGTGTTCCTACAAAATCCAAGGATGCATGAGGAGGGAGATTAGGGTTAAGGTGGCATTGGCACACCTCAACATGATTAGAGAGTCTTGAGGCTTCAAAGATGATCCCCATGCCTTGAGCTGGTACTTGTGGATTATTGTGGGTATAAATACATATGAGATGATATTTGTGGGATGTATTCTTATGAATTAGGGTTATATGGAACTAGGGTAAATTTGAGGGTATGACAACTGCCCCTATTTAATCTTCTCGGACCTGAATGTATGGATATCAACGAATTCCAATGCGTTCATGGTAAGAGGGGATTAAATACTAAAAAAGTAACAAAAAAATTGGCCTACTGGGGGGTTATGGTGATATGAAATGGATTTTCTGGGGATTATATGTAGGAAAGTATTCACGGGATGGCAAATGATCTTGTTATGAGCTTAACTGTCGAGGAAATGATTATGGTATTTTGTGCTTTGTTGGGGGAAATATGGTTATGATAATTATGCATGCAATGTGATGAATGTTATGAGACATAAGTATATTTTCAAAGAGGAAGGATTAATTATAATACTCCAAGAAGAAAAGTGGGGAAAGGAAAACTCCGATGGGGGATAAGAATTTTGTAAAAAGAGGTAATTCCCAGCAACGACTGAATACCTGACCTTGATGGGGAAATATAGATTCAGTGATGATTCCTAGAAATAGCTGGAATACCTGACATCTATTGGGGATATGTTCAATTTTAGTGATGATTCCAAGCAATGGCTGGAACACCTGACTTTTTCCGGGGAACAACAACGTAATTTCAGTGACAATTCTTAGCAACGGCTAGAATACCTAACTATGTGGGGACAATCTCTGTGTTCAGTGATGATTCCTAGAAACAACTAGAATACCTGACTCTGTTGGAGAGAAAGAAGAGGTATATTGATGATTCATAGCAACAACTTGAATATTTGACTCTGGGGGAGAAAAGACGTTCAACGACGATTCCTAGCAACGGTTGGAATACCTGACTCGGATGGGGATGAAACCAAATAGTTCAGTGACAATTCCTTGCAATGGCTGGAATACCTAACCTTTTTTGGGGACAAATGAAAGTTTAATGATGATTCTTAGCAACAACTAGAATACCTGACTCGTGTTGGGAAAAGGAGAAACCAACATCGATTCTAAGCAAAGACTAGAATACCTGAGTTATGCTGGGAAAAAAGAAGTTCAACGACAATTCCTAGAAATGTCTTGGAATACCTAACTTTAGTAGGGGAATATTTGAAGGTAATAATTCCTAGAAATGGCTGGAATGTCTGATTTGTGGGGAATCAAAATAGTTCAGTGACGATTCCTAGCAACGGCTCGAATACCTGACTCTTCTTGGGGATATATTTGAGAGTTAGTGTTAACTCTTGGCAACGGCTAGAATACCTGAATCTATTGGGGAAATCCTTAACAACATCCAAGAAGTTCCTAAGTCTGACAAAGATAATCCCTAGAAACGGTTGGGAAGGTCAGAAGTTTGATGAATTATTCTCGAGTAAGATTGGAAGGTGAATTAAAGAGGATGCTTATGATGTAATGTTATGTATGTGAAATTCCAATGTATGTTCGGGCTATTGAGGAATATGCAAATGCAAGGTTTATGAATTGTGCCAAGTGTGATTAGGTTTTGTGAGGGATAATTAGTTAAGGTTGCCAAAGAGGATAGGGCTTTGAATTTGATTGGGGAGAGTGTGACGGACTTCCCGACATCGAAATTTAGATCCCTTGATGTTCAAGTTGCGTTTGGAGAAATAGTTGGGGACATTCCTGCTAGGGAATTCACTGGGAACTTCTTGATTAGGCCAAGTCCAAGGGACTTCGTGGCGTTGCGGTGTTTAGGTATACAAAGTATATTGGACTAAGGTTACCTTCATATACTTTTTGAAAGAGAATTAACTTCTACGTTCTCTCTTAAAAGTTTTTTTTAGTAAAGTTGTTTTACCCAAATTTTCAATGCAATGTTAATTAAAGAAAAGTCATACTTAGCAAACAAAGAAGGAAAAGTAAAAGTATTGAGCACGTATGGTGGAATCAATTTTATTGATAAAAATGATCCCAAAATGGGTGATTTGTATAAGGAAGCAATTCCTAAAAGAGGTGATTACAAAAAGAAATCAAAAAAATATAATGGCAATGGAAATAACTCGGATTTCCATAAAGTTTTGATTCTGCTATAATCCTTATGTCATCGGAGGTCCTCTGATATTGCTTTGGAAGAAAGTGATTGGATTGACTCGCTAGGGAGTGTAGAAGATTCTTTGTGGAAGGAAGCCTCTCACTTTAATGAATCCCTAATTTTTGTCTAGACCACCCTTTCAGGTTTTCAGTTTACCCAGATACCCATTTTTGCATAAGCTGCCCTTTCGGGTTTTCAGCTTATTGGGCTCTTTTTTTAGGCGTAGTATTTTTTGACTGCATCCGCATTCACAGGGGATGGAAAATATTCATCATCCATAGTTGAAAGTATTAAGGCTCCTCTAGAGAAAACCTTTCTTACAACGTATGTGCCTTCATAACTCAACGTCCATTTGCCCCTCGGGTCAGTATGAATCGGTAGAATCTTCTTCAAGACTAGGTCTCCGACCTTGAGATTTCAAGGAAATACCTTCTTATCATGTGCCCTCTTGATACACTTTTGGTAAAGTGGCCATGGAAGATGGCTGCCAAACGCTTCTCATCAATGAGGTTCAGTTGGTCAAATCTGGTTGTACCCATTTGACTTCATCGAGCTTGACATTGGTCAAAATACTTAAGGAAGGAATCTCTACTTTGACAGGCATGATTATATTTATGCCATACACAGATGTACGATAGCCATGCAACACGAACGGGAGCATCTCGTGCCAATCTTTGTACATTTTTACCATCTTTTGCATAATTTTCTTGATGTTTTTGTTAGCTGCCTCAACATCACCATTCATCTTTGGTCTATATGGTGACGATTTGCGATGTTCGATCTTGAAGCTGTTGTATAACTCTTTATCATCTTGTTATTGAGTTTAGATACATTATCGATAATGGTATTAATTGGGACCCTATAATGACAAATGATTTATTTCCTCAAGAAATGAGCCACCACTTGCCTTGTGATGTTTGCGTACGAGACTACTTCCACCCATTTAGTGAAATAATCTATAACTACCAAGATAAAGCGATGTCTGTTTAAGGCAGTTGGATTAATGTGTCCAATCACGTCGATGCCCCACATGGAAAAAGGCCAAGGTGATGTAAGGACATTGAGTGACACTGGGGGTACATGGATCTTGTCGGCATAAATCTGGCATTTATGGCACGTTTGGACGTGGCGGTAATAGTCAACCTCCATGGTCATCTAATAGTAGCTGACCCTCAAGATTTTCTTCACCATCGTGTGTCCACTGGCATGTGTCCCAAAGGAACCTTCATGGATTTGCATTATAATCTGGCTTGCTTCGCTTTTGTCTACACATTTGAGCAAGACCGAATCATAATTCCTTTTGTATATAACCCCTCCACTCAAGAAGAACTTAGATGATAGTTTCCGAAGGTACTTCTTGTCGGTGATGGATAAATTCTTAAGATATTCTTGGCTTTCTAAGAACTTCATGATGTCATAAAACCAAGGATGGCCATCAGACTCGTCTTCGGTTGCCAAACAGTAAGTTGGCTCGTCCAAGTAGCCAAGGTGGAAAGTTGGTGCTTCATTTTTCCATTTGACCTTAAACATTGATGAAAGAGTATCTAAGGCATCGACCAACTGATTTTCCTCTCTAGGGATGTGATGGAATGTAATCTATTCGAAGTACGAGATCTACTTCAGGACATGCTTCTTGTAAGGGATCAACTTGTGATCTTAGGATTCCCATTCTCCTTTGACTTGGCTGATGACCAGGGATGAATATCCATAGACTTCAAGGATTTTGATCCTAAGATCAATCACAGCTTTAATGCCGAAGATACAAGCCTTGTACTCCGCCATATTGTTGGTATGTTCAAAACATAACCTTGCAGTGAAGGGTAGATGAAACTAGTTAGGGAGGTGATGACTTCCCCAATGACATTTCCTTGAGCCTTAAAAGCTCCTTCAAATATAAATGTCCATCGAGATCCAGGTTCTGGTCCTTCCACGGGGCTAGGGATATTGTAATCCCTTATCAACATGATGTCTTCATCAAGGAATTCAAAGCGCATGGACTTGTAATCCTCCAAGGGTTGAAGAGCAAGATAGTCAGATGACATCATTCCTTTGACCTCTTTTTGGGTGACATGTTGGATGTCATACTCAGTCAGGGCCATTTGCCAACGGGCTACTCTACCGGTGAGAGCAAGCTTCTTGAAGATATACTTGACTGGGTTTATCTTGGAGATCATGAGTGTTGTATGTGTGAGCATGTATTTCCTCAAACATTTGGAATCCCAAACAAGTGCACATTAGGTTTTCTCGAGCATCGAATACCTACTCCCGCAATCGATAAACTTGTTGCTTAAGTAGTATATGGTATGCTCTTTTCTTCCAGTTTCGTCATGTTTGTCGATGATACATCTCATAGATCCCTCAAAGACTATTAGGTACATGATTAAGGGTCTTCCAGGCATAAGAGGCATCAAAATTTGAGGTTCTTGTAAGTACTCCTTGATCTTTTCAAAGGCATTTTGACAGTTTTCGTTCCAAATGACGACCTGATCTTTTAGAGTAGTTTGAAGATTGGATCATAGGTGGGCGTGAGGTGAGATATGAATCTAGCTATATAGTTCAATCTTCCATGAAATCTGCGGACCTCCTTTTAAGTTCTAGGTGCAGGCATAACTTGTATGACCTTTACCTTCTCAGGATCTACTTCGATGCCTCGTTGGCTGACAATAAAACCTAGCAGTTTTCCAGATCTTACCCTAAATATGCATTTACTGGGGTTGAACCTCAATCTAAACTTCCTCAGGCGTTCAAATAACTTCTCTAGATAAACCAAATACGCCTCTTTAGTTTGGTACTTGGCAATCATGTCTTCAACGTACACTTCAATCTCTTTATGAATCGTATCATGAAAGAGCATCACCAATGGATGTTGGTATGTTACACCGGTGTTCTTTAAGCCAAAAGGCATGACCTTGTAGCAAAAAGTTCCCCATGGGGTGAAGAAAGTTGTTTTCTCCATGTTGTATGAAGACATTCTGATTTGGTTATATCCGGAGAAGCCATCCATAAAGAAGAAGACAAAGAATTAAGTTGTGTTGTCCACTAACACATCAATATGAGGCAGTGGGAAGTCGTCTTTAGGACTTGCTCTATTCAAATGTCTATAGTCTACACACATACGCACTTTGCCATCTTTTTTAGGTACAGACACGATGTTGGAAATCCACTAAGGGTAGTTAGAAACTGCTAGAAAACCTGCATTGAGCTGCTTTTACATTTTCTCTTTAATCTTCATTGCCATGTCAGGCCTCGTTCTTCTCAACTTCTGCTTGACCGAGGGAAATATGCTTTGAGAGGTAACCGGTGGACCACGACGTCAGTGTGAGATCGAGAATGTCTTTGTAGGACCATGCAAACACATCAATGTACACTTGTAGGAGTTTGACCAACTTCTCTTTCATGTCTTCTTGTAGGGATGTGCCTATTCTGACCTCTTTCACTCCCTCTTTGGTTCCAAGATTGACCACTTCTACCGATTCTTCATGCGGTTGGATGACCTTTGACTCTTTACTTAGCAGTCGAGATAACTCCTCGGGGAGTTCATAATCTCCCTCACAGTCTTCGTCTATGTGATTGATTGGATTGTCGAAGTCATATGAGATTATAACAATATCGTTATTGGTGGTAATCAGGGGAAATCTGCATGATTCATGGTTCATGCTTTTATTTTTGTGAAAGAGAGGAAAAATGAATGAAAGCTTAAAAGAATGTAAGAAAACATTGCCATTTTTTATTGTTTTGTGAAAAAAGTAAAAACAAAATGAAATACAAAGAGCATAATTTGAATGCAAATGGTGATGATTTCATTGATTTAATCTTGATTGAATAATTAGATGGGAGCCTACAAATGGTTCCCCCATGCCTTGGGTATAGCATGTTTTTTTATAAAAAAGGAAACAAATAAAACATGAAATTACTTTTCAAACAGGGTAACTTCAGGTATCTCAAATGCGGTCCAATTGGTCAATTATTGTCCTTCAACCTTCTTGTACACCAATCCTTCTTCCACAATCATGCTAACTCCTTCTTCTTCCAAAGCACCAATTTAGCTGTCTATGAGATGTTCGGTGCTTGCAAAGAAATCTGACAAGGGGAGCACTCGTCCCCCCATAACTTTTCACACTTGTTTCTTCAGATTTTGGGAGTTATAACCCAAATCGGAGATTAACAAGAAAGTTCAAAACTTTTCCCCAACCTTCGGGGTGTCCATTCTTGATCACAGTTTTTACATCCTCCAGGGAGATCATCGGAAACTCAGTTTTCTTCTTTTTCACTATGGTGGCAACCAACTCCACATTCACCACTTCAAATTATTGGAACGGGGTCTCATGTACCTCACCTCCTCCTTCAACATACCGAAAAGATGCTAAGTGGATGACCTTGATGTCCTCCTCTCCTTCGATTACCACAGGCTTGTTGTTAACCAAAAATTTCAACCTTTGGTGGAGTGTCGACTTGACAGCTCTAGCTGAGTGTATCCACGAACTTCCGAGTAAACAAATGTAAGGGGGATATATATCCATTACAAAGAAAGTGATAAATAAAGTGTGGAGGCAAATCTTTATAAGGAGGTCAAATTCACCAATCACAGTCCTCCTCGAGCCATCAAATGCTCTAAAAACCAACTCACTAGGTTTCATTACTAGACCTTCAATGGTTAACTTGGATAATGAGCTCTTTGGTAGAACGTTCAAAAATGAACCAGTATCTACCAACACCCTAGACAGAATAGTGTCTAAACATTCGAGAGAGATGTGTAGATCCTTGTTATGATTTCCCCTCGAGCGGGAGCTCATCATCATTAAAACCCAAATTGGTACTGGATGCAATGTTGTTGACTACTACCCTCGAATTGACAAACATAAATTTCTTTTGGTACATGGGCGACCCTAAAAAATTTCACTAAGGTATCTCTATGTGCCCCAGAGCACATGAGCAAAAACAACATTGATATCTTCGACGGGGTTTGGTTGAGTTGGTCAACCATCTTATAAAATTCAATAACCGCAGATTAGGTGACTTTGTTTGTGTTATTTGATAAATTTTGTTCATACATTCTCATCATACAATCATTAGGGTGATTTTTTTTGATAGTTCATGGCCTTTTTGGATACTACTTCTAATTGACTAAAGGTTTGATTTTTAATCACAGTTACTTGTAATTAAATTTTTTTTTGTGATTCGTCCATATGTATATCTATCGTGACATTCATGCATTTATTTCTCCTCACATTTCTTGTTTCATGCACTTCAATTTCAAAAAAATTTGCACTTGGCATTACATTGAGTATTGGGCGTTTGAATGTGTAGAGATTTGTTTAGATTTCATCAAGTTTTAATTGTTTTATAGGTTCTATTTGGTTTACCTTGGTTTTGTTTTTAAGATTTTACCAAAAAGTTTTTACGTTGGTTAATAGTGACAACAATATCATTTGACTTACAATTTAGATTGAGTCAAAAGTAATAGTCTTGATAATAATATGCTTACTTTTACCAATTTGGATTAAATAAATTGAACCACATAGTCATAATTTCTTTATTTACACTAAAATTTCAAATAAATTACATTTTTTAGTTCTACTTTACAGTAATATTACATTTACATTAAAAGTGCAAATAAATTGCATTTTTGGTTCTACTTTACAGTAATATTATATTTACATTAAAAATGCAAATAAATTACATTTTTTGGCTCTACTTTACAGTAATATTATATTTACATTAAAAGTGCAAATAAATTACATTTTTTCTTCTTACTCACGAATATTGTTGCTACCGTTCGTTGTCATGCGTTTGCAATGTTGGAGGAATGAGAAAGGATGCGTTTTCGGATGGTCGGAATTTTGTTGTGATTGTCGTCTCCGCTGTGAGGTTGCTTTCGATTAAGAGTGTTTGAACTAAGGAAAGAGTTTCAATTGTGGCTTGAATTCCATTCTCAGTTCCATTTTTCAGAAGGTTGAAGAGAGTGGAAGATGACAGGGTTCGGCCGTTTGGGAAGAGAATGGAACTTTTTGGAAACCCTAGTTCCACTTACTTGTTAATACTAGATCCAGGTCGCTCAACCGACCCACTTGCTGACCTGTGGCCCCTTTGGGCTTGGGCAAGTCCGAAACGGCCCACACGTTTTCTCTTTCAGCATTAAGGCGTTCTGGGTCGGGTTGACCCAACCCATACCTTTCCATCCGCCCATTCGGGCCCATTTTTTTGTTGTTGAAATATTTAATTTATACCTTTGTGTATTAGGGGATGTGTTCATCCTCCAACTAGCCGCTCTTGGCCTGATGGTTGAGACATCCTCTGTTTCCCACCAGGCCTTTGGTTTTGAACCTTGGCCTTGTCATTTTTCTAATTATTTAATTTTATCTTCATATAATTGTCATTCTTTATTTCATTTTTCTCTTTTTCGTAACTTCTTGATTTAACTTAACCATTTTTGTATCCCCTATTCAATTCAACTTATTTAAAAAACACACTTGTCAGTTCTATTTTTAAAAAAAATTTAAGTGCGTCGAAAACAAAAAAACTTATTTATTTATTTATTCATTTATACTCGACTTACTTTGGGGTCTTCTTTACATCGGATCTTTTTTAGTGTATCCATTCAACTTCCACTGATTTCAAACATCCATGCTTCGATCATAGTAATCTCAAACCTTTACATTAGCATTTTCTTTTAAATTTTTCATAAGTAAAATCGAAATAAAACGATTACCCGAATGAAATATCCGGTCGTAATCCCGAATGCTAGGCCCAAGTTATAAGAGCTTGCAAGCCATAAGTATTCGTCTTCTCTTCAAAACACTCATAAATATTCAAATTATTTATATAATTAAAATTATAAGAAGAAGATTATCTTGGATGAAATATCCAATCATAATCCCGAATGACAGGCCCAAGTTGTAAGAGCTTGCGAGCCATAAGTTTTCGTCTCCTCTAAAACACTTGTAAATATTCAAAATTATTTTCTCAATAAAATTGAAAGAAAAAGATTACCTAGGTGAAAGGTCCAGATGTAGTCCCGAGTATTAGATCCAAGTTGTAAGAGCTTACAAGTCATAAATACCCGTCTTTCAAGCCCCAAAATACATTCAACCAATCAAACTCTTTTTTCTCCACCGTGCGACTGATCAGGAAAACCTTTTCATAAACAAAAGACATCTTATCTTAAGATGATGTGAAACAATTCTCCGTCCATAATTCTTGAGTTGAGAAAAATGACGTTTTTCCGAATGTTGATTTGTAAATCCATTCGATGTGTGGTATACGTCCGCTCCTCATCTGTTTTGGGTAAAACAATGTTTTTCGTCGATTAATACAATACAACTTTCGCTAAAATTGACCAACAAACAAACATTTTCTACCCAGAACCACGTAAGCCTTGAGTTCTCTATTGAGATACGTAGGAGCAGGATTGTAAATTCTTGTCAGGCCCATTAATAAAAAAATTAGGTTTAGTCCCCTTCAAATTAAAAATTCCAAAAACATCTTTTCTTTTCTTTTGGTCCTATTATTCTTTCCCTCATAATAATTCGAGAAGTTTAACATTTCAAGCTAACACTAATGCGCACAATTAACCTAATGGTTCCCGTTGAGTACAACGGACATGAGGGGTGCTAATACTCCCCCCCCTTGCGTAATCGACTCCCGAACCCTGATTTGGTTGCGACAACTATAATCATTGTCGTTCTTTCTTGGGTTTTATTGATATTTCCCCTTTCCTTTTTAGGAATAAATAAAGTTTGGTGGCGACTCTTTTTCGTCCATCATGCGAGCGTGCGATTGTGTTTTGCTAAGTCGTGTACCCATTTTTCTAGGTGTGACAGATGGCGACTCTGCTAGGGATTCTATTTCCCTAAGTGAATCAATCCTAGTTAGGTCGTTTGTGTGTCTTTGTTTGTTTACTTGTGTGGCTTTTCTTTTTTGCTTTTACTATTTTTATTGTCATGTTGATATAATCTGTTGTATTGGTTCCATTATGCTTTGTGTAGCGGGTTTTTTGTTACCTTTAGGTTTATTGACTAAACCAAAAGTAAACATACAATTCAAGTCGCCACCGCACTTTTATTTGTCCAAAGGAAAGGCTAAAAAGGCAAAAAAAGCCAAGTGAGAAGTTTTTATCAAATAAAAAACTAATAAAAATGTCAGAGATCTAGGTAAGGGAGTTGGTTATGAAGTGGGAAGGTTTTACGCACCCAAAACATCCTTAGTACTCTAAGGGAACCCTTTTTGCAAATATGTGTTGTAGGTTGGTATTTATGAAAAGATATTTGTGCAAAATATTGGGGGGATGAGAAGAGAATATATTATATTTACAAATTTGTTGTTTGAATGGATGAACCCATTGCCTACGTACCATCACAAAGGTAGGATCAAAACCTCGTAGTTTGGGGTAAAAATCACAAAGATTGGTGAATTGATTTGATCAAAAGCCTTAAGGTCTTTTGTTATCAAAGGGAAAAAACTCAACCTAAATCGACAATCCACCATGTGAGGAGGGCTTCAACATACTAGTGAGGGGTTAACCCTATAATAAGTATGGAAGACTTATAATCCAATCACTAAGGATGAGGTGAGATTTACATCAACCACTATGATAACTCAAACCTATGACTAATGTTTATGAAAAGGTTTTAATAAGGTGGCCATTGGAACCACAAAAAATAACTTGAAGTGAGTTATATTTACAAGTTAGATTTATTTACAAAATGAAGTCAGAGTTGGGTTAAGATTTATTCACAATGAGTATTAATGAAAAGATTTTTGGCTTGGGTTAGAGTGAGGAGAAGAAGGGAAGGGCTAGTCCTAAAGCATACAAAGATAAGAGAGAAGATAAAACCCTTGAAGTTCCTTTTCTTGAAATCATAGAGATGATTCAAGATGCTCATTTCCTTTGGACTTAGCAAACACTCAAGCAATCAAACAAGTATTTAGATTCAAGCTCCTAGGATCTCCATTTGGCTTGTCTCTCTTAACTTGGATACTCGTGACAATGGTCCTCCTTATTATCTCAAGATGGAATCCCTATCACACAAGAGCAAACATCAAAAAGCTCACAACACAATAAGGGGAATGGAAATAGAATAAGTTTTGGAAAGAAAGTCCTTTAAAGTCAACTTTGAGATTTAGCACTCTAAAGCATGAGGCCTAGTTGCTCTTCAAAAAATTTAGCATTCTAAAGGCATGAGGCCTAGCTGCTCTTGAACTCCTTTAAGCATAGGTATTGTTGGTTCTAAGTGTTGGCAGAAATTTTGGTAAAACAAAGAGTGTTCACAAGATGTTATGTGTGATGTCTTAACATGAGATATCCTATGTACCTGTTGGAGTTCAAGAACATGATCATGCAGGATTGTGTCAGAATGTCTTAATGACATGGCATCTGATGATGTGTACCTGCTGGAGTTCAAATGGAAGACATGATCATGCATGATTGTTTCAGAATGTCATACACAATGTCATGGCATCTGATATGGTTGTACCTGCTGGAAATTAATAATGGAATTATGGAATTATGCAGGATTGTTCCAGGATGTCAGACCCGATGTCATGACATCCTGTACATAGAACATTCAGTATGAATGTCTGGTGTTTTGTGATTGCATAATTAATGACAAGCTATGTATGATTGAAGATCTGATTTGTAGGCGCATTCAATCATAGATTACAATCTAATTTACTTATTTTCCAAAGAGATCTAACCAGCTGTCATGGGAAGATTTGATTGGAAAATAGATTTAGGGTTTTCAAGATGTCTAAGCCCAGCTGAAAGCTTCTATAAAAAGGGACTTAGAAAACCTGTTTGTACCCACAACCAATACTGAGCGAAATACAGAGAGAGAGCTAGGGTTTGTGTCTTGTTTAGTCGTAAGACTTGTAAGCCATTCAAGTCATCCATTGATGATTGAATTGGTCTGATTTGTGGTTGTAATTTGTCACTCTAAAGCTGTTAAGCAAGAGTGTGTGTCTACTTGATCAAATCTGTGAAGCAAGATCAAGTGTGTGTCTTCTTGATCAAAACTGTTAAGCAAGATCAAGAGTGTGTCTTCTTGATTGAAACTATGAAGTAAAATCAAGAGTGTGTTATTGAAAAGTGTTTTCTTTTCTCAAGGGATTGTTGTTTAAAATCATAGGTGTGATTGTAGGCAAGTGAGTGGGTTCTCATATCTAAGAGTGCTTAGGTAGAAATTGCACGTGTAGAGATTAGGTGAGAAAGACTGTAACTTGTTGAAGTGTACGGAGAGTCTTTGAACTGATTCTATTTTAGTGAATTTCCTTCCTGGCTTGGTAGCCCCCAGATGTATGTGAGTTGGACCGAACTGGGTTAATAATTGCTTGTGTATCTTGCATTACTACTCTATCTTTATTCTGTTTGCATTACTCAGATATTAGTGTCGTGACATTACCTTCGACATCTCATATCTGATACCAGAATTTCAGGTATGTCCTAATCCTAAGTCCTTTCTCCTTTTTGCATTAGGTTCACACAAAACAAAAACAAAACAAACACATGACAACAATATATTTATATACAATAATGAGCTCAAATGAGCAAAAGGAAAATGACATAAACATAAAATATGTGCTCAAGTGAGCAAAATGAAAATCAATATGAATAAATGAGCAAGAAATAAAGTGCATTAATATAAAGGGCAAGAAATTAAATGCTCAAATTAAAGTTAGTAATTAGTGAAGTTATGTTAGTTTATCATAAGATAATGTAGCGCTATGTTAAGCAGTCGTAAGTGGACTAATGTAGTAGTCACACCTATCTGAGGTCGGTCAATAAAACTATAGGCAAATAAACACAAGTTAGAGATCATGACTAGTAAGCCAAGCTCCAAAAACTTTCCATGCCAAAACAAAAGGGGAAAGGCCTTGTATGGACTTTAGGTTTTTTACTTGATCAATAAGCAACCTATCTTGGACACAAAATAACTCACTTGATCTTGGATCAAGTTGAGTTTGGTTTGGATCAAAGAAGGTTAAACCTCTCATTTGTTAAGACCAACCATAAGACATTAACTCATTGGCAAAAAATAAAAGAAAGGGATGAAGATGAAATGAATGGAAAGAGAAATCAAACATCAAATCCAATTGATCAAATGTGAACCAAGTCATCATCAATCAATGCCAAATAGAGGAGAAATTGTTGGTTCTAAGTGTTGGCAACAATTTTGGTAAAACAAAAAGTGTTCACAAGATGTTGTTTGTGATGTCTTAACATAAGATATCTGTGTACCTGCTGGAGTTTAAATGGAAAACATAATTATGCAGGATTGTTTCAGGATGTCATACACAATGTCGTGGAATCTGATATTATATACCTGCTGGAAATTATAAGAGGAATTATGCAATTATGCAGGATTGTTCCAGGATGTCAGACCCAATGTCATGACATCCTGTACACAGAACATTCAGGGTGAATGTTATGTGTTATGTGATTGTGCATTTAATGGAAATCTATGTATGATTGAAGATCTGATTTGCAGGCGCATTCAATAATTGATTACAACCTAATTTACTTATTTTCTAAGGAGATCTAACAAGCTGTCATGAGAAGATTTAATTGGAAAATAGTTTAGGGTTTTCAAGATGTCCAAGCCCAGCTGAAAGCTTCTATAAAAAGGGACTTGGAAAACCTGATTTAAAACACAACTAATATTGAGCGAAATACTGAGAGAGAGCAAGGGTTTGTGTCTTGTTTAGTCGTGAGACTTGTAAGCCATTCAATTCATCCATAGATGATTGAATTGGTCTAATTTGTGGGTTGTAATTTGTCACTCTAAGCTTATAAGCAAGAGTGTGTGTCTACTTGATCAAAGCTATTAAGCAAGATCAAGTGTGTGTCTACTTGATCAAAGTTGTTAAGCAAGATCAAGTGTGTGTCTACTTGATTGAAACTGTGAAGTAAAATCAAGTGTGTGTTATTGAAAAGTGTCTTCTTTTCACAAGGAATTGTTGTTTAAAATCACAGGTGTGATTGAAGGGAAGTGAGCTTTTTAACTTGAAGCCCACACAAGTGGTTCTATAAATAGAACCCTTGTGCAGAAGCATTGATGGCGGTTGCATTATTTTCGTTTTCTCTCACTCTCTCTCTCTCACTCAAAGCCTTCATTCGTACCAGCTAGCACTGAGATTGAAGGAACCCGTTCGTGTGGACTGAGTAGAGACGTTGTCATCGTTCAACGTTCGTGATCGCTTCATGGATCTGCATCAAAGGTTTTGATCGTCACGAGAGATCTGCACCAAAGGTTTCAATCATCACAAGAGGTAAATATTCTATCACTGATCATGACCATTCGTAAGGATCTCTAAAGGAGAAAATTTTAATTTCCGCTGCGTTTTGGACCGCAATTCCCCCCAGTGGTATCAGAGCCACTTACGAAACCATGAATCGGATAGCTGTTTAATTTCTGTATTAATATGATTAAAAGACAGAATAAATCAATTAATTAAACGGGTAATTAAATTTGGCATCATGAGTGTACGAGTTGGATGATTGATGTTGACTATGCTTCGGTACCGACATTAGTATGGTGAAGCAGCGATACATCGATCGTCCATAGGTTACGCAATTGAGACCGATTAACTTATATATGATATAAGTAATCCTAATGCAAAGTACGGTATATGTGATATATTATTTCTGTTTCGTTCATTCAAACACTAAATGGTTGTTTTCCTTTGAGCGATCAATGGTCATTTGCTTCGGAATCCGACATTAGTATGGTGAAGCAATGACCTGTTGATCAATCATACTGAATCAACAATCGAGGTGTGTTTGACGGTCTGAAATTGGTGCATTAAGGTTGATGACAGCGCAAGGGTTGTGCCGTCAAGGAGTTGTGAATTTAGGGCTTTTTGGAAGAGGTCTGTAGACTGTTTCAAAGTTGTTATTTTGGCCGCGTGAAGCTCGTGACGAGCGTAACAAGCTGGATGCGTGACGGTCGTAACAAGCCCATGACGGTCGTAACAAGCCTGTGACGGTCGTCACATGCTTTGTGACGGTCGTCACACTCACAGATCCAAAATTATAGGCATTTCTGTTTCTGGCCGCGTGACGGTCGTAACATGCCTGTGACGGTCGTAACATGCATGTGACGGTCGTAACATGCCTGTGACGGTCGTCACACTCACAGGGTTAGAATTGGGGTTTTCAGTTTTGTGACTACGCAAGAGTTGTGTTGATGCATAACAATGTCCATTTCAAATGAATTGTTCATTAAAATTTTGGACAGGGGCGCTGCCCCTCCAACCCCCGGCTAACTCTGCGTAGTGTGATCGGTCGCCGAAATTTAATTTGGTTTTAATTAATTAAAGGAATTAAAATTTAATAATAATAATGTACTTGTTATTATTTCCTTGTTGTGATCAGTTATGGCCTTAGTCTTCCTTCATTTTGTTTCGGGTTTTTAAATACGACCTGCGTGTCGTGCCTCTCCTTTTGATCTCTTAATGTAACTTCTTTTCTCATCTCAAACCCTCGTATGTAAAACGAGTTTCTTCTGTAATGTAATGAAGAAAGAAAAGAAGACAATGTTATGAAGAAAGAGAGGAATTCAATATCAAAGGAGGACAACCTTGAAGATCTTGCTTGGAGAAGCTTAGATCGTTATTAGGTTAGCTTAGGTTCTCTCATTGGCTTGGGAGAACAATTGCGCTAGGGGCCATAACTGTTTCATTATGTATGTTGATGCATGTGTATGTATGTTGATGCATGTGAATATATGTTGATATATGTGAGAGACGATTTATATGATAAATAAGCCGGTGAGATCATAACAATTAAAATTTCCTCAAATTAAATATTAAGTTTATGCTTTCCAAGTTTTAACACTCATCAAGACTAGTATCAGATAATGTAGGTTTCGCCTACGCGAGGTGCATGATTTATATATTAGTAAGGTGCGATGGGATAATTGTAATATCCAACTGTTAAAACAATGGGTCAAACTTAACTAAACAAATTATGAGAATATTATAAATGTTTGCTTTCCAAGTTTTAGCACTCATCAAGACTGGTATCGAATAATGTAGGTTTCGCCTACGCGAGGTGCATGTTTTGTATTAGTTAAGATGCGATGGGATAATTGTAATATCCAACTGCTAAAAGGATGAGTCAAACTTAATTATAATTTTCTTATATATGTTTAGAAGCAAGAGTTGGGAATGATCCATATGATGGATTGGAATAAGGAGTTATTCACCCAACTGAAATTTTCGAGAGTTGTATGAGATACAATTGGAAGGAGTTCCTACCTAAATAACCTAGTTTTGTGTAATCCGCCTACGCGGACTTAGAACGAAGTGAAATATGGATCTCGACCCACTAGAAAATCTTCCAACGGGATTTTCCGAATCAAATGATAAGGGTCATTTGTTTTGAGTAAAATAGTGGGAGCATATTTGATTAAAGGCCTAATTAAATATGTCAATGATACTTATATTTTCTTAATCCTTATGTAGGTAACCATGGCAGCAAACACCTCTAACAACATCTTGCGATCAATCCTTGACAAAGAAAAATTGTCTGGGACAAATTTTCTGGATTGGCACCGAAACCTGAGGATTGTCCTCAAACATGATAAAAAGCTGTATGTCTTGGAGACACCTGTTCCTGAAGAGGAACCTCATAGTTCTGCACCTAAGGCAGAAAGAGATGCTTATAAGAAGCATGTCGATGATGCCAATGAAACTGCTTGTCTCATGCTGGCTACCATGAACTCAGAATTGCAAAATCAACATGAGAACATGTCAGCGTTCAATATGATCGAACACTTGAAGATGCTCTATCAAGAGCAAGCAAGGCATGAGAGGTTTGAAGTTTCAAAAGCCCTTTTTCAAGGCAAGTTAGCTGAGGGAGCCCTTGTAGGTCCCCATGTGCTCAAGATGATTGGGTATGTGGAAAACCTTGAGAGATTGGGTTTTCCCCTCGAAAAGGAACTTGCGACTGATTTGATCTTGCAATCGTTGCCAGATAGTTTCAGTCAATTCGTCCTAAATTTCAATATGATTGATATGGACAAATCTCTTCCTGAACTGCTCGCCATGTTAAGAACTGCCGAGCAGAATCTGAAGTCAAAAGGGAAGTCCATTCTGATGATCGGAAATGGAAAGAGACAGAACAAAAGGCCCACCAAGCAGGGTGATAAAGGGAAAGACAAGGAAGTTGCCAAACCCAGACCCACTGTTGTTGCTTTGAAGCCTAGTGGAGGCATAACAAAGGCAGGCACCTGCTTCCATTGCGGTAAGACCGGACACTGGAAGAGAAACTACCCAAAGTACTTGGAAGATGACAAAATCTCCATTCACAGGAGAAGGTGAAAGAGCTGATGATCTTTTGGCCCTCATACATACTGATGTATGTGGACCACTGAACATACCAGCCAGAGAAGGTTTTCAGTACTTCATTTACCGATGATTTCAGTAAATACGGTTATGTGTATCTAATGAAACTCAAATCGGAGTACTTTGAAAAGTTCAAGGAATTCAAGAATGAAGTATAAAATCAACTAGGTAAGAATATTAAAACTCTTCGATCAGATCGAGGTGGTGAATATTTAAGCCTAGAGTTTGATGACCATCTGAAAGAGTATGAGATCCTATCCCAGCTTACTCCTCCTGGAACACCCCAATGGAATGGTGTATCTGAGAGAAGAAATCGAACCCTGTTAGACATGGTCCGATCCATGATGAGTCACGCCGATCTTCCAAACTCCTTTTGGGGACATTGACAGTAGCTTACACACTTTAACCATGTTCCATCCAAAAAGGTTGAGAAGACACCATATGAGATATGGAGTGGTAAGAAACCACATATGTCTTACATAAAGATTTGGGATTGCGAGGTTTATGTGAAACGACAAATTTCAACTAAGCTTGAGCCCAAATCTGACAAATGCTTATTTGTGGGGTATCCTAAAGAAACAAGAGGGTATTACTTCTACAATCCTTCTGAGGGCAAAGTGTTTGTCGCTCGAATTGGAGTTTTCCTAGAAAAGGATTTTATTTCCAAAGGAACGAGTGGGAGGAAGTAGAGCTTGAAGAAATTCAAGAATCACAAGGCATTGATACACCTATGGAGGAATCAGAGCAGGAAACACAAATAGTTGTGTAAGAGCAACCTGCTCAAGTAGAACAAGACCAGCATAAGTCAGGCAGGATACGTCACCTACCTGAGATATATGGATATCTGATCAAGGTGATGTATTACTCATGGATCAAGATGAGCCTGTGACCTACTCATGGAATCTTCGTTTTGATGAAACAGTGAAACTGTATGGATTCATTAAGAACGAAGATGAGCTTTGTGTCTACAAGAAGGTTAGTGGGAGCATGATCGTATTCCTGGTATTATATGTAGATGACATATTACTCATTGAAAACTTGCTGGGAGACACGAAGGGATTCCATGAAAATAAATGGATGGAAAGACTCGAGCTAACGCAAAGATGCATGTATTGGGGAATATGCAAATACAGCAAAACTATCCACAAAGGATAGTTCGGATAAAAATCCGGACTCATACGGGGATGTCCGCAAAGGACTCAGTTGAGGAGGAAAAGACGATATATTACCGGTTACTGGGTAATAAAGTCAAAGAGAGACATGTCATCAAAACACCGGTTACTGGGTGAGAAAACAAAATGCTCAGGGAGAAAGAATATCTAAGACCGGTATAAGGGTGAGAGATATCAATCATCCAAAAATATCTGAAGAGGACCTAAAAGGCACATCTCAACTCAGGAAAATTTGACTCCACAGAGGACAAAAAAGTCATAATAGGGAGCAGAAGGAAGAAAAACCAGGGATACCGGTTACTGGGCATATAATAGGTGACAGACCAGGCGTGAATTGGGAACATATCCAAGACACTCATCATCCAAAAAGGAGGGATGAAAAAGAAAACTCGACTTATAGGATGGACATTTGATTTCACAAGGAAATACGAATCTTACTCGACTGGGGAAGAAAAATACTTCGACCGAAGAGCGCATGAGATATATTATCTATTACCGTCATAGCGTAGATAACATACTCGCATGGAAGATTATCCATAACCGGTTACTGGGTTAATGAAGAATATATCGACCGAAAAGAAAGGACATCGGGATACCAGTTACTGGGTATAAAATGATGACCAATCAGAAGGAGAAACAATCATTACCAAACAAAGGGTAAATGAAAGAAATGACTAGGCGGGGATGAATTTCTTGATAAAAGCAATTATCCAAGAGATATATCACCGGCTAATGGGTGGTATACTCAAAACGAAGGAATATCAATACCTATTACTAGGTAAGGATAACCAACAAAGAAGGGATTACATCTACCGGTTACTGGGTAGAAAACCACAGAAATTGGACTTACAACTACCGGTTACTAGGTAGAAGGCCACAGAAAATCCGCAGGGGAAAAGATGGATAATTACCGATTATTGAGCAACTAAACAACTAGACCACAGGGAATTGTAGGGGATAACGAGACAGGAGTCAGTCTAGGAACAAACTAGAAAGACACAAATAAACAAGACTCAACCCAATGAGGATATAACTCAGGGGAGCAATTCCATCCCAATATATAATTGGGGAGGAAACCGAAACAATAATCATCCATGAGGGCATAACTCAGTGTGGGATAAAGAAGGAAAGATAGACACCTCCTGCCTACGGGGCTTACTCTATAAGGAGAGATCAGACACAAACATCTGCTTGGGGAAGAAAGTTTCGCCAATAGTAGGAGAAAATAAGCAAAGATATATGGCAAAGAATGCAACATGAATATCTGGATGCTATGATTATGCGTGTATATGCATGATATATGTATGATTAATGCTGACAGACATACATATCTAACACAAACAGGTCCAAGAGTCAAGAATAGACATCCGGCATGACATCGCAAAATGAAGGGCAAGGCCTGCTGGAGAAATCAACTCAGGTGAGGATGGTCCAATACCGGAAGGCATCGATCACCGCTGGGGATAGGCAAAGTCACAACTGCCAACTGCCAGGGACTTCTTGTCCATGCTTGGGAACAAGTGGCTGGAAAAACGATAAGATCCGCTGTAGAAGAAACTCTACTGGGGAACTTATCAAGGAATGATACAAAATTCCGTGGGGAGCAAATGCCAAACAGATACGCATCAATCAAAATATTCCCTTCTAACCGCTGGAGAGACAACTCTGCTAAGGGGAGAAAAACAATTTTCTCCACTAGGGAAGGAAACAAACACATCTTCCTCAGCACCCCTTCATTAGAAGAAATCTTCAATCACGGAGGGGCTACAAATTATCAAACACTGGTCAGGCAATCCTGTAGGGGATAAGCTGTAGGAAATCTTCAAAGGAAACTGCCGCTGCTGAAGGGATTGGAAACGAATCCCTCGCCCACACATTACATGTTGGGGATGAAAAGGGAAACAAGCCCTTCACCAACTGCTTTAAACCACTTTCTACCGAGGAGGCAACATGAAAGCTGACGAAGAGAACATAAACGTGCCAGAATATGACCAAATCTCTTACCTTTTTGGAAATCGTACTATCCTTGGGAGAGCACTGTGTGAAGACATGACTTCTCAGATACTTTGATGACAACAAACCTTGCTACATAGCTAAAGTCGGATTAACAAAAAGATTGATCAAGGTTTAAAGCTCGTGTATGAAGTTTCCAACAAATGATCAAGTCTTGGTGGATCACATGAAGATTCGGCTTTCACATGGATTAAGGTAAGACTTGAACTCTAGATAGTTATACAAGTGTTCATAAGATGTTGCATTCATATCATAATCATTGAAAATAGTTTTATGCATCAACAAACCACCACACTTCACTTTTTAAGTTATTTTTCAAAACTGTGTTAGAGTAACCGGTTATCAATTTTAGAGTAACTGATTACTCTGTGTGATTTTCAAACATTTTTGTAACCTTGGAACCATGTAACCGGTTATCGAATTTAAGGTAACCGATTACCTCAAGCAAATTTCAAATTATTTTGTAACGTTGAATGCATGTAACCGGTTACCCTATTTAAGGTAACCGATTACCACTGATCCAGAATGAAAAATATTTGCATCTTTTCATGAAAACTCTTATGGTCTCTTCATCATGAAACATGGCAACCTTTGGATTATTGCATTCATCTGAGGAGGTGTTTTAGACATTATATAAACATCATTTTTCAGATTTCAAAATTACCTCCTTGCAAAAATTTTAAATCATTTACACACATTCTCTCAATCTTTCTAAGTGTTCATCCACATTTGCTTAAAAGTGAGACTTTGCATAAACCTTCATTTTTCAGCATCATAGTTTCATTCCATTTCAAGAACACTTGTATAATTACTGTGAGATTTGAGTGTTACAAAGGAGAAGATCAATTATTTAATTGATATACTTCAATTTTCATCTATCTCATCTTATACAAATTATTCAGAATTATATTCTTTGATTACAACTTATTCTTAGGATTGTTAAGGATAAGTTTGTAAGGTTTATCCTTGTTATCCGGTGTGTGGATACAAGAGGTCCATCTGTGAGAAATTCAGTCTCGATTGGACTTTAAACATTGTAAATCCAAGAGGATTGTTCTTGGTGTATTAGAATAGATAGAAAGACCTTAAGGTGTCTTGTCTAGGAATCTAACATTATAGTGAAATTCTCTTTCGTGTTGAAAGGGGAGTGAAGTACTCTTAATCTGTGAGGGGAACCACTATACATCGCTGTGTCATTTACTTTCCGCACTTTACCGCTTTTCATCACTTAAGCATCTCAGAAAGCAAAAGTCTTAAACCGTCAAAAATACGGAAAATACTCTAAGTGCCTCATTCACCCCCCTCTAAGGCACTCCTTAAACTTACAATTGGCATCAGAGCAAGTTATACGTAACCGATTCCTAAAAGATCCGCATGGCTTCCGGAAGTACGAATCCAGTTTTTAAAGACGGTGGAAGTAGTAACAAACCACCACTATTCTCTGGAGAATATTTTGATTTTTGGAAGATCCGTATGAAGGCACATCTAGAAGCCCAAGGAGAAGGCATATGGGAAGCCGTTGAAAATGGCCCACATAATCCTACGAGTGTGATCAATGGCGTTGATATTCCAAAGATAAAGAGTTCGTACGATGAAGATGATAAGAAAACAAATCTTATATGATAAGAAAGCAATAAACATTCTTCAAAGTGCTTTAAGCATGGATGAGTTCTTCCGCATATCTCAATGAAAGTCGGCAAAAGAAATATGGGACACCTTAGTGGAGACATGAAGGCACCACCGAAGTAAAGAGATCAAGGTTGAATACATTAAGTCAAGAATATGAGATGTTTAGAATGCTGCCCGGAGAATCCATCGTGGCGCTACAAAAGAGATTTGTTCACTTGACAAACCACTTGATTGCTCTCGGAAAAACATTTACAAATGACGATCTCAATCTTAAAGTACTAAGATCATTGACTTGAGAATGGAAACCGAAGGTGACAGCTATCTCCGAAAAGAAAAGTCTCTCAACAATGACGTCCGCATCTCTCTTTGGCAAACTTCAAGAACATGAGTTAGAACTTGGTAGGATTAAGAAAGATGAAAGCCAAGAAAAGAAATCTAAAGGGATTGCCTTGAAGGTAGACTCAAAAGAAGATAAAGATGATGACACATTGGAGGAAGATGAGAATTTCATGCTCCTTGTTAAAAGGCTCGGTAATTTCTTTAACAAAAATGATAAATCCTTTAACGCTAAAAAGAATAGACATTTCAGGAAGAAGGAGGCCACCACATCTACGCAAGAGGTAACATGCTACGAATGTGGAAAGCAAGGCCACATAAAGCCGAAATGTCCTAAAAGTTTAAAGAAAGGAGGATTCAAGAGCAAGAAGGACTTCAAGAATAAAAAGGCATATCTTGCATGGGAGGACAATGAAATTAGTTCTTCATCCGGATCGGATAGCAAGGAATGTGCAAACTTGGCACTAATGGCTTCACATCATTCCGATGATGAAGAAGAGGTTAGTTAGAATTTTTCTCTTTTTGATGATGATGCATAAGATGCAATTAATGAATTGTTAAATGAATGCAAAATTCTTTATAAAACTATATCATCTCAAAAGAAACAAATTTGTTCCTTGGAAGAAAAGATTGAAGTCTTTGAAAATAAGAAACAAGAGATGATTAGTGAAAAGAAGAATCTTGTATGTCTAGAGTGTGAGTCTCTCTCGTTCCAAATTGTCCAACTTAAAAGAGTCCTTGAAAGATATGAAAAAGGACAAATTGGTTTGGAAGGGGTTCTTAGCCAACAAAGGTACTCAAATGACAAAAGTGGACTTGGTTACTCCAAATTTTCTAAACCAAGTACAAGTAAAACTATCTTTGTAAGGCCTAAGGATCAACCTCCAAAAGAAAGAGTCAACACACCAAAAGTTGTGCATCAACATCCTAAAAAGGAAAAGTTTATCAAGAAAAAGCCTTTCGTTCCTAGATATAAAAGCAATTTTGAACCAACCTATTTTTATTGTGGTATTATTGACCATACACCTAATGCTTGCTACATTAGAAATTTTAGTGTAGCAAAAGGGCATTATGTCTGGGTTGAGAAAGGTACTAATTATAAAGGACACAAAGCAATTTGGGTACCTAACAAAACTTAACTTTGTTTTGTAGGTATGCTTGAAGGCCACAACAAATCTTTCGTATTTGGATAGTGGGTGCTCCAAGCATATGACCGGTGATGTGCACAAATTTTCAGATCTAAAGCTTAAGGCCAAGGGTTATGTTACTTATGGAGATAACAACAAAGGAAGAATTCTTGGCATAGGCAAAGTAGGTGCACCAAATTTCATATCCATCGAAGATGTGCTATATGTCGAAGGACTAAAGCACAATCTCTTAAGCATCAATCAACTTTGTGACAAAGGATTCAAAATAAGGTTCACAAAAGATGAATGCTTAATCGAAGACGAAGTCACACAAGAGGTAATGCTTATATGTAGGCGTATTAATAATATTTTCATGATTTCCCTTGACGATGTCTCTTTGAAGGTTAAGTGTCTTGTGGCAAAAAACAACGACTCATGGTTATGGCATAAGAGATTCGCTCACATTCACATGGAGCACTTGAATAAGTTAGTAAAACATGACCTTGTCATTGGATTGCCAAAGATAAAATTCATCAAAGATAGGATTTGCGATGCATGTCAAAAGGGGAAGCAAACCAAGTCACCTTTCACATCCAAAAATGTGGTGTCCACTTCTAGGCCACTACAACTGTTACACATGGACTTATTTGGTCCATCAAGAACAAGAAGCTTCGGAGGTAACATATATGCTTTAGTTATTGTTGATTATTATTCTAGATATACTTGGACTTTCTTTTTAGTGCAGAAAAGTGATGCATTCAAAGCATTCAAGAAGTACGCAAAACATATTCAAAATGAGAAATCATTAACAATTGCCTCCATAAGAAGCGATCATGGTGGAGAATTCCAGAATACCTCCTTTGAAGATTTTTGCGAAGATCAAGGAATTTTTCACAACTTCTCGACTCCAAGGACTCCACAACAAAATGGAGTAGTTGAATGAAAGAATAGGTCATTGGTGGAACTTGCAAGAACAATGCTTAGCGACTCAAATCTTCCTAAGTATTTTTGGGCAGACGCGGTTAGCACGACATGCTTTGTAAGCAATAGAGTTAACATAAGACCTATCCTAAAGAAGACTCCATATGAACTCTTCAAAGGAAGGAAACCAAACATCTCTTTCTTTCACATCTTTGGATGCAAGTGCTTTGTCCTAAACAATGACAAAGACAACCTTGGTAAGTTCGACGAAAAATCGGATGAAGGTATCTTTCTTGGTTATTCTCTTACAAGTAAGGAATACAAAATTTATAATAAAAGAATATTAAATATAGAAGAATCCATGCATGTTAAGTTTGACGAATCTAACCCCTTGAAAGAGGAAATTGTTGTTTGTGATGATGATAATGATTTTGTAGAAATTCCTAAAGAAGATACTTCAAACAAGGATCAAGAAGCACCAATTCAACAAGAGTCAAATGAAAATGATCTACCTAAGGAATGGAGAACTCATAGAGATCATCCTATTGACAAAGTAATTGGTGACATTAGTCAAGGTGTCGCTACAAGATTAAATCTCAAGGATGCATGCTTAAACATGGCGTTCGTTTCGCAAATAGAACCTTCCAAAATTTATGAAGCTTTAGAAGATGATCAATGGATTGTTGCTATGCAAGAAGAATTAAACCAATTCGAGAGAAATCAAGTTTGGGAACTTGTTCCTAGACCAAGTGATAAGGACATCATTGGAACAAGATGGGTGTTTAAGAACAAGCTTGATGAGAATGGAATAATTGTTCGAAACAAAGCAAGATTGGTCGCTCAAGGGTACAATCAAGAAGAAGGAATCGACTTTGAGGAAACTTTCGCTCCGGTTGCAAGGTTAGAAGCTATTCGTTTATTACTTGCTTACGCATGTTCAATGAATTTCCAGATTTTTCAAATGGACGTCAAAAGCGCCTTCTTAA